>NC_090343.1:21683994-22286823 GCF_035084215.1 Heptranchias perlo
AGCCTTACTGTTGCTTGTATATCTTAAATTAAAAACTGATCTATTTAAATGTTGTTTAAGGTATTGTTAATAGAGGTTAGGGGATCATCTTGTCAGTACGTTTATTATTCTCCAACTAATTCAACTAATTAAATCGTCAATTTACATCTTTGAATCGGATTGTCCTTCAAAAACACTAACAGTAAAACCTCCTCGTTTTTGTTTTCGTTACATCGAAGTCGATAACCGTATGAATAATTTGGAACCAGACTGCTCGAAACTTCAGATCCTACTACTGATGTCTTACTTCAGAGGCTGATTTAAGTCCAATTTACTGCGCAGAGCCCAATGTTTCCCAGCGTGAAGATCCAAAGGAAATCAAGATTTGATCTGAATGGTTTAGTGCGCCGACTGTTCCCTAGTGTGCAGCTGATATACTGCATCCAGGGGACGCTGCATGCCTTGCACTACGAAAAAGGCTTTTTGTGAAGGTATTAGGACTAGCATTTTTACAGATGGCAACGGGCTGCACAGCAAAACTTGCTATCTGCTTGCTGAGTGAGATTAAACGGTTTGAAAGTGGAGGCAGCACGCTGGAATAATAAAAAAGTAAGAGGTCAGACAACCTCAAACTGAACGTTGCTCGGCAGTGACAGACTGCAAGTTTTACATCTGTAATATTTCAAACGCTCGGCAGCGCTGAGAATGTGATAACCTCCCCGGCCCCACCCGAGGAAAAAAAACGTGTCTGAGGCTTTCAAATTATATAACTTGTACAGAATTTCAGCTTCATCATTCTGTTCTGGGCGGAACAGCGAATAGAAATACTATCTGCCATCAAGCTGCACTTTGAAATTGCATTAGGCTTCAGAAATCCAGTTGCTTGCCAAGGGTACAGTGTTTGAAACATATTGCTGTATTTAAGACTAAGATGTAACTGTAATCATTTGTTTATAATTTATAATAGCTTATTTGTTTACAAGTATAATATGTGTATTTTCAGTCAAAAAGAGCTACATTGCCATTACATATATTGATATTGTGTTACCCCAGGTCAGGCTGCATCATGGATATTGACACAGTCTGCGGTCTTGGGAGCCTTAAACAGTACAAATATTTTAATGACTCTGTTGATGAAAATTACACGATTCTTCCTGATCGCTGGCCTGACAATGTTACCGACCCCATAATGGAACGGTCAACCGCGATCAAAATTACCATCATCGTGGTCTATCTGTTTGTTTGCATAATGGGACTGGTGGGCAACTGTCTGGTAATGTACGTTATCGTCAGGTAAGACTTGGATTTTTTTTATGTTATACTGTTTTATGAGCATTTCAACATTAGAAAAAAGCTTATAAAGATAAAAAAGACAACTTAGCTGCTGTGGTTGCTGCCTTAGAGCGCCCTCCTGAGGGAACCGGACACGCCAGACCGAACTCTGGCTCGAAATCCATAAATCCCTAATGTCCTAATGTAAAGTACTGTATAATACGGAATTCAGATATTTTACTAACTGTCGCCCAGACAATTTTATTTTGCAGTCAGACCCATGAGTGATAAACTTTTACTGAACAATAAATTGATAAAAGACATATTACGAGGGTTTTGGTTTCATCAGGATTATTACCTTAATTGACTTTAAGAAAGGCTTTTTATCTAATAGATATGCATTTTTGGAATGAGGGATTATAAATTAATTCGTTGTATTCGTTTCATGTTCTTCGAGGAGTTTCTAATTACATTCACTAAAGCTAATCGATTGCTTTACAGAGAAGAGGAAAATACGATTCTCCGACTCGAACGTTATGGTTTTTTTTCTAGGATGGGTTTGTTGGAAAGGATTGACTTTATTTTATTGCGTTTTTAAACAGTACCACAAAGTATATTACACGTTCAGAACTAAGATACATCCCAGTGCACTATGCTTTCCAAAATAAAACTGGCGTTTACTGCATTTGCCCTGTCTATGGGTAATGGAACACATCAGTGTTGCAATTTTGCAGGGAGATAGCGTTTCATTTCAAATCTTAATTAGTTTCAAATCTTTTTACCGAACATTTTAAGGCTAGCATACATCAGATATAATCCTTTTAATAAGTTAGATGTTATGTTATCAAATATTATTTTTAAGTTTGCACATGTGTTGCAGGTAATGAACCCGTCAACATTTCCTGAGTAATAAAGGCTTGCATTTATATAGTGCCTTTCACGATCCCAGGACGTCCCAAAGCGCCTCACAGCCAAAGAAGTATGTTTGAAGTGTAATCACTGTTGTAATGGAGGAGACAATAGATAAATAAACATTAATATGTCGCATTTTACACTAGTTCTTTTCCAGTGCCTCACCCCTGACTGTTGTGGAATATTAGCTCATTTTTTTGGTGTCAAAATTAGAATCCAAGTGTAAACTCCCCACAGTGTTGCTATTTTCCTGTTGATATTTTCTCCTGGTCAACTCTTCTGCCTGTAAAGAACTGATTACATCTGTCTTTAGTCAAAACATTTTAGTTTATTTGCCCTACAGTTCTTACACAATTTAGTTATAATAATACTACGTATTAGTCTTATGCAATTTTTATTACTTTATACTTCAAAACTGACATTTTCTCTCCTCTCCATTGTGAAGGATGAGTCCAATATGCCATTCACATCCACTCTAATGTAAAAATTCATATGAATTAATGGAGGGGCTGGGGGCAGAATCTCCTTTTTGCTCACTTACAACAGCTGAAACCATATTCCTAAGTAGATCTACACTGTCTTACCCATCGTTCTTCTCTCCTCTCCTCATTCCCCCCCCCCCTCTTTCCTTTTGATAATTTCTTGACCAGAACCAAATATCAGTATTTTCTTGAAGCAAATAGGAGTAAGTTCTTATTTTGACACAAAAATGGGTTAAATGAGTATTATTTCTTTTTCCCTAGATTTGTTAACACACTGTCAGGAACACTCTAATTTGAACAGAGTGATCTATGCAAATTCAGATTTGTTGGAGATTTGGGTGTAGACAGTAAATTTATAATTGTACACAGTCCTTCCTTTTGATGTCCTACCCTTCCTACACACTGACATGTGCATTTCTGGGGTGGGGAGAAGATAGATGCTCCCCTAAAAATTCTGAATTTTAAATGTTTAAATGGAAAATTCTAGCTAAATTTGAAATTTATTTTTTTCTTTCACAATTGATACATTTTTAATCTAAAAGCACATAGAAAAATAAATTACACTTGGGTTTAATTCACAGTCAACATATCATCACTGCCCTAAAATATACTTGAATTGTAATTCCTCCCCATTCACAAAGGCACTGCCCCTTCCCTGATGCATTCTCCTCTTACCATCGTGGATATAGTCTCTCCTCTTACTTTCACAGAGACACCTTTTACCCCTTTCAAAGAGGAACGTTCTTCCTCCTTCACAGAAATATTTTCTGCTCCTCTTTCACAGATGGACTTTCTCCTCCCTTTGCAGAGACACTTTCCCAAGTTCACAAAGATCCACCCACCTTTCACAGAGGCACAGTCTACTACTCACAGGCAATTTCCCCTATCACGGAGATACTTCCTTCTTCATAGAGGCAATCTCCCTCTTTCACTAAAGTTCTCTGCCCCCTTTATACATTCTGCTCCCTTTCACAGAGGCTGTCTCCCATTTACATAGATTCTCCAGCCGGTTCACAGCAGTGTTCTCCTCATACCTGTTCTTCACAGAGACACTCTTCCCCCCTTTACAGAGACACATTATCTCTCCACCTTTTTCACAAGCTTGTACTGCAACAGATGGCTTGCCACCTTAAGGGTCAAAAATTGTATACATTTGCTTGCAGTGCCTATGCTACCTACACTGGTAGCTACAGTCCAACTGATGAGGTAATCAGAACATGCAGTACTTACAAAAATGTTCCTGAGCTACATATTAAGCTGCTAAAGAGGCATTTATTGGGCTGAAATCTACAAATTTTTGCTGCTGTTGCTGTGTTGTATGTATGCCTCAGCTGAAAATGTAGAAAACCTGATGTACCCAGAAAAGAAAGTAAGAAGAAAAAGCTTACTTTTACATGGCACCTTTCATTTTTTTTCAGGTCATTCCAAAGTGCTTTGAAAGTGGATTACTTTTAAAGTGTGGTTGTTGTTATGTAGTCAAATGTGGCAATGAATTTGTGCACAGCAAAGTTTCACAGCTAATGAGACAAATGACCAGTTAATCTGTTTTTAGTGGTGTTGGTTGAGGGAGGAATATTGTCCAGGACACCAGGAGAACACCCTACTCTTCTTTGAATAGTAGCATGGAATCTTTTGCATCCACCTTAACAGGCAGATGGGGTCTCAGTTTAACATCTCTTCCAAACAACGTCCCTGCTGGTTTATATTCCTGTAATGGCAACATTTCTACTCTTTGCAAATAATAAAATTCAACTTTTGCAAAAATTATTGCTTCCAAGACTGCTATGTGCTGTCCATTTGATATACCTTATCACCTGCTCCAACATGCATTTCAACAGGCTTTTGGATCAGATCAGTAATGTTTGTAAACTGTGAGGAGTAAACCAGATCACAAGCCTCAGCTGGAGTGAAATTATAGGGTTGTTGCACTTGACGCTGTTATACAGAGAAAATGCATTTAGCTTGAGCCTTTGAGATTAGAGATGGTAGAAAGTGATTAAATGTGCAAGTATTACCGTGCGTGAATCAAACCTGGTTTACAAAAAGATTCACTTTGGCTTTTCATTAATAACTTGTGCAGTCTTGCAAAGCCAATATATGATATGACATGCAAGGGATTAACAATTAGGCATGTATTTCTGCTTACAATCTGCCTGCAAATTGTAGATGAGTATTTTGCATGGCCTTTCACTGATCTGTGCCTCAGTATCACTGCATAGCTAACATATGAAGAATGCCATGAAGTAAAGAATATGGGTATTTAAGGCCTTTAACTTCAAAATTCTTGAAAAAATTTCATAAATATAACATTATATCATTCAAGATCAATATAGGATTTCATAGTTCAGATAAGTAGCTGTCAGTGCAGCAGAATGAAACTGTACACACTTAACACTGCAATACAGAACTTTTACGGTTATAAGTGCAAATGTACTTACAGTAGTAGCAGAGGCAAACAATTCCTGTGTCGGCTTAAGAATCATTTTCACACATCACAACTTGTAAATAGATCTAATAGTCAGGAATGATTTTTGAATCCTGAATTTGAATGCTTGCATTCTGTGGCAAAGTAAAATACAATCATTCAATGATAATAGGAGATTGAAAGTTGGCAGAGTAGATTTTCCCCTCTACCACTGGGGTATTTAAACATTGCCTGGGCTAAACGCCGAAAGGAGGATCTGGTGGGGAGAATTGCATGCCCCTTACAGAAACCTTTGGATTTCCCTTCCAGATTTTCTTTTCTGCATTCTGCCCAGGTGATGCTTAATATCCAGGCAGTAAATGTAGTCCAGCAAATTTTGTAATTTTTGGTTAATCTTGTTAATAAGATGCACATAATCATTCACAATTCAACATTAACATGTTTATGGATTTAAGTTCTTTTTGATCTGAAGATATTTTGTATCACAGAAACATAAGTGATGGGTTTGACATTAATGATAATCTATGTCCTAGACACTGATGTGGTCTTTGTGGCATGCAAAGCAGTTTCCCATTCGGACAGCTTGAAGTTTTATCCACTTGATGCATTTTTATCAGCTTCCCTAAGGTCAATTTCAGTTCACCTTCTGCATCTTTCCATTTCTTCCACTGCTCTATTGCCAGCTCCGAACAGGCAGAACCCATGCCTTTAGCGTGGAAAGTCAAAAGCGGTAGAATATTGTGAAAAGTCCCCTTAATTGTCATTTAACAAGGCATTAACAAGCTCAATCCAATTTATGCTGCAACCATTATAACAAGAGCTTATACATGGAGGTACTTTCGGAGAAGTGCCAGAACACTGCATTAACATGAACACAAAACCTCAATACTCAAAACTCCATTTGTGCAAACAATGACCTTAACACATGGAGAAATTTATTTTAAAATGTTTGTCTTTTAGTGTCAGATTTTAGTGGCTAGCATAATAAAACAGTGTAAAGTGAATAATGGGTGAATGTTGTGCAGATCAAATAAACATAAACAACAGTTTAATTCTAATTATTGCTGACTCAGCTCAATTTTCTAGCAGTAAAACACGAGGCTGTTGCTGCTCAATACAAAAATGGTATCGTTTTTGATTCCATCCATCACCTTTGGTAATTGATTAAACAAACTTCAACAAAATAATTGCCATGAAGGATACTGCAGTTATTTTATTGTACATCAAACATTCACCAGCTGAAATTATTATTGCATGAAAGGATCATATTTTATCTGTGTACTCACAATTCAGTCAATCACAATATTCTAAAGGAGATTACATCACTGTCCCTAGAAAATTGGGCGACACCAACACTCACCTAAGTGTGGGGAAGGGAGTTTGGGAGAGTCTCACGGTAAGGAATGGAGCGGAAGGGAGTCCAGGGCAGGGGAGACACAAACATTCTTTGTGGGGTGTTTATATGACTAAAAGGAAATTGGCCTTGCACAGATTCATCAACAAGGCTTATGAGAAAAACTTGCTTTTAAGAATGTGGACGTGATAAGCAGATAAGACAATTTGTGTTGTCACAATTAGAGCCTCAGTAATATATTTTAAAGAAATGTAATTAATTTATGAAGAAACTATAATGATTTTAAGGAATATTTTTATTTGGCAAACTGAACATTCGTAATTTTCTTACGGGAGGAGAGGGGAATGCGATTGCTTCTAAATTCAGTTAATTCTCCTGTTGAGCTGGTTACTAGGGCTGCATTTTCTCTACAATAATATCACTGGTGTGAAGCAGAATACTTTGCACAAATGTAAAGAAGTTTTAGTAAATCCAAAATCAGGGGCTGACCTGACTTTGGAAGAAGATGGAATGAAACTTTCTCCTAAAGGAATTCTTGCTCTGCTTTCTGCTCAAAACAGGTGGGACCCTCATTTTGGGTTTACACTACAAATTTAGTGCTGGTCTAAAAGGGAATTGCTTTGCACCACTGCTCCAATGGTAGTGTACTTGCAGCCTAGGAGTTTTATGAGTTTGACTTTGTGTGAATATTTTTTCTTACCCACTGCAGATATTCTAATGCATCACAGTTTCATTCTATGAGAAATCTGGAGTAAAAGGTCTCAATACACAGACAAGAACTTCTATATAATATTAACAAATAATTTCCCATTTTCATAGTCTGGGCAGGGAGCCTCGCCTGCTGGCAGCACAAATCAGTAATCCGGACATGAACTGCCCATGATTTTCTGTCTATTTGAAAGAAATTTATGGGCAGTGCATGCCTGAATTCCTGATACATGCTGCTACAGACAAGGATTCCCTATATACCCTTTAATTAGCATTATTTTTGGTGAAGCTATAAATTAGTTTACAGTTCACTGATAATTATAGCTACTGTTATGGCTGATAAGCCACCACTGGCTGTCAGCAGCACTTGGGGTGGGGGCGGGGGTGGGGGGAGATTCTGCTGTCTGCAAATTCATTCTTTATTCACCCAGCTATGATTTCTCTCTAAATATGAGGCAAACACAAAAATTCTTGATTTATGATCAAAATTTGAACTGCATCCACCTTTGTAGAAGATAAAGCTTTCAGTAGCAGTAAATGATAAATCATAAAAATAAAAAATACTGTAGCCAGACTTGTCAAGTTTTAGTAGACAAAGTATTTGTTGGACCAATTCCCGTTCCTTAACTCATTTTTAAATCTTTCTGAGCTTGTTTATTTCTGATTTATTATAATCAAAATTCATTATAATTATTATTAATGTAATTTTTAAATTATAATATGGTTGTAGTCAATTTTATGTCCCTTCCAGCTTTTTATTATTTTTAATTTAATTTCTGTTTTTCTATGATTTATTTTGACATTCTGGCCCCGATATTAATGGGGAGGCAGGTGAGGGTGGAAGGGAGCCCAGTAGAGGGTGAGGAATCCGGCAAGACCGGGGACATGGAGGCTCTGCCAATTTTAACGGCAAGGTCGCATTTCAGCGGAAACTAGCGGCAGGAGGCTGGAGGCCGGAGCCGGGGACTCCCGGGGACAGTCTCCGGCAGTCAGTGGGTGAGGTGGGCAGGGGGAAGGCACCAGGCTGCATTCAGGAGGGGAGGAGCTAAAAGATCGGGGCCATGATCGAGGCAGGGGAGGCCGAAGGCTTCTGTATGAGGCCTGGGGGAGCATTCCTGCTCCTCCTGGCCCAAAAGGAGTTCTAAAAGGAGATGATCTTCAGTACTTACCTTCGGCAGCCTCCTGCCTTGGATCTGCTGCCGGGCAGCGAACAGTGCGGGCCTCCCCCAATGTACAGTTAAGTTTAAGTCGCGGTGCCAATTATGTCATCAGGCCGTGACTTTTGAATGTTAATTAGGCCCCAGCTTGCCTTTTGCAGGAGCCTCGTTGATGGCCTGATATTGCTTTGTAAAAATTTAAACGTCCGGGAAGTCGGCGGGTTGAAGCCGGGAGGTAAAATTTTAACCCCTCCCACGAACCATTCCAGCTCTGTGGTTAAAATCGGGGCCAATCTGTCTCTAAAATGTGAGTTGTTGTAACATTTAAGTGGAAACAAATAGTCTCTGAGGAATTAATTGTGTTGCTCAGTTGAATATTAACACCCACCTGGTAAAAGATAAGAGGGCTTAGTTGTGATCCTGCACTCCCAGTCCCAATCCTGACTCGACAAAAGCACAGGTTGAAGAATACAGTGATGTAGATGTATCTCCGACCTATGCTTACGCCGAGCAAGGCTTTATGCTGGAAGTGCAGGACAGCTGAATTTTCCAGCAGTGGATATGATGGATGTCCAAACCACAGGCTGAGGGCCAATTGTGACCCATGAGCCCTGCCAATCTGGCTAACAATGCCCAGGTAACTCTGTTTCTATTTTCACTTATACTTCTTACTTGTCAGTTTGTCCTGTTTGAATTTTGTGGGCTTGGAGGTTTGCAAAGGGCTGATTTTAGAACTGTTGCATCATTGGTGTATAATTTTAAATCAGAACACCAAGATCTGTTAGCATTCATGGCTTGAGATATACATAAATTAATGGGGACATTTATTTAAATTATATATGTGGTCGACAAGACTCCATGGCATGCACCTAAGTGACCTAGGATGACAAAAACCTTTCACAGTGATTTGGAGTGGTGTCAAAATTTGCAGATGATACCAAAATAGGAGATGTAGTTAATTCTTTAGAAGACCAAAGGAAACTGCAGAGGTATATTGAAAACATGGGGGAATGGGCTAAAAAGTGGCAGATGGAGTTCATTGTCAGTAAGTGTGAGGTGATGCATTTTGGTAAAAAAAACAAACACGAGTAATTATACTCTGAATGGAAGCAGGATCAGTACTGTGGAAGAGCAGAAGGACTTGGAGGAATCAGTTTGCATTAAAGGCTGTGGTTGATAAGGTTGTAAAAAAAGCAAATAAAATTCAAGGTTTTATCTTAAGAAATTTAGAACATAAAGCCCAGAAGTAATACTGAGCCGATATAAAACCTTCATAAGATCTCTATTTGAATACTTGGGCTCCACAATATAGAAAGGATATTGAGGATTTAGAGAAGGTACAGCGCAGTTGCACTAGGATGCTGCTTGATACGAGGAAATACAAGTACGAAAAAAGACTTGAAAAATTGGTGTTTTTTTGCCGGAACAACGCAGATTACAGGGAAATATAATAGAATTATGAAATGATGGCACAGGGTAGATAGAAGCAGACTCTTTCCAGTAGTTAAGGGGTTAAGGACAAGGGGTCATAGATACAAGATTAAATGTAAGAGAATTGGAACAGAGGGCAAGAGAAATGTCTTCACACACAGAGTTGTGAGGCTGTAGAATTCACTTCCAGGGTTGGTGGTTGAGGCAGAAACTATGTCAACATTCAAAATTAGATTGGATGAAGGAATTGAAGGGATGTGGGAACAGGGTGGGTAAATGTGATTAGAACTATTTGCTTGCGTGGAGGGTAAATGTTGACATGGGCTAGTTGGCCTGTCTCTGTGTTGTAACTTCGATGTATGTGGTGGGAGGGAGGAGAGCCACATGGTACTGCATAAGTCCATGAATATTCATATACCGTATATGTATCAAGAGAGCTAGATTTGCAAAGATGGCAGATGACTTGAAATAGGTTAATTGGACAGTAGGTGGGAACATTACCAATTCAGAAGATAAATGGAATGCTTTCAAAACCATCCTTATGCAAAAGGAAGTCCCTAGAGTTAAAAGAAAGGCGTATGGTAAAACAAAACCAAATTGTCTAAAGGCTCATGTGCAAGGACAACTCGTACTCAAACAAAAATATTTCTGCAGGCTTAATGAAAATAGTCTTGCGAGAACAAGGATAGGTATCGATCTCAGTTAAAGGCAATGAAAGCGTCTATCAGAACAGTTAGAAGGACGTTGGAGAAGAAGATAGTGGATAGCTGTGGTAACAATAGCAAGGTCTTTTTCAGCCAAGTTAGAAGTCACAGGACCATTAAATACCATATAAGGCCATTGAACGATTCCACATGGCAGATTCACGTGGACTCCAAGGATATGGCAGAGGTTTCAAATGGCTACTTCATGACAGAAGATGATGCTGAGTCATCAATAATACATCATATGGTTGATGCTAAAGTTGAAAGTCTCATTGTGGATGTACATATACTTCTGGCTAGAACAAGAGGTCTCAAAACAGATCAGGCTGCCAGCCCTGACAGCATTTATCTGAAGGTGCTCAAAGAAATGGGAGCTGTGCTCTGAGTACCTTACCCTTATATGTAACAGCTTGCTGGGGTATTGGATTGTTTCCATGAGATAGAGGGAATCCCATTAGGTGTCAATATTTAAAAAGGCCAATAAGTTAGAAATGGGAAATTATAGTCCCATTAGATTGGCTTTGGTTCTCGGCAAGTTTCTAGATGGGATTAGTAAAGATACATTGTGTGACCACCTTAACAAAGAAGGGTTTATTAGAGACGCTCAACATGGCTTCTGAGAAAAAAGGTAATGTCTCACCAACCAGGTTGAATATTTTGAGCAAGTTATTAGGTTGGTGAATGTAGATAGCCTGGTTGGCATTCTGTACCTTAATTTTTAAAAAGCCTTTGGCAAGGTGCCACACAATAAGATAGAGTCCTGTGGAATTAGTGGGGAGATTTTGGGTTGAATTAGGGATTGGTTCCATCCTCATAGACAAAAGATGTTTATTAATGGCACTGGGGATCAGTCGCTAGTGGAGTTTTGCAGGTATCGGTATTAGGGCCATTGCCCATCACCATTGTTGGCTAGGGGTTGCAGAAAGTAACCTGAGACGTCAGCTGCTGATACACACACAGGCAGGAACAACATTTGAACTGAAGTAACCTGAGTTCAGTCACTGACCTGAGCTGGCTGGAACCAGTTTGAATTAACTAAGTTTTGTGAAAGACAAAGGAAATGTGATAAGACACAAGTCGTTATTTAGAAAAGGAGTAATGAGGTAATGCTACCTAAGTCCTTGGGACAGAGCCAATGAGGAGAAGACACAGGCAAAAAGCGAGTAGGCCTAAACCAAAGGAAGAGAGACAGCACAGCTTGAAGAGATAAGATTCGGAATAAGAATGAAGGATCTGGGGCGTGGAGCCAGAGCGAAGACTCCGGAGACCAACCATCGCAGAAGTGGAAGACCCTACGTTAGGGACTTAGAGACGACGTCGAGAGAGAGAGAGAACAGAATGCCTGGCCAGCGTCAGCTCTCCTTTTCGGGTATTATCCTTTATATCCTGTGACCACTCAGGGAGTGTCAGAGAAGCCTAGTGGGTGTGCGTTTAGATCTTAGTTTGGGTATAAAACTGTATAACCTGGTGTAAACTGCATGCCTATATCTAACCAGACATATAAGCTATATGTATATGATCTAACGGTGTGAATAAAGTGAATTGAGAGTTAAGAGAGAATTGACACTTCTCCTCTTTGTACTAAGCCAGTAACCGTAACCGGTGACCTCCGGTCAACACCATCTATATCAATGATCTCGAAGAACGCATCAGGGCAATGAACTATCTGCAAGTTTGCGGATGATACAATGATTTATGCGGGCGTTGGGACCTTGGGTAAGAAAACTACATTTTACAGGCAGATCAAGATGTGATGGGAGAATGGGCCCTAGCGTGGCAGATGTCATTTAATATAGATAATTGTAGCTTTATGTACATGGATAAGCCAATGCCAAGCATATATACACCATGCAAGATTAAGACTCTTGAATGAGAAAAAGCCTTGAGTGTGGTAGTATGTGAATCAATGAAGGTTTACAACCAGTATTGCAAGGTTATTGCAAAAGTAAATAGAGTGCTAGGTTGTATTGCCAGGACAATTAACTTCAAAATATAAAATACTATACTGTCCTTGCATAAAATCTTGGTTAAGCCTCATTTAGACTACTGTGTGCAATTTTGGTCCTCTCACATGGTGGGTGATTATAGAGTCTCTGGAACAGATTTAAATGAAGGCCACATGATTGAACTTAGTTACCTCAATAAGCTTAGAGAGCTGGGGCTTTTTATTCTACAAAGGTATAGACTTCAAGGAGAAGGTAGATAGGGCATTGGCGGATTTGTCTCCTGCTCACTCTGGTCTCCTGGAACTTGTTTGATCATCTTCGGGGGGTGGGGGGGGGGTGGTCAGAGAGGAATTTCTCAGTTTGTTTCCCTTAAATTAACCTAGTTTTTTCCCCTGCTATTTTCCCTCTCTCAGAAGATTGCATGGTTGGTTGGGGGGGGTGGATTAAGGTTATGGTGCATATGAGTTTCACCATGATAGTATGGAGCAGACATAATGGACCAGTTGGTCTCTTGCAGCCCTTTGTTTTTGTATGTGAGTAATAAACTGTTGCCAATACCTAAATCCTGGAGCATTTAGAGTACTTCTACTTGGACTGTCCCAACTGTAAGGAAAATAAGTGGAAACAATAAGAAATCTTCTGAGTCGATAATATAAATGCGCAAACAACATTCACAGAAATATTTAATTATCGGTTTGATATTTACCAAGCTGGCTATTTTTGGTTATATAAATTAAAATCAGAATTTATCTTTTATTGAAAATTTTCTCCCCATGAAGGCAATAACTCATGTTAGGATATAGGTTCCTTGGATATTAACAACCCTTTGTTACCAAAAGGAAGATGACGAGAATTGTTCTTACGCAGCGAGTTGTTATGATCTGGAATGCACTGCCTGAAGCAGATTCAGTAGTAACTTTCAAAATGGAATTGGATATATACTTGAAAAGGAAAAGTTGCAGAGCTATGGGGAAAGAGCAGGGGAGTGGGACTAATTAGATAGCTCTTTCAAAGAGCCAGCACAGGCATGATGGGCAGAATAGCCTCCTTCAGTGCTGTAAGATTCTATGATTCTGTGATACCTCCCCAAGAGGTAATTTCTGAGGTGTAAACCTTGACTCTTGAGTGTTGGCATGCTCTAAGCTCAGGTGAAAATTGCATGAGCCATCAACTGTGAGGGCACCACAGCCAAGACCTGTCCAGTTTCATCCAGGCTTTACACATGTACTTGCAGAAGGTGTCACTTTAGGCAGGAGCTGCTATAGATTGGATATTACAAACCATAGTTTCAATGGCTCCTTCCAACCCAGGGTACACTGAGGCAAATTACGATGCTTCTAATGGCACCATGGCTGATAGCATCTAATTCAGCATAGACTAAGGATCAAATCTGGAACTTTGCTGGTCGACAATACACAGTATATCTACCACTGACTCATCACTATGCTCCATACCCTAACACCTATACTGCACCAGATCCAGTGTTTTTCCCTCCTTAATGCTTAACTTTGAGATGTCATCCTGCCTGTGAAGAGTACTATAGAAATGCAAGTTGTTGTTGATTTGATTTTGGAAACTTTGTGTCAATCAGAGGCAAGTCATTTGCGCCGGGGCAATCATGTGTTTCCTAATTGCTTCAGCAAGACAATTGACTTCAAAGCTAGCCTTTGGAAACCACAATCCCCCATTGAAACTATGGCTTATACAATCCAACCTATAGCTGTTCCTGCCTAATATGACAACATTTTCCATTGTCATGGATAGTTGTCTGTTGATGATGAAGACAGTTACTGATTTTACAATTCAGAAGATTTCTCGTGTACCACTAGGTTTCCTGTGTCAGACACATACATCACCCAACCAGGAAATAAAACAACAAATTGTGCTATGAACTGGTGATAGAAAGTAGAGCATACTGTGTAGGAATGGAAAATTGGCATCTTCCCAAACCTATTGTGCCAGTAGAAATGGTAATTGATCTGCCATTATTATTCTCTAAGTGGTCCACTTACTTAACATTCGCAGATTCTAATTTTAATCCTTAAGAGAGCACATAGCCTATAAAAATAGCTGAACTCTACCTCAGAAGAGACTGTTGTGGTCTGCTTTTATTGTATCTATACAAGTAAATTATACAATAATAATGGATCTCACATGGTATTATTAATGGTGAGTCAGTGTATATGGTAGAAGTTTGTGAGAAATGGGGCGAGAGAATGTGGAGTAAATGGATAATGGTAAAGTGTTTTTTTTTATTTGTTTGTCAATCAGTAACAACAAGTTGCATTTCTACAGTGCTGCTTATGTGCAGGAAGATGACTGGGTGCTTTACAATAAGGAGGAAAAAGCAATGGATGCTCAGCAGTAGGGTCAAGGGAAATATGTGGGCAGTTAGGGCGGGTGCCCATTGTCAAAAAGAAAAGTTTCAAGGAGATTTTTGAAATCAAGGTGGCAAGACAGAGTGAAATGGGCAGGGAGTTCTAGAGGATAGGAGCATAGCAGTTGAAAAAGTGATCACCAATGGGGTACAAAGGAAACGAGGAACAAGAAGTAATCTGGTGATAGAGGAGCAGTGGGTGAGTATAGGAACAAGTACAGGAACAGCATCAGAAACTCTCATGCACGCTTTTGTCACCTCTCAACTTAACTTTTCCAATGCCCTCCTGCGCTCCACTCTACGTAAACTCCAATTCATTCAGAACTTTGCTGCCTACTTCCTATTTTACATAAAATCCCTTTCACTTATAACCCTGATTCTTACCAACTTTCATTAATGTCAATATCCCTGTCCTTAAACATCCAATGTCTCATCTCTCCCTACCTTTGCAACATCTTTCATCTCTATATCCTTGGCTGCAGTCTCCATTCTTCCAATGCAAGTCTGCTACAAATTTCACCCCTTTCGCTCTGCTCTATTAGTGATAACGTAGGCTTCAGCCATTTTGTCCCCACACTCCGGAACACCCTCCATAAATTCCTCTCTCTTGCTACAACTCTCTCTACCTTGAAAATCCTCCTTTAAACCATTTCTTCAACAGTGCATTTGGCTATGTCTTCAGTCTCTCTTTTCTTGGAGCATCTTGGAATCTTTGCTACATTAAAGACCCCATGAAAATGCTTACATTTGAACTCTGAGTTAGTCAGTAAAGTACTGGAAAAGACTAGAAATGCAATTGAATATATTGCTTTTCTGCCTTCACAGAATTGTCACCGCAGAAAATATCCTCTTGCAGTTCATAAAATTGCAATCAGAAGCACCAGGATGAATTACAGAGTTCTATTTCTGACATGAATAAAATGCTAATTTTCTGATTTCTAGTCTGCATGGGCAGGTTTTGTAATGCACCAGGAGGACACAAATGAACTCCAGGGGCCATCACCAATTTGCCTTGATCATAAAAGCAGTGTTAACAATGCATGCACAACCATGCTAACGATCTCAATGCAATAAGGAATTCTTCCGCATGCAGGATGCAACATTGACTGCTCAAAGTATATGGATATCATTTCATAAATGTAACTAAAAGGAAACAAATGTCATTTCAGTTAATTTCTTCTCAATCTGGGTAAGCAGGGAGGAAATTGGGGCCTTGCAATGGCACTTCTGGCAATTTCCGCCAGAAGTGACATTAGAGGGACACATATTATGATGAGAGGCAAATGATAGTATTACCATACACAATATATTTCCTGTAATTTTCACCCAAGCAATCCTGGGCACAGTTGCACATCCCTGGTGTCCAACGCTGCAAGGCCACTTCCTTGATGCAATCAATGACAGAGTCGATGTGGGCCACTTGCACGGCGTAAAATTGCCGCAACAATTTCTCTTCCTCCTCCCCCCTTCCCCCTCAACCAGAGGCTGGTGCTCTGGCAGTGCTGTAAATGGCCCCAGCCCCTGCCGGAATATTTAAATCTTTTGACCTTGGTAAATGGGCCACGGCCAGGGATGCAGGCAAGAGGCACATGTTCCACCCACCGGTTCCACCCACCGAAAATCCACCGCCATTGTGGCAAACAGGAAATTCGGAGTCGAACATTATAGGCATTCAATATATGTGCAAATGGTTTGTGAAGATGTTGCTTATTTAATAAATGAGTGTGTCTTGTAATAATTTCAAGTGCTTTTATCGTTAAGAAGGTAAGGTATATCAGTTTTCACAATGAGAACACACATTTTGGAATGTCAATGTGGCCTTGTAAATTGTTTCATTATTTCTGCAGAGTTTACCAGATTTCTTGGTAGGTTTCCACTGACTGTAATCACGGAATATGAACCTATACTTAATAGTGGGACTAATTATAGGTTTCCCCATTTTATGCCTATACTTGTTTGTATTTTACATCAGTGTATATTATGTAAAATGGAATTAATTTATTTCATTTGACTAATTTTATGCATTTTTACTCCAGATTAGCATTGCCATTGCTGGGCGCAATTATTTAAAGTATGATGGGAAAGCAATTAACAATCACAACAAAAAAAATAACGGGTTTCATAATTCCAGTTTCAGAGTAGCATTTAGATATATTTGCTTTCATCTTTAGCAATGTATCACAGTTATGTAACAAACCATAACTTGCCTCATTTGTCTCATCTTTCAGTATTCATGAATTAATAAAAATGTATTTGCTTCAACTACTATTTGAATTTTTATGGGCTTAGTTTTACTGTAATGATAGCAGGTTTGCAATCCTATTGCTGTATATTAGATTTTTGTGGAATAAGAGTACCGAACAGCATTTAAGTTTGCATGTTTGAACGCAATATGGATGATAGCTGTTCAGACTCTTTAATACTACGGCAAACTAATATGCATTTATGTTGAGTATATTTTGACACTTTCAGTTTGTACAACATTTTACGATACCTATCATGCTATTTTGTGCTCCACTGAAAACTGGTATCATTTGATGACTCACTTGCTGTTAATACAGGCGAAAAACATTGAATTCCTAGGTATAAATTTCTGTCAGACCAGAACCTGTTGGCATGCTAGGCCCTCCATATGATCTATCTGTATTACCCTTCAAATCTTTACATAGACTCAGGACTATCCCTAGAAGATTGAAGGAGAAAGTTAGAAGAATTTGTTGTGACACAGATAATTATTGGATAATAGAACACTTTACCTTAAGTAGCTATTGAGGCACAAACTATAACATTGTTTAAAAGGAAAATGGATAACTATTTGAAAAAGAATATAAAAGGATATATAGGAAAGGACAGGGAAATGGGGTTAGAATAGATAGCTCCACTTGAACAGCTGGCACTGGCATAGATACAGTCAAAGGAATAGCCACCTTTCCATGCTGTAATTTCTGTGATTTTGAATATTTATTAGTATCATAAGGCTGAAAAAAGTAATTTCTTAAGCGTAATCAATATGTTTACAGAAATATATAATCATTCATCTTTGTGCACTGGGATGATTTATCAGTACAATCATTAATGTTGTAGTTTACTGGAATAGATTGTAGTAGATGTAGAAAATCAAGTGAGAGACCATGCTTTCAATAAGGGTCAACAAAATACAATACCAAAAGGATTACTCCTGTGACAGACAGCTCACCATGGGTGGAACGATACTAGGGGGTAATTTTCATAAATCAATGGGATGAAAGTTGGGTAGGTTCCGCAATGGATTGTCAATCCACTCTGCCAGATTAGCACCCAGGGGGTAAGGTGAAATTATCCCCTCTATTGTATATTTATAAAAGCAAAGTTCCAATATCTTGAGGTATAAATCTGATCACTTTTTCGATTGCGCTGTTTAAATTCTGAATAAAACTATGACTTTCATAAGGTCCATTTCTTTCAGATATACCAAGATGAAGACAGCAACAAACATCTATATTTTCAATCTAGCACTTGCAGATGCATTAGAGTTAATCACATTACCTTTCCAGGCAACTGATACTCTCCTGGGATTCTGGCCTTTTGGAAATATACTCTGTAAAATAGCAATATCGATTGATTATTACAACATGTTCACCAGCATCTTTACTCTGACAGTGATGAGCGTTGATCGGTATATAGCCGTCTGTCACCCTGTTAAAGCATTAGAAATGCGAACCCCTTTCAATGCAAAGGTTGTCAATGTGTGCGTCTGGGTACTTGCTTCTGTGATTGGAATACCAGCAATGATTATGGGATCGGCTGACATGGAAAACAATGGTAAGTCTCAACAAAATGTCACTATATATATATATAAATATATATAAATATATATATACACTATCAAATATATGTTATATAAAGAAATAGTATTCATAATTGGCGTTATTGACCGGATACATGCTATCATTGTTCCATGAGTAACAGTTCATTGCTGGTGAATTGATATATTACCCTTTCACCTCTTGGGATGAAAATCTCTTCTGTCTGTTGGCTGTAAGGGCCCGACATAAAGTGATTTTAGTCTTAACCCATTGGGGCATGGCCCACAGCACAAAAGTATGGAAAGTGGAAATATCACATTGATTCAGGACCAGATGCACTTTAGGGGCTGAGATTAAGGCATGTTGGTGGGGCACAGTGGACAGAGATTTATAATGCATCTAACCTGTGCTATTTTTGGCCTGAGAGTGCTTAATGCTGACACTGGATGCTTCAAATGAAAAATCAATTCCAGCACTAACACCTTCAAGTGTACAAAAAAAACCTAAAAAGCTGCCAACTAAAAATATTTAAATTATTGACAAATGGCGTTGTAGGAGTAGGAGACGTAACAACTTGTCTTCTTATTTTAGTTGACCTGGAAAATTACATTTTTTAACATATTACTAGAGCACAATGGTATTTACCACGACTACATATAGGCTCCTTTATAAATATTTCATCTGATCTGATATATGATCTTGGTGGAGGTTATATTATAATCCTTAGAGAAATCAAAGATAAAGCCCAGAAGGACCTTCCTTTTTCCTTTAATCACAGTTGCTAGTGTCTTTTACTTTTCCTTTTCTCACCATTTTTCTTCCCTTTCATTGCATTAACTCCTTAAACGCACTGAGACCTTGCTGGGATATGGCTTTATGCATGCCAGATCACCTCTGGCATTGCACCTATGTGGGCGTACTGCATTTCCAAGTCTCGACATTGAGTTTAAGCAAGCTTTTCTACCTTAGAGTCATCGTAGCCAAGCATGAATCTGTCCTCCCGCAGCATACATGTGCATTTCCAACAAGTGTCATTTGGGTAGTGATCAGGAGCACAAACCCTAGCCAATTTCTCCATCCTAATTTGGGTGAGGGTGGAAACCATTTGTAGCATCCCTACTGCCACCTACAGTCTGTGCTGAGTTAGCCAAGATGAGCTAACTCAGCACAGACTGTTTAAATCGAATCTAGGAACCTCTTGGTCGATATATGTCAGCTACTCACTGGACCAACTTGCTGAGCCACTGTCAGGTGAGTATAGTTACAGGATGACAAGTTTACTTAGGCAGTTTCCACTATAAAATGTGGACATCGGAACTATAATATGAATATAAAAATAAGACCAGAATGTATGACTTTCAAATGGGGACTGAATAAAATCTGTGCTCCCTGGTCCAGTTATTGCTTGCTTTCTAACCGCACTATATCTGAAGACTATACTTGAACTTGACTCCTCATGTGCAATGCCACAGGGAAGCAACTAATAATACAAAAATGTGCAGTATCATTGCAACAAATCTGATTAAGAATATTCAAATGTTGGGTTAGCTGACCTTGGCCAGGGTGGCAGTAAGAGAATCAAGGGATATGGGGACAGCGCAGGAAAGTGGAGTTGAGGTAGAAGATCAGCCATGATCTTATTGAACGTCAGAGCAGGCTCGAGGGGCCGTATGGCCTACGCCTGCTCCTATTTCTTATGTTCTTATGTAACATGTTTTAACTTGCTTTCTGTCTCTTTTATTCCAGAAATTGAATGCCTTTTGGTTCATCCTCAGCCTCACAGTTATTGGAAGCCCACAATTGAAATCGCTGTGTTTCTTTTTTCCTTTGTTATTCCTGTTGCTATCATAACAGTTTGCTACACATTAATGCTTAGGCGATTGAGAAGTGTGCGTGTGCTTTCTGGATCAAAAGAGAAGGACAGAAACTTGCGTAGAATCACAAGAATGGTCTTAGTGGTTGTTGCAGTCTTCATCATCTGTTGGACCCCAATCCATATTCTAGTGTTAGTGCAAGCTGTTTGTAATCATGAAATCATGACAATTATGCCAAGCTGGTATTTTTGTGTTGCTCTTGGATATGCTAATAGTAGCCTCAATCCTATTCTTTATGCCTTTCTGGATGAAAACTTCAAAAGGTGCTTTAAAGAGTTTTGTTTTCCCGCCACTTTTAAAACAGAACTTAAGATATCAAACGGGATGAGAAGCATCACAAAAGGTGTTGCTTACTCATGTAAGAATACAGATGGGACTGAAAATGTTGCATGACTAGAAGTGGAGACTCCTTCAGCTTCTGGCCATCAGGAGAACAAAATTAACTCAAATGTGGAGTTGACTCAAATTACAGGCCTTTGAAAATAATCACTTTTGTTGCATTTTCAAAATGAATAAGGCAGCCACATTTCTGGTTTCAGTTAATCAAGTGCTGTTTATTTTAAAATGAGCAAACACAGTTAGTGAAAAGTTATCATAGTGGGTGTTGAGTCAGACTCTGAAACATGAAATGAATTAATGTACAAAATTTAAAAAATAACCAACACAGGCGAGTTAACACAACTGTCAGTTTTTCAGACATGACTAGCTTCCCAATAAAAAATTGTGATAGATTAAGCAACTCTTTAAGCTACAGTAATATTTGTCTACACAAAAACCAATATTTGAATAAGTCAGATATATTAATAAACATTTGATGATAAAGATATTATTGCATGCTTGTGAAATATATTAATCCTTTCATCATGCGAGTAAATGTGATTGTTTCAACACAAAATTGAGAATAATATTAATGGCTGCCTTTCGTGACTGAATGCAAAGCACTTTTTGTAAGTTTCATTATTACAGTTAGAGGCTATTTGACTGTAAGCACAAAGTGGACTTGCAAAATATTGACTATTTTTGGATGCATGTTACTGAGATCAAATAACTAAGAGGTAAGAACAAAACAGACTTCTGCTTGTAAAAATAAGTTATTTATATAAAACTTACAAAATATATATTTGATTGTAATAAAGCCTATTGCAGGGCATAAGCTGAACTATTGCTGCTTGTTGGCTTATACTGTGGCAGTAGCATAGCATGACAAAATGTTTAACTTTCATCATTTGTGGCTGTTTACATCTCAATTAAAAATTTTAAAAGATGAGATTTTTAATCATTACAGTATGATATCCCATATTGTGAGCTGAATTATCCATTATTCATTTTTCCCAGATTCCAAGTTAACACATTTAAAAGCTGAAGCAGATGCTTTTTGAGAACAAAACATGTACTAAACATCCCAATAAAATTTCTAATGTGCAGCAAGTGCACTCATAGGGCTCGATTTTCAAATGCCGGCTGGCTGCCAATAGGAGCTGCAATGCCGAGGGGTGGGAGAAGAGAGAGAGAGAGAGAGAGACGTCATCCGACGGTGGAACAGAGAGTGGGGGGGGTGGACAAAGATCGGGGGGGGGTTGGACAAAGATCGGGTGGGACATCAGACATCGTCGAGGGGGGAGACATCGGGTGAGTGAGACATCAGGGGATGAGATATGGGAGAAGAGACATCGGGGGTGAGACATCGGACATCGGAGCAGGGGGTTGCAAGTGAGATCGTTTGAAAGGTAGATTATTTATTTTTTTAACTTTGTGAAATGAAATTTTATTTAATTTATTTTGTTTACTTTTGCCTGATCCGGCCCTTCCTGGCATGAATTGGAAGCAGTGGGAAAGACGCCCAGGTAAGTTCAAAATCATTTTACTACCTACTATATAACAAATAAAGTACCTTAAGTACCTCAATGAGGTAAATTTGCTTCTTTCAATATCATCCCGTCGGCTTTAATTGCCAGGCGGGTTGGAGCTGGGTTCCTTTCTCGCTTGGGATTTTCCTGATTTTCCCAGCCCCCCACCCCCAACGCACCCGGACTTCGATTTGAAAATCGAGCCCATAGGGTATGAAATCACTCTGTGAGATTAGCATATTAATACTCAACAAATTCATGTCAAATTTTTCCCTCTGCTATTTCACCAGAGACGTTTCCCCATTTCTATGTGTTGACACTAGCATTAAAAGAGCAGACAGAAGAATTGGCATCTGAACATGTTAAGCATTTGAATGCTGATATTGCACAGCTTAATTTTAAGGTCATAGTCACTCAGACTATCATTCACTCATGGGCAGCAGTTGACAATATTTTTGCAGTCATCATTAAGTGCGTATCTTGTTTTAAGGGATCTTTGTTGCAGTTTCTTTTGAAGAACACGATATATAAATGTTTATAATGATATTTGCATTTATATAGCATCTTTCATTGGTGAAATATTTCAGTGTTTCGCACAGTGGATCCTATTTGGAGTGCAGTAACTGTTATGTAACAACATTTTGTGTTAATAAATATATAAGTATTGGTCTATTCATCTGTAAATTAATTGTGTATTTACCTGTTAAGTGAAGAAAAATTGAGTTAAAAAGAAGAAATGTTTTCACTAACTATATGTAAATTAAAGCTAGCACTTGTCATCTGTACACCTTGCTTGGATGTTCCAAATAATTGCTGTTGTCAACATTTTAAGCCGTATTAAAATGAAAATGTGCTAATGCATAAAATTAATTGCAATGTTTGTCTCTTGCAATAATAAATAGATGTTATAAATAATATGCTAAATTAATTCATTTATTTGGCATCGTTAATACCTTGGTCAAATTCATTCACCAGGACTGTGAACATGAGGGATATTGTTCATTGAAAATGAACCACTGGTGCACAATAAAAAAATTGCTTTTAATTCAAGGGGATTGCAGCCATCCTCATGATGGGCCTGTAAGATCGTGTGATTTGTCTTCAGTAAAGATATGATTGGGCAAAGAAGTCATAATTTCTCCTTTTATGGTACCATGCACTGCAGGAAACCTTTCTCAATTCTCATGCTCCTAGACAAAGCAGGCACACTGTCCAGTATACTAAATTGAAGTCAATGGAAAGTAAAATCGGGCGGCATGTAAAATAGGCGGCTGATCTGATCATGTCAGTTTTCGACAGGGTCAGTTAGGATAAAATGACCCCCAATAGTACTGTGTCAAGAGCTGAGGCTGCCTCTCTCCTGAATCCAATGAACAGCATCACAATTTGGAGTGGGGAACGGTAGTTTAAAACACCAGTTTTTTTATATAGTTGTCAGCAAGACTGGCCATTTAAGAACATGACAGGACTTGCTTTGTAAACCCCACTCCTTCCCCTATACTCCTGTTGTTAAAAAAACTGACAGCACTAAAATCCAGGAAGCCATGATGAGACTGAATACTTCGAAGGTAGCTGTAATTTTTTTTGTATAAAAACAACAAAACAAAGTAAAGAAAGTTGATAATAACCATCAGTCCCATCAATACTTATCTTATTCTTTAGACTGTATACAACACTCCTCAATCACTAATAATTCCTCTGAAGTATTTCTTAATATGTACACTCTCCTAAACTTGGTCGTGGGATTAAATAATTCTAATGCATGTTATTACATAAGAAGCTTTTTGTTTTGTTTCTCAACTGCTTGTTTAGCACCAGTTAAATGGAACAACAAATTGACTCATGAGTTTATTTAATTCCCAAGTACAATTAATTTCTTCCATGATGTCAATGCACAGGTGGGAGTTGGCAAATTCCAATGGTGAACAGGGCAGGAGGCATTGCCTGAAGAATGAGATCTTCCATGACCTCTTCAGCAAGGGTGTCAGATCAATTCCATTCCATACATCTACCTCTATGTGTTGTAAATGCAATTCGTTCCACGGGAACAATTCCACGCTTCCATGCTCCCAGCAGAGAACTGCGCTTGCTGGGAGCGCATGGCAAGAAAGAGTGTACCAGAAAAAGCATAATCTATTCCAGCTGTGGGGGCTGCATGTTTCCAGATGTTTCTCTGGTCATCACCCCAGAGGTAGGGACAGGCAATGATTTGAGAGTGTCCTTTACAAATCCATGCTGACTCTCCCTGAAAATTTTCAAGGTGTTCAGTCACTCTATCCTTAATTATAGACTCTAGTAATTTCCTGAAAACAGATGTTAGGCTAACTGGTTTATAATTCCCTGGTTTCCCTCTCTCATCTTTCTTTAATAGCGGAATGACGTGCAATTTTCCAATCTAAAGGAACGATCCTTGAATCGAGAGAACTTTGGAAGATTATAATTAGGGCTTCTGCAATGTTCTCACCTACTACCTTTAAAATGCTGGGATGGAAACCATCTGGTCCTGGGGATTTGTCACTCTTTAGAGCTTTTATTTTCTTCATTACTGTTAATTTGCTTACGTTAATTATGGTGAGTCCCTGTCCCCGATTCAAAATTAGTTTCCTTGGGGTGTCTGGCATGCTATCCTCTTCCTCTACTGTAAATGCTGACTCAAAGTAATTATTTAACTCGTCCACCATTTCCTTATTTTCATTTACAATATCGCCATTATCAATTTTTAAGGGGCCCACATTGTTCTTGACCACCCTCTTTATCTTAATACAATTGTAAAAATTTTTAGTGTTGATTTTGATATCCCTTGCAAGTTTCTTTTCATACTCCCTTTTTGTCGCTCTTATTATGGTGTTTTGTCACCCTTTGCTGTTCTTTCTGTCTCTCCTCGTTTCCTGGATCTGTGCTATTTTTTGCATTTTTGTATGCGTTTTCTTTTAGTGTTATGTTTTCCTTTACCTCTTTTGTTGTCCATGACTTTTTTTTTGGCAAGTAGAACTCTTGCCCCATGGGGGCATAAAATGGTTCTGTATCACGTTAAATTCTTTTTTGAACACCTCCCACTGATCTTCTGTCGTTTGACCCATTATCAGATTTGCCCAGTTTACCGTGGACAGTCTGTCTCATCCGTTGAAGATGGCCTTAACTAAATTTAGAATCTTTGTAGCTGATACAGGTTTCTCCCGTTCAAACACAACATTGAACTCGATCATATTATGATCGCTATTAGATAATTATCTCGCCCAAAGTGGACATTCTGGCAAGCTATTCAATGAGAGCATTACATCCGAGGTCAATCCTGTACTCACCCAATGCCCATATGTGCCAGGCAATGACCATCTCCAACAATAGAGAGTCTAACCACATCCCCTTGACATTCAACGACATTACCATCGCCAAACCCCCCACCATCAACATTCTGGGGGTCACTATTGACCAGAGACTAACAGGACCAGCCACATAAATACTGTGGCTACAAGAGCAGGTCAGAGGCTGGGTATTCTATGGCGGGTGACTCACCTCCTGACTCCCCAAAGCCTTTCCACCATCTACAGGGCACAAGTCAGGAGTGTGATGGAATACTCTCCACTTGACTGGATGAGTGCAGCTCCAACAGCACTCAAGAAGCTCGACACCATCCAGGACAAAGCAGCCCGCTTGATTGGCACCCCATCTACCACCCTAAACATGCACTCCCTCCACCACCAGTGCACCGTGGCTGCAGTGTGTACCATCCACAGGATGCACTGCAGCAACTCGCCAAGGCTTCTTCAACATCACCTCCCAAACACGCAACCTCTACCACCTAGAAGAACAAGGGCGACAGGCGCATGGGAACACTGCCACCTTCACGTTCCCCTTCAAGCCACACACCATCCTGACTTTGAAATATATCGCCATTCCTTCATCGTTGCTGGGTCAAAATCCTGGAACTCCCTTCCGAATAGCACTGTGGGAGAACCTTCACCACACGGACTGCGGCGATTCAAGGCGGCGGCTCACCACCACCTTCTCAAGGGCAATTAGAGATGGGTAATAAATGCTGGCCTTGCCAGCAGCATCCATGAATGAATAAAAAAAGTATGTACTTTCCAGTAGAGACCATTAACTCAGAAGTTACCAAATGAGTTGGACAAAATTTATTAGTGAGCAGAACGCTGGCAGATGAAATTTATTGCAGATAAGTGTAAAGTACTGTTCCTGGGAAGAAGAAATTGGGCAATGCATGTACTCCATCAAAAGTGTTGAAACAGCTATGGGTCAAGGTGAAAAAGGGCAAGGGGGGAAAAATTGGATAAGGGTCCATTCTGGGCACGTGAACTTCATGCTGCCTGCTACTTACCAAGAAATCTCCGTGCAGCAAGCGCAGCCCTCGCTGCTGAGAGGCTGCACGGAGAATGAAGAAGTTGGAAATGAGGCGTGCACAGCGCACGTCATCAGCAGCCTGAACTACTTAAAGGTGCAGGCACATTTCAAATGGCGGTTACACAGCCAACTAGGAGAAGGGAGAATGGCATTGCAAGTAGCTGCAATGGCAAGAGAAAGGGCTCTACGATTGTCCGACGATGCTCTGGAGGCCCTAGTGCAAGGTGTGGACCAAAGGAGGGCAAGCATGTACCTGCAGGGTGGCTGGAGACCCTCTAGACTACAGCTGCACAGGCATTGGCAGGCTATGGCGCAGGAGGTGAATGCTAGGAGCATTGCACCATGCACGTGGGTGCAGTGCCAGGAGAAGTTTCATGATTTGACGCGAGTGGTCAAGGTGAGTGAATACAAGTGTCAAGTGGCACATCCTACCAACTGCACCAATATTTCATGCACGACACCTCCCATCACTCACCCACCCACCAACAAGCACTGCCCATCCATACGCAATGCTGCATCTCACTCGCACATAGTACCACACTTGCAGGCCACACAACCACCACTCACAAGTCACACAAACTGGCAGCAATTTGACCATGACAGGCACATCACCCACACACCTTGCAGGACACTCACTGACACACTGTTCTCTGTCTTGTAGGAGAAGGTGGCGTATAACACCCAGCAGCAGGAGAGACCTGAGGCTGGACGGGCATGTCTGCCCATCCTCACCCCCCTATAAGTACTGCGGATCATTGGGCGGGCCGTCGCTGCGTCCGTCACAACGTGCTGAGCTGGAGGTCCTGGTGAAGGGGGTCCCTGCATATCTAATGCTCCTGCTCCTTTTCCATATCTCACTCCTTCGATGGGCCAGGCTACAGAAGACGGCTGATGGGCGTACACCTCCAACCGATATCCCCACCATCACAGATGCCAGTCTTCAGCCAATTCGATTCACTCCACGTGATATCAAAAAACAGCTGAGTGCACTGGATACAGCAAAGGCTATGGGCCCTGACAACATCCCGGCTGTAGTGCTGAGACTTGTGCTCCAGAACTAGCTGCGCCTCTAGCCAAGCTGTTCCAGTACAGCTACAACACTGGCATCTACCCGACAATGTGGAAAATTGCCCAGGTATGTTGTGTCCACAAAAAGCAGGACAAATCGAATCTGCCCAATTACCGCCCCATCAGCCTACTCTCAATCATCAGCAAAGTGATGGAAGGTGTCGTCAACAGTGCTATCAAGCGGCATTTACTCACCAATAACCTGCTCACCGATGCTCAGTTTGGGTTCCGCCAGGACCACTCGGCTCCAGACCTCATTCCAGCCTTGGTCCACACATGGACAAAAGAGCTGAATTCCAGAGGTGAGGTGAGAGTGACTGCCCTTGACATCAAGGCAGCATTTGACCGAGTGTGGCACCAAGGAGCCCTAGTAAAATTGAAGTCAATGGGAATCAGGGGGAAAACTTGCCAGTGGCTGGAGTCATACCTAGCACAAAGGAAGATGGTAGTGGTTGTTGGAGGCCAATCATTTCAGCCCCAGGACATTGCTGCAGGAGTTCCTTAGGGCAGTGTCCTCGGCCCAACCATCTTCAGCTGCTTCATCAATGAAGTTCCCTCCATCATAAGGTCAGAAATGGAGATGTACGCTGGTGATTGCACAGTGTTCAGTTCCATTCGCAACCCCTCAGATAATGAAGCAGTCCGTGCCCACATGCAGCAAGACCTGGACAACATCCAGGCTTGGGCTGATAAGTGGCAAGTAACATTTGTGCCAGACAAGTGCCAGGCAATGACCATCTCCAACAAGAGAGAGTCTAACCACCTCCCCTTGACATTCAACGGCATTACCATCGCCGAATCCTCCACCATCAACATCCTGGGGGTCACCATTGACCAGAAACTTAACTGGACCAGCCATATAAATACTGTGGCTACAAGAGCAGGTCAGAAGCTGGGTATTCTGCGGCAAGTGACTCACCTCCTGACTCCCCAAAGCCTTTCCACCATCTACAAGGCACAAGTCAGGAGTGAGATGGAATACTCTCCACTTGCCTGGATGAGTGCAGCTCCAACAACTCTCAAGAAGCTCGACACCATCCAGGACAAAGCAGCCCGCTTGATTGGCACACCATCCACCACCCTAAACATTCACTCCCTTCACCACCGGCGCTCTGTGGCTGCAGTGTGTACCATCCACAGGATGCACTGCAGCAACTCGCCAAGGCTTCTTCCACAGCACCTCCCAAACCCGTGACCTCAACCACCTAGAAGGACAAGGGCAGCAGGCACATGGGAACAACATCACCTGCACGTTCCCCTCCAAGTCACACACCATCCCGACTTGGAAATATATCGCCGTTCCTTCATCATCGCTGGGTCAAAATCCTGGAACTCCATTCCTAACAGCACTGTGAGAGAACCGTCACCACACGGACTGCAGCGGTTCAAGAAGGCAGCTCACCACCACCTTCTCAAGGGCAAGTAGAGATGGGCAATAAATGCTGGCCTCGCCAGCGACGCCCACATCCAATGAACGAATAAAAAAAACATAATTTTTTCTGACTCACGTGCTACAAATGCTGTCAGCACACACCTCTTACTTGCTCCATTCCCCACTCCACAACTCAACCTGTTTCCCTTTGTCATTGCAGATACCTAAGAACACCTGACGGCACCCGAGGAGGAGGAGGAGGACACTGAAGCCACACCATCACTCGATCTGACACTTGCATCCGCCAGCTCAGAGACTGACACTGCGTGTTCTTTAGAGGTTAGGTTAGAGGAGGGATCTGCACATGGTGAGACACCGAGCATAAGTGCGCAGGAGCCGGGGCGGAGGGAATGGATACCACAGGTGCCAACTCGCTGGAGGGCGAGGTCACTCACTAGTTTTGCTGCAGAGGAGCCAGATGAGGACTTCGATGGGCCAGGATACAGAAGACGGCTGATGGGCGTACACCACCAAATGCTTGGGGCACCGAAAAGCCTGCCAGAAAGCCTGCGCGCAATGAGATGGGGCATGGAGGAGTCATAGAGTCATAGAGAGTCATAGAGTTCTACAGCACGGATAGAGGCCCTTCGGCCCATCGTGTCCGCGCCGGCCATCAAGCCCTGTCTACTCTAATCCCATATTCCAGCATTTGGTCCGTAGCCTTGTATGCTATGGCATTTCAAGTGCTCATCCAAATGCTTCTTGAATGTTGTGAGGGTTCCTGCCTCCACAACCCTTTCAGGCAGTGAGTTCCAGACTCCAACCACCCTCTGGGTGAAAAAGTTCTTTCTCAAATCCCCTCTAAACCTCCCGCCTTTTACCTTGAATCTATGTCCCCTTGTTATAGAACCCTCAACGAAGGGAAAAAGCTCCTTAGTATCCATCCTATCTGTGCCCCTCATAATTTTGTACACCTCAATCATGTCCCCCCTCAGCCTCCTCTGCTCCAAGGAAAACAAACCCAATCTTCCCAGTCTCTCTTCATAGCTGAAGCACTCCAGCCCTGGTAACATCCTGGTGAATCTCCTTTGCACCCTCTCCAAAGCGATCACATCCTTCCTGTAGTGTGGCGACCAGAACTGCACACAGTACTCCAGCTGTGGCCTAACCAGTGTTTTATACAGCTCCATCATAACCTCCTTGCTCTTATATTCTATGCCTCGGCTAATAAAGGCAAGTATCCCATATGCCTTCTTTACCACCTTATCTACCTGTTCCGCCGCCTTCAGGGATCTGTGAACTTGCACACCAAGATCCCTCTGACCCTCTGTCTTGCCTAGGGTCCTCCCATTCATTGTGTATTCCCTTGCCTTGTTAGTCCCTCCAAAGTGCATCACCTCACACTTTTCCGGGTTAAATTCCATTTGCCACTGTTCCGCCCATCTGACCAACCCATCTATATCGTCCTGCAGACTGAGGCTATCCTCCTCGCTATTTACCACCCTACCAATTTTTGTATCATCAGCGAACTTACTGATCATACCTTTTACATTCATATCCAAGTCATTAATGTAGACCACAAACAGCAAGGGACCCAGCACCGATCCTTGTGGTACCCCACTGGCCACAGGCTTCCAGTCACAAAAACAACCTTCGACCATCACCCTCTGCCTTCTGCCACTAAGCCAGTTTTGTATCCAAAGTGCCAAGGCACCCTGGATTCCATGGGCTCGTACCTTAACCAGTCTCCTGTGGGGGACTTTATCGAAGGCCTTACTGAAATCCATGTATACCACATCCACTGCGTTACCCTCATCCATACGCCTAGTCACCCCCTCAAAAAATTCAATCAAATTAGTCAGACATGATCTTCCCTTGACAAAGCCATGTTGACTATCCCTGATTAATCCTTGCTTCTCCAAGTGGAGACTAATTTTGTCCTTCAGAATTTTTTCCAATAATTTTCCTACCACTGATGTTAGGCTCACTGGCCTATAGTTCCCCGGTTTTTCCCTACTCCCCTTCTTGAATAATGGTACTACATTAGCGGTTCTCCAGTCCTCTGGCACATCCCCTGTGGCCAGAGAGGTTCTGAATATATGTGTTAGAGCCCCCGCAATCTCCTCCTTTGCCTCACACAGTAGCCTGGGATACATTTCGTCCGGGCCTGGGGATTTATCCATTTTTAGGCCTGCTAAAACCGCCAATACCTCCTCCCGCTCGATGTTAATATGTTCGAGTATATCACAATCCCCCTGCCGTATTTCTATGTCTACATCGTCCTTCTCCATAGTGAAAACAGATGCAAAAAATTCATTTAGAACCCCTCCTACATCTGCCAGCTCCACACACAGATTGCCATTTTTGTCCCTAATGGGCCCTATTTTTTCCCTAGTCATCCTCTTACCCTTAATATACTTATAAAACATCTTACGATTTTCCTTTATTTTGCTCGCCAGTGTTATTTCATGGCCCCTCCTTGATCTCCTAATTTCTTTTTTAAGTATCCCCCTGCACTTTTTGTACCCCTCTAGGGCTTCCTCCGTCTTTAGCCTTTTGTTTCTGCCAAAAGCCCTCCTTTTTTTCCTAATCCATTCTCGTATATCCCCTGACATCCAAGGTTCCCTGGAGTTCTTGGAACCACCCTTGACATTTGCGGGAACATGTTGCCATTGTATGGTCTCAATCTCCCTTCTGAAAGACTCCCATTGCTCCGATGCGGATTTTCCTACAAGCAGCTGATCCCAGTCCATTTTGGCCAGATCCTGCCTTATCCTATTAAAATCGGCCTTACCCCAATTTAGAACCTTTATTTCCGGCCCCTCCCTATCCTTTTCCATGACCACCTTAAAGCTCACCGAATTATGGTCACTGTCACCAAAGTGCTCACCTACTCGCACTTCTTCCACTTGGCCGGTCACATTCCCTAGAATTAGGTCCAGTACCGCCCCCTCTCTTGTAGGACTTTCTACATGCTGGCTCAAAAAGCTCTCCTGGATGCACGTTAAGAATTTTGTACCCTCTAAGCCTTTTACACTCTGAGTATCCCAGTTAATATTGGGGAAGTTGAAATCCCCCACTATTATTACCCTATTATTTGCACAATTTTCTGAGATTTGCCTACATATCTGTTCCTCTATCTCCCCCTGACTGTTTGGGGGCCTATAGTACACTCCCATCAAAGTGCTTGCCCCCTTTTTGTTTTTAAGCTCCACCCATATGGCCCCATTAGAGGAACCTGCTAATATATCATCCCTCCTTATGGCAGTAATTGATTCTTTAATTAATATTGCGACCCCCCCTCCTCTTATACCTCCCCCTCTGTCTCGCCTGAAAATTCTGTACCCCTCCAGCTCCAACTTGGCGCAGGGCTTTGCACAGAGTTTGGAGCCCATCATTTCCAACATGGAACGGGTGGTCACCTCCATCAGCGTACCTGTGGAGCCCACCAGCGTCTGATGACTGATGTCACAGCATCCATTGCAGTACAAACATCTGCCATCCAAGGTCTGGCTGCTGCATTTGCTGTTCAGACTGCTGCCTTGAAAACTCAGACTGCTGCTATCGTGGCTCTGGGGACCACTGTGGAATGGAGCTTCCAGGGCATCACAGCACTCCAGCAATCCATTCTCCAGCCGATCACCAAGATTGCTGAGGTGCCGCCCCGGGAGAGTGGCAGTGCCGCCATGGCAGTCGGACCTGCTGCCCTCTCTCTGGACAGCAGCATTCCTGCTCCCACCCCTGCCACTCCGCCAGTGCCCCTGTTATTGCCTCTCGGCCAGCCAGGCCAGACTGCTGCAGCCCATGCTGAGATGGTGCAGTCTGAACCCGGGCCCCCCAGGCCCAGAGCTGCTCGAGGTTATCTTCCAAGGCCATCTGCATGTTCCTCCATTGAAAGCCAGCAGCCTTCCACCACCCATGCTCCAGCCACTGGGGAAGCACCTCGTAGGAGCACTAGGATAGCTAAAGGCACACGAACAAAAGGCACTAAGGGAATGCACAAGGGTGAATAGTTCTGTTATGTTTGCATAATTTCATTTATTCATCCATAAATGAGAGTTTGATTTTGCATTTGGTGGTGGTTTTTATTTATGCAATGAGCTGAGAGAGACAACAACGTGTAATCAGATGGAGGTTGATTTGATTGTCTTGTGGGAGGGGAAAGGTGGGGAATGTAGGACTGTTGGTGAGTTGGGGGATGTAGTTCAAATTAATGATAGTGGGCACAGATCAGGCGAGCACGCACAGCCCTTGCAGACAAGACGTGTGGTTCCTGCTGCACCCTTGCATCTTCCTCCACTTCCTCTTCCGACTCCACCCCCTCCTTCTGCTCCTCCTCAGCCTCTTCCTCCCCCTGCTCCTCCACCTCTTCCTCCTCAGCCTCCTCCTCCTCCACTCTGGCTCAGGATCTTCTGCAATCATTGGTGGCAAAGGCTGGTCTCTCATGATGGCGAAGTTGTGCAGCACGCAGCAGACCACCACAAATCTGCCCACCCGCTCAGGGGAGTACTGCAGGGCTCCTCCAGACCGGTCTAGGCAGCGGGAGCATTGTTTGAGGAGGCCTATGGTGTGCTCCACGATATTGCGTGTGGCAACATGGCTCTCATTATAGGACTGCTGTGCACGTGTACGTGGATTCCTGACCGGTGTCATGAGCCACATCATGAGGGGATAGCCCTTGTCGCCCAGTAGCCAGCCTTTGACTTCCGAGTCGGATGAAAGATAGCTGGCATATTGGACTGCTGCATGACGAAGGCATCGTGACTACTCCCAGGGTATTGGGCATCGACCTCCAAGATGCGATGCGTTTGGCCGCACACCAGCTTCACGTTGAGGGAGTGGAAGCCCTTTTGGTTGACGAAGACGACCGAGTTGATGTGCGGGGCATGCAGGGCAATATGTGTGCAGTCAATGGCACCCTGCACCATGGGGAAGCCAACAATGTGGGCGAACCCCATGCTCGCTCATTCTGATTGTCTCTGTTGAGAGGGAAGGTGATGAACCTGTCCTCATGTGGTACAGTGCTTCTGTGACCTCCCTTATGCAACAGTATACTGCATACTGCGAGATGTTGCACATGTCGCCAGCAGAGGCCTGAAATGATCCTGAGCCGTAGAAATTCAGTGCCACGTTGCCCTTCACAGCCACAGGCAATGCTGTCCTCGCCCTGCTCTGAGGCTGCAGTTGTGGCCACACCAGTTGACAGATCTCAGTCACGGCTTCCTTGGTGAACCTCAGGCGTCGGATGCAATCCTCCTAGGTCATGTTGAGGTAAGAGAATTGATCCTGAAAGGCCCTCATTGTGTGGACCCTCCTGCTCAGTGCCCTGTGCCTCCTCGTCCTCCGTGTCCTCGCAGCTTGACCTGCTCTGCATGGCCTCTACATGCTCCCAGTCATGCTCAATGCCCAGCGGGAGCCCTAGCAGATCACCCATGGTTGGCAGAAATGTTGTTCCACCAGGGTTGTAACTTTCGGACCTGTAAGGCAGTGCCTGCCAAAGCACTCTCAAAAGTAGTGTAGGAACTCTCAATAAGAATAGGGAACTTCAAAAAACACTTCCTTCTCCTCCAGCAGCCAGAAGCAATAATCCAGCAACTAACCTGCAACACCTGCATGGCCCCTTAAATAGCGCTGATGGGGGGGGGTCCCTCAGGCACTATAAGAAACGTTTTGATGGTCTGGGATAAGACTATGCGTTGAGTTGAGCGTTAAGGTCGAAAATGGTGTGTATCACTTTAAATCAGCATTGCACACTGATTGCACGCATTTTCTCCCTACTTTACATGCTTCCAGCCTTCCGTATTAGCGCATGTGCTAACTCCTATACCAAGATGGCGTCAGGCGCACGTCACGCAGGAAACATCTTGGATGTCAGAGAGGCCATGTAGCGCCGAAACAACAGTCGCTACATGGCCCAATTTAGCGCCCTAAGAGTCTTAATAGACAGAACACTCCTGCTGGATCAATGTTGGTGCAGGCTTTACCCCAACCTGTCCTGGTGAACGCTAACCATGGAGGATCTAATGGAGTCAGGTTTATTTCCATAACTGTGACAAGGAAAAAGAGAACAAATCATTGAAGGTGGCAGGTCAAGTTGAGAAGGCTGTTTAAAAAGCATATGGGATCCTGGGCTTTATTAGTAGCGGCAAAGAGTACAAAAGCAAGGAAGTTATGCTGAACCTTTATAAAATACTGGTTAGGTCTCAGCTGGAGTATTGTGTTCAGTTCTGGGTGCCACACTTTTGGAAGGATATCAAGGCCTTAGAGAAGGTGCAGAAGAGATTTACTAGACTGGTACCAAGGATGGGGGACTTCAGTTATGTGGAGCGACTGGAGAAGCTGGGGTTGTTCTCCTTAGAACAGAGGAGGTTAAGAGGAGATTTGATAGAGGTATTCAAAATCATGAACGGTTTTGATGGAATAAATAAGGAGAAACCGTTTCCAGTAGTAGAGGGTCAGTACCAGAGGAAACAGATTTAAGGTGATCGGCAAAAGAGCCAGAGGCGACAGAGGAAATATTTTTTTAAACGTTGAGTTGTAATGATCTGGAATCCACTGCCTGAAAGGGTGGTGGAAGCAGATTCAATAGCAACTTTCAAAAGTGAATTAGATAAATACTTGAAGGGAAAAATTTACAGGGCTATGTGGAAAGAGCAGGGGAATGGGACTGATTTGATAGCAGAATGGCCTCCTCCTATGCTGTACCTACTATGATACTAGGAAACATCTTGGGAAGGAAGTCAGCTTGAGGCTTGGGGTGGGGGCAGTAAACATCGAGAATATTAAATCAAAAATGATAGGGGTGAAAGAGGATAAAGGATTTGAAGGAGAAGAAGGTGCCAGAGGAGTGGAATAGGCCTTGGAGTGAAGGGCCATGTTGCCATCATGGCAATTTGGCAGGGGCAGGTCATGAAATGTATACCCTGGTTGGGAGGCTTCTGTAAGGGGGAAATAATCATACATGTTTCTGTGCCTGGGGATATTTGTCTGCATTAAAGGCACTATGCAAATGCAAGTTGTTGTTGTCGTTCTGTTAGTGCTAGGATGTCACTATAATCATCCATGATGAAGCTGTTAGTTAGGAGGGTTTTTTTGCAAGTGAATAAATATTCTGGAGGGAAATCAGAGACGGAATCAGCTAGGTGCAGATTAATCTCAGCTCACTCACAGCAGTAATTCAGATTTAGTTCATTTAACATTCTCATCTGTTTAATATCATTTGTCATAATTATTGCAGAATTTTCAACATAACATTTGCAATCACAGCCACAGATTTAATTTGTTTGGATTTCAGCTGAAACAACTCAAACATATTAAAAATTATTTTAAAATTAGTACTTTGACTTGCAAATTATGCTGTGAGATATTGATGTACAAACACGAAAGTATTTGTCTGAAATTCCTCTTCCTACTATTTTAGTGGAGGCATTAACCTGTTTAAAATAAAAGCATTAACACTCTTCTAAAATAGCCAAGAGGAATTTCAGGCAAGCATATTAAGCATTTGGAAACTTGAATCCCATGCAGTAATTTCAGGGCTGTTACTTTTTAATATTAGTTTGGGAATTTTGCAGCCTATGACACTTTGCGGGCAGTTGTACTTGAAATGGCAGAAGGAAATGCTGCTTCAAAAGCACAGTAGAATTACATAAATCAAATCTGTTTGTGTGCTGTAGCTGGGCAGGAGTGAAATAATTTATCAGTTGCAACCTGGAGGTAGTGACATTGGAGCTGGTGATGGATAATACAATGTTGTCCAACTGTGAACATGGTACAAAGAAAAGTGAAGACTCATATTTTAGCTGGCTTGCTGACAGTTTGTGAAAAGTTAATCAGTAGTCTAGAATGTAAGGACACCTAGGAATGTCTGTATTACATCCCTTTTTATTGATTGATTCCCCTCTACGTCCGCCTTTTACGTGGACTTGTAATTTTCCAATCACTACTTTACGCTGTCCAGACTTCTAGCATCCCGTCCATTACGTTGTGCCCTAGGGCAGCTCTTAACTCAAGTCTCACATGAGATTCTTGAGCCACTTACTAGAGTTCTCCTGTTGCCTTCCCTGTAGTTTTTATCTTGGGAGTACCTTCTCCTAAGTAGGCTGCAACCAAAGCTAAAGAGCCCCACCTACCCTTTATGATGGGGAGTGGGGACACCCATACCTACAGGACAAACGTACTCCTACCAGTCGTGAGTAGGCTTTTGGATGGCAACCCAGTATTTGGAGACCATATTAAAGTGTCTACTCACCGAGGTTCTCTGGCATGGGGCTTGAACCTTTCACCTTCTAACTCAGAAGCAGGAATGCTACCACTAAGGCATAGGTTCATTCCACTTCTAGCACTGCAGAACTTAAAGTGGTTATATGCTGTGGAAATACATTTTAGAATAGAACACAATCATCTTAACAGCTCTGCCTCAAAATGAAGATGTGCCCACTTGCATGTTCAAAAGCCTTGCATGTTCATTATGAACACATAAAAACCCATTTAATCAATGAGGTCAATGCATTTCCCAGATTAGATAAGACTCTTGTGAAACTGGTAAAGCAACTGTCTGTATGGATGCAATAACCATTCATTACATCAGCATTTATTTATCCTGTTGCCTCAAAAGGAATATTACAACATTTGTATAAGAGCTCTGAAGACACCTGTACTCCTACACTTCTGCTGCTGTGCTGCAACTGGATAATATAAATAATATTTGCACTTAATAATGCCAAACAATGTCAAAACATCTCAAAGTCTTGCTGACCTCAAACCTATCTTGTTAAGAATGAGTTATGGATAATAAAACTCTTCCTGACATCTATGTGTGTGATTAGATTGTGGCCCATAAATCAGGACAATGATTATCTTCAAGGTACAAGATACAACCTACAGTTGTTAAAAGCTATACGTAGAAAAAAATAAATTGTCCATGATGCTAAAAAATGTATGAATGGGTCTTTAAGCAAATGAGGTCAATGTTGAAGGCCTTTGCCTGGCTGTGGATGGCAGGTCGCTAGTTATGGAAACAAATGAAAACATTGCAGTTCACCCCTGCCCATTTCTTGCATTTTGTTGTTATCAGTTTTACTTTCAGCAGTAATATTCATATTTCAGAACAAGTCAGAGACATGTATAGTTCAGAAAGGCCCTGGTATACATGTTTTGATTGCTGCTAGAGTCTAGAACTAGGGGTCATAGTCTCAAGATAAGGAGTCGGCCATTTAGGACCGAGATGAGGAAAAATGTCTTCACTCAGAGGGTTGTGAATCTTTGGAATTCTCTATGCCAGAGGGCTGTGGATGCTCAGTTGTTGAGTATATTCAAGACTGAAATTGATAGATTTTTGGACACTAAGCGAATTAAGGAATATAGGAATAGGGCAGGAAAGTGGAGTTGAGGTAAAAGATCAGCCATGATCTTATTGAATGGAGGAGTAGGTTCAAGGGAACGTATGACCTACTCCTGGTCCTATTTCTTATATTCTCATATAAGCACCTTATCCTCTTCCATCCCTGATGTCTTCCATTTAAAATTCTCAATGTTTACTGCCCCCAACCCAAGCCTCAAGTTGACTTCCTCCCCAAGATGTTTCCCCTTCTCTTTTTCCCTGTCACAATTATGGAAACAAACCTCTGCTGCTTTCACTTGATGTGGTAGTGGAAATGCTACAGTTAGCTTTGTATTTCTGGGCTAGGAAGGGAAAACATATCAGCCAGGGCTCCCACTGGTTAACTCAGCACCAAGTAGTGATGTCTGCTGGCTGTTTGCCTGTATAAACATTTGGCGGGGGCAAGATGAGCTCGATTGCTATGACCCCTGGGGGGTTAGTAATCTGTCAGTGGTTATTCTCCAGATTTACAATTGTCACTTTGGTAAGTTACTGGAAGGCTGTCACTGCCCATGGAACCAAGCAACCATTTGAATTACTCCCAACTAGAGAGAAGAGTTAAGGACAGAAAATTAGAGCAGTAATTTGCAGGGAGAAAAATGAAGTATAATTTCGCACAGCCAGCTGGGGGAAGAGGAATGACTGTGTCTAAAATTTGTTTTTCTTTGATTTACTGAGCCCCTGGCAGTATGCAGGAGAAAAATCTAAATTCTGTGACAATTAAAAAATAATTGCTTTTGCTGCGTGGGAGCTATAATGAGTTGTCAGTTTTCTCGTGTTGCCAATAAAAATAAAACTAAGATCTACGTACAATAAACAGTGAACATCTGTCCACAATAAGGTACAGGGTGCAAATGCATTAACCTTCTTATACATTTCTCATCATTTGGTCCTAACTAGCCCTCGTATTTTTAGTGACAATTATCCAGGTGGAATGCTGCACCTTGAAGGCCAAATTGTACTTATAAAGTACGAATGTGTTCTAAAATAACATACCATAAAGGAAACTGCATATCCTTTTTCAGAAGTTATAACCACACTGCATATCCCAGTTCTGGGTACAACAGGGAGCCTCACCTGCTGTTGGTGCATACTGGGAAATCAGGCCTGTGTCTCACTGTATATGATAAAGAAGATCCAAGAGACTTGATGCATTTAATTGTACAAAAATTCAGCTGAAAACAGCCCAGGCAGCAGTACAACCACTACCAGTGTCTACGATGCAGTGGAAATTGAGAAGAGCCTTGCCATAATTTACCATTGCGGAGGCTTTGATGCAGTGATGCAAATGAAGACGAACTAAGACACTAGCTAGTGTTCTCTATGACAGGTTTGTGCTTTGCAGTAAAGAATGAGCCATTTTAAGTACCATCAAGTAATACAGTATACTCTATGGGGTATATTTTGAGGCATCCTGTCCGACAGAAACATGCGATAGCGCTCCAAAGATGGTGGGAAACGATTTACCGCCCCGGTTCTGCCGCAATCTTACCCCAGGCCTATCACTGGGCGACCAGATCACCCACCTGAGTCAGGCATCTGAAATGCAAATCAGGATCATACGACGTACATAGGACCCCGATTGCCATTTTAGGAGAGCACTGGGCGGGACGTGTGCTGCGCATAATCCACCCAGAATCAGCTGGCAGTCCAGCCGAAGAGGAGCCAAAATGTAAGTTTGTGTTTATTTCTGTGGGGCCGGGGGGAGCAGGAAAGCTCCTTTGGGCACACAAAACCATGCTGTGCTCCACCACATTATATTGCCTGGATGACGAGAAATTTTCCTGTGGCATATAGTATCAGTACCAGTCCTAATGTTAATCCTGATAAAGAATTGCATTTAACATAATACCAGGGTGAGAGTAGTGAGCAAATGTAATGAGTAATTATGCACAGTGCAGCCTGAAGATCCACCAGCTGGTTTTATAATAGGGTGTATGAGAGTTAGAATTCAAATGTGATGCAGAAGAATTATTTCAATTGAATCCCATTTCCTGTCCCTTCAACCATAAGTAAAATCATTCACTTTTTTAACCCTTAAAATGCCTGAACTTTCACAATATTTCATAGCTCCTTGTTTTTTTTTGTACTGCATTAGTTCACCTGTTGCAGTGAATCTTAACATTAACTCACATGATTTGCATATTATAAGGAAGACCTGTTATAAGTCTATCGGGTAATTTTTCCACACTTAGCATGAGGATCAGAGAATTGGGAGTGGAGGTCAGTGCTCCCGAGTCACAGTTCTCTCCATTTTTCAGTCATTAATTTTGCAACAATTTGTGCCAGGAGCAGAATCCCGCAAAATTTACCTTTATATTTCTGTAACATACACCATTTGCTAAATCCATCCCCAAGGCTTAAAGTTTACATTCATAATTAATCAACTGAAGTGCTTCTCTTGTGTCAATACATGTAAATGAAGTCATGCGCAATATATGCCTTCAGACTGCCACTCAAACCACAACACAGATACACACATCTTCATTCACAGTGATGGCTATTCACCAATTCATTTCATAAACATTTCTTTTTTTATTCTCACATATTAGTAACCATGTTGTGATTTTTCCAAATGTTTTCTTGTGTATATGGCAGTTCTCATAAGCAGATTCCACCTCTGTTTATAGCTCACAAACTGAAATCTACATCTTTTACTCTCTGCTGCACAGATATTAACACAGCCAAAGACTAACAATTAACACCAATCATGGTAGATTGCTTACTGGAAAGCACGTAGGATGCTCATTACATCAATTGGATGGTGGGAAATATTCACAATGCTAGCCCACTTTGTACAAGCTAAACTACTGATCATGTTTATTTACAATTACAATGAGTCACAGAAGCAGAAATTTAGGCAAAATACAATACAACACAAGTGATAATTTGCAATACTTACAACTGAGATGACTATTTAAAGTTGTCTGTTTTTCATCTAACAGAAAAAAACAGTCTTTAGTGCCAATTGCATACATTTTCCTTTTGGAATTCGGTTACCTTGACTTGTGTAGCATCACAATGAAAAATACTACTGAGCAGTAGATTTTTTTTGGAAGATTGCATCCTTTGAAGATTACAAGCAATCTCTCTAAAGATGGCATTGCTTGCCAAGATTGATTAAATTGAACATAAAAGTAACCATGATAGTTTATCCCATGATAATAACAGCAATCTTAAAAAACAATTTACAATTGAGCTTTGTTAGTTCAGCAAGTTTGAGGATAGCCAGCTGTATACTTCCAGCAGTTAATTCACAGATGCTGGAATACTACCTCCTGCTCACTGTCCCAATCAATAAAACAAGGTTCATATTCTAAAGCTGCTCCTTCACAATTCTCCCATCCCAAAGAGTGGATTGGAGAGCCCGGGGTATGTTATTCAAAATCAATCTTCCATTTGGCTGGACTGGTTTTTAACCACAGTTTTTCTATTAATCAGAAGTGTATTAAGGTTTGACCTAATCATAACACCGAGGCAACAAGTCAAATTATAGTGGGGGTTTCAGGGACCAAAAATGGTAGAAGTGCCAAAGAACATAATAACTCATCAATGGCCCTTGGAGGGGATTTGGTTGAAGCAGGCAATCTTGTTCGTAGCATTGGATTGATGGAAAAACTGTAATATAAGGCCATTGTGCCTTTTTGTACCCCTGTGTAAAGATTGAAAACCTGAACTTCCTGGAGGTCATCTCTGCTGCTAGAAGTGTGACAGGGTGGAACTTCCAGCCACCTGTCTGCCCAAGTCTTGACCCTGTTGCAACTCCCAGGGATAATGTCATTTGCATAAGAGACAGGTATCAGTACCATTTATAAGCTACCCAGGCACCCGCCTGCAGATGTGCCAGGGATTTTGGAGTGGCACCTTGCCACTTCTTTGGAGGGGTGGCTGCTGGGATCATTCGCTGTGCAAATTGGCTGTGATGTTTGCTTACATAACAACAGTGACAGCACTTCAAAAAAAATTAATTGGTCATAAAGTGGCTTAAGATTGAAAATGTAATAAGGTACCATTTAAATTTATGTTTTTTCTTTCTAAATTTATCCTAAGGTTAGAATGAACCTATAGCAGATACAATCTTTATACAGAGGCAAGTAGAGAACAGAATGGCCCAATTACATTCCAATTCTTGTATCAATTCAATGCATTTCATGTTGGATCAATACAAAAGCTGTACTATAAGCAGGGACAGCAAATTGCATTCTGACAAACGGTGTGACAAAGACTCAAGGAGGTAGTCTCACTCTGCTTTGGTTTTGAAATTGCTCCAAGGTTAAACTTGATTGTTAAACTGTTTAACATTTGTAGGGAGCCAAAGGCTCACCAGTTCTTTGGTAACATTAAAAATGACACAATACAGTAAAAGCTGAAAGGCACTGCCTTCTTACACCTAAGGTGACCACTCGGTTTGGAAAATGGAACATTAGAACAATGTACCAAGCTGGTAAGACTGCACAGATTGCAGTGGAAATGAAGGGATACGATCTAACCCTGTTGGGCACAAATGAATTCCAATGGACACCGCTGGGCAGATATGTCTTACAAGTGGTGAAACATTGCTTTATTCTGGCCATGAAGAAGTAAATGCCTCACATAGAAGCGTTGGTTTGATGTCTAAGGAAGCCACAAAATCACTGATAGAATGGGAAGCAGTCTCATCTAGGACCATCATTACTAGGTTCTACACTAAAATATGCAAGATTATGGCTATACAACACTATGCACCAACAAACAATGCAGAACAAGAAATTAAGATCAGTTTCCACAACTAGTTCGAGACAAACAGGTAAAGAAGGATATGATCCTGCTTATGGGAGATTGAAAAGCAAAGATTGGAAATGACAACACCGGTCACAATCTAATTATGGGGAGGCAAGAATTAGATGACATGAATGAGAACGGAGAATTCTTCAGTGACCCATGTGCTTTTAATAATCTCGTCATTGGTGGAAGAGTCTTTTCGTAAAAATGGTACACAAGGCCACATGGACATCGCCAGAACATAACACCGAAAATCAGATAGATCACATCTATGTCAGCTGCAAGTTTAGAAGATCATTATTAGATGTCAGAGTGAAACAGGAGTAGATGCAACCTCTGACCACCACCTACTTATGGGTAAATTCAGATTTATATTTAAAATGTTTAATATCAATAGAAACAGAACTACTGACAGATAAAATGTGGGGCTGATACAAGATACCAAAATGAAAGCCTATAAGAGACAGAGGAACCAGCCCTCGAACAAACTTGGCAATTAATAAAGGCGACAAAGAAAGAAACATGCAAGGAAACCATTGAAAAGTGAAAGAGAGAGCACAGAGAGTGGATCACAGGAGAAGCATTGAAAAAAATTGTAGATAGAAGAGAAAAAAAACAGCCTTAATAATTGTCGAACAAGCAGCTAAAGCAGAAGCACAAAATCAGTATTCAGAGGCTCACAAGGAAGTGAAAAAGAGCATAAGATGAGATAAGAGATGGTCATTGAAAATCTAGCCAAAGAATCAGAAGATGCAGCAAAACAGGGAACTCTGAAAGAACTATATGATCTTACAAGAAACCTTTCAGGGATGCATAAAACAGTAGTCAAACCAGTGAAGAACAAAAACAGAACAGTACTCACAAAAACAATGATTAGTTCAAAATATGGGCAGAACATTTCAACAAAGTGCCAAATTGACCTACTCCATCCAAGCTGCCAGAGATAACACCTGCAGAAACTCCTTTGCAGGTAAACCATGGCCAAGCCTTGATGGTATACCACCAGAAGCCATCAAAGGAGATTTAGAAACATCCACTAAGATGCTGTTCCAACTTTTCAAGAAGATACGGGAAACACGACTGGAAACATGGCTATATCATAAAATTATCAAAGAAGAGGGATCTCAGAGATTGCAAGAACTGGAGAGACATTATGTTTTTGTCAGTGCCAGGGAAAATCTTAAACACAATTATCCTTGAAAGAAAAAAAAAAGAACTTGGCAAATGGCTAAGAGACAAACCAGGCTTCGAAAAGACAAATCATATAATGGCCATATAACCACACTACACATCATAGTGCAACAATCAATTGAATGGAACCCCTCCTCTCTATCTCACGTTCACCAATGACATCGTCCTTTTATCACACAACCAGCAACATATGTTGACCAATACACCAGTAGCAATAGTAGCAAAAATAGGCCTCAATATCAATAACGTCAAAACTAAAGTTATGTGCATAAACAATACTAAGAATGACAGGATTACCCTAAACTGTGAAGTCCTTGAGGACATAGACAAATTCACCTTTCTTGGAAGCATCACCAGCAAGATGGAGGAACTGACAAAGATATCCAAATAAAAAATATGAAATGAGAGAACAGCATTCTTATCTCGAAAGCAGATTTGGAGATTCAAAACATTGGTGTAGAAATTCAGGTGCGCACATTTTTGCATGTAAGGAATGCAGGGTGCACCACCTGCGCCTGAATGGTGAGGTTCAAGGTACCTCCAATACTGAGCCTCAGACCTCATTTCCATGAAGCAGGCGATCTGCGGAGAGTAAGAGGCATCTCGCCTGGTGAAGCATCGCTAAAGATCGGGCTACTGCGATGCCAGCAGCGGACCTGAGGTAAGTGAGGAAGTGGGGAGCAATCGTGGCTGGAAGGTGGGCGATTGGGCCACAGGCTGGTGGAGAGAGAGATCGGGCCATGAGCTGGGGCAGGAGAGATTGGGCCTGGCTCCAAATTCAGATAAGTATTTTTCAAAAACTTATCTTGTTGGTTGTGGCCTAACAGGTGGTTGCTTTAAGAACCACCTGTCAGGCCAAATGTAAACATGGATTTCCTGGCACCGGCTTCCTCAGGACAAATCAGTCTTGCAGTGGGGGCCTCAAACAGGTGTTCGGCTCCTTATTTGTATATGCAAAGGGCCTAATGCCTGTTTCAGACGTGGGCACTACACGACGATTTTTTGGCCTTTGTCAATATGGCAGGCAGCGCACATCTGGCTCATAATGAACATGAGCTTCCTGCCTGCCATATTGGAGTCTTAGGAGTCTATTTAAGTGCCCGAAAAACAGGCGCTGCATGACCGAATTTCTGGGCCTACATCTCCACAAGGAGCATCTGACTAATGGCCTTAGAAGGAAAGGCCAGGTTAGCAGCTAAACATTACAACTGTGCTTCAACTCAGGCTACCTCTCAACATCAGCTGGTTGTTATAAAGAATAAATACAGGAATTAGTATGTATATGCTGGTCTGTGTATTATAACCAATAAAGCCTTTTTTAAAAATTAAATTTATAATTTTAAATGTTGTATAGATTTATTTTCTGATGAATATGAATCTACTGTTTTCCTAACTTCTTTCTCCTTTCAGCTTATGAATAATAATGAGATGATACTAAAATATGAATGCACAGAGAAGATTGATGCCTGTATAAAAATGACATGCCACAAGAATATTGTGCAAGCATTCATATATGAACTTCACTGATCAGATTTTCTGCTCTCTACTCTTTTAAGCAGGTTTCCAAATGAATATGAGATGCAACTTAGTTAAGCATTTATGCCTGGACTAATAACTCACTTGTGACTAAAGGCTAGAATTTACAATTGGCAGTGTTCTCATATGAATGCTTAATGTGCTTGTACTAAATTCCTCTTTGTACTTTTTTACCACTTAGGCATTAACCATGGCAGGAGCCCAATCAGTCCATGCAAATCAGAATCCAATGATACAAATAGCACCCTAATATAATTTTAATAGCCTGCTGGATGAAACATGTTCTTCTCAACATCTATAAATGGTCTAGACTTGGATTTAGGGTACATGTAACAACATTTGCTGATGACACAAAAATAAGGAACACATGTTGACTGTGAAAAGGACGGTAACCAACTTCTGGAGAACATACATAGGTTAGCGTATCGGCAGATAACATTTAATGCAGAGATTTGTGAGGTAACACAGTGAGAGAGGAAGAATAAGGAGAGGAAATATACATTAAATGGTAAGGAGTAGACAGACTTTGGGATTCAGAAATCTTCAAAAGTGGAAGAAGACGTTGATAAAGATGTATAAAAGTACATGGGACTCCAGATTTTAAAAATGGGCCAAAGAGTTGGTACTAAACCTGTACACAATATCAATTAGGCCACAGTGAGATATGGGCCCCGATTATACCTCCGGGCGGGTTTTAGCAGGGTGCATGGCGGGGTCAGCACTCACCCATTGCATCAGAAGACTGGCCCAGAGTAATTAAGCTCCCGGGCCTCATTATAATCTCACAGGCAGGTTTCCCAACCAATTGGCTGACGCCCACTTTATCAGTGCAATTTCAAGTGGGTCAGCCAGAGGCTTATTTAAAGCAGGAATACACCTCTTAAAGCAAGGTTGCATTATATTTTGACTGATTGCACTGTTGGAATGGTGCAGGAAGAAACTGCTGAAAGATAAGTCGCAGGTAAGCCCCCAGGATCGCTGAAGCCTCCCTGGAAGTTTTGCTGGAAGAGGTGAGAAGTGAAGTTCTCTTCCCAGCCAGTGGGAGGAGGATCCCTAAACATGATGTGCACCAGACATGCAGAGAGATTGCTGAGATTGTCAGCTCGAGGAAGATTACGCCAGGACCTGGATCCAGTGCAGGAACCGCTTCAATGACCTCTCAGAATAGCAGCTTTTCGTTTCACCATCTCTCTCAATAACACGTGGCAACAGTCCTTTCCCCCTACTCCCAGCACACTGAACATCCCTCCATCACATCTTTCACCACTCAGCACAAGGCCACACTATACCCCTTCTCATTATCATTCCAAACACACTTTTTTCTTGCTTCTTTTACAGCAGCACTAGCACTATTCTCTTCTTATTTGGTAGCCTTTGCAGAATCACCGATTTCTCTCATGGCTCCTTCCTCACTTAACACTCCAGACATCTGCTTTCCATTCAGCACCTCCCCATCCTGATTCCATCTTGCTTCTTTATCCTCTCAGCATGTGCATGACAAAATCATGAAGTGCCTCGACAAAGTAAATAAAGAAAAACTTCCCACTGGCAGAAAGGTCACGAACCAGAGGACACAGGTTTATGATGATTGGCAAAAGAACCAAAGGCGACATGAGGAAAAACTTTTTTATGTAGCAAGTGGTTAGGATCTGGCATGAAAGGGTGATGGAAGCAGGGTCAATTGTGGCTTTCAAAAAGGAATTAGATAGGTACCTGAAGGAGAAAAATTTGCAGGGCTACGTGGAAAAAATGGGGGGGTGGGACTAGCTGGCTTGCACTTGCAGAGAGCCGGTGCAGGCTCAATGGGCCAAATGGCCTCCTGTTGTGCCATAACCATTCTATGATTCTATGAATCTAAGCAGAAGCCCCACCCATCTACACTGTTCCTTTGTAGGAGATAGTAATTCTCGCCCTCTCTTTCTGCGCACAACTTAAGAGAGGAGTGAGACTGGGTGAGGAGCAGCCAACCTCAGGGTGCTGTAGGAGCTGAGTCAGCAAGTGCTGAAAATCAGTGGCCCCTCCAGAGCTGTCAGAATAGACCATTTCGAGGCTGCTTAGCTAACAAAAATCTATCGCTCTCTGTCTTGAAAGTTCCAGATTTTCGCTACCCTTTGTGTGAAAAAGTGGTCTCTGATTTCACTCTTAAATGGCCTGGCTCCAATGTTAAGACTGCGCCTCTTCTTTTGGATTCCCCTACCAGAGGAAAGTTTCTCTGTAACTACCCTATCGAATCCCTTTATCATTTTAAATGCCTCGATTAAATTGCCCTTCAACCTTCAATACTCAAGGGAATAAACCAAGTTTATGCAACTAGCCTTCAAAATTTAACTCTTTAAGCCCTGGTATCATCCTGGTGAATCTGTGCTGTACTCCCTCCAAAACCATTCCTGAGGTGTGGTGTCCAACCTGAACATAGTACTCCAGATGCGATCTGACCACGACTCTATACAACTTCCTCAGTGAATGCAAATAATTATCCTGCATGTCCAGAAAATAGCCTCAATGGCCACAGATAGGTCAATTCTGCTAATAGAAATTGCTATAATAGACTAAAAGAAATGAAAGGATGTTGAACGTATGCAGGCTTTGAATTTATTAGTTTTGAATATTTCATGCATTACAGATTTTTGAAAGCACGTATGTTTCCTTCTTTTGCAAAACCTGTTGAAAACTAAAATAGCTGTTATCTCCCACTGCAAAGGTTCAAATTCAAACAACAGATCATAGACTGCCATCTGGAGGTAATGTCCCATCAGTAATACTCAAATCTGAAACGTAGGGATCCAAACATAAAGAAAAACTCTTATATGGAAGGATCTTTGCTGTAACATTGTGGTTTTTCAGCAGCCATTTTCTTCAGCTCCCAGTGGAACACAAGGGAGTGTCAGGTCGTCGGTCTGACCATGCAGTAATTTGATTGTTTAAAATAGTTACCTCAAGAATTGAGACAATGGGCCCGATATTAGGAGGGCGGCGGGTTCGCGGTGGGGGGTCGACTGGGCGCGTGGGTAACGCGCCCGGTGGAATCAGTGTGCTCCGCACGGAATCGCAGGCTAATTGGAGCCACTTACCTGTGCTTCCGGGTTTCATGCTGGAAAGCTGCGCAGCGGGCAGACTGCGCATGCGCAGCATAGTCTGTCAGCTGGAGGAGCCCTATTTAAAGGTGCAGTCCACCAATGCTCCTCCTGCCGCAAACAACCAATTCTGAACCATGGAGTGGGCCAGAGGGAAGGCTGCCCCAAGATTTTCGGACTCCTCACTCCAGCTGCTGCTGGATGGGGTGAGGAGGAGGAGGGAAATCCTTTTCCCATCCGATGGGAGGAAGTGCCCTCCCTCCACCACGAAGAAGGCCTGGCTGGAGGTGGCCGAGGAGGTCACCAGCAGCGGCAATGTGCCACGAACCTGGGTCCAGTGCAGGAAGAGATTTAATGACCTAACCAGGTCAGCCAAAGTGAGTATACTTACGCATTCTCCCACACTCCGTCTTCCACATCACCTCCACCACCACACAACCCCTTTTTGCACTGCCACCACAATGCCCTCGCATCATTCCTCACATTCACTCAACTATCATCCTCACATTGCCTGCACGTACTCACCGCCCCTGTCCCCATTCGAACACTACCACGCAACCCAATCCTCATACAATATCATGGCTATGTTGCACACGGACCCTCCCATGCATCTCCCGCACGCTCAACCCCACCCACATCAATGCATGTAGCGTCTCACCATGCAACCATCACTCAATCACACCTCTGTGTTTTGCCTTGATAGGAGAAGAGATGCCAGAACGCCCGGGAGAGGGGGCCCGCCACACTAGGTGGCACTAACAGATGCAGAGCAGCAGGCATTGGAGATCAGCCGCACGCTGGAGTGCCTGTCCGAGGCAGATGCCGAGGCTGGGATTGCACAAGCGGCCGGTGACAGAAAACTAACACTCAGCACTCATGATAGCGAATGATCTTAGCATCACTTGGCATCTGCAGCACCTCAACATCTGTTCACATGCCTAATATTGCTTTCTGATCTCTTGCAGGCCCATCTGCGAGCGCCGTAACCATGGAGGGCGGTTACTCAGAGGATCTGCCGGCCTCTGAGGGTCCATCGTCACATCTCAGCATGCATCCACCGGCGCAGATACACACACCTCAGTGGGTCCCTGTCCTCACTTAGTTGGGCTTGCACATGGTGAGCCATCACGCACATGTGAGCACGAGCAGACCCTGGTTCCAGGGGCAGCCGTGGAGAGTCCGCATTGGTGGGAGCACTCTTCTCCAGGCTCTGCTCAGCTGGACCCAGATGCTGAACCATGGGGACCAGCCGTGAAAAGGAGAGTCATCGAGGGGCAGCAGCACATTGCCGAGGTGCTGGAACAGGTGCCACGCGGACTCTCCACAATCGCGCAGAGGATGGAGGAGTCTAACTCCTGCATGAGGGGAACGGTGGCACAGGTACAGGAAGGGATCTCCGAGATAGTGTCACAGGGGCGTGAAGGCATCTCTGAGATATTGTTGCGGGTAGGTGAGGGAATGTCTGCAATGGAGGGAAGGCTAGCCTCCATCGAGCGTCAAGCACGGCTCAACAATGAGTCCATTCAGGCCCTGACAACGGTTGTTCGGATTCAGGGTGAGCAACATTCTGCCGCCTTAAACAGGCTGACAGATACTTTACAACTGGCCTTCCAAGGCCTCACACAAGCCAATTAAACTGCTGTTCAGCAGGGTGGAAGGAGTGATGTGGGCCTGGGCCACGAGAGGGACGATGGTGAAAAGGGACATGGAAGTGGGGACGCCACTCAAAGCGCTCGCACGTCTCACCCGTTGCCCCCCTCTCAACCAGTACCCGCAAATGCTGCTCCCTCTCCAGGTGGCCGAGTCTGCCCCTGCGCAGGTGCACGTGGAGCAGTCTTTGGAGGGGCCCTCATGGGCACCGAAACCCAGAGGGCGTCGGCCCAAAGCATCTAAGGGCATGGACAAAAGCAACCTGCCACTACCTCTGCTGAAGCCACAGAGGGCGGAGCAGGCTCGAGGGGCCGATTGGCCTACTCCTGCTCCTATTTCTTATGTTCTTATGTTCACAGGGGTAGCACCACGTAGGGGTTCCCGGAAACGCAAGGCGAAGGTTTTGTGAGCAAAAAGGGAATGCACAAGGGTGTCTAACGATTTGTCATGTTTTTTATTTATATTTCTTTTCTGCCACATGCACAATAAATATTATTATTATCACCACTACTGCCACGTCTTGCCCATTCTTGACTGGCTTGTGGAATAGGTTCCTTTCATGGGGTTCACCATGATCACGCACACTTGATGCCACCCATTGGGTCACTGCAGAGTGGGTGTAGGTGTATTTGCAGGGCTCTTTTGTGCAGACGACTGAGAGACGTCGGCGATGTCCCCGGTGGCACCCTGGAAGGATGCGAAGGAGAAGTTGTTGAGGGCAGTGGTGACTTTGACAGTGACAGGTAAGAAGATGGTTCGCGGGCCAGCCGAGAGCAGCTCGGCATGAAGGAGGTTGCAGATGTCCATGACTACATGTCGAGTGACTCTGAGCCTCCATGTGCACTGCTGTTCAGAGAGGTCCAGGAAGCTGAGCCTTGGTCTGTGGACCCTGTGGCGAGGGTAGTGCCCTCTGCGACGCATCTCTCTCTGCGGTTGCCCTCCCTCCTGCTGTGCAGGTGGATGTGTCACAGCACCGTGTTGTGGAGCCCCACGTGTCAGAGGTGGACGGCGTGGCCGGTGAGGCTGGTGATGCTGTTCGCCCTCCGAGGAGGTCATGACTGCAGCTACGGCAGCCCCCATCCAGAAGATGTACATCTGAGGGGGTCCGCAAGGTAGGTAAATGTGTCTGGACCTCGGGGTAAGTGCGCAAGTTTGTGAATTTTATTGTTAGGAGGAGGGTGGTGGAGGCCAAACTTTGTCCAAAGTGACAGAGTGGCCTCCTGCCATGAGTGAGGGTCTCCCCCCTCAACCTGTCAAATGGACCTTTGCAGCTGCCACAGGCTGATGGCTGCAACATGTCCATTTGCACTGGGAGTGTTTCGCCCAGTACGGGAAACAGTCCCATTTCATTTCAAAACCCCAGCCCTCCTAAAATATCAGGTCAATCAGGTCTGTAAATGACCTGAAGTACCTGTTTAAGTACTTTAAGTGGCTCCACGCCGTCTTTAATTGCCGGCGGGAGTCCCACATGCGGGGGCTGCGCGCACATGTCAGTGCGTCACTGGGGAACCCGGAAGTGGGCGGGTTGGAGCCGGGCTTCAGACCCACCCTGGGAACCCCTGATTTTCGCAGCCTCCCCGCCACGAACGCACCCGCTGTTTAAAATAAACAGATTAACTGCAGCATTGAACAACACACAAAAGAATTTTGTGCAAATATTTTAACCAATGCAATATCAGAGGAAATCATGAGGAAAATATTATGAATTAGCACTCCTGGAATAAAGCTTCGCCCAATGGGAGCACATATCGGGAATTCGAGTGCAGAAATCCAAATGGAAGCTCATGTGGGACACATATCTGTGGCCTGATTCCCAATGCGCACTCCCATCGCAGGAAGTTCTGTGCTGAGAGTGCGAAATTGTAAAATTCATGCCTATACTTCATAGAAAGGAGCAGCACCCTTGTGCGTGTGTAAGCAAAAAAGGGTCAGCTATACAATTCAGTTGTTTTCTGTGTGTGTCTTCAATGTTGGTTCTCTGCCGGTTTTGTTAATCACAAAATATAAACATCTAGAGACAAAAGTGTTGTTCACAGCTTTATTGCTAATCAGGGATTTGAGAATAGAGGTTTTTTTTAATAAGTTAACATTTGCTTTAAAATAAGGCCAAAAAAAAGAATTTTATGTGAACACAATAACCAATGGACTGGATCTTGCTGGAAAAATAACGGCATGTTAATGATGCATGCTGTTATTAATGCGCAAATTATTCAGCGAATTCAGGGGTTTAAGAGATAGACCATGAGTTGCAAATCTCCAGAACTTGCTGGTTGATTTATGCCACTCTGCCATTTGCTTCACACAAACGCCATTTCGCCCTTAGCCTCCCCATTATTTTTAAGGACTTGCTGGATTTGCACATTAATTGCCCATTAAATTCGCCACTGAGAGTTAGAGCTGGAACTTAACGGCGTGAGAACCTTTTCAATGATGTGACAATAGTTAATTCAATGCCAATCAACCTCTTTGGCCAAAACGGGAATAATTTGAACTGTTCAACCTCATTCCTGCATGTAGTCAATTGTTGTTAGAGATTTTAAATATGTAAGATTTTTGTCTTACTTTTCCTTTCTGTCTCCTTTTTCTCTCTCTCAATCCAATCTTTCTTTCCGTCTCTTCATTTCTCTTTCTGTACCTGATTTGCCTCCAATTCGCCCACTCTAATTCACCCTCCTTCTCCGTCGTTCCTCTGCTTCTTTCTCAATCCTTAAATCTCATCGGTTAAGGAGATAGACTGTTGGTCCCGTCGTTCACTAAGGTCCCAGATGCCCTGTTGTCCTCACCACATCATTATCAGCTTGCACTTCCAGCAAGTTACGGCTCAAAAAACTTTCGAGCTGAAGGGTGTAGAAAAAAGTCTAACTAACGGCATGTGCCACGAGATGCCCTGCTCACGCAAGGTCCAGCTCAATGTGTTATCATAGGAAATTTAACCTGTAGCATTCTACCTCTAGACTGCATAATGACTGCAGACATCTAAAGAGCAGCTTTTTGGCTGATTTTAAGTTGAATTTGTTCCAGTGGCACCTGAAAGCTAATTGGACTGGATTTTTAAGACTAGTGGACTGAAGTCTTGTTTTAACTGAGTCTTCCCAATTGCTCTTAGTTTCCCTGGAGCTAGTAAACACTCTGTACTGGCAACTGTAGCATATCTCTCGGCACGAATGTCATGTCACAACATCATGACATCATCATGTACATAAACAATGATTCTCAATTGGTGCATCAAGACATCACATTCTGTTGACTTTGTGATGCCAGCACTTCATGTGGGTCCACTGGCTAGGACAGCAGTATGTTTAACGGCTGCAAGGAAAAGGCAGCTTTTGTTGGTGATGGCAGAGAAAAGGTTAGCTTCTATGTACCATTATCTCTACCACTAGGTTTGATAATACAGTATTACTAGTCTACTCTCTTGTTGCTTGGCCCTATTTTCCCCAAATTCCTAAGTTACCAGTGCTCAGAGGAAGGACCATGATGTGGAGATGCCGGTGATGGACTGGGGTGGACAAATGTAAGGAATCTTACAACACCAGATTATAGTCCAACAATTTTATTTTAAAATCACAAGCTTTCGGAGATTATCCCCTTCGTCAGGTGAAGGGGATAATCACCTGACGAAGGGGATAATCTCCGAAAGCTTGTGATTTTAAAATAAAATTGTTGGACTATAACCTGGTGTTGTAAGATTCCTTACAGAGGAAGGGGGCATGAGAAACCTGTTGTGTGTCCATTTTTGTCCCTCTCACTCAATGCAAAATTATTTTACTGTCGACAAACAACGGAAAGATCATGGTCTGAAATCCATGGAAGTGATATTGAAATCATCTATCGACAATACTGAACATACAAATCACTAATGCCACCTAGCATATCTGTGCTCTTTGATATGGCAGTCATAGCAAAATGCAAGATGTAGAAAAGAAAATGCTTTTGACCAGTCGAGTTCACCCATCCCATTCATGCAGGATTGTTACAGTAACCTTGAAGAACACACAGTTGTAGTTGGCCTTTATTATGCCAAACCTTGGAATGTTTGGAACTCTTACTGAATGGCTAAGTAGAAAATATGTTATCTCGTTATTTAACTATTCTTAGTTCAATTAGCACTGTTAAACAAAACAAAATAAGTAATTTTAAAGAACACACACAGCAGTAGTTTAAATAGGTACTGTATGAATATATTATCTATATTTCCTTATATTCTGCTACTACCAAGAGAAAATAACATTACTGTAGTACCAATCAGGTGATGCTGTGCTCCTTCAAATCCAGTGACCACCCTCTTCCACCTTTGGTACATTGTTTTCTTTTGTCCCTACCTCATTCCCCTTTGCTGATGAAACCTTCATCAATGCCTTTAGAATGCTCTCACACACTGGAATCCGTTCCCATTACTTCCTTGTCTTGTGATAATTCACCCCATCTTCAAAAATGTCCTTAAAATTTACCTCTTCAAAATCACCTTCAATCGCCACCTTTAACCACCATCAGACATGCATATCAGAAATTCAAGGTCACATCTGAATTTCTAACGTGCTACTTACTGGCAAGCAAAACTCTATGCCGCGAGTGCTAATTAGTAAAATTATCCCTACTAGAAGTTTAACAGATGGCTCCTCAATTAACCACTTGTTGTTGTTGGAAACACTTGGATCAATTTTATTGGGGTACCAATGGATGAATCATGGCTTACTGCATGATATGTATTACTTGGGTGAAAAAAGAGAAATGAAAATAATTTATAAATACTAATCAATCCCCAGTGGCAATAGTCATGGGATTTGTCTTTATATCTGAGTGTCTGGATATGGATGATATTCACCATATTCTCTTTTTTGACATTTTTTCCCCTTTCCTGGCACCTTTATTTTAACTCTGCCCTCCTCTTTTTTCTCAATATTATTTATTCTCTGGCATATTAGCCCTGTGTCTATCTCAATCTGGAACTAACATCAGCATACAAGTACCAATGTGTAGAAGGTATTAAAGGTTGGTTTAAAGGCAAGCATAATACATGGAAATTTGTATGCAGAACACAGAGCACAGTGCAAAAGAGAAAAGGCAGGAAAGGGAAAAAAAACAGAAGGTGCTCAAGGCTTTGTTTGATTGTGTTTGTTCAACAGGGCCTCCTGACTGTAGGGCAAAGAAACAAGTAACAAAGGGCGGAAATAAATGAAGCTAAGGGCAAGGAGAGAAAGTAATTAGCAACTGCTTATAAATCCCCAACTCATGCCATAAATTCAACTGGTTCATTTTTTTTCACATTTTATTTCAAGCAACCAAATCTTACAAACAGCTCAAAAGTTGAAACAGAAAAACAGAGAAATATTTAACAATTAAAAATTTTGTTTGAACTTTTTTTGAACAAAAATGAAAAGTTGCCTACTTATTTTCAGATCGGTTTAGTGCTGGTATATATTCTCAACACAGCTTTTACAATTTTGAAGTGCAGCAACATTTTCACAAGGTGGCACTGTTTAGTAACAAAACCACGCATAAGTTGAATGGATGGTTGTCTATTGTTGCATTCACATTTCACAAATTTAGCGTGGCCCAAACTGACTCTGAAGTGAAATGCAGTGAGATACTCTCCTTCTTGGAGTCTCACTGTACTTTGTTTCTTTGGTGCAAATTTGATCCTAGATGAGTTTATGAAGACCAAAACTAGTTCAAACATAAACTAGAACTTAGAGCCAGATATCTATGAAAATACACCCCCTATCTTTAATGTAAACTGTTTCGTATCAATGCAACTGTTGAATTGTAAGTGCACCCTAAGATAATTGAGAGTTCAAATTCAAGATTCAGATTTCAAGATTTGACAACTCACAATTCAGATGGTTTGAATAATAAGTCTGAAATTAACATCACCAGTATGTGAACTAAAAAAATCAGCACCAGGTGATCAGGAGATTAAATAACAGCATGAGATTATTAGGTAATCAGATGCATACAACACAAAATAATTAGGGAATCAGACTCATACCATGATGAAATTAGCAAGAAATCACATCACGTCACACAGGATTATTAAGGAATCAGACATATACCTTAATGAAATCACCATGCAATCAATTGCATGTCACCTCAAGATTATAGGGAATCAGTCACATCTCCAGCAGTAGGCAAATCAAGTAGCTGTCCACTGCTAGGCCACAGAATAATTGGATGGATTCACGGATTCGGAACAACCTCATGTTTGAAGCCTTTTTCTTGCAGTTGTTAAAGTTAAATTCTCACTTCTCATGCGCAAACTATAAAATCCTTGTGTGTGAAACAGATGGCCTGTTTCATTTAGTGGATATTGTAAGAGTTCTATACCTTCAGAGTATACTTTATAATATACAAGTTCATCAATACAATTGTTTAACTTTCTGTTCCATTTATTTTCAGTTACGGAGAAATGTTAAATGATATCAAACGGCCCCAAAATTTCTATTCATTTCGTGTCAGGATTTTCAGGATGGAGCCATATAGTTTTTGGAAAAAGCAAAGCAACTTTCATGTCTTACAAGTAGTAATAAAATATTTACATTCATATGTTAATTTCTATGGTGCAAATATGATCATGGATGAGTTTTTGTAAAGTTGTCAAATTCTTATGTGATGTGAAGGCCAAGACAAGTCCAAACAAAAGTGAGAACTTGGAGTCAGATATCTATGAAAATGAATTTTTTTAATTCACACCCTTTCGCTTTCCTGCTTAACATTTCCCACTTTAGTAAAGCTCCTTCCCTTACCCAGGATGGCTGTGTCATCTAAATTGCAGAGTTCTCCATTGCCACCCCCAGTACCATTCAATAAGAGGTTGACAAGAGAGGTGATTCTTTTGATTTAAATTAGAACAGGTGGTGTCAGTTTTATCACTCAGTAGTATAGCTGAGATTTTACAATATCACCCAGTGAAAATCATCAAATTCAAATGTTAGTCAAGGCTGGGAACAAACACAAGTCTTTGATTTTGGAGTTGAATTCTTTAATTGTAAGAGTATCGAGGCATTCACAGTAAAATCGTATTTCTCTAATCAAAGATAGGTGTATTGTATTTGAAAAGACCATTGGAAAAGGTTGATCAGTGATATATATGTTTGAAGCTATTGATCTTGCTGTCATTCAATTGACTGCATTTTTTTTAGAAATTATTTGTTAACTTTTGATTAATAATTAAATGGTTTACATACACAACATTAATTGTTAGATCAATCTTGTGACTAAATCTGATTGTAGGATAAAACTGTAAAAGAATAAAAATTAGCTAGCTTATACTAAAAAGTGCCCAGCACACAAAGGGTCAAATACAAGAATGGAATGTTAAAAACAAGAACTGGCAGTTCTGCTGATAAGAGATCTCTATTGATCAGGGATCAAATGTCACCAAGATGGTCAGTCTGTACAAAGCAATTGTCAGCAATGTATGTTCTGTACAAGGTAATTGTCAAATCAATGAAGTCAAAACATGTCCGTGCCTAGCAATTGACTTTCTATTGTGTAGATGCAAATGATATCACTCAAGACCACATGTTTGCCCGGGAAAAAGTATAAGATAAGAAGTTTGATCAGCTCTGTCTTATCAAACAAAGGAAACAAAGATAAACACATTAACTGTTAAATTACTTTAGGGGCCTTTGACCTTGTTACTTGATAAACAACAATTGTAAACAATTTTACAACACCAAGTTATAGTCCAACAAATTTATTTTAAATTCCAACAAATTTATTTTAAATTCCACAAGTTATAGTCCAACAAATTTATTTTAAATTCCACAAGCTTTCGGAGGCTTCCTCCTTCGTCAGGTGAACGGTGTACCGTTTCCACACCATTCACCTGACGAAGGAGGAAGCCTCTGAAAGCTTGTGGAATTTAAAATAAATTTGTTGGACTATAACTTGGTGTTGTAAAATTGTTTACAATTGTCAACCCCAGTCCATCACCGGCATCTCCACATCATGATAAACAACAACAAAGACAATCAGTCTAGGAAAAATCAATCGAGTACAGGGAAGTCACAGTTCACTCTAAACAAAGACACAGTGATCTGCATAAGATCAGTGGATGGGAGGAAATTCACACCTAATTGAGGCAAACAAAGACACGGCAATCTTTGTAAGAAACAAGCCATTTGAAGCAAAATCGAGCAAAAATACTCAGTCTGTGCATATTAGCTGAGTTTCAGCTAATGCAAAAAGTTGCCGTATCCAACAGGAGTATAAGGCAAGGTGTAAATGAAACAGCAAAAAAAGATCTAAACATAGCAGAGAACAAGATCTACTGTGCTGCACTGCTGTCCAGGGGACATTTGCGTTGCGGGGAACAATTTCAGGTCGTGATTTCTCGCGTCCGATCTCAGCCTGGAAGTGCACTGTAAGCCGACGACTTCCAAGTGTCCAGAGCGCCCGCCTAAAAGAGGAGTTAGATGCCTTGAATATGCAAATCAGGGTCCTAATGCCTGTTTTAGAACTCTGGTTCGAGTTTGTCATCAACTGGGTAGAACATGCATCAAGCGCGCTCAGCATTTCCAGGTCCACAACAGCTTAATTGTTAAACTGAGATTCTGTTATTCACTTGACAGCCATTCAATGCAGTACAAGCTTTGTCCAACTACAATTCTCTTTCCCTTTTAAATATATATCACAGGTCATGTTTGAACAGATTATATCAATATGCATGAAAAATTTTATTGTATGCACTCATATTTGTAAACAACATAGAAAGTTCTATTTATTTTATTTTGCAATACATGAATGAAAATAGGAATTTGATATTTCAGCTTATATCCACAACAATAATACATTTATCTATCTAAGGTTTTGACTCTGTCACACTCCAGGCATTACATCCAGACATCACACTTTGTAGGAACCATGCCCTAAGAATTGCCTTAAAAGTATCTGCAAAATGAAGTCAGTGGTTGGTCTGAATGCTGGGAAAGGGAAGAGCTAGAGCTAATTAAACTGTGAAGGCTTATGGATACAAAAGATCCCTTACCAGGCATAGAAGTCAAGCAATTAAGACCACACGCCCAGAGACAACAGTTAAGGGAGACATAAAAATCCTTTGTGAGACCCTTTGTTAGCAAAGACCGAAGAAGCAAGGGAGCAAACAAGTGATCTGACATGTCTATCAGATGCTTCATTGATTTGGAGATTATTTGGGTACCAATACGACTGTGTGAGGTATTTGACACCAGAAAGGCTGAATTCTTATAACATATGTGTCACTCAGATTGATCAATTGAATTGAGGAACTTTCTTTGGAAATGAAGAATATATAAGATGGTGTTTTTGACAATTAAATTTTCAGTTCTCAGTCTTTGATTTTTAACCTAGTTCTAGTTCTTTAATAGTTCTTTTAGTAATCTTTATAGTATAAGGCGCAGGAGTTCTTTGTTTAGCATATGTAGATAGGTATGTCTGTAAAGTTAGAAAGTGCATCTCCGCCAGAGAGAGAAAAGGATTCAAAAGTTAAGATTGTACGGCTATATCGGCCAGGTACAGGCAGATATAAATGAATCACTTATATGTATAAGTTTCTCTGAGATCAAGGAAGGTGAGATTTAAGCCAGCTAGTCCAGATACAGCTACCAGCATGGAAGGTTAATTTACCCAGGAGCAGAGGATCCCAGAGGAATGGATAGCACCTCTACAGACAAAGATTCATCATTCTGACATCTCAGAAGGTTAACACCAGAGGAAGGCAAGTCAAGAAATTCTTCCATGCCAGCTCATAAGGACATAGTCTTATAAGTTCCGGAAACGTTGTTAACTACAAGCATACAAGCTTTAATCTATTCAATAGGCTGACTATCTAACAATGTTAACTTTTCAGCTATCTAAGGAGTCTAATCCTAAATTAATATCACCAGTTTATATTAATCTCCAACATCGATCTCAAATGTAATTTTGTAATCAGTAAACAGTTAATACTGAATTACTGTGACACAACACAACTGCCTTTGTAACCTCTATTATTTATTTTGTCAGTTAACCCAATCTACTAATTAGTTTTACACTCAATGTTTAGGTGTAAGTACTGCTAATTATGATTCTCATATTAATAAACAATTTTTAGTTCATGCCTTTTTGTTTGACTTCTTCTTTGCTAATTGGCAAGTAGGGGTTAATTAATTCACTCAATAGCTGGGAGGTTGGTAGTGTAAATGTTCATATAATCTGAACTGGTTGATGTAAGACAATTCATTGAGCCAAATTTAGGCATCATTAACTCCTAGGCATATAGTGAAAAAAAAGAACTTGTGTGTATATATGTAAAACATCTTTCACAACAATGTAATTACTGTTATAATGTAGGAAAACATGACAAACCAATTTTCACACAGCAAGGTCCCATAAACAGCAATGAAATAATGACAAGACAATCTGTTTTTTTTTAATGATGTTGGTTGAGGGATAAATGTTGGCCAAGTCATTGGAAGAACTCCCTTGCTCTTCTTAAAATAGTGCCATAGGATCTTTTATATCCACCTGAGAGGGCAGTCAGGGCCTTGGTTTAACAATTCATCTGAAAGACAGCACCTGTGACAGTGCAGCACTCCTTCAATATTGCACTGAAGTGTCAGCCTAGAACCCAAAGTGGGGCTTGAGCCCACAACCTTCTAACTCAGAAGGTGAGAGTGTTCCCACTGAGCCAAGGCATTTACCTAATATTGGTAGATCCCAGTGAGCAGGTTAATTACCTAGCTCTCTCAGACCAAGAATTATGGGTGGTTCCAGGAAAGTTAAAGAGATGGAGAAAATACATTTTGATATGGGGGTGAAAGGTCTATTTTCAGATAGTTACCCATGAAATGAAACCACTAACCTTCTAGCTGTCAATTGAAAGCAACTTCTTCCAGTAACTGGAATTTTAAAGGACTTATTATTCATGACATCAAGGTAAACAATGTGTTATGAGGCTTCCATGTAAAGTCTCTAATATAGAAACAACTGAATCTATACTGTAGATATATTTCTAAAGCTACCAGGGCTGGAGCGCTTCAGCTATGAAGAGAGACTGGGAAGATTGGGTTTGTTTTCCTTGGAGCAGAGGAGGCTGAGGGGGGACATGATTGAGGTGTACAAAATTATGAGGGGCACAGATAGGATGGATACTGAGGAGCTTTTTCCCTTCGTTGAGGGTTCTATAACAAGGGGACATAGATTCAAGGTAAAAGGCGGGAGGTTTAGAGGGGATTTGAGAAAGAACTTTTTCACCCAGAGGGTGGTTGGAGTCTGTAACTCACTGCCTGAAAGGGTTGTGGAGGCAGGAACCCTCACAACATTCAAGAAGCATTTGGATGAGCACTTGAAATGCCATAGCATACAAGGCTACGGACCAAATGCTGGAATATGGGATTAGAGTAGACAGGGCTGATGGCCGGCGCGGACACGATGGGCCGAAGGGCCTCTATCCGTGCTGTATAACTCTATGACTCTATGACTCTAAAGCGAATCAATGTGATCAGTGACCTTAGCTGATATTCCATATAATAATTTAGAGGATTTAGAGCTTGCATCCAAAAAGCCATCCTAACTGAAGATGTTAGGATGATTTTAATTGCCAGTTGCCCCAGGGATAATTATGGATATTATTTTGATTTTTATGAAGGTTGAAGCTAATTTTGGGGAGAAATCCTGGGAAAGATGTAATTCAGTTGCAGCATAGTTTATGGCTTCATAGTGTTCACTTTACTCCACAGGGACAGTAGAAGTAATTGCCATCCTTGAAAATCACTACCAATTCTTTTTTAGTTTCAGAATTGAATTTAACTTAATTTTCTTTCTAACAGATCTGATGTGATTCTAATCCCAAGATATTTATGACCATCTTTGAGTCACTGAAAGGGAGCACCTTATATTGGTTGGGATGCCCAGGTTCCATAGCTATATTGAAAAAGAATATTAAAAGCAAGGTGCTACATGTGCAAAGCTCTAATAACTTCGATGTCTCTTATAGCTTCCAATTTATTTTAAACTTAATAACTTGCCAAAGTTTTCTAGGAGCCAAACAGATAAGATCATGACTTTACAGAGTTTCATAAGAAAATAATATAATTAGCATACAGGCCAATTGCATGAAATACTACTAACAATGCTCCATTTTGACACATGATCCTATGGCTATAGTCAGGTGTAAATATAAAGGATAAGAATGGAAGTCTCATCCTCCCACTCTCTAGTTCCCATCTTAAAAGCAAGTGATGACATTTGCTGATCAGTCTGTATTTTTGCCACATAAATGAGAGTTTGTTAGCAGAACTAGCATTACTGGAAATTATTTGTAAAGTTTTGAAAGACAAAAATGACTCATTGTCTTTTATGTGAAATGAGAACTGAGAAGAAAGATTCGAGCTCAACATGCCTCTCTTACCCCTTTGTGGGTGTATTTCTGCACTGATCTATAAACCTGTTACTGAATTGCAATTTTCTTCATATTGTTAAGAAACTGTTGTAAATTTAAGGGTGCAATTACAATACAGCTGCAGCATTGGTACGAAGCAGTTTCACTTCACACCAACACTACTGTTATAATGTGAATGCAACTGAATCTGATGTCAGGGACTGACCTGGAACCAGAACAACTTAGAGTGAGACTCCTTGGAGAAGAGAGTCAAGGGAAGAGTCTCACTCTGCTTCATTTCAGAGTCAGTTTAGGCCTTCAAGTCCAATTTGCTCTCCAAGTTTATTGTTCATGCTTAGTGGTTTTGAATGCACAATAAGTTGTTCAGGGCCTCCATAACAACAGTTTGCATTTATAAATTTCTAAGCATTAAAAATTTACTAAATATTCTGCTTGAAACTTTTAAAAATCATATTCTATTGCAGCTGAAGCCTGATAAATGTATATCACCAGGATATGAAGGACAATGTTACATTGACTTCTTCTTTCCGATGGCAGCTTGCTAACTGACCTGTGGTCTTATTTAGTTGGCACACCTATCAATTCTGTTACCACTCTAATGACTATAGCTTAGAAATTATCTTGAAATAGGTAAATGTTTGACTGCTTAATGCATTCATATCAAATGCCTCTCTGTTATTTTATTAGATGCATTAATATAGTAGAGAGAGGAATTTGATATGAGTGCATTAAGCATTCAAGCATTCGCAGGATATTGGCCAGATTCTGCTGTCAAAATAACGGTGAGGCTCATTGTGCTCACCGTTATTTATGCACAAATGTTACAGCAACTTCAAGCGAGGGCAGATGCATGGTTAAATGTGAATATCCAAAAGTTACTGTCCAAGATGCACCACTCCACCATAAACTTCACAAAAACGGCATCTCGCTATCTGCCACACCAATGAAATGCATTGAATGGTGTGAAGTTGCCGTATTTGCACTGTAGATACGAATTAAACTCACCAGAGAAAGTTAAGTCTTGGCCATTCCAGTCTAACTACCCTTTTAACAATGTGATAAGTGTTAATTACTGCCAATCAACCTCTCTGGTGCTGAAAATTATCTATTACAAGTGTGGAGTTTCATTCCTTCAGGTATTAATCATTGTTGGAGATTTTAAAAAATGTCAAACATAAAATTTTTAATTTTGTTTTACTTTTCCTTTCTGTCTTTTTTCTCTCCCTCTTAATCCAATCTTTCTTTCCCTCCCTTTATTTCTCTTTCTGTACCTGAACATTGAATTCACCCACTCTAATTTACACTTCCTTCTCAGTCCTTGCGCTGTTAATTTCACAATCCTTCAATCTGATTAGTTAAGGAGATAAACAGTTGCTTGTCATGTTCACTCAGCTTCCAGATGCCCTGTTTCCCTCGTTACAACATTATCAGCTTGCACTTTCAGCAACTTGCCAGGCAAAAAATTAAAAAACCTAAACCTGCAAGGGCAAGTCCAACTAACAGCAGATGCCATTAGATGCCCTGCTAAAGCAAAATCTGGGCCAATATCGCCCATGGTTATTTCCACACTCAAATCTGGAATGAAAAATTGCTTTGCAAGAACACAATTATACTGTCTTCTTTTACAATAGTGAAGCAGCATATGACCACTTGCGGTCAAAAATCCTCAAGAAATTATTCTATTTGTCTCATTCTAGAGAAAAAAATTTAACACTGACCATCACTGGGGCGAATGATCATAGAAAACGATCTAAAAGCTAAATCAAAGATCAATAAAACAAAACTTTAGGAATTTAAACCAGTTTGTTGTAAATGTTCATGATTCTTTTAAAATTTGAACAAAATAGGACTTTTAAAATTGTGATATTCGTTGATTTCTGATTTAAGAAGTGCATGGTTTTATCAGCTAATGACTGCTGTATATATTTTGGAATATGATAAACATGTTTAATTCTGAAAATCCCAGAAAGAACTTGCATTTATATAGTGTTTTATTACAACCTAGGGACACCCCAAAACACTTCTCAACCAATAATTTACTTTTGAAGTGCAGTCACTGTTTTTATATAATCAAACAATATGCACACAGCAAGATCTCAGAAACAACAATTGAGATGAATGGTCATTTAATTTGTTTTATTTGGTGATGTTAATTGAGAGAGGAATGCTGAGCAGGATAACTTCCTACTCTTCTTCAAATAGCATCATTGTCCATGGGAACAGTAAGACAAGGGCTCAATTTGATGTCTCATCTGAAAGACAGCATCTCTTATAAAGCAGCACTTCCTCGGTGTTGTACTGAACTGGCAGCCTAAGTTATCCAGTCAATTATAGAGGAGTTTTGAAGTCATCGCCTTCTGAATCAGAGGCAAGGGTGCTACCAACCAAATCAAATTATGTCTAGAATTCTTTGCAAGCACATAAATCCAGCTCTTGATGTGTTCAGTTTGAGTCCTATGTGGAACTAATTGTTGACAGTGGTTCTATATGGTTTTGTGAAAGTCCAGAACTGATCAGTAATCCTTTTTCCTCAGTGGTTGCCTGCTTTGCTTCAGGAGAACATTATTCAATTGTAGCCAAATAATCATGAGTTTCTCAATGAAGACATTTAAAGATGAGATATGAAGTAACTGGGTGCACCCAGCTTGCTGTGCTTCACAAATGGTGGCAATACTATCAGGGTCTGTCAGCATAACAGGGGCATTAGTAATAAGAACACACTCTACTAGTGTTGTCTGGAACAGATCATAAATATTCAAAAGTTTCCAGAGTCATTGATATATGTCTAATGCTGGAAAAAAACAGTGAAACAAACAGTAATGGAATCAAAGTAATTAGATTTGAAAGTACTGCAGAATCTATCAGTTTGGCACTAGTATCATTTTGATTGTGATCTGTAATTAATACTGCCCTGCTAAGGCAAAGCAGAATTCTGCACTTCTATACTGTTACAAAACAGATACCTGTGGTCTCAGACTAATATTTGTATAGAGCCATATGTAACTAGCAAATCTGAGTTATGCAAAGCTCAGTCTTGAAGAAGCTTAGAACATGCATGCATAGAGCTATCCTCCCCAGGAAGCTAATTAAAAATTTTATGAGAGAACAAGTGGGATCTTGCATGAAAAAGATTCTGTATCAGATATAAAAAGAAATACTATGCACTTTTATTGTCACTGCTACTGGAAGCTGGGAAATTTCCCACTCAGTTCCAGATAACCCTGTAAACCAATGGCCTAACGGATAATGTGGAGTTTACCCATGGCTACTCACTGGTGAGTTGCATGATTTTGTCTGATTAAACTCCAACAGTGACCTTGCTATCTTGGGGATCACTAAGTCTTGGTTCTGCCAAACTATGTCTCATCTCTCTGGACTAAGATAGTGGGTGCATCCTTGTAAGGAGAGAACATGTTCTTGGTATCAAGCAAACAAAATTTCTACATGTATATTTCTCAGTAACTTTGTTAGGAGACTTTTGAAGATGCTGATGGTTTTTTGTGCATGTTCAGACACTCAGCTTACCAAAAAAAAAGTACTTTTTAAAGGTTGCTTTGCAACAACCTGGACCTATTATACACCAGGTATACACTGTATAGCTCCATTATACACTGGCATCTACCCGACAATGTGGAAAATTGCCCAGGTATGTCCTGTCCACAAAAGGCAGGACAAATCCAATCCGGCCAATTACCGCCCCATCAGTCTACTCTCAATCATCAGCAAAGTGACGGAAGGTGTCGTCAACAGTGCTATCAAGCAGCACTTACTCACCAATAACCTGCTCACCGATGCCCAGTTTGGGTTCCGCCAGGACCACTCGGCTCCAAACCTCATTACAGCCTTGGTCCAAAGGTGGACAAAAGAGCTGAATTCCAGCGGTGAGGTGAGAGTGACTGCTCTTGACATCAAGGCAGCATTTGAGTGAGTGTGGCACCAAGGAGCCCTAGTAAAATTGAAGTCAATGGGAATTAGGGGGAAAACTCTCCAGTGGCTGGAGTCATACTTAGCACAAAGGAAGATGGTAGTGGTTGTTGGAAGCCAATCATCTCAGCCCCAGGACATTGCTGCAGGAGTTCCTCAGGGCAGTGTCCTCGGCCCAACCACCTTCCCTCCATCATAAGGTCAGAAATGGGGATGTTCGTTGATGATTGCACAGTGTTCAGTTCCATTCGCAACCCCTCAAATAATGAAGCTGTCCATGCCCGCATGCAGCAAGTCCTGGACAACATCCAGGCTTGGGCTGATAAGTGGCAAGTAACATTCATGCCATACAAGAGCCAGGCAATGACCATCTCCAACAAGAGAGAGTCTAACCACCTCCCCTTGACATTTAATGGCATTACCATCGCCGAATCCCCCACCATCAACATCCTGGGGGTCACCATTGACCAGCCATATAAATACTGTGGCTACAAGAGCAGGTCAGAGGCTGGGTATTCTGCGGTGAGTGACTCACCTCCTGACTCCCCAAAGCCTTTCCACCATCTACAAGGCACAAGTCAGGAGTGTGATGGAATATTTTCCACTTGCCTGGATGAGTGCAGCTCCAACAACACTCAAGAAGCTCGACACCATCCAGGACAACGCAGCCCGCTTGATTGGCACCCCATCTAGCATCCTAAACGTTCACTCCCTTCACCACCAGTACACTGTGCCTGCAGTGTGTACCATCCACAGGATGCACTGCAGCAACTCGCCAAGGCTTCTTCGACAGCACTTCCCAAACCCGTGACCTCTACCACCTAGAAGGACAAGGGCAGCAGGCACATGGGAACACCACCACCTGCACGTTCCCCTCCAAGTCGCACACCATCCTGACTTGGAAATATATATATTGCCGTTCCTTCATCATTGCTGGGTCAAAACCCTGGAACTCCCTACCTAACAGCACAGTGGGAGAACCTTCACCACACGGACTGCAGCGGCTCAAGAAGGCGGCTCACCACCACCTTCTCGAGGGCAATTAGGGATGGGCAATAAATGCTGGCCTTGCCAGCGACACCCACATCCCATGAACGTATAAAAAAAGTGTGAAGCCCAAGTGGTATGAGTCAACCTGCTAAAAATGGTCTTACTACTCCTGGGAATGCTGGGAATACAGGATGTGATCTGTTGTCATCCTTCCCTTTCATTTGCTGCCAATATGTTCTGTTAGTGAATCTAGTGACTATTCATAAGAGTAACTCTGCTGTAAACCAACACAATTGTCATTAGATACAGGATATTTTGAATGGATTAATGGACTTGTGTGTAAACTGTTAATTTTAGGAATTTTATTAGTTTTTGTTCTTGTTTGTGTGTATTAATCTTTATTGTTTTTGTTTATTTTAAGATGAAGCCCACAGACACTTGTAGCTTTTTTGTCAGTCTGTGACTGCTGGTGTGCTCAGCTGCACCAACACCACTTGCCAAACTATTCTAGGTAGACACAATAATCTCTCCATCTTCCGCAATGTAGAAGATTCATTCTCACAGAGCCTTTTTTTAAAAATTGTGTTTTTAGATAGTTGATCATAACTTCATTAGGTCAATCAGAATATTCAACCCAGACTGAGCTGAATGATGAGTGTAACATTACTGTCTAGCTATGGATGGTAGCAGGTTAGTCTTCTGTTAAATATTGTGCCTCACTTCTGTCTTGTTATTGATACATGTATTTTATGTACAATTAATACACAAGAATATACAGATGATATATTTGACAATGTTTGCAGTTGCACTGTCATTTGCAGATCACACCAGTTGTTTAGTAACTTTTCACAGATTTCCTTTTTTTGCTTTTATGTGCTTTCAACTTAATTTATTTTTCCAGTAAAACTTTTTTTTTAGATTTGTATTCTGGCAGCTGAAAGGTGTTCAAACTACTAAAGACGTGACTTTAAGGTGCTGCCATTATAACATTAATAAGTGCAAATATAAATAAAGATTGAGCAAAATATTTGTCACTTCAACATGAAACTTTTTTTATGCATCACTAATTTGCAACCTTTTAAAATCACTCAGTCTGAAGCTCAACGCTCCACGCTTCCGTGCTTTAAAATATAAAATATAAGAAACAAAAACGCATTTGCAGTGACATTTATTTATGATACAATTTGAGAGTCAGGGCAATGTGAATATCAACAGCAGAGCATTAGAGAGTCATAGGTTTTACACATCGACTAAATTACTGCACGTTACAATTAACAATGTAGAGAAAGTGAAACAACTTTTCGATCATCTAAAAAGTGATGGTGAGCCTCAGCATTCAGTGCATTCAATCGTGCAATCTCCCAAAATATGAAGGATTGTCATTAACTCGTTTAAATGTACAGTTCCACCCTTCCACTTCGTTGCACAAATCTGCAATAACTACATATGTAACGGTGAATCTCCGACATTAGGTTTCATGCTACAGAAAATATTAACTAGATCACATCATCTCATCCCTTTATGGTCGACCTACACAGATACTCATCATAACGAAGTTTAAAATCAGCATATCAAATCTGTTCTAGATCAAATCTGTTCTAGAAACGCTCTCGCATGTAACAGGCTTTAGCTCTAGTGCAGCAAAAGGAGGATGCAGTGATACCTAGTTTAAAAGTTAACTAGCTGTAAAATCTGTAGGCTTTAACGCCGCACTTCTTGATTTACCATATAGTTATAATCATTCACAAACGGTGCCATTGAGCATTAGACGATTATACCATGTTATCTGAGAAGGATTGAGATTTTCCTTGGGCTATCGATTCAGCTGAATAATCGGCGCCTGTAACAACAGGTGGCGGCAGAGAACTTTAACAGTTAATACTGTATCGGCTTTTTATGTTAAAAAAAACTTAACACTTTGTCAGAATATCCAATTCTTCTACTTAGCCCTAGCCCTGTCTACGCTGTTCTACATTCCAATAATTTCTTAAAACTTTTCTGGAAACTGTCATCCAGAAACGCGTACAGAAAGGGATTTAAGCAGGAATTGGCATAGCTTAAACTTGTGATAAAGTAGGCGATCCCAATCACAAGAGGCGTCTCTTGGACATCAGTGGTCAAAGCGACAATGGTGGTGAGATGAAAGGGAGTCCAGCAGAAGAGACACACTGCCAGCACAATAAAGACCATCAATGTCACCTTTTTCTTCGCTTTGTCCAGGGCTTTGGCGTTCGAATTCAAACGCATGTTTCGGAGTCTGTACAACATCATAGTGTAGAGAACACAGATGGTAGAGACTGGGATTGCGAAGCCAAGGATGAGGGTATAGATGCGACTCGCTTTCAACCAGGCGCGTTCCGGTTTGGGGAACACCAGGACACAGCTTTTCCTGTTCATGGGGTCGGTGTAGACTTCGGCAAAGATTGTGAAGGGCAAAACGATGAGGGTGACTAGAACCCAGACGCAGAGGCTGACGATTTTGGCAGCCCTGTAAGTGCGGTGCGGCAACTTTTTAGAGCGCACGGTGGCTAAGACCACCAGGTAGCGGTCTATGCTCATTACTGTCAGGAAATAAATGCTGGAGAAAATGTTGTAGTGGTCAATGGAAAGGATGAGCTTGCACATGATCTCCCCGAAGGGCCAGTAGTGTAGAAGGTGATCCGCTATATTGATAGGCAAGACCAGGGTGAAAAGGTCGTCGGCAATGGCCAGATTTAAGATGAACATATTAGTCACTGTCTTCATCTTAGGAGCTTTTAAAATCACGTAGATCACGGCTGTATTGCCAGTAAGTCCGGCAGCGCAGATCACCGAATAGATCACGGGAAGTACAATGTAAAAATCTGGATACAGTTCGTTTATGGTGAAGTTGGCGTCTGTACCGTTGTAAAACTCACACAATTCCTGCGAACCGAAGCAAGATCTATTCAGGATCCCTGGTCCTGAAATGTTTTCCATGGTGAATATTCGTCTCAGGGACATATGTCCTGAAACTAAAACTATTGGAATATAAGCATAATAATAATAATAATCACAGAACAATTTTAATAAGGACGATCGTTATATTGGTGTTACAACTGCTTGCAATATAAAACGCACACTACCTGTTGTGGCTCAGTCCGTTTTATTCACGCTAAGTAGGATCTTCGCCTTCGGCGCAAACTCCAGTTTGTTTCTGCGTGAACATCCCCCGAGCGAAAGGGAAATTGATCTTTTCAAGTTGCCATTGGCAACGAACCATGTCCCATTTCACTGGCAAAGAAATACCTTTCTTCCGGGCTTCAGATCATGGCTTCAAGTTGTACTTCAAATGGCAAAACCTACGCAAACATAAAAGGCACCGTTACAAGTTACACAGTATATATATCTTTAAAGGAGTCTATCAACTATTTTAATATTGATGCATCCATACTGAATGCCTAATATATATCATCCATTCAATTCTTTAGTGCATCGCAGACATTCACCCCGAGGTAAATGTCCATCGTCAGTTGGAGAACTTTCAACAGTTCATAAAATGTGTCGAAAAGGCAATTCACCGGAGGCCGCTGATGGATCGTAAGCGAGTTCGTTCTTAGTCGGGTAAATTGTTTTTAAAAGATGCAGCAGATTGGAGGTGTTGTGGTTGTTCAGCACACAGATGTTAACAACCGCCTAGGGAGCCCTTGTTTCTGCCGCAGCCAATGTGGGATCTTTCCATCAGCGTCTCTAAATGCGTTTGAGGAGCAGCGTCTTTAGTGATGCTGACGTCCAATCCGCTGGGATTTCATCTGGAACCCCGTATTTTTCTTTCAAACTTCTCTTTGTGAACAATTCTCAAAATTTCACTCATCCACCATCAGTTCCAATTTTTCAACCTAATGGACCAGAGAAACAAAAATTGAACGAATTTATTTAGGTATTATTTAAAACGAAGGCGTCGCCTACATTGCATCAGCTTCAAATTATGTAGGTCTTTATGGAGAACGAAAAGGAAACCGCTCTTCAAACTTCCCCAGTACAACAACGTTGCTAATATAGCGCGTTAAAATGTGTTAAATAACTTTCAGCCGCTAGTTTAGAACCACAGTGAATCAATAAGGCGCTTTGGTTTGTCCTCACAGGCAAAGTCCAGTTTTTCTTTCAAATATTTGAAACGATTCCCTTTAATATTACAGGTTTTTCGTGTTCCCTAAGTACTATATCTATCAACATTGGACAATTTTGTGTAGCCCGTTTAAAGGCACCAACACATCCAATGGCGGTGTTACTTTGCACCTGGTGATATGGTAAGTATCTGAACCAATGAATTCCGGTTCCTAGTAGCATAGAGTTGTCATTCTAAATACTTTGGCAAACCAAATATGAGATTAATTTACATCAAGTCTTCGATAAAAACTTATAAAGTGCACGAACGCTACCTCCTTTGAGGATGGCAGATATTGGCGAATTGTCCTAATACAATGTAATACACCCGATGAGGTGCACTTATGCAATTATATTGGTGTCTATAAAAGTATTTCGTATTAGATGAACGATCTCACTATTGATCGTAACTAAACAACCGTGCTCCCGAAAATGTTAGAAAACCAATGACGTGCCACTGCGCTATTTTATGCTCAACTTTCAAATATCTTTACAATTATTTCTCTTTGGCGGTATTGATTATACCTAAAGGCGATTCTGAGCACCTGAAGCTTTTGGATGAAAACTGAAAACCGTTTTTTTAACAATAACCCTTCAGTCACTTCGAAGTTTACCGGTTTGAGGATTAACTGGATCCAACTTTATTCCAAATTATGGGAAGTATAATTGTTTTTTTTAAAAAACGCTTATGGAAGTGCCCAAATCATTGTACGTACTATAAACCATCACTACAAAATAGTAAAAGAAATATATTTAAATATTACCCTCAGGAAAGAATGTAACAGAATCAGAGTTAAAATTCGAATCGACAACATATAATGAATTATAAAGTATCACAAAGTTTGTGAGTTGATGTATATCTTCAAAAAATCAGATTAAATCAGTCCTACTGTTGGGTAAATGTTCATCATCACGTTTGATGGCCGTCCTCGATGGGACTGCAATCAGCACACAACTGTTCAACAAAACTATACCCATCCATCATATTAGATACGCGAGTATGGAATAGTCAAGACGAATAGCTTGTCAGCGTATTGTCTCTACATCGTCATTTGCTTGGTTCAAAATGTTTCTTTTGAAGTTTGGAAGACAGTCGCTACTTTCCTTGAATGCTCTTTATTCAGAACTATTTATGTGTATGTAAAACATGTCAATATATACACAGTACACAGTCTCAAATTGTGTTTATAAGTAGCATTTATTTATACCATTCAGTTCTAAAAGGTCTCCCAACGTCACATAAAATAGGTTCACATAATTTAACAGGTTCAGGCTTGTCTATAAGGAATGGAAGATATTGGGGTAGTTATTAAATTTCTGAGATTGCAAATGTCTGGGCCGTACCTAACGTGTGATGTTTAACGGTCTCCGAAAGCAAGCCATGGAAAGGAGTGTCTTTGACATCACAACCAAACGACTTTGATGTTCATCTATATTTATTGTTTCCATGAGATTTAATTTCTCAAAGACCCTCCTCTCTGACGTGCTACAGTTGTGCCTGTATCCTGTCAACCTTCTCATTACTGAGAGGATACTTAATTAAAAAGAGATATCACCATTCTCTTGGAAAAAGGATAGCGCGTCCACAGTAAATCACCAAGCAGCATCATTTACTAATAAGACGATAGCAACAGCTGTTAATTAAAAAAAAACAACTTGCATTTATATAGCACCTTTAATGTAGTAAAATTTCCCAAGGCGCATCCCAGGAGGGTTATCAAACAAAATTTGATGCAGAGCCACATAAGGAGATGTTAGGACAGATTTGACAAAGGTCTTAATGGAGGAGAGAGAGATAGAGAGGCGGAAAGGTTTAGGGAAGGAATTCCAGTCATTAGGGCCTAGGCCGCCAATGGTGGAGCGGTTAAAATCAGGGATGCGCAAGAGGCCAGAATTGGAGGAGCGCAGAGATCTCGGAGGGTTGTAGGACTAGATGAGATTACAGAAATAGGGAGGGGCAAGGCCATGGAGGGATTTGAAAACAAGGATGAGAATTTTAAAGTCAAGGTGTTGCCAGACCAGGAGCCAATGTAGATCAGTGTGTACAAGGGTGATGGGTGAACAGGACTTGGTGCAAGTTAGGATACGGGCGGCAGAGTTTTGGATGAGCTCAAGTTTCTGGAGGGTGGAAGATGGAATGTCTTCCAGGAGAGTATTGGAATAGTCGAGTCTGGAGTTAACAAAGGCATGGATGTAGGTTTCAGCAGCAGATGAGCTGAGGCAGGGGTGGTGATGGGCAATGTCACAGAGGTGGAAGTAGGTGGTCTTGGTGATGGATATGGGATTGGAAGCTCATCTCAGGGTCAAATAGAATGCCAAGGTTGCAAACGGTCTGGTTCAGCGCCAGACAATGGCCAGGGAGAGGAATGGAGTCAGTGGCTAGGGAACAGAGTTTGTGGCGGGGACCGAAGACAATGGCTTCGGTCTTCCCAATATTTAGTTGGAGGAAATTGCTGCTCATCCAGTACTGGATGTCGGACAAGCAACATGACAAATCAAAGGCAGTAGAAGGGTTGAGAGAGGTATTCAAAGTGAAGGCAAGAATGAAGGCGAACGTGAATGAGAAAGGCTAATTATGTACGTGAATCAGTTTCCAGCAGTTACTCTTTACAAGGTCTTGTCTCTAAAATTAACAACAGGTTGGATTTTCAAATCACAGTCATCATATATAGCTGTAACAAATGGCCTGGGAAAGTAACAATGAGGTTTCTAATGAAGAGTGGCTTGTGAGCTGAGTGAGCTAGTCATAATTCAGGTCGAACTGATATCAGTAATTTGTTGGTGAGAAGTGTCTTAGCCTTATAACAGATACCATTTTTTAAACATTTTATGTTTTGTGCTGGAGGCCGACTAATTTTATTTTTATGTAATGCTTAGTAAGCAATATTTCTGATGGGACATCTCTTTAATTTGATTGAGCACTTGATATTGAATTTCATTCATAGGAAAAGGAGTAATCCATTTGGCCCATCAAACCTTCTCCACCATTTTGTTACTGTGGCAGGTCTTTTTAAATCCCATTTCCCTTCCCTTTCTCCATACCCTTTATTTTCCAAGCATCTATTCCCTTTTGGTCACTTCAATTGATTTTGCATCTATAGCCATCTGGGACAATGCATTCTTCATTCCCAAACCTTTGTGTGAAGAAATGTTTCCTGGATTTGCTTTCAACTGACCTATTCTTCATTTTAAGATCCAAATTTTCCATCTTGAGCTGATAAATGAAACTGATCACGACTGATTAATATTTAATTACTAAAGTTTGCTGCAACCAAATGAAATCACAAGGAGATATCTATTTCACTGTGAAAAAGATAAATCACTAGTAATTCCATTCATGAAAGAGGATGCTGGTTTTCAGAAAACAATTAAATCAGGGACATTTGAGCATTTTAAGCAATAAACTTACCAAATGCAGGTGTACACAGAGTCTTGAATCATGTTTAGGACATTTCAGAAGGAATGCCATTTGTAAATGTCATATGATTAATTCAAAAATAGGAAAGAAAAGGCCACCAGGTAATTTATGTTCATGTTCTCACCACTGAAACTGCAAGGAACTGCTAATGTAAAATTCCCAGGTATTTAGAATAGCACATTTAATTTGTAGATCTATTAGTTAGGATAAAAGAAACATTCAATAAGCTTTTGGATCCAATGTCATATTGTGATTATGTGGAATATATTAAGTTATTATTCTGCTAATGTTACTTTCTTAGTAATTCATGTCCATTTTGAAAAATGTTGAACGTAATAAGAATTCAATTGCAAATCAATGTACATTACACCAAGATCAAGTCATTGCAAGCAGTAAGGGTTTTTTGTATACAGTGATTAACATTGTCATTATACTGCACTACATGATGTAGTACTGCCAATGTTTAAGGAGCAGTAGTCATGTCAGGCCTTACATTTTGCAAGGTCCTATACAGCTTACATTTTAGGGCTCCTTCCACCTTGACTGGCAAATAGAATATTTTTATATGCAATTGCCAAAACCTTCTTTACAAGTTATTACTGTCAGAAGCTCAAGTAAAGAAGGATTGTGCCACTTGAACTGATAAATCATGCATTGCTACAAGCCATTAAGACACTACTGAAACTATAACACACATGGGCATCAGATTGTTTTTATCTAAAAAGGACAGTGACATTTGCATGGTATTCCTGAAAACTCTAGAATCATTCATAAAACACAACACTACACTGAAAGTTTCAATGAATTAGAAAATGCCCTAAAACATAATTTAACATCAGAATGGTAGCACTCTTGCCTCTAAGTCAGAAGGTTGTGGGTTAAAGCCCATTATGGATTTAAGTACAAAATATAGGTTGACACTTCAGTACCGAGGGAGTGCTGTATTGTCGGGGTGCCTTCTTTTGGAAGAGATGTTAAAGCACTTGTCTGTTTGGGTAGATATAATAGATCCCATCATACCTCAAAAAAGAGCAAGAAGTTCTCCTGGTCTACTGGCCAACATTCCTCCCTAAGCCAACTGAACCAAAAAGACATTTATTTATATGATATCTTTGGGATCTTGCTGTGGTCAAATTGACTGCTATGTTTGCCTCAATAACAATAGTAACTGCACTTCAAAAGTAATCCATTGGTTTGGAATGTCCTGAGAATATGATAAGGTGCTATGTGAATATCAATTTCTTTCTTTCTCTTTTTTGTTCCTTTTTTCTGTCCTTTGTTTATTTGTTCTTTTTTCTTCTTAATAATTGTATCCAGTACTGATACTGCTCTGATTTAGCTGGATTCATCAACAACTTAATGTATTTAGTGCCTTTTCAGGATGCATTATAAGGCGAAAGAAAAAAGATGGACTCCAAAACAGGAAGTAGAGAAGGGAAACAAAAAGATTTTGGGTGGGGGGGTGGAAAAAAGCATGATTGAAGCTGAGGGTTTTTTTTGGAGGCTTTTAAAAGGGGGCAGGTGGCAATATAGCGGAGTTTATGGAGGAATTTACAGGGGAAGAGGCATAGCTGTTGAAAGAGCAGGCACTGATAGTGCAACAGAGTGAATGGGGAATAATGAGTAAGTGGTCAAAATCCTGGAACTCCCTTCCTAACAGCACTGTGGGAGAACCGTCACCACACGGATTGCAGCGGTTCAAGAAGGCGGCTCACCACCACCTTCTCAAGGGCAATTAGGAATGGACAATAAATGCTGGCCTCGCCAGCGACGCCCACATCCCATGAATGAATTTTTAAAAAGTGGACGAAATTTGCAAGGATGTACAGCATGAGGAGGTACTGAGATAGGTTACGGCGAGGACATGGAGAGTTTTGAAGATGAGAATGAGGAGCTTGAAATCAATTTGCTGGAATACAGAGAGCTGTGGCAAAGACAGGGATGATAGGATTGCAGAATCTTGTGCAGGTAAAGACATGGGCCACGGCATTCTGAATGAGTTGTAGATTGTGGAGGATGGAGGTCAGAAGGACAGTGTTGGAGGAGTTAATCTTCAAGGTGATAAAGGTATTGAGTAGGGTTCGGCAGCAAATTGTTCAATAGGTAGGGGCTGGGAGTGGTGATGTTTCAGGGGCAAAAGAAAGCAGTCCTGATAAGGAATCAACTGTGGGAAAGAAAGATAATCTCAGGATAATTAGTACACCAAGGTTCTGCACATCTGGACTTAGCATGAGGTTCCTGCTCAAAGGCTGATGGAGTGAAAATCAGAGGCATATTGGTGTCAGTGGAAGCCTTCAGCTTTCACTGCAGGATATACCAGTGAATTTGGAATACAGTGAAAATGCTACTTTTTGTTGTCTTTATTGTAGCAAACACACTTATAAGATCACTGTAGTCCAAAGATTAAGTTATGTCACATTCAATTGAAATACCAATCAAACCACAGAGGTGTTCTTGGCTCATGATTAAGAAAAAGAAATATGAAACTGGATCCATTTCAATTGCTGTTCATGTGTAAGTGATTTATCTATATATAGGTATACGTGAACCAACCAATGTGGCCACAGTGCTGCCACTGAATAAGCTGCATACCAGTTTTATGATGGAGTTTGAGAAGGGATGGCAGCCCTCTACGCATGCATATAGATACATGCATGGAACACGACTTCAACTGCCAATCATTTTTCTAATCGGTGAGCAGAACTAATGTTATAAAATTATATTACAAATCTCTTAGAATGACTAATAAACATAGCTGTTTATTAGAAAGAAAGAATTGTACTTATATAGCATCCTATCAGGTCTCGCAGCATTACACATAGATTCAAGACAACACATTCCTATTGAAGTCAATGGGAATCAGGGGGAAAACTCTCCAGTGGCTGGAGTCATACCTAGCATGAAGGAAGATGGTGGTGGTTGTTGGAGGCCAATCATCTCAGCCCCAGGACATTGCTGCAGGAGTTCCTCAGGGCAGTGTCCTAGGCCCAACCATCTTCAGCTGCTTCATCACTGACCTTCCCTCCATCATAAGGTCAGAAATGGGGATGTTCGCTGATGATTGCACAGTGTTCAGTTGCATTCGCAACCCCTCAGATGATGAAGCAGTCCGTGCCCACATGCAGCAAGACCTGGACAACATCCAGGCTTGGGCTGATAAGTGGCAAGTAACATTCATGCCAGACAAGAGCCAGGCAATGACCATCTCCAACAAGAGAGTATCTAACCACCTCTCCTTGACATTCAACGGCATTACCATCACCGAATCCCCCACCATCAACATCCTTGTGTTCACCATTGACCAGGAACTTAACTGGACCAGCCATATAAATAATGTGGCTACAAGAGCAGGTCAGAAGCTGGGTATCCTGTGGCGAGTGACTCACCTCCTGACTCCCCAAAGCCTTTCCACCATCTACAAGGCACAAGTCAGGAGTGTGATGGAATACTGTCCACTTGCCTGGATGAATGCAGCTCCAACAACACTCAAGAAGCTCGACACCATCCAGGACAAAGCAGCCTGCTTGATTGGCACCCCATCCACCACTCTAAATATTCACTCTTTTCACCACCAGCGCACCGTGGCTGCAGTGTGTACCATCCACAGGATGCACTGCAGCAACTCGCCAAGGCTTCTTCGACAGCACCTCCCAAACCCGCGGCCTCTACCACCTAGGAGGACAAAGGCAGCAGGCACATGGGAACAACACCACCTGCACGTTCCACTCCAAGTCACACACCATCCCGACTTGGAAATATATCGTCGTTCCTTCATCGTCGCTGGGTCAAAATCCTGGAACTCCCTATCTAACAGCACTGTGGGAGAACCTTCACCACACGGACTGCAGTGGTTCAAGAAGGTGGCTCACTACCACCTTCTCAACGGCAATTAGGGATGGGCAATAAATACTGGCCTCACCAGCGACGCCCACATCCCATGAACGAATAAAAAAAAATTATGACTCTGAAGTGCAATTAATGTTGTGCAAGAAGACACAATAACCATATTGCACACATCAAGATCCCACAAACAGGAGTGAGATCTTTTTGGTGGTGTTGTTTGAGGGCAAGTGTTGGCCAGACACCAGCAGAACTTCTTGCTTATCTGTGAAAAGTGCGCTTTGATGTTCACCTGAAACACTGGAAAAGGTCCTCCGGACATCCCAAACCAATGAATTTGAAATGTAGTTGTTATGTAGGCAAACGTGGCAACAATGTGCACACAGCAAGGTCCCACAAACAGCAATGAGATAAATGGGTTTTGCTATTTAAAGGGTTCATCCACTACATCCTTAGTTTGGAGGAGGAAGACCAGTGTGAAGAGAAGGAAGAACATAAGCAGCATCGACCACCAGCTCCTCTAGCTGCCAGATCTCTCAGAGAGCCACTCATATAAGAGCACTTCACCTGAAACATCACTAATACACCAACAGTATCGCAATCCTTATCAGCATCGTTCTTACAACTACCATTCGATTGTCTTCCTTCAGTCCAGCCTTATGCGTCTTGCCCTCACTTCACTAAAAATAATAACACCAACGCCAAATCCAGAACAAATAAAAAAATTATCCAACACCTGTGTCTAATATTTAACAGGAATAATTAAGAATCACCTTTGTGTAACCCCGTAGTGCTTGTCTAGTGTGCTCATTTATCTATCCTAGCGCTTTTACAAAGTGTATCCCGTATGCTACCATACTGCTGAGCTTCCATTGAGGACATTAGATGGCCATGGTGGGTTATCTCAAGCAACTCTGGGCCTTGAAGGCCAAGCTGTAGATTGTAACATCCCTGTGTGGGCCAAAGCAATCTCACCCAGCTAGCTGTGTAGCTCTAACAAGGGCACTGGCGGAGGGGGTGGCAGGGCACAAGTGTGCTGTCATCCTGAGATAAGAAATAAGATGCTTCTCCCATGGAGCCAAAGCCACTGTCCTGGGACTGCGCTTCAGCACTCCTCCAGCTCTACACTAGAACAGAGTGCAGGAGTGATGTGACACTCTGAAAATCCCTGTCAACTGCCCCCCAGAGCCAAATTGGCAACAGAGTGAGCTGCCATGGAAGCTATCAGAGGTGTTAGCAGAGGCTACATCATAGTGGACGCCACTGTTGTGTTCATAGAACTGACCACTCTCTCCATGTCGGACAGAATCATCTCCATGCTCTGTTCAAAGCCCTGACATAAGTTGGAACTGGACTCCTTCATGCTCTGAGCCATTGCAGCAAGTTCGCTGGCAGGCTACCCAGTGTATCCAGAATTTACTGGTGTATGTCATCAGCCTTCTATAGCAGCCTGGGCCCTTAAAGTCTCCATCAAAGCCCTCTACAGCAGAGCTGGTATGTGATCTTGCCCACTGGCGATCTCGCACCTGTGGCATTTTATCCCCATGCCCTAGCCCCTGCACACTTGTGGCTGGTGATTCATCATGTGAAGACCTCTCCTCTAGCCTACCCTCTCAAGTACATGTTGTGCCAGTGGCTGAGCTGGTGCTTGTTAGGGTCAGATCAGGTGATGGTGCCCTTTCAGGAAGGCTGGCCTCCTCCCTAGTGGCAAAGGTATCTCCACATTTTCAGCACCTGGAATGAAAGAGAGAGACAAAGGTTAGCTTTTAGTATGAAGGGAGAACAGAGAAAGAAGTTGCTGGTGAAACAGCTGCAGTTTGTCACGCAGAGTGTGTAGGGCGAGGTAGAAGAAAGAAGGGAAAAAGAGAATAAGGATATGAAGAAACCCTGCACGACATCTCCTCCAGCAATACCACTCGCCACAGTCATGACTCTCTGCCTGCCCGTGATGGCCAGCACGTTTTCTTCCACAGGGGAGAGGATGTGCAGGCGGGCTCAGCCTCCTCCTGTGGAAGCCTCTTGATTCAAGTTATGCAAAAAAGGAATGTGAAAGTGACATAATTGTGAGGTGTTTAGAAAATGTACCTGTCATAGTAGAATAGTCTGAACGCAGTGTGTAAGATGTGAAGAGTGGGAAAGTTAGGGTTGCAATAGTGGTGTGTGAGTATGAGGATAAGGGAGTGGAGTGAAGTGTGTTGCAGTGATTTGTAAGGATTCAAAAATTGACATTTTTACTGCTTGCTTTACCATCATAGTATCATAGTATGTTACAGCACAGAAGAAGGCCATTCGGCCGGTTGTGCCTGTGCCAGCTCTTTGAAAGAGCTATCCAATTAGTCCCACTACCCTGCTCTTTCCCACAGCCCTGTACATTTTTTCCCTTCAGGCATTTATCCAATTCTCTTTTGAAAGTTATTATTGAATCTGCTTTCACCACCCTTTCAGGCAGTGCATTATAGATCATTACAACTCGCTGTGTAAAAAAAATGTTTCCTCATGTCACCTCTGGTCCTTTTGTCAATCACCTTAAATCTGTATCCTCTGGTTACCGACCCTTCTGCCATTGGAAACAGTTTCTCCATATTTGCTCAATCAAAATCTTTCATGATTTTGAACGCCTCTATCAAATCTCCTCTTAACCTTCTCTGCTCTAAGGAGAACAATTCCAGCTTCTCCAGACTCTCCACATAACTGAAGCCCCTCATCCCTGGTACCATCCTAGTAAATTTGTTCTGCACCGTCTCTAAGGCCTTGACATCCTTCCTAAAGGGTGGTGTCCAGAATTGAACACAATACTCCAACTGAGGCCTAACCAGTGTTTTATAAAGGTTTAGCATAACTTCCTTGCATTTGTACTCTTATGCCTCTATTATTAAAGCCCAGGATCCCATTTGCTTTTCTAACAGCCTTCTCAACTTGTCCTGCCACCCTCAAAGATTTGTGTATATACACCCCCAGATCTCTTTGTCCTGTACCCTCTTTAAAATGTCCTTTAACAAGTCTGTGCTGATTTTCATTTATTGGCCCAATTAATTTTGTCCTGGATTATTGTCTCTAAAAGTTTTACCACATTAGGCTGACTGGCCCATAATTGCCAGGTTTATCCTTCTCTCCTTTTTTGAACAGTGGTGTAACATTTGCAATCCTCCAGTCCTCTGGCACCACCTCCATGTCTAAGGAGGATTGAACGATTGTGGCCAGAGCCTCAGCAATTTCTACCCTTACTTCCCTCAGTAACCTAGGATGCATCCCATCTGGACTGGGTGACTTTTTTTACTTTGAGTACGGCCAACCTTTTAAGTACATCCTCTTGATCTATTTTTATCCTATCCAATATCACTAGTGCCTCCTCCTTTACTGCCACATTGGCTGTATCCTCTTCTCTAGCGAAGACCGATGCAAAGTATTGATTTACACCTCAGCATACCCGCTGCCTCCAGAAGAAGATCTCCATTTTTGCCCCGAAACGGCCCCACCCTTCCTTTGAATCCCCTTTTACTATTTATATGTTTATAAAGACTTTTGGGTTCGCCGCTAATCTAGTCTCATACCCTCTCTTACTGCTCTTATTCCCTTTTTTAGATCTTCTCTGTACTTTCTGTATTTAGCTTGGTTCTCCACTATATTATGAACCTTACATTTGTCATAAGCCTCTTTTTTCTGTTTCATTTTAATCTCTATATCTTTAGTCATCCAGGGAGCTCTAGCTTTGGATGCCCTTCCTTTCACATTCGTGGGAATGTGCCTGCTCTGTACCCAAACCATCTCCTCCTTGAAGGCCTCCCATTGTTCAATTACTGTTTTGCCTACCAATGTTTGATTCCAATCCACCAGGGCAAGATCACTTTTTACCTCACTGAATTTTGCCCTCCTCCAGTTAGGTATTTTTACACGTGATTGTTCCTTGTCCTTTTCCATAACTAATCTAAACCTAATGATATTATGATTTCTGTTCCCCAAATGCTCCCCCACTGAAACATTCTTCACTTGCTCCACTTCATTCCCCAGAACTAGATCCAGCACTGCTTCCTTCCTCATTGGGCTGGAAACATACTGATGAACAAAGTTCTCTTGTATACATTTCAGGAATTCCTCCCCCTCTTTGCCATTTACACTGTTACTATCCCAGTCTATATTGGGATCATTGAAGTCCCCCATTATCACTACTCTATACTTATTGCATCTTACTGCAATTTGTCTGCAAATTTGCTCCTCTATCTCCTTCCCACTATTTGGTGGCCTATGGTATACACCCAGTAACGTAATAGCTCCTCATACCTTGTGTATTCAAATTGACCTAGTTTAAACCCAAAAACAACTGCTGATGTCACAAATTAATCACATCTTGAGGTCATCATCAGATAAGGAAGTGCTGGTATCTGTGATTATCTGAAACAATGGGAAAAGCAGAACTGGTAAACAGATGGCCCCTGATCATATTCACCGTCTGGGCTGTGAGTGAGACATCTCATGTTCTTCTGAGATGCCGAGTAGGAAACAAAGGTTAACATGAACAAGCAGATAAGTCAGAAAGCAGACAGTATACACACAGCCTGATAAGGAAAGACAAAATTGGGATGGTGCTAACCATGACAGGTTCAATGGTTCAGGGTTCACGTGACTGAGAGGGATATAAAAATGCACACTTCTAGTGCAGAGACACCAGCAAAGGACATTGGGCTGAGGAAAGCAATGCTACACCCTCTGCCCAGGGACCGAGCAGGTAATATGGTTCAGATACCTGAGTATGCTCTTGCTTAGACATTAAGTGTATCAAATGTTTGGATTAGTAATCAATAAAAATCACTGGTAACCATATTTGTGTCAAGACCGAATCTATCTCACAGACTGTAGGAGAGTGAAGGGAAGCATCATGAGGAATATTGTGAGTAGTGAGGCTGGAGGTCTGACCAGAGAGTAAGAGAGCAGTATTCTTACCTTGACAACTCTGATGAGGTCACTGAACTTCTTTCGGCATTGCAATCATGTCCTGGGAGCTAAGCTCCTAGCACTGATTTCCTCTGCTACCTCTTCCCAATGGTGATGGAGGTGATGTCTGGAGAGCTTTCTGGAGAGAACAGGATCTTCCTCCTCCTGTCCACCTCCAGGACCAGGGCCTCCAATGCGGCATCAGAGAATCTGGGCCTCTTCCAGACATTTTTTGCAATCTTAGAAGTTTCCCTATTGTCTGTAGCCAAAGTGCATCTCTGCTTTGAGAGGTGCTGGCTGCCTTTAACTGGCATCAGCAAAGCTTGATTTCCTCCCCCCACACCCCTCACCCCAAACAGGCCAATGAATAGCACAGGTAGCGCTGGCTGCATGCCCGAATCATTATCATGAGCTGCCAGCACCAATCCCAGGAACAACGTGAACAGATAAGGCAGTTTTCAGGTGCAATCGAATTTCTAAGCCAGCATCTCCTTTGAAGAGTCTGCTGACCAACTTGCAATGGAGAATGGTATCACACACCAAGTGATGATCTTAACCTAATTGCATGCCCATTACCAGTGTGAATTGTGGACTTTATTTCAATTAAATTATCAGTAAAAAAAACAGAATTTCTTTGAAGAGAGTAAAGATTTGCAATGTAGCTTTACAGTTTTATTTTGCTAACATGTAAAATCGTGGGTGTGATTTCTGTCTGCTCCATGTAACTATCCATCCCCTGCGCACTTCACTATAACGTGTGGCAACATTTACTTTTCATAAGTTCTTTTTTTTTGTTAGACAGGGCAGAGGGAGTAGAAAGTTGCAGATGTGATATTTCATCACTGTTAAACTGTCTTGAATGTTGCAAATGCATGGCATATTTCTGGATTTTTCTCCTAAACTATTTAAAATTTCAAAACACTTGAGTTTCTGTAAATCTCCCAGCAGGATGGTTGATGTTTGCTCAATAATTATTTGCCTATATAATGTAATTCATAAAAACAGCGGTAATGTTATAAATATTAACGAAACCTGAAGGGTTCATTTAATATAATACATCTCTCATTAGCTTTCAGCATTAGCCTCAGTATCATAACTTCATGTAAGCATGAAATACCATTTTCATTTGATTTTAAAACTGTTTACACTATACGGATATATACAGTTTTATGGTGACAGGCTAATCTCATATGTAAGGAACATATTTTTACCATACCAAACAAAGCCAAGACACCTTACTCTTGAAGTGACATGGCCAATGAAAGTTAATTAGACGTGAACTTGAATGAACTCTACTAGCTGAATTTTCTCATGGGTGGATTCACCACTGGAAGCACACGAGTATTGTTCTTAAACCCGCCAGTGTTACACAGGCAATAACCAATCGAATTTTCCTCAGCGCTTCCTTCAGTTGAGTTGTTACTGTCTGTAATCTGGCAATGAAGCATCAGCTTTCAAACCCCAAGAGAAGGAGACCCACGAGGGCTTGATTCAGGCCCATGGAAGGAGATGGCCTTGGTGGTGAATGCCGCCTTACCGCCATTAAAGATTGCCCTCTGAAACTTGGATTGCATTCCATATGATGACATGCAAAGTGACTACACATTTGCTACTTTCCTCTTAAAGGGAAAATGAACCATAACCGAAAACAAAGAAGTACCACCTCAATCCCCCCAGGGTTTTGCTGGAAATAATCAGTCAACCTCTTACCACTGTAGGAGAAGTAGGAAGCTAAGATTGAAAGGGAGCACATGAGTACACTTCATAAGGGAACTGCAGTCTTCTCAAGCTTGGCCAGAAGTGCAGCGGAAATTCTGATTACATGCATAAAGAGGGTTTCAGCCACACTTCCGGTGAAGTTACCACGGTGAAGTGGTACCAATTCCAAGGAATTTTCCGGCCTATAGGAAAGATGTTGTGGCAATGGAAGATCTTTAAACATTAGTGAGATTTCATGTGGACAACTGTCCAGTTGTGACATCCATTCACAAAAAGTTGGAGGTAAAAGTTGAAAGTATTTAGAGAAAGGCAATGAATAGTTTTACAGTCCTTGCATCATGGAGCTATGAAAAGAGGCTATGGAAAATAAATTATTCTAATTGGAAGAAAGTTTTAGGTAAGATCTTTCAAGTTTTTTAATTAATGAAGGGAGTGGATATATGGTTCTAGAGAGATATTCTCACAAGAAATTGATGTAGTTTAAATAGGCCACAAGTTAAATTAAGATAATAGATAGCTTCTTGACATTTAGAGTTGTTGTTTTGTGGAACAGGCTGCTACTTTAATAAACATATTAGCTTCCCTGAATGATTCAAATGGGAATTAGATTTAATGTTGATATCTGAAAAGGCAAAGGGATAATGGTTTGAGATACTATTTTTCCCCCTAAAAGCTGTGCTATCATTGCCCTATACTGTTTGTCAATTAAACTTTGCCAGAGTTCACTACAATGTTTACACTTCTCCCACACTTTGCTTTTGCAAACTCCCCTACATAATTATTATAATAACTATGACCCCATTTCTAGTAACTGCCAAGAACCTTGGCTAAAAAGTAATTAAGGCTTCCCCCTTGAGATAACAGAAGAAAATTGCTTCATTAACCCAGCCCTTAACTACCTGTACTCAAGAAGCCATTTTGCATAATTCTGGGTTTCTTTTGAGATAAGAAGGATTTGTCTGGGACAAACAACAACAACAACTTACATTTATATACCGTCCTTAATGTAGTAAAAGGTCCCAAGGCGCTTCACAGAAGCATTATTAAACAAAATTTAACACCGAGCCACATAAGATGTTTGGACAGGTGACCAAAAGCTTGGTCAAAGAGGTAGGTTTTAAAAATCGGCTTAAAGGCGGACAGAGAGGTAGAGAGGCAGAGTGAGGTGAGAATTCCAGAGCTTAGGCTCCAGGCAGCTGAAGGCATGGCCGCCAATGGTGGAGTGATTAAAATCGGGGATGCGCAAGAGGCAAGAATTGGAGGAATGGCAAGATCTTGGGAGGTTTGTAGGGCTGGAGGCAGTTACAGACTTAGGGAGGGGCAAGGCCATGGAGGGATTTGAAAACAAGGATGAGAATTTTAAAATCGAGGCGATTCCAGACCGGGAGCCAATGTAGGTCAGCGAGAACAGAGGTGATGGGAGAACGGGACTTGGTGTGAGTTAGGATACAGGCAGCAGAGTTTTGGATGAGCTCAAGTTTATGGAGAGTGGAAGATGGGAGGCTGGGCAGGAGAGCATTGAAATACTCAAATCTGGAGGTAACAAAAGGCATGGATGAGGGTTTCAGCAGCAGATGAGTTGAGGCAGTCGAGCATGAAGTTTCAACAAGTTAAGAGCTTTAGCTCTTATGAAGTTCTAACAACAACAAAAAAAAATCACAGATCTCCTCATCTTAAATCATCATACTGATCATTTTGAAGAAAATTATGGATTTCACAGCTTGTAGCAATATTCATTGATGATTCTTTTACAGCCACCAAACCTCTTCCACTTTATATGAGAGAGAGGAAACCAGAACAACAATGAACTATACATTAGGATCACAAGGCTAAGTGGAGAGCCAACCCAATATAATAGTGCCACAAACTTTGATTTTGGGCTGTGGAGCTTTTAATACAAAAAATCTTGTAATTAGCCAAGCTGGAAGTGTGAAGAAGAAATCCATTTGTTGATGGTATTCATTTATTAACTTACAACTGGAGAAAAATCTATAAAAAGATGAAAGCTCAAGTTAAGCAATTTTTGTGATTCATTTTCCCCTTAATTTATATGGACTGAGACTCATTAAGTAGTAGCAATGTAGAAATAAAGGATCAAAGTTGAATCAACAAATATTTTTGATAGTAGTTATAAATAAAATATGTACTTTAGCTGACTGATCATGTGGATTAGCTGAGTTATTTGAAGACAATTTCCAAATGTATGTTACTCGAAAGAGTCAAAACTGAAACGATTCTTAATTTATCATCATTTGTGGAAGAAAAAGTATATATCTGTAGAAAACAATTTTCCTTAATGTAATGTTTATTAGCATAAGTGGTTCAAGCCCAGAACAGGATCTGAGTGCACAATCTTTGTTGGCACTCCAGTACAGTCCTGAGAAAATGCCACATTGTCGGAGGTGCCATCTTTCAGATGAGGTATTAAATTAAAGTCTTGCCTGACTGTTCCAATGATACAGGTAATATTAAAGTTCCCATTACACTATTTGAAGAAGAGCGGGGGGGGTTCCCAGTGTCCTGGCTACCATTCATATCCCTCAACCACCACCATCAAAAAAGCAGTTCAGTTGGTAGTTCATCTTATTGTTGCTGGTGCAGAATGGCTGCAGTAGTTCCTACATGACAGTTACTGCACTATGAAAAGTAATTAATTGTGGGAAATTCTTGAAGCAGTTCATTGTGACAAGGTATTTTATAAACAGCTGAGGAGGTATCCTCATCAGAGGAAGTAGAGGAACAAGAGGATGCAGGAGAAGCTTCAGCAAGACCTGCACAGCAGCCACAGCTGTTAAGCAGTAGATCATAGGCCAGCTCTTCCAATAAAAAAAATCGCAGCCAATCCCTTCACATCATCCCTGTATTAACAATCCTTCAACACCAATCCATCTTAACCCTTCACATTGCAAGAAAACTAGCCAGAATCTGACCACCATTTGCACAGATCCTACCTGACATTGATGGCTGATTACCTCAGTATAACCCTTAGAATAGGCAAACTTGAACCGTTCGACTGCCTTCATAGATTAGTGAAACAAAATAATTTCATTCTGGTGTTACCCCATTGCATTCTTTGTAAATGCAGTTCTTCTATGAGATGATTCCCGCAGTGTCTTCACCAGGGGTGGTAGAAGTCTGCTGATGCTCAGATGAGGGTCTTGGAGATGCTCGTGATTTGCAACCTCTAGCAGATCTGGCCCTTGAGGGGCTGGCTGGAGACTATAACATCTCAGTTGATGCTGGAGCAATCTGGACCAACAGCCTTTCTAGCACCATGGGAGGCACTGGTTGAGTGGGTGGCATGGGAGCAGATGTACTGTCATCCTGAGGGAGAGCAGCATGTACCACTCCCCTAGAGCCGCTGCCACTTTCACGGGCCTGTAGGACCTCACTCCAAGTGATCTGTGGGAGAGCAGACTGTAGGAGGTCAGAGATGCTTTGGAAGCCCATATCAATCTGTTCCACCAGCATTTTGAGGCCAGCAAATACTGACGATCCCAGACCCTATATGGCACAAGTCTGAGCTTTTATCAAAGCAGCCAAAACCAGTGACACAGACTCCTGTGCAGCGTCCACAGAGATGATCACACTCCATGCTCCATGGTAAACTGCTCAGGGGCAGAATGCTGCACATGCCGGAATGAAACTCCTCTGTACTCTCAAGACATGTTGCAGCAACTCCTAGGCAGGCTGTACAATAACCCCAACAACTCCTGGTGTGTTTGAAGGAGTAATGCTGTGGTTGCTCACCACCTCAGCAAACACCTTCCAGGACTGCTGTTGTGTTTGTTTTGCCACCCTGATGCCAGCTTCTGAGAAGAGGACTTGTCTCCTCTCCTGCAGAAATATCTCTACCGCAGCGTCACGGAATTGTGGAGCTCTTGTTCTCGATATTCTGCAAATACTGCTAGCTAGTGGACAAACAACACAACTTACTCTTCTCAGGGCCACTGAATGAACAACTAATGCGTAAAACTCACACCATTAAACAACAGAGCTTACACTTCTCGGGCCACTGAAACAATAAGAATTGCTCAGCAATCGCTTCCAATCAGCAGGCAACACTCTTGACAAGGTGGCTTGACACCTCTCTTTACGAGGTGCAGTCACCCTTTAAATAGTGCAGATGTCAGGTCAAAATCAGGCTGCTAGTGCTGCCTAATCCAAGATCCGGCAAAATGATGACAGCCTCCGCACTTTCATAGTCACAGAGAGAACAGTGCAGGCAGATGACCGTGATCATGCTGTAGGTGGAAGAGGTGCCCTATCGCATCTTTAGTGAAGTCCTCTCTTATACACATCTCTTCACTAAGGTCCTCATATGACCTGTGTTGGTTGCATATACAATGGGTGATAATCTGACGGGGTCCATCCTCCTTAATTGCTGCCTGACTTTCCTTCATGCCACCAGCCCTCATTATAATATATGTAAATAAACTCATTGAGGACTCAATGAGTGGATCATGGAAAGAGCCAAAAAGTGCAAAAGAATTTAGGGGTGATCGATTTTGGGCCAGAAAAGCAGCATAAATGACTTCTGCCCCATTTTGCTGCCAAAAAATGTTCTCTGTCCCAATTATACACTGAAATTATGCTGAAAACAATATGGAAATTCTAGGCCTCGGTCTTTACATTGCTGCCACCTATCTAGCCATTTGTAATGAAATTTAGTAAATTGGCACTCAAGAATACAATGGAAATGCCAAAAAAACTGTTACAAAACTGCCAACCAAAAGCAAAGGACTAAATAGCTAACATAAAATATTTTGGGGGAGAATTTCCGCGGGGTTCTCCCGATTTCCTGAAGTAACTTTGGCAGAGGATCAGCAGAAACCCAAGAGAAAACGGCCATTTTTAGCCATTCTTCCAGGAGTTTCACCGATCTTCCACCAAAGTTGCAGCAATAGATTGGGAGAAACCCCATAGAAATTCAAGGGATTTAGATTTGGGCCAAAGGTTTAGTGGATAATATTTTCTGCTATGAAATGCAAACAGCGATTGTAGGGATTTTAATAGAGGGAGGTGCTTCTATTTGTTCTTGTTGTCATATGCTATTAGATTGTCTGACAACTGGATAGAAAAAGAGGAAAGTAAAACACTGTAGGATGGCCAAAATGACAAAGCTTCAGTAATGATATATTCCTACATTAAAACAGTGTCTACACTTCAAAAGTACTTCGTTGGCTGTAAAGCGTTTGGGACGTCCTGAGGTCACGCTGTATAAATGCAAGTTCTTTCTTTCTATGACACCAAAAGCAAATACTGCACTTGCAGAATTTGAAATATTAAGGCAACTTCTGTGGATGGGTTTGTGCTGTTACGAGTGACATGGTTTTTGCAGGATGCTGCAAAATATTCAATTATCTACAGTGACAATGGGAAAGTGATTCAACCAGGATAAATGGCTGTGACTGTGAAATATGAAATCAATTTACTGCTGTAAACAAATAACATGGGGAATGCTATGCCGTGGACAGTGATTCATTTCTGGAAACAAGACACAGAATGTCAGATAAAAAAGTTAAAGAAAAACTTACAATAAAAAAATGAGCGTAAGACACTGCAGGAAATGGGATTTGGAGATGAAATGTTGGAATCAAGGATTCCTCTTTTAACTTAACTGTTAAGTGTCAGACAATTGTCAGATTAAACACAATGGTACAATGACTACAGTCACAGTAAAATTGTTTTCCACTTTTTGTGGACTATTTTTCATTGCTGCAAATGTGGTAGTTAGCAATACGTATGAGTGGATCAGTGAATAGAGTTATTGCAGAATTCTTCTTACCTTCCCAGATGATGTACTTTAATCTGAATTCCATTTTCTGGTATGGATATAATGCTTGCAAGATCATGTTGTGTATGAAGTGTGAAACGAATGATATATTTCCACACTTGTGACATCAAATTTGGTGCTGGGATGATTCTCCAGGCTGTAGCTTGCCTTCCTGAGGATATCCTGAATGTCTCTGATCCCTCATTACACGATTGAGAAAAATGTTTATTAACAATTGTCCAGAACCATGCTATCTATGGTGTCAGCTGTGGCTCAATGGGTAGTCCCACTCCAGAGAATTGAAGACAAAAATGTAAGGTGACACTCCAGTGCAGTACTGAGTGAGTGAGCATTGTCAGAGGTGGCGTCTTTCGGATGATATGTTAAACCGAGGCCCCATCTGCCCTCTCAGGTGGACGTAAAGGATCCCATGGCACTATTTTGAAGAAGAGTAGGGGAGTTCTGCCCGGTGTCCTGGCCAATATTTATGCCTCAACCAACATCAGTAAAAAACAGATTATCTGATCATTATCACTTTGTTATTTGTGGGAGCTTGCTGTGTGCAAATTGGCTGCCATGTTTCATACATTACAACAGTGACTACACTTCAAAATTGTAAAAATTGGTTCAGATTGGCTGTAAGGGATGTCCTGGGGTCATGAAAGGCATTATATCAATATAAGTCTGTCTTTCTTTTTCTAAAAAGTCAAAATGCACTAAACAGTTAAGGACCATATGAATATGTTAATATATAAAACTTATCCTTGTATGACCAGTTGGACTATTTTCAGGTAATTTGGCAGACTAAACGGAATGAAATTTTAATACAATTATTTTAAGAATCATGTTTACGCATTGGAGGCGGGGGGGGGGGGGACGCAAAACCAGCAGTATCGCATTGGTCGCCTGTTATAACCTCCATCCGATATCCAGTTCCATTAACTTCAATAGACCTGAATATCAGGTGTATTGTAGAACGGTCGGCAAATGTGATTCTGATTGTTTTGCCTCCCCTCCGATGCCCAATTTCAGCACCCAGGTATTCCTTTTTTGATTTTGTTTCAATGTCAGGCACAATTTCTCTGTACAACAGGACATAGAGTATTTTTATTTAATTTAATGTACTGTACCCAACCTCTGTGTACATTTCTCCCTTCCTCTAATTGGAATGGTGTCACAACAATATAGATGCACAGAGAACAAGAGAGACTACTGGAACCAACTTTACTTCTGAGATTTTCAAAATACCTCCTATCACCCAACAAAGATTTGCAGCAATATGAGCAAACAACAAAATACTGTAGATGCTGGAAATTTGAAACAAAAACAGAAAATGCTGGAAATACTCAGCAGGTCAGGTAGCCTCTATGGAGAGGACAAGTTAACACTTCAGGACCCTACATCAGAACTTGTTAAGAAACTGCTTCATGATTGGCATATACCAATATATCAGCTTGCTTATGAGGATCACCTTGTACTTGATTAGTTGTTCACTCACAGGAGTAAGCACTATATATCGTGCAGTAAAGGACTGCTTTTCCAAGCTAGAAGATTTTCAGAACAATGCCCAAAACACAGTTATATCAAATGCACAATGAATTTTAAAATGTTATGCATTGATTTCTTGGATCCCTGATTGCATATGACTTAGTGACCATAAAGCACTACTGTTACCCAGGTTTAAAATAGCTCTCTATAATCAGTCTTCCCAATCAATTCAAACTCAGTAGCATAAAAAAGCTACAAAGATACTGCAAGATGACTGTTACAAATTTGCCTTGGGTATTCAGCACATAATAATACAAAGCAATGAATACATTCTCTTGACTTAAACAATTGACTTCATACATTCTCCTTCTGAACTTGGTTAAAGCTTGACCTAACTTGCCCGTACTTCTATTTTTTTTCAATCTATCTCTGTTCAGAGCCAGAAAAGAAGGCATGCCAAACACTCCTACCAGGAGTGAACAAACCCAGGCCTCATTTAAATAGAGCTCTCGAGCTGCGGCGACCAAACGGACATCCTGATACAGCTCGTTTATTTGGGGCCTGAGTAATTCCAGCCGGCTCTGACACTGAGCCAGCCTGCAGGTAGATCCCCAGGGGGTGGGGTGGGGTGGGGGGCAGGGGGGTCGAAAGGATGGGTGTGAGCTCAGGCCAGTAGAGGCTCACAGCACTTTTGTGGTGCAAGGAAAAGCATTTGCACTCCTTCTGGCTCCACAAAATTATAATTTTGGGGAAGGTCTGGGTTCATTTTTGGAGCAGCCAGAAGCAGTTCCTTTAAGGACCACTGCTTAGGCAGCTCAATGCCACAACGCACGGGCGGAGCATGTGCCACGTGATCTCCACCCATGTGCCTCTTAAAATTGCAAACGCCATCCTCACTATGTCATAGCACCCTAAATTGCATCATAAAGAGGCCTGCCGCCTGAAACAGGTAGGTGCTCCACTCGCCTATGGCAGTGGCCGGAGCATCTGCATTAGTGGAGCGGTAAGTTTACCAACCCCATTTTGAAGCCATTACCTCCCCGACAATGCCTTTCTTTGCGAGTTAAAATTGGTCCCTCTAGGTGCTTTTTTTCCGTATTTGTGTGAATACACTTTGCTTTAAATAGCCAACATTTAAAAGTAACACTTTTTCCAAATCCTTTCTATGGAAAAATAGTCAAAAGAAATCCTCAAAAGTGATGAGGAATGAGAACAAAAATTTACCATAGTCTTGAAAACTATTAAGAAAACTCATCCAAAACAAATGAAGAATGCCTGCTAAACTTTAATGCGACTGATAGTGAGGCAGATGAAATATTAAAGGGACTACCATTTTTTCTGCCATTAAATAATGTTAAAGCATGTGTGAAGCTAATACTGTCTAACCAAGAATTGTATTTTATCCTTTCCCCTATTACTGGTAGCACAGAGTTATCATGTTGTTATGAAGGAGTCAGGGGCAAGAAAATAGTGATGAATATTACGTAGCAAGCATTGCTAACATTATTTTATATATGGGAGTGGTCATTGACATAGAAACCAAGCAGAACATTGGAGGTGATTTAAGGTATATTTTCGGGGTATATTTTCCCGCAGAGCAGTATCCGGGTGGCTGACTAGCGGAACGCAATGGGGAGAGTTACAAGGAGGAGGACAAAAATTTACAACGCTTCTAAAGAGCACTAAAGACAACCAATCCAAGGCTGAAGGGACATTGGATTACAAAGTGACAGGCCAGGGTGAAGGGAAAGAGTCTAATAGGTGCAGGCATGAGTCCACAGATAAGTGATGATGCAGCCCTGCACTAGGTCACCTCTTTGATGGCTGATGAAGTCAAGTTGGTGACGCATCAACTGCTTGTGAGGAGGGTTTTTCTCTGTGTCCCTCTACAACACCATCCCATAGGGCAGCACTGCAGCACGCCTGCAAGAAGGTAGAGGCAAAGGTCACAGCTGACCAGTACTGTCCCCGCACATGTGCACACTTTATGCTGCGTGGTAGCTGCTAGTGCTTTTGCAGTAGGTGGCAGAGCTTGGCATCTTTCTCTCTCCCAGACTAACAGTCATTCACAGGTGGGTTTGTTAGGGCCTGCAGAAATGGTTAATGGCATCTTGACATGTGCAGCTTGGCTCCTGATCACCCTGGGATGCCTTTTTTCATGCAATACCATGTAAACTATAACATGCTGTGATTGGGAGGTTTCTAATGAACCTTCCAGCATCACGGTTAGACAGATGTTCAACTCTCATTGCGATACCACCTCTTGGCACTGTCGTCATTGGGAAAAGGAGCCTCCACCAACAACACCTGCCAAAGTGAGGAATGTGGGCAGGAGAACCCAGAGCACCTCTCAGGCAGCCTGACCTGTCTGGCATCCTTCCACTAGTTCCCTTTTCCTCCAAACAAGTCACCTCGAAAGGTTCCTGGTGGCAAACGCTCTGTTGCCAATAAAGGGAACTCGGGTCAACATAAATAAATAAATAAGTGCACCTGGCAATATTGAAAGCCTAAGTGACAGCTGGGAACAAAAAAACAAAATAAAAACTACAATAAGAGCCTTTAAAAGGCTTAATGCATTTACTAATGATAGTGTATGGGTTATTTAAATGCCCTCCCACTTGCAGGTCTGCCTAATTTCTTATCCCCTGCCATGTTTCTCTGGCATGCTAGAGACTCAGCATCCAGCATACCCCTAGAGCCAAAAATGATGCAGAGCCCTTGCAAGCCCCCTTTTAATATGCTGATGTAGCTCCTGACTGTTCCCGGTGAGTCCCAAGCCCGACTATAAAATCAAGCGTGGCCGTAAGGAAGCGGGAATCCGAGGGAACTGTGTTCCGCCAGATTTTCATTCCTCTTCTATCTTACCACCACCTGAAATTGTGGCGGCAGCGAGACAAAAATACCCCCACCCCATAAAAATGTAACAGTCAGTAGGGTTGGTCCAACTGGCTTCAGCACCCCTGGGCTAAATAGGACAAAAACAAAAACAAGGTTTCTACTCCTGATTCTATCCAGTGATTCTTGATGGAAATGTGTATGTGTGGACAGGATTGAGTTTGGCAATTTATGAGTATCCAAAGCATTCTGATAAATAAGATGATGACATTTGAAGCCATTTGAGGAAGATAAAAGTGAATTGGATCTTCTAGTTGAGTGCAACAGCAAGCATGAATTGCCAGTTGGGTATTCACAACTGTATAAAGTATGCATGAAGCCTATAAATAACCAACAGATTCAAGTTCTTCATATCCAGTTACAGGTTTCATTACTTAGAAATGAGGGTGAAACCCATTTCCTCAGATGATGGGGTCAAAATTTAACATTGTTGCTCCTATTTTATACCCTCATGGCAGCAGGAATCCCACTGTGTGTGGATAATGAACCCCAAACCAGGAAATTCTGCCCTGCCGGAGCTCTGAAGCAAAATCGAACCTACTGCCTTCAGGAGGCAAGCCGAGAGAATTGGAGGGACACAAAAACAAAACCCAGGTATACCGACTTCAACAACTTCAATTCAATTTTCTTCCTAATTAAAATTTTAATTTAACCAATATGCTTGTTCATTATAGTAATAGTTGAATTTTGTGTGTGTGGGTGATTTTAATTGTTAATTTAATACAAAGCTAGATTGCTTTACACTCTTGACCTAAGTTCCATAAGTGGATTTTAATAAAATATTGTTGGGGAATAATGCTGATTGACTATCCATATTGGTATAATTGATGCTCAATAATTAATGTAGGAAGAATACAACTTCTGTTCCTGTCTCATGGGTCACTTTAAAAGCTAAGCACTGATCTAGAAAATATTAAATATCAATGGGATATTGTGCTCTATTTTATAAATTAGAATAAGTCAAAGTAAGTGGCAAGTTATGTTTTGTTGCTATTAAAGATATATCTATTACTAAATTATACCAAATTAATGTGGAAAATATAAGATGCCTTTTCTACTGTGGAGCTTGATATCTCTGCTGTGGAACAAAGGTTGATTTGTAAGTATTGCAGAGAAATTTTCAACATGCACTAAAGTTAAAAAAAATCAAGACCAATGCCACACATTAAGCCAATATTTGAAGATTGAAGAGACTGGCTTTTTTAATGCTACTTGCCCACCCAATGTCCATCCAAAATGAAAATGAGCCTTGGAATATCCTACCACAAACAGAGGCAGAATCATCATTTTTAAAAGGGAAGTAGAGGCGTTTTGTAAAAGACAAAGTTTGAGAGGGTATGGGGAAAGGGCACGGAATAGAACTAAGCGGATAGCTCTTTCAGAGAGGTGATAGGCTGAATGGCCTCCTTCAATGGAGCTGATTTTCATTTTGGGTGGGTGTTGAGCAGTGAGGTCATGCTGCCCGCCCGATGTTCTCAGTGAGAAGCCCGAGACATTTTGCTGGCTAGGCCTCATCCACATAATAATCGGCAAGCTGCAAGCTCTGAACCAGCGCTCACAAGCCGATTACTGTTTGGGGGATGCAGGAAATCTCGAGACTCCTCCACAGAGCCAAGCTGGAAGACTGGACTTAAATGGGGAGGAGGATATAATTATGGGGGGGGGGGGGTGTTGGGGCATTGATTGGTGGCAGTAGGTGGGAAGATTTTTGTGGGGCCGGAAAGAGCATTCATGTACCAATGGGTGGACTGTGTGCAGCACATTCTCCACCCATTGGTAGCTGAAAATTACATAAAAGATCCTACAAATGGCATAGGGTCCTGATTTGCATTTTACAAGTCGGATGATGCCTGAAACAGACAGGCAGTCTAGCCATCTATTCCCATGACGGGTCGGAAATGGTGGCCAGAGGATCGGGAGTGAGAACAGGACAGTAAGTTCAGCTGCAATTCTCAGATCACTACCACCCTGTTCCTGCCTGGTGGAGGCCATAAAAATCAACCCTCCACATTTCCCAACCTCCTATTTCAACCTTACCTCTTCACCTGCTCCCAAAGGTTCTCCTGTCTGCTCGCCCCTGATTTACAGCTCCTCCTCTTTGTGTGTGCTCAAAGTTTTCAGTGCTGCTGCTCCTCCTATAGTTGTGTTTCTTTGGTTCTGGTCATTGGCCATCTTTTCCTTCAGAGGGAGAGAAGACAATGTTAAGGGAGTGTGAATCGCATGACACTTTCATGATGATAAGTTGTGGAGGTTCATTGTCCTTTTAAATGAAGTATATTTGAAGACTGGCTGTAGCCTTAGTAGCAGGCAACGCGAGTTGACAAAGTGGTTTCCAATAATGAAGGTGAAGAGGTTTCCCTTTGCAAAAGTGAGTTCTGCTGACATCCAGAGGCTGAGAGAGCAAGGATATGATGGGTAAGAAGGTAAGTGAAGGCTATATGATTCGTGGAAGATGTGTATTGGCAAGAGCACCTAAACTTACCTTAGCCACCCTTGTGAGGTCATTCAACCTCTGTCAGCACTGTGTGGTAGTTCTTGGAGTGGTGGAAGTAGCACTGAATGCATCTGCATTTCTCTCCAGTCAGCATGCACCACCCACTTATAGGGCTTCCTGCTCTGAGTTCCCAACAATTTTACTCTTCTGGCCCTAACTTCTGTCAAAAGGAACTCCACAGACGCATCTGAGAATATGGGGACCCTTCCAGCTTGAGAACTGTTAACGGCTGCACCAGAACTGTTTTTCCCTCCTTCCTGTGGCAGAAAACTTATCGGGAATGGTATTGTCACTCCAAACCCACCCTGCATAACAAATAAGGGCCCGGGAGGAAGTTGCAATGGGTCACACTTGTGGGAACTATTCCTACTCTGCTGCTAACAGGAAGAAAATCCAGGCCTTGATGATATTCAATTCACACATTTTCACAGTGAGAAATAGCAAATCTGCATACATTTACAAATGATGTGGAGATGCCGGTGATGGACTGGGGTGGACAAATGTAAGGAGTCGTACAATACCAGGTTATAGTCCAACAGCTTTATTTGAAATCACAAGCTTTCGGAGCTTTCCTCCTTCGTCAGGTGGAAGGAAGGAGCAAAGCTCCGAAAGCTTGTGATTTCAAATAAAGCTGTTGGACTATAATCTGGTGTTGTATGACTCCTTACATACATTTACAAAACATGTGCAATCGGATTTTCATGTAGTACCAATAGATACCAACCTTACTTTTATTTATATTGCACAGTTAGAAAATAAAATAACTGATTTGAAGCTAAAGTGACTGTACTGGATTATTGTAAACAATTTTGCAACACCAAGTTATAGTCCAACAATTTTATTTTAAAATCCACAAGCTTTTGGAGGCTTCCTCCTTCCTCAGGTGAATGTGGAAATGAAATCCTCGAACCTATCGCATTTATAAATCACAGAACAATGCCTGGTGATTACAGAGAGTCTTTTCAACTGCCCGTTGCCAAGGCAACCAAAGTGTTCAGACAGATAGGTGTTACCTACAGGGCCACCGAATATACAAACGGCCAGAACTAAAAAAACAGATGATGTGGAGATGCCAATTAAAAAAAACAGAGCGAGAGAGGCAGAAACATAGAAACATCCGGAAGGAAAAGACAGCAATTGACCCGTTATATTAAAAACAGATAACATTTGTTCGCTGGTGGGGTAACGTGTAGCGTGACATGAACCCAAGATCCCGGTTGAGGCCGTCCTCATGGGTGCGGAATTTGGCTATCAATTTCTGCTCGACGATTTTGCGTTGTCGAGTGTCTCGAAGGCCGCCTTGGAGTATGCTTACCCGAAGGTCGGTGGCTGAATGTCCTTGACTGCTGAAGTGTTCCCCGACTGGGAGGGAACCCTCCTGTCTGGCGATTGTTGCGCGGTGTCCGTTCATCCGTTGTCGCAGCGTTTGCATGGTCTCGCCAATGTACCATGCTCTGGGGCATCCTTTCCTGCGACGTATGAGGTAGACAACGTTGGCTGGATTATGTAATGCATTTGCGTTTCTTCAAATATTGAAACCTTTCTGAATAATATTGCAAAGGTCTAAAGCCCATGATGAACATATATTCATGACATTTCACTTGCTTTACAAAATTATTTGTTATAAATATTTTGTTTGCCAAATCTGATTTATTATTATAGTTTGGTTATTGGGTACTTTTTCCATGAACACAGGGTAACACAGCAAAATCAGGACCATGCATTAAGGTTAAAAAAAATAGGTTAAGAAGATGAGGAAAAATGAAAAAGGCAAGGTAAAAGGAATGCAGGGGGAAAAGAGCAAATTGGAAATTGAGGTTGTAATGGGCATTAGGGGAATGAAAAAGCATCATTTGGGTGGGTCCATACCAAGCAAAGTATGAAAGAACATGCAAGACTCAAAGTCAAAGCCTCTTAAAAGTGACAGAATAGGGTAGGGGAGAGAGGAGGCTGGGACTAAATTATTTTTCAGAATTTTTTTCACAAGAGAAGATATTTCTTATTGTTGGTAAGCTTGACATCTTAACCTCCCCCAGCTCTCCATGCCCAGAGCTGCCATTGAAACCGGCTATTGCCTTTTTAGAGGTATGCTTTCCTGACAGCACTCCCCACTAGGTCCATATGAATGAAGCCACTCTGACATTACATGTGTGAATAGCACTAAAAAGTGTTGGGATGTGTTAATTACTCCTCATTGTCTCAAAATTAAATGGAAAACAGTTTAGATGGATGGCCCTTTCAGGAAAGCATATTAACATACCTAGTTCCCCTTTGTTCCAGTGGCTCCTATTCCCTGACAGGTTTTTAAAAAATGATGCTGGACCTTTGAGAATTAACCCTTAGAATCCTCAATTTGGCTTTATATCAAAAATATATTCTAGCATAAATCAAAAATCTCTTCTAGGCCAAATAGTTTAAAAGTCTCAAAATGCAACAGTAACATTTTCCGGCAGAATTTAAAGCTGTGAGATGTGTTTGCAAGTTCATGGAGATATATGATAACATTAAAATGATCATGAAGAACCTGTTGCACTTGATTTTTATAAAGTACTAGGTTCAGACGGACTGCAACAAGGAGAACAAAAATGAAAGAGTGAAGTAGAGAATGTGAAGGGACAAATTTAGTAGAGAAGTTTTGGCACAGGGCTTGGTACTAGAAGAATTTTTTAAAAACCTAATACAATTCTAATTCAATAAATGAAATAAATCAGACCCATAACCCTACGTATTGAAGACTTATTAGTTAGACACCTCTAGTGGAAAAGATATTGGGCCGGAATTTGCTGTGAGCTGGGAACGACCTGCGCTTGCCACTCCTTACATACTGACTTACCCATATTGTATCCGTGGTCTATACTGCGGGAACTTCCTCTAATGGGAACCTGAAAACAGTCCAGCGTTAACTCCCACTAACCTAGGACTTATATGGGCGACGAGAGGAACTCTCTCTCCCCTCAATCAGATTGCAGCATCCTTAACCAGCCGTAAAGAGTTGAAACCATGAAGTGCAAGCTACAACTGTAAAATCAATTGTAAGAACAGTTAGAGAAAGCGAAAAAGAGAGGGTAAGTAATATCAAATTAAAAGACAGAGATAAAAGAGACAAAGATAAAAGAGACGGAAAGAAAAAGTAAGAAAATTAAAATGTTTCAATTTTTAAAAAAATGTCCAACAACTATTAAAATCGCAATGAATGAGACTTCACATTTTAAAAGTTTAATTTTTAGTGCCACAGAGGTTGTTTGGCAGTCATTAATACTTACCACGCTGTTAAAACTTAGTTTAGGCCTAAAAAAACTCAGCGTACCTGTTTTACGGCAAGATTAGTTTGTTTCCAGCTGGGCAGGAGAGCAAGCAAGGTCCCTTTAACACAAAGCTTTCAGATCACTGGTGAATCAGGAAGAGCAAGTTCCGGATTTCCGCAATTGACTGCGCATGTTAGGCTCACCATTATTTTAAAAGCAATTTCCGGCCCAATAGATCTAATATGAAGAAAGCAATTCAAATGACCCAACAAGAGTTGAGGTAATATATCTATAGCAAGTCATGTCCATAAAATTTATTGGAATTCTTTGAGAAAGTTAATGTTGTGTCAAATTGCTGGATATTATATATCTTGAAATTTGGAATGCGTTTGACAAGGCGATGTATGACTAAAGTGAAAGGTCATGCAATCGAAAATGAAGTTGTAAATTGGATTACTAATTAACTGGATCACGAGAAACAGAGCAATTATTGGTGGCAATAGTCTAATTGGGCAGCTGTGACCAATGGAGTCTCCCCAGGTATTGGCTCTGCAATCCCTGCTGTTCATAACATTTATTAGTGACTTTGAAAAATATTAGAGTAGAATATCTATATTTTCAGATTAAAGGGAAGAAAGATGTTTTTAATATATCAAAAAGATTTTAAAAATCACTCAGTAACAAGGCAGATGAAGGGCAATTGGCATTAATCATTATATAGCCAATGTTATGTTACACCTACTAGTTTCATTTTCAAAGGGATACAGGCTGACAATATTGACTTCTAATGCCCAGCTCACACACTACTCTGTAACCTTACATGCTGGGCAGAGCACTGCTCATCAGCCAATATAAGCTCTTTTTAAATTTAAATTTTGTTAAATTTTACCCATAAATTTCATAGTATTTAAAAACAATTTTCATTGTCGTGGGCCTAGAATTGCACTGCAGCAGGATTCCAGTGTTCACATACTTAACAGTTTCATCTGAAGTTCCTCGCCCTGCTATTTTAGCACAGCAATTAAAAATAAATGGGTTACACCTCCAGTAAAATAATAAAATGATAGAACTTGGCAAACTCTTGGGGTTGTGCTACCAGTGGGGACTCTCATAATTGAAATTAATAATTGCAAAATCATGGGCAGTGTAAACCAGAATTCCCGATATGTGGTGCTGGCAGATGCGTTCCCTGTATTTCATTGTAAAATAGGCACGTTGGAAACTCCACATGCGTCTCCTCTCAGTGAGCTTTCTGCAATTCAAAGAAGCAATCTTTAAAAAAAACTACGCTGATTTTTCAGAAAATTAGGCTTCTTTTTAAACGATTTCTTTAAAAATTTGTATTATCTATTACTGTTTGGAATTTGCTATAAACATTGCTCTTTAAAATATAAGTTTTGTGTATTTTATGTGTATGAGACACATAGGCCTGGATTTTAACTTGGAGCCGGGAAGACAGCAGGGGGAAGTTTATCAGACGCGAAACCCGGAAGTGAAGTTGGCGGGTTGGAATCTGTAATCGCAACTTAATTGAAGGATAAAAATTTTACTTACGGGTTTTGCTCCTGGCAGCCAGCCAGATTGATAGACTGGCAGCCTGTTGGCCAGGGAGAGATCAGAGTCTTTGGGGTTTGTATGGGATGGGTGGGGGGGCAGAGGGGTCGGAGAGAGATCTGGATCTTTGGGGTTTGGATGGGGGGGGGGCGGTGATCGCAGTGGAGGGGGTGGGGTGGAGGTGGGAAGTCGGACATCGTTGGGGAGGTGGGAAGTCGGACATTGTTGGGGAGGTGGGAAGTCGGACATTGTTGGGGAGGTGGGCAGTCGGACATTGTTGGGGAGATGGGCAGTCGGACATTGTTGGGGAGGTGGGAAGTCGGACATTGTTGGGGAGGTGGGAAGTCGGACATCGTTGGGGAGGTGGGAAGTCGGACATTGTTGGGGAGGTGGGAAGTCGGACATTGTTGGGGAGGTGGGCAGTCGGACATTGTTGGGGAGATGGGCAGTCGGACATTGTTGGGGAGGTGGGAAGTCGGACATTGTTGGGGAGGTGGGAAGTCGGACATTGTTGGGGAGGTGGGAAGTCGGACATTGTTGGGGAGGTGGGAAGTCGGACATTGTTGGGGAGGTGGGCAGTCGGACATTGTTGGGGAGGTGGGAAGTCGGACATTGTTGGGGAGGTGGGAAGTCGGACATTGTTGGGGAGGTGGGAAGTCGGACATCGTTGGGGAGGTGGGCAGTCGGACATTGTTGGGGTGGTGGGAAGTCGGACATTGTTGGGGAGGTGGGAAGTCGGACATTGTTGGGGAGGTGGGAAGTCGGACATTGTTGGGGAGGTGGGAAGTCGGACATTGTTGGGGAGGTGGGAAGTCGGACATTGTTGGGGTGGTGGGAAGTCGGACATTGTTGGGGAGGTGGGAAGTCGGACATCGTTGGGGAGGTGGGAAGTCGGACATCGTTGGGGAGGTGGGCAGTCGGACATTGTTGGGGTGGTGGGCAGTCGGACATTGTTGGGGAGGTGGGAAGTTGGCCATCAGGGGTGAGGTCCAATCATGGCAGGTAAGCTTGTTGGGTCTGGAGGAAAAACTCTTACTCCTCCTGGCCCGAAAGCAGTGCAATAAAGGCACTTACCTCATGATCCAGCCCTTTTTGCCTCCTTTTCACTGGCGAGATTCACGAGCCCTGGGAAACCTGTGCTGGAGGCATTAAATTTAAAGTTAAATCAAATTCAATTTAAGAAGACCTACTTAACATCTCATGAAAACATTAATTGATGCTCTAAATACCCGCCCGCCTGAACTAATTAAGGTCCCGACTGCAGCGAGTAGGTTACTCACACGCATCCAAACACGCCTAGGTTAAACCCGGAAGTGGGCACTTGGAGCCGGCTTGTGGTCGCACTCCAAAAATCAAATATTTTAACTACCCACCCACACCCAACACACCCATTCTTGGGGATTAAAATTCTCCCCTCAGAATATTGAGGATGAATGATCATATTTGAGCCCCAGTATAACGAAGAGCCTCATTGCTTCATAGCACACCCTGCTCCCTTCATGGATAAATTAGCCACTGCTTATATTTCAACCATGTCTTGATGCTACTATATAATTGCAACCGCTAATTGAATTCCAGCTCTTATCTTTTTTCTTGAGTAGCATATGTCAGGCCTGAAATGAACTTTATAGTACATCTGGTTTAGGTTAACAAATAAGCTGCCATTGAAACAGACTGACAAGCTGTGTGAGAAAGGGAGTAGTAGCATATGCAGTAGCAATGTAGACTGAATAAAAGCGGAGTAACATCAAGAGGCAAGGTCACAGTATGAACATGGAGCTGTGAGAAGTGATTTATACTGTGCAAGGCAGTAAAAATGTACAAAAACAGCCTAGTGCAAAAAACAATTAAACAAAAGGCTAATGATTCTGTTTTTCAGAAAGTGGTCACAGTGATTACATCGAAATTATCAAGATAAAAATATAAGCATAAAAATGCATTTTAACGCAATACATCCTACAGGCTCTGTAACAGTTTTATTCCAGCACAATTTTATTGAACCATGTCAATCTCAGATGGGCCTTTCAGTCATCTGTATGGGAGCACTGTCAAACTGTATAAATAGAGCTGCCCCAGGAAAGAGGGCATTGGTGACTTGCCTCTATAGAGGAGTGCACAGCAAATTCGCTGATCTGGTAAAGGTTCCCTGTGCAATACCTGCAGTGAGTCCCAAGATGTGGCCAAAAGGCTCCACAAGCAATCTCAGTGAGCAGTATCCATTTAACCAGGTGCGTCTGCTTTGATGAACAGGTCCTGGCAAACTGCGTCTTTTAAACAGTGGCACACATCGCAAGGGCAAATGGGAAGATAGAAGTCCTGGAATTTAAGATGGGTGAGGTCCTGGAATTTCTGCTAGGGCACTTCTCCAGCAGAACCCTGGAATAAATTAACCTCGTTCGAAATTTCTGACCCTGCAAAGGCACAAATTTCAACTTACTTCCTTCCACGTCCCAGGAATTTCATGGCCCTCGTTTTTTAGGCTGTACAGCAGAGGGGGTTTTCCTGAGATTAGAATTAAACAACATTCATGTAGTTTTACTTTACAGCTGACTATGCTATACCTAATCTGGTAGTGCTTTATGCTGACTGTGTTTGAAACAGTGAATTGTTCCATTCCTCAGCACTAATATTCCTCACCTTGAAGAGCGCACACTCACATGGACACACACACTGACGCGCACGTGGACACGCAATTGTTTTATAAATAGTGAAAAGATGTCCATTTTTTTCAGTCAAGATCAGTGAAAATGCCACTTGCTGTTTATATCTTTTCCTTTGTCTTTGCAATACCCAGCGGCTGAATGCAATATATGTGTTGCTTGAATTAATGCCACATTGAATTCTTTTCACAAAAGCAGCAGTGCCCAGAGCTGCTGCACAATGAATCTCATATGAAGGTTATATAGAGTCAAGCTTTCTTTCTTATATAGGGAGTAAATTTGCCTATCTTGATTAGCAAAACATTGGGCCATAATTTGCCCTGCCAGAGCATCTAATGGCATCTGCTGTTAGTTAGACTTGCCCTTGCACGTTTAGGTTTTGAAATTTTTTGAGCGACAAGTTGCTGAAAGTGCGAAGTGATAACGTCGCATCGAGAGAAACAGAGCATCTGGGAGCTGAGTGAACAGGGCAAGCAACTGTGGATCTCCTTAACCAACCAGATTGAAGGATTGTGAAATTAACAGCACAAGGTCTGAGAAGGAAGCGTAAATTAGAGTGAGTTGGGCAAATTCAATGTCAAATCAGGTACAGAAAGAGAAAGAGAGTGAAAGAAAGATTCGATTAAGAAAGAGAAAAAAAGAGACAGAAAGGAAAAGTAAAAAAATAAAAATTTTAAATTTTACATTTTTAAAATCTTCAACAACAATTAAAACCTAAAGGAATGAGACTCCACACTTGTAATAGTTAATTTTCAGTGCTAGAGAGGTTAACTGGCAGCAATTAACACTTACCACATCGTTAAAAGGGCACTCAGATGGGAATGGACAAGCTTTAACTTCTGTGGCGAGTTTAGCTCATATCCACTGCGAAAATACAGCAATTTCATGCCATTCAATCCATTTCAATGGTGAGGTAGACAGCGAGATGCCATTTTCGTGACGCTAACGGCAGAGCGACGCATCTCGGACAGCAACTTTTTGATTTCCGCGTTTAACTGCACATCTGCCCTCGCTTGAAGTTGCTGTAGCATTTGCGCATAAATAACGGCGCGTGCCATTAGCCTTATTGTTATTTTGACAGCCAACTGTGGCCCATTTTATTTCTTATGGCATTTGTTCGGAAGTTAGTCAACCACTATGCTTCCAACCTTAAGCTCTAGAAAACATAGTTACGTCATTAGATTTAACAAAGAAAATATGTTTATTCTGTCATCTGTCCATCTATCTACATTAAATTTTGAATTCATTACAGACATCATTTTTCAGAGATAACACTTCATAGTGTCAAAAGCATTAAAAAGTCAGTCATTTCATACTAGGGGGGCCTGAAATTTACAAGCTGTTGCCAATCTGCAAACTTCTCTCATCAACAACAATTAACTTCTAAGTGACCTCAAGATATCTTATTGACCGTAATCAGACTTAATAAAACAGACCTCGTTAAATACAACTTCACTGTTGCAGCAGAATGATATATTTTGCATTACATGGTACAATACTCCAATTGTCTTCATAAAGCAGCGTGTCATCTGACTTACCACGAACAAAGCCCTAGGGGACTCACTGATCTTAAAAAAGAACTGTTAGATGGCATATGGATGGTTTTGGACCTAATTGCTTTTGTCTTCCTCATTAGTTTCTTTCAAAACTACATGTATTCAGTTCATCTATGGGTTTAAATTAATGTTGGCAATTTTATCGCAAGCATGCCTACACACTCACATTGAGTTAATTTCTGTTTTTCTATTACAGGCATTTAGTTTAAATGGGTTAATGTATCTGTGACAGAAAAAAATGGATTTTGTCTATACGGAACATATATATATATCTAGTGGAAACAGCGGGAGGAAGCATTAAAAACAGGGTACAGTTATCATAGTATCTTAGTATGATTCAGCACACAAGGAGGCCATTTGACCCATCGTTCCTGTAGACCTATCTAATTAGTGCCACTTTCCTGTTCTTTCCCCATAGCCTTGTAATTTTTTTTTCCTTTAAGTATTTATCCAATTTCCTTTTGAAAGTTATTATTGAATCTGCTTCAGGTAGTGCATTCCAGATCATAACAACTCGATGTGTAAAAAATGTCGCCTCTGGTTCTTTTGCTAATCATCTTAAATCTATTTCCTCTGGTTACCCACCCTTCTGCCACTAGAAACAGTTTCTCCTTATTTACTCTGTCAAAACTGTTTAAGATTTTGAACACCTCTAACAAATCTCCTCTTAACCATCTCTGCTCAAAGGAGAACAACCCAAGCTTCTACAGTCTCTCTGCATATCTGAAGTCCCTCATCCCTGGTACCATTCTAGTAAATCTCTTCTGCACCCTCTCTAAGGCCTTGTCATCTTTCCTAAAGTGTGGTGCCCAGAATTGAACACAATACTCCAACTGAGGCCTGACCAGTATTTTATAAAGGTTTAGTATAACTTCCTTGTTCTTGTACTCTATGCCTCTATTTATAAAGCCCAGGATCCCATTTGCTTTTTTAACAGCCTTCTCAACTTGTCCTGTCACCTTCAAAGATTTGTGTACGTAGACCCTCAGGTGTCTCTGTTCCTGCACCCTCTTTAAAATTGTACCATTTAGTTTATATTGCCTCTCCTCGTTCTGCCTATCAAAATGTAACACGTCACATTTCTCTGCGTTGAATGTCATCTGCCATGTGTCTGCTCATTTCACCAGTCTGTCTATGTCTCCTGAAGTCTGTTACTATCCTCCACATTGTTTACTACATTTCCAAGTTTCGTGTCATCTGCAAACTTTGAAATTATACCCTCTGTACCCAAGTCCAGGTTATTACTATATATCAGTCATGGCTAGTTAATTTCTGCAAGATGGAACATAGGAACATAGGAACAGGAGTAGGCCATTCAGCCCCTCGTGCCTGCTCCGCCATTTGATAATATCATGGCTGATCTGTGATCTAACTCCATATACCCGCCTTTGGCCCATATCCCTTAATACCTTTGATTGCCAAAAAGCTATTTTACAATCTAGCATGCAAAATGATGACTTCATGTATTGGGGGAAAAATTGGGCCGTGTAGCACCGTTCTATAGGCGCTGCACAGACACCTAAACCCCAAAAATAGCGTCTGAGATGCGCATGCACACTGCCAGTGTGACATGTGAGGACGCCATCTTGGTAAAGGCGTTTGTGCCCATGCACCTAACGAACGTCGGCAGCATGTAGAATAGGGATATTATGACATTAATCAGTGTGCAACGCTGATTTAAAGGGACTGCTGGTATTTTGGAACTCCAAGCTCCTGCCAACGCACTGTCTTAACCTTGCAAGCTGAAGAGATCTTAAACAACATGGAGGACCCCCCCACCCTCCCACCAGCGCTATTTAAAGGGATCATGCAGGAGTTACTGGTTAGTTGCTGGATCATTTGTTTTGGCTGCTGATGCATTTGTACCTGTTTTTGGAGGTTTCCTATACTTGAATAAAGTTGCAATACTCTACAGGGAGTAGGCAGGTTAGCTGACAGGCAACAGCAAGGGCACTGGCGGAGTAGCAGGGGTAGGACAGAAGTGCTGTCATCCTAAGAGAGGACAGCAGCTTCATGTTCCATAGAGTCACTGACACTTGCTGCCTCCTGTTGTGTGCCACCTTCTCCTGCAAGAAAGTGGCAAGTGTGTTGGTGAGTGTCCTGCAAGATGTTTGGGTGATGTGGCTGTCATGGTGGAATAGCTGCCAGTGTGTGTGACCTGTGAGTTGTGGATGTGCTTCTTGCAACAATGGTAATGTGTGAGGGTGAGATGAAGCATCTGATTGGAAGAGGTGCATACTGATTGAAAGAGTTTGTTGATAGGTGGATGATGGGGGTGTAGTGCGTGGAACAGTGGTGCAGTTGGTAGGATATGCTAATCGAAAATTAAAACTCACTCACCTTGACCACTCGTGTCAAATCATTGAACTTCTTCCTGCACTGCATCCATGTTGGTGGCTCCTGGCATCGACCTTGTCCGCTGCTGCCTCCCACTGCCTCATGAGCATATGTCTGAGGGCCTCTTGCCCGCCCCCCCCCCGCTATAGGATGCCCTTCCTATTGACCCACTATTCCACAAAGGCCTCTAGTGCATCATCAGAGAACTTTGGTGCAAGCTTTCTCACAGGCCCGGTACAAACTCAGAATGGCAGATTGGCAGAGTCTGATGTGCAGGTTGAGGATGTGGGATGTAGTTTTTAGAAACCTTTATTCAATATTTTAAAATGCAACAATAGTTTTTAAACATTAGGACAATGTGTTTTACACGTGCACTTTCTGATCTCCGTTCAGACCCCTATCTTATATTTTGAAAATAAGTGTCCCGCAAACTTTTGAGTGGCCAAGTTATTGCTCATTAAAAATTCCAGATTTCCCATCATCATTCTTCACTATATTGCACCACAGATTCACTTCATAATTGACTTCCACCACTTCCTGCAGCCACAGTGCACCTCCTCTTTAAGAGGTGTAGACTGCCTTTAAGTGGTGCTAGCCATTCCCGATATTGCGGCCCCCTTTTGGTGCATGCAGCCAATCAACAGTGCTGGCTGCACACGGCTATCATTGAAATCTGCATGCAGCACAAGTGTTACCTGGTGCCTGCATCGCAACCAACGGGTGTGGGTTAATCGCGCACCGCTATCCCAGCGCCTGTTTTTGGGGGTTAACCAATTTAACCCATTGTTCCATAGGTGTCATTTTATTAAATTTGCTCAGATTGACATTTCAATTAAAGACAGTCAAGCTAAAGATAACTCCACTGGAAGTGGCAAATATATTTGATGGGACAAACATTCCAAGTAATTGATGAACTGAGAATGTTTATTGATCTACTGTAATTACAAATGTTGTCTATTGCCTTTTGTTTCAATACATCTTCAAAGTATGCTGAATGGTATAACAGGACAGACTTTAACATGGTAGAGTTTTAAGTTTATGCCAGACAGCAGAGAAGCTGGGCTAGTTTTGAAAATGCAGTATGTTTCACAGCGTAATAAGTGAACTTTAATTTTAAAATCTGTGCATCAAAAGAAAGTGAACGGCAACTTTATTATTTTATAGAATGAAAGATTTGCATTTATATAGCACCTTTCACAACCTCAAGACTTTACAGCCAAATAAGTACAATGAAGTACTTTTGAAGTGTAGTCCCAGTTGTAAATGTAGGAAACTTTATTATTTTATGTATCAAGGAAGATAGCAAAGCGTATGATTCACTGCTTTATACTGTATACTGTTCATTTATCTGTTTTATTCAAATAAATCATTTGTTGATTAAGAGCTTGAGGTTCAGTCTGATAGAATGTATATGCAATCCACCTTTCAAAAGAGAGGAGAATCACATGACAGCACGATACATTCCAATAGCTGGAGTACAGACTAAGGATCTCTGTCGCGATCCTGGATTATGCTTTCAGCTGTTCAGATATCGGGCAGGGTAAGACACCCTGCAGATTGTAGGGAATGTCAGCTCTGCTTACGGGAGTAGTTGGTGATGCTTAATCCGAGAAAATATTTCGCATTAAAACCCAAGAACGTGACAATCTTTTATAACAGCAGTATTTGTTACCATTATACTACGTGATGTGGAGATGCTGGTGATGGACTGGGGTTGACAATTGTAAACAATTTTACAACACCAAGTTATAGTCCAGCAATTTTATTTTAAATTCACAAGCTTTCGGAGAAAATCTCCGAAAGCTTGTGAATTTAAAATAAAATTGCTGGACTATAACTTGGTGTTGTAAAATTGTTTACAATTATACTACGTGCTCATTCTATAAAATCGATCACAGTCAATTCTACCCTATAAACAATAAAAATATTGCAAATGGTGCATTTAAATGGCCTTATTAAAATTGATTTTTTTTGTTGGCACTAAGGAAAATAAATATTTACCACGGTTTCTGCTTTTGGAGAGTTTTTTTTTCAGAAGATGAGAGGATTCATCTTTCTTTCAGAAAGCTATTTTCTAGATCAACTGAGTAATGCTGGAATTAGTCTTCCATTTTGGACCCCCACTCCATCACAGCTTCCCTACGGAGAGCATGAGATTGCAGAATTTACCCAAAAATGTTCTTTCTCTTCTTTGTGATTATTTTCTCCATCTTCTTACTTTGAAAGTTACTCTTTGTTATAAAAGTCATCGCAGAACTTTCATTCAATTTTCTTTTTTATTTGGAGGTGAAAGCTGCAGCTTCCAATTCCCAAGTTTGTGGCATTTAGTTTGCCATTATCCTCGGATATAACTCGTAAGATAATAAAGAGAATGAACATTATCATTTGTCTGTGCCCTTCTTGGATATGGTCATTTGCACTACATATTAAATACATAAAATTTTCTGCACAATTTTATAATTCTATAGCTTTAATGATTTAAATTATTAAAACCTTTATTTCAACAATTTAAATTGTTGAACTGTGATAATAACTGTTTAGTGGAATTTAATCTCCCAGAGTTCTATAATGTTCTAAAAATCAGAAAATTCATTCTCACAATGCTAAACTGCAGATCAAAGCTGCTTTAAGAAACACCTTAAAATTTGAAAATGTTACTGATTGTGACATTATTGTTTGGCAGCATTACATCTGGAAGATTGTTGTAATTACTGTGTGCTACTGCCCTATTCTCACCTTGGCTCAACTGTTATCACTCTCACTTTTTAAGTTAGAAGACTAAGCCCCGCTCCACTGTGCAAGTTCGTCACAGAAGAATGCCCACCCACCCTCACCCAAGGCTGGAGAATTACATAGAGTCTACAGCACAGACACAGGCCATTCAGCCCAACAGGTCCATGCCAGTGTTTATGCTCCACACGAGCCTCCTCCCTCCCTACTTCACCTAACTCTATCAGCATATCCTTCTAAGGAGGCCCTGTCCCAAATTCCAAGGATGGGGTCATTTGCATCACGGGGCAGGCCACCAGCATCTGTAACGGCACATCAGCAGCTATTGCCCTGGCTTGCGCTGATCCACTCTTGCAAGATGGAGCAGGGTCCTCTGAAGGCTAAAATGGGAGAAATATTTTTTTTTTAAAAAGCTTTTCAACTCCCTCTGGAACCACTTTGACTAAATAAGATAATTGGTCCCTTCCAGGATCAATTACCTTAATTTAGTGAAGGTTTTAGGGCCTTTACAAAACCTCAAAAGGGACTCCCACCAGGTCACAACTGTTCCTATTCAGCCCGTTCCTCCCAGACTTTAGGAGCTATGCCTCAATCAAGGATTTGAGCCCATAATCTAGGCTGGTACTTCATTATGATGCTAAGGGTATGCTGCATTGGCAGAGGTTCCATTCTTCAAATGAGATGTTAAACCTAGGCCATGTCTGCCTGTTCAGCTGGATGTAAATGAACCTATGACAGTAGTTGAAGCAGATCAGGGTGTTCTCATGTTTTCCTCACCAGAATTCTTCTCTCAAGCAATGCCCCAAAAAAGCCACGGTCAACTGGCCATTCGTGTCACTTACTGTTTGTGGAATCTTGCTGTTTGCAAATTTGCTGCTATGTTCACCTTTAAACTAATTCATTGCATGTGAAATGTTTTGGAATGTGATAAGGCACTATATAATTGCAAGTACTTTCTTACATTGATATACTCTTCAATATCACTCTATGAAGATTGTGAATTTTATAGATATAGGTCTTCACATAATACTTAAGAAAATCACAGATAAAATATCTAATCTCATAATATGACCCTATATGTTAGTTTATTTTGATGAAACTAAAAGAAAAATCACCGGAAGCATTTTTTATACCCAAACGTCCTGATGGAGGTATTGGCACACAAAAATAATATCAAAATAATTACTTACAGAAGGTACCACCAGGGATTTGGAAAGGGGTATACCAGTGTCAGAAAATTTTAATCTGATTTACATCACAACAATGTATTGGGATAAGTTAGGGAAAAATTCCAGATCAAAATCAAATAATAGAAAAAAATAAATATTACACTTTGGTTTGGTAATTAAAAGTTTTAAAATGTTTCTTCCATCACAGAGTGAATTATGGAGAAAGAAATTGAAAGAGAATATGGAAAATAAAATGTGCCGATGGATCACTTGGGTAATCTTGATCCAGTAAATTTAATCTAGTGTTTAACATTTAAGAACATTTCAATCTGTAATAAGTGGAAGTGACACTCCCATTGCAAGAATAACCAGATATGCCTGAGCCAATTTAATTTTCAAACAGTATTGATTTTTTTCCTACAGTATTGAAGTTTCATGCCTGTGTTGCAATTTCCCCCAAATTGTCCCCAATATTTCTAAAAAGATGCAATCTGCTGTTTTTTTATACTTGCTTATTATGTGCATGGAGGAAGAGTCAGGAAACTTCAACAAGAGTCACTTAATATGTGATTAAGTATATAGAACTGAGCATTCAGTACTTTCGTTTTTGGAACATCAAAACTGATTCTTGTGGAAAAATAATACGAGCCTAGAGATTACTGCTGGTGCAATCGGAGAATGAAATCATAAAGTGCTGAGACAACACTCGTTACTTTAACGCAGGAGTTGACCATTTGAAAGAAATGGATTACTGCCTATGTTAAATGAATGGACAGAAATGTCATGCAAACCCATTAAACGTTTGTCCACTATATCAGCAACAATAATTTCTAACTACAGTGTTGATCTTTTCAGAATCTAGTTAATTAATCATGGTAATTATTTTAAAACTATTTTCTTGTTATTAAATAATACTCCAGATGCTGTTCTAAAACATTTTGCTTCTAATCCAAGTTGTTCTGAGAAAAGTTGTACCCCATTTTGTTAAGCAACTGGCCGAGAATATTATGAGAACCCTAGTTTATTTACACCGGGACCATCACCAATCACTTCCAGGTGAGACATAACATTAATATACTACAGTGCTTACTTAAATGTAGAATGCCGAGGCAAAGACTGGTTATCAAATTTTAGTCATTTCAATCATGCTTTGTTGCTACAGCTTTCCTCCAAACATATAATGGACTGTGTGAAGCAAACATCTACAGTCGAATCCCAAGTATCTACATTCCATTATTTGTGAGAACTTTAAAGGATTCAGGAAACCAGAGGACCACACGACAGGGAGCAGAATGAGAGAGGAGTGCGCTGATCTGTTAATGGCTTTCTTTATGTAAATCTTCTTTTCAATCTTTGATTGAGATATTCCTGAGCTGGCAAAAAATTTTTAAAGGAATAATCTGTTTTGTTCCTACTATCAAATGTCTCAATGTTCAATCTCAGCCTTAGTGGAGATAGGTGGGGGGAAAAGAGAAAGCTATGGCAAGCACAAAACAGAACATTCAGCAGGGGCCTGCCCTGTTTGAATGAGAGAGAACTCCTGTCATTTTTTTTATTCGTTCATGGGATGTGGGCATCGCTGGCGAGGCCAGCATTTATTGCCCATCCCTAATTGCCCTTGAGAAGGTGGTGGTGAGCCGCCTTCTTGAACCGCTGCAGTCTGTGTGGTGAAGGTTCTCCCAAAGTGCTGTTAGGAAGGGAGTTCCAGGATTTTGACCCCGCGACGATGAAGGAACGGCGATATATTTCCAAGTCGGGATGGTGTGTGACTTGGAGGGGAACGTGCAGGTGGTGTTGTTCCCACGTGCCTGCTGCTCTTGTCCTACTAGGTGGTAGAGGTCGCAGGTTTGGGAGGTGCTGTCGAAGAAGCCTTGGCGAGTTGCTGCAGTGCAACCTGTGGATGGTGCACACTGCAGCCACTGTGCGCCAGTGGTGAAGGGAGTGAATGTTTAGGGTGGTGGATGGGGTGCCAATCAAGCGGGCTGCTTTGTTCTGGATGGTGTCGAGCTTCTTGAGTGCTGTTGGAGCTGCACTCATCCAGGCAAGTGGAGAGTATTCCATCACACTCCTGACTTGTGCCTTGTAGATGGTGGAAAGGCTATGGGGAGTCAGGAGGTGAGTCACTCGCCGCAGAATACCCAGCCTCTGACCTGCTCTTGTAGCTACAGTATTTATGTGGTTGGTCCAGTTAAGTTTCTGGTCAGTGGTAACCCCCAGGATGTTGATGGTGGGGGATTTGGCGATGGTAATGCCGTTGAATGTCAAGGGGAGTTGGTTAGACTCTCTCTTGTTGGAGATGGTCATTGCCTGGCACTTGTCTGGCGCGAAGGTTACTTGCACATGTTTGCATATCTGTAGCAGCTACAATGTGATAATTTTACTGTTTGAGGTTTTTTATCATTCTGCTTTTCAGGAAGGCGAGAAGGGAGGTTGATTGAAGTGTAGAGTTTTATTGTGGACAGAAATGACCAAACTAGACCATATGTTTCTAACTCAGTTCAGTCTCTGAGGCTTTTGGATAAATCTGGGTTATGTGGTGTGGAAGTTCTTAAATTAATTGCAACTAAATTAATGTTGCAGTGTGCCATATGGCTTTTCATATGTACCTCATACTTCCAATCCATTTTTTCTGTCAAAGTTATTTTCAAAAAATAACATTCTATTGCACATTTTAATATGTAAGTTTGGGCTGCTTTCATGTCAGTGAAATGAAATTAACCATATGGACAAGATTAGTTGTATATAATTCTGACCTTACACTTGGCACTGACAACGTTGTCTACATCCATTGAAAATAAAAGAAAATCCATCAAAAGTTGAGTTGAGAAGATGCAAAATAAAGCAGATCAGTCAGAGCAGGTAATCTGCTTTTACGTTAGTTCTGCTTCACAAATGTGATGGTGCACTGTCATGGTACTAGCACACAACGGAAATGTTTACAAGCCTGTAGGTATCTTTGTAAACAGCAGATATATTCAAATTTAAATCAATTATGACCTTTTTTTCAGTGGAAGGCTACCGAAGAAGGCTCATGGACATAGACCGGGAAATGCTTGATGTACTGGGCAGTCTGCCAGAAGGCCTGTGCACAATGTCGCAGAGCATTGCGGTGTCCAGCTCCAACTTGTCGCAAGGCTTTGCGTAGAGCATGGAAACCATTCTGTCCAACATGGACTGATTGGTCAGCTCCACCAGCTCCACAGTGGAACATACCTTGATGGTGCGTCTTGTGACAACTCTGACAGCTTCCACGATGGCAGTGCAAAATCCATTGCAAACTGTCCCTCTCAAGCACAATAAGCTGCAAGTGGAAAGCAGCAAAGATGATGACAACTACAGACAATAGGAAGCAATGCTGGGGAAGAATGGATCGAGGTCAACAAATATAGCGAGCAACAAACAAGAGGCAGAGCTGGGTTTTGGGAGCCTCGGTAGTTGAAAGAAAGAAAGGCTTGTATTTACATAGCACCTTTCACGAGCTCAGGACTTCCCAAAGCACTTTATAACCAATGAAGTACATTTGAAGTGTAGTCAGTGTTGTAATGTAGGTAAGATGAGTGAGAATGTGTGGAAGAGAAGCACTGCCCAGAACTGTGCTATTCATGGCAAAGAGCATGGGGTGGGGAGGACGGGAGGAAATGCTAGAGGTAGGTTAAACAATAAAAATCAAATAAAAACTACAACAATTCAACATTTAAAATGTTATTAATAAAAAATGTAAATGTTTAATTACCATTTAATACTTACCTTCTGGAAATTTAGGCAAAAATAACATGCAGTGAAGCTAGCACAGATTGAGCAATTGAATAACCAGCAGGAAAAAACTCATTGTAAACGTTGACATAGGCTTTTATAATAGGCAAAAGTGTGACAAAGACGTGACAACTGAAAGTCAAGTGGCATAGACAGGAAGTGCATGCAAATGCATGATTTTTCACATATTGGGCTCGATTTTCGCACCCGCGATCGGGTGTGTTGGTGGCGGGGAGGCTGCGAAAATCGGGGATTCCCGGTGTGGGTCGGGAGCCCGGCTCCAACCCGCCCACTTCGGGGTTTCCCACTGACCCGCTCACATGCGCGCGCAGCCCCCGCATGTGCGACTCCTGCTGGCAATTAAGGCCGGCGGAGTGCCACTTAAAGTAATTGAACAGGTACTTCAGGTTGTTTATAGACCTGATTGACCTGTTATTTTAGCAGGGATGCGATTTTGCAACTGACTGGGACTGTTTCCCGTACTGGAGGAAACACTCCTAGTTCAAATGGATGTGTTGCAGCCATCAACCAGTGGCAGCTGCAAAGGTCCATTTGACAGGTGGGGGGGGAAACCCTCACTCATTGTAGGAGGCCACTCTGTCACTTTGGACAAAGTTTGGCCTCCACCACCCTCCTCCTAATAATAAAATTCACCAACTTGCACACTTACCCCGGTGTCCAGACACATGTACCTACCTTGCGGACCCCCTCAGATGTACATCTTCCGGATGGGGGCTGCCGTAGCTGCAGTCATGACCTCCTCGGAGGGCGAACGGCATCACCAGCCTCGCTGGCCATGCCGTCCACCTCTGACACGTGGAGCTCCACAACACAATGCTGTGACACATCCACCTGCACAGCAGGTGGGAGAGCAACCGCAGAGAGAGATGCATCGCAGAAGGCACTACCCTCGCCACAGGGTCCACAGACCGAGGCTCAGCTTCCTGGACCTCTCTGAGCAGCAGTGCATACGGAGGCTCAGAGTCACTCGACATGTAGTCGTGGACATCTGCAGCCTCCTTCTTGCCGAGCTGCTCCCGGCTGGTCCAAGCACCATCTTCTTACCTGTCGCTGTCAAAGTCACCACTGCCCTCAACAACTTCTCCTCCGCATCCTTCCAGGGTGCCACCGGGAACATCGCCGATGTCTCTCAGTCGTCTGCACAAAAGAGCCCTGCAAATACACCGACACCAACTCTGCAGTGACACAATGGGTGGCATCAGTTGTGGGTCTTCATAGTGATCCTCAGGAAAGGGCATTATTGCACAAACCAGACAAGATTCGCAAAGACGTGGCAGTAGTGGTGACAATATAATATGTTATGTGAGTTGATCAGAAATTAAATATAAGTAAAAACCATGACAAACCCTCAAACACCCTTGTGCATCACCTTCATGCTCACGACACGTTTGCCTTATCCTTCCCACTGCACACCCTGAGGCTGCAGCACAGGTAGTGGCAGATTGAGTGAGGCTGACTGTGAAAGAGATGCATGAGAGGGTGAGTATGAGATAGAGCTATGAGATTGTATGAGGATTGGGTTGAGTGGTAGTGGCGGGATGAGTACTGGCGAGGTGAGTAAGTGCAGGTAAGATGAGGATGAGGTTTGAGTGGGTGTGAGGAGTGATGTGACAGAATAGTGTTGGCTGTGCAGAAGGAGATGTGGGGTGGGGGCAGTGATGTGGCAGATGGAATGTAGGGGGAGTAAGTGTACTCACTTTGGCTGACCTACTTAGGTCATTGCAGCGCCTCCTGCACTGTATGCAGGTGCGCGATATGTTGGTGGTGCAGGTGACCTCCTCTGCCACCTCGAGCCAGGCCTTCTTGGTGACAGGGGCAGGCCGCTTCCTCCCGCCCGCCGGGGGGATGATCTCTGTCCTCCCCCTCCTCCTCACCCCATCCAATAAGAGCTGGAGTGAGGCATCATTAAACCTGGGAGCAGCCTTCCCCCTGGGCTGCTCCATGCTGTAATTTTTCCTATTTCTTGCAACATCAGTCAGTGGAGGACTGCCCCTTTAAATAGAGCTCCTCCAGCTGACAGACCTTAGTGCGTATGTGCAGTCTGCCCGACGCGCAGTGGGGAACTTGGAAGAACAGGTAAGTGGATCCAATCAGCCTGCGATTGCATGCGGGGCAGACTGATTTCACCGGGCACGTTACCTAATCGCCCCCCCGCCGCGAACCCGCCGCCATGGTAATATCGGGCCCATTATATTTAAACAGATGGCTCCTATATATAAAATGTAATACTGAACGGCTGCAACAGATAATCAGTTTCTTCATGTTAATTTTGAACTTGAACTCATGTTCAAGGAATCAAACAGAATGATCCAATAATATAATTCTGTGCAAAGAGGTGTGGTTGTGCAGATTGTATTGTGCAGTACTGTATGCAAAACTCATGAATATTAGTACAAGATACCTCCATTTACCTAGTCATTCTATCTGGTACATTCTGACAGGTTTTCTTTTAAATAACTTCAATTGTACTGCCCTTAGTCTACCAGCATAGCTTAATGTCTGGTCCGAGTATGACAAATGATGCTGGCAGAGTATGGAATGAAATGATTCAAACTATGCAGCATGACTTGTGTTAATTGATTCACCTCCCAATAATTAACTAAATTGGTATTTAAGGTCCACTAGTATAAAACAATCAGTGTCACGTTAATCCTAGTTCAGAGTTTGTGAGTTGTTGCTAATACCAAGCAAAGTATCATTAATGCCTAGACTAATTTCCCACCTGGCAGTAAACTGGTGTGAAAATTGCTAACAGTCTGAGCTTTGCCCTAATAATTACTTCAACATCTAGTGTCAGTTGAATTCACATTACTGCACTGAAAACTGCTCATTATCAGCAGGAATAAAAACTGAAAATTCAATCGGGGCTGAGATTGCAGTCAGTAAAGCCAAAAAAATTCTGTTAACTGCTTGTCAAGTGGAAAATTGAACCCCAACACTCCATTAACACAGATCTTCTGAGGAACCATGCAATGATAATACTGTTCTTATGAGCCTAGGAAATAATGAGATGGTGTTTGATATGATTTTGAGTCTTCTCTACCCTTCAGAATCTAGATTTTTTTTTCAGCTTCCAATCTTTGGATGCCTCTCATGGATGAATCCCAATTCCCTATGCCTTTAAGAATATCTTCACTAGCCTTGATATCTAGGTAAGCTTTCAGTAACATGCCCAGGATAATGAACAGAACAATCTGTTAATTGTTCCACAAGATTCTTCTATTACTTTTGAAAGTAGTATTGCATCACATGAATTCTCATTTTAGATTTAATAAATTTGCTTAATAGTTTAAATGAATAATGAGAAAGCAGATATAAAACAGCAAGATATGTATATGTAGTAATTTTATTACCTAACTCCACAAAATGAAAAGTTACAATCTACATGGTAAGCTATCCTTTTATATGTGCAATTATTTTTTGTAACCTTTTCTAACTGAGAGCTAGCTTGCCTATCTTACATTCCGGTGAAGATTCAAACAGCTTGATAAAACTCCACTAAATGTAACTCTCCTCCGCTAACTTAGCTTAAAGAACAATAAAGTAGCCTTCGGGCAGCTGAGGTTGAATAACCTGCACTTCAATTCAAACTGGCTGTCATGCACATATCACACAATGTGTATGTATTTTAAATATGTGGCATGGTTCCACTATCAAGCCTGTAACCTTGGGAAACAAACTTACAGACTTTGTAACAATTTGTGCTAAAACGGTGGTGCTGTCTTTTAAACTCTTTATATATTGTGACTGAATTAAAGCGGCAGCAACCAAATTAAAACAAACACTGCTTCATTTTGTTACACCCACTTAATGTATAGCACTTTTGCCCCAGAGGCAGAAGGTTGTGGGTTCAAGTCCCACTCCAGGGACTTGAGTACAAAATCTAGGCTGATACTCCAGTGCTGCATTGTCGGCGGTGCTGTCTTTCAGATGAGATGTTAAATTGAGGCTCTGTCTGCCCTCTCAGGTGGAGGTAAAAGAACCCATGGCACTATTTGAATTCTCCTTTGCGTCCTGGCCAATGTTTATCCTTCAACCAACACCTCAAAAATAGATTATCTGCTCATTGTCACATTGCTGTTCGTGGGACCTTGCCATGCGCAAATTAGCTGCTGCGTTTCCTACATTACAACAGTGACTACACTTCAAATAGTACTTCATTGGCTGGGACGTCCTGATGATGTGAAAGGTGCTATATAAATGCAAGTCTTTCTTTCTTTGTGTTTGTATCAAATTCTTCCATTATTTTAATTGAGGCATTTTAAACAGGTTAATGCATCCATTAAAGTAGTATAGAGAGGAATTTGCTAAATGTGGAGGAGTAAAATTACTTTCAAATAAAAAATTACTTTCAAACAAAAACCTACATGAAAAACAAGGTTTGTGGAGAAATAGGCATGTCACTTTATCCTTATATTTTCTCTGTAAAAAAAAAACTGTGACTATTTTTATTGATTTAGTAAATAATTGCAATTAATTAAAAATACTGATGTTGGCATTACATTTTCAAGTATATGTTAGATTTTAATTGAGGAGCAATGAACTGTTAGAATAAATATGAACATAACATTTTCAATTTTATGAATATTATTATGCTCAAATACATTATTCATAAAACTTGTTTCTGCAACATCTCATTTACTTTTACTCCATAGTTAATTTTGGCAACATATGTAAGAAGCATTAGGGCCAAATTTAATACCCATTACGGTCCGGAAACAGGTGCAGATGGTGCATACCAGATTGTAAACATGGCTGGAGACCTTTCTGCATGGGACACTTTGATACCTCCCACATCATTTTCTAATCTCTTATGTCAGTACAGCGCCAGATTGTAATGATGCTCATATATAATGAGTGTCCAGAGTTGCACGGTGCAGAGCTGTATTTGAAAGCACGTTTAAAGGTCCCAGTAAGAAGATTTATTCAGTAGCTTTGAGGCCAATTCTGCATCAATTTTCTTATATTTCTGCTCTCACTTATGCTTTCCTGAACCTTTCTGATAATTGCTGTGCTGTTTCGTTTCTTTCAGCTCCATAAATGCAACCAATAGCTTCCCCCGTGGGAATCGTCCATTTCACTTTTGGAGGAAAAGGAGTACCAATGGGGAATGCAACACTGGCAAGTTGATTTCCTGCCCAGCAGAGGCAGCAGCAAGCCATGGCCACTTTAACTGCTGAGCCCCATTTAAATGCCCCCGGTTCACTTCCTGCCCGGGATGGGCGTGAAAAGGGCGCAGAATGGCTGTCGGCACCTGAAGATTGGGTGTTCCTTGGTCGCCCGCCATCTTTCAGGTAAGTGGCGGGGAACGGGTCTCGGGAGCACTCCTGCTCCTCCTGGCATCACAAAGGAAAGTTTTAGACTTACCCGTGGAACCTCTTCTGTCTTCAGGCCTTCTTCTGCCTAGCGGGAAAGCCGTAGAAGATTCCCCGCTCAAGCCTTGGTGAAAAATGCGTCATGGTGCTATTGATGTAATATGACCATGATTTGCATAAATTTATAAGGCTCTCACCAGCTTTAGGTCAGCACCTAACTGCAAAACCCTGCAGATTAACATCAGAAATCGTCAGGATCTGAGCAAGTAAGTAAATTGCTCACTTTTAGCTGCCCTCCCACCAGGTGGGTAGGGTTAAAATCAACCCTCAAAAGTTTAGATTAATGAAAATCAAATTTAAAATAGATGTAAGGAAAATATGTCTTTGCTCAAATGGTGATAAATGCTTGGAATGATCTGTCAGATAAGGTAATGAAATCACAGACATTAAGGTTCAAGATGCAGTTAGATGCCAGGCTGAGTGACTTGAAATACAAGATTATTGACCTCAATGGGTCGAATGGATTTTTCTTGACCTTGATATTTGTATGGCCCACATCTTGTGGGGTAGGATATCTGCTCATCACGAAGATTGCATCCCAGCCCCAGCCAATCCTCCAGCCTAGATGTGGGGTGAGGTTTAACTTCAAGGCCAGCTGTAGGTTGGGAATGCAAGCATCCTCTGCACTGCCTGCAAAACAATTCTCCTCTTCAGCCTGTGTAACTCCATGTTCTTTGAGTGCTTCCACAGGTACTGAAACACATTACTGCAATCAGGAGAACACTGAACACCTCTAAAGGCCCTTGTGTGCAACAATCGAAGGACATGAATTGTGGGAAATATATTAGAGGACACATTTTCCTGATTTGCATCTCACTATAGGATGTATCTTCAGCTGGGGCACAGGGAATTAGGGGGCACCCGAATATGCTATACAGCTGATACTGTTTTCCTTCAAGGCAAATACTATGATTAACATTTTGCAGGTTTTAAGTGTGATTGTAACATTGATACCACAGCTGTTCCCAGGGTAGTTCACAGATCATTATATTATGCCTCCAACAGTGGAGTAATTAGTGTGTTTAAATGGCTTCTTGTAAATCAGAAATGAAATGACTGAAATGTGAACATGACAGTATTTTAGTTCCATAGATAAGAGAATTTTTTTAATTGCTAATTTATTCAGGCTGTACTGAACGTTGACCGAATTTCATAAACTGACATTGTTTGGCAGTATGCCCATATATTCATGAGTGCTAAGATTTAGTAAATGGGGAAAAACATTTATTTACTCAGCGAGTTGTTATCTGGAGTGCATTGCTTGAAAGGGTGGAAGCAGATTCAATAGTAATTCTCAAAAGTGAATTGGATAAATACTTGAAAAAGAAAAATTTGCAAGGCTCTGTGGAAGGAGCATAGAGTGGGACTAATTGGATAGCTCTTTCAAAAAGCCAGCACGGGCACCTGTTAGGAAGACTTTTTCCCTCACTCTTCAGCTCAAATCTTTTGCGCTGCAAGTTGTTGGAAGTGTGAGCTGATATTGGTATGGCGAGGTCAATAGGGCATCTGGGACTTGGTGAACGACGGGACCAATAGTCTATCTCCTTAACCAATGAGATTTAAGGATAAAGAAAGACACAGAGGGACGACTGAGAAGGAAATAGGACTCAGAAGGAAATAGGGTGAATTAGAGTCAAATTAGAAAGAGGAAATAGAGGGAAAGATTGGATTAAGAGAGAGAGAGAGAAAAAGAGTCAGAAAGGAAAAGTAAGAAAAAAAAAACACTTTAAATTTTAAAAATCTCTAAGAATGAGACTCCATGGTTTCAATTGTTCCCTTTCTGGACCAGAGAAGTTGATTGGTATTGCAGGAATATAAATCTTGTCATTAAAAGGGTCCTTACGTTAACTTTCTGCAGTGAGCTTAATTTGTATTTACTGCACAAATGTAGCAATTTCTTGCAACTCACGGGGAGGTTGATGGCGAGCTGCCATTTTTGCGAGGTTAATGGTGGAGCAGTGCAAACTGTCCAGCAATTTGTGGTGATTTGCAACTTATGGGCTATCTCTTCCTCGCCACAAATTGCTGGACGATTTATACATTAATAATGTTATTTTTCCAGAAAATTCTGGGCTATTCTGTTTTAGTTATGTTGATTGAGTTTAGTTATATTGGCCAGGACACTGGGAGAACTCCCCAGCTCTTCTTCAAAAAGTACCATAGGGTCTTTTAAGTCCTCCTGAGAGAGCAGTTGGGGCCTAGGTTTAACATCTCATCCAAAAGACAGCACCTCCGATAGTGCAGCACTACCTCGATGCTGCAGTGGAGAGTCAGCCTAGATTATGTGCTCAAGTCTCTGGATTGGGGCTTGAACCCATAGCCGCCTTCTCAGAGCTGAGAGTGCTACCACTGAGCCAAGGCTGACCCCTAAAGGGAATTGTCATTACAGGGTGGTTCCCTTTTGTTAATGTAAGCCACAGAAGTGATGAAGGGAGCATGTATTTTCATGAGGTTTCCATCTATGGTGTACATAACTCAACCACTCCAAAAAAAATCCCACAGCCCTCTTTTGCTAATGCTGTGTGTCCCTAGAGAACTTGATAAACTGGCTTGCTTGTGCAAACAAAGCATCAATCGCCTACCTGATATATCTGTCCAGGCTAACTGAAAAATATTAGAAATATCTACTGAACCGGTAGGTCCTGACAAAGAAATTCAGTGTGGTCGTTAACTTAACAGCCACAGGTAGTGTGGTGGGTGTGCTGGAGGTGATCACCAAGTCAGCATGTGGCACAACTCAATGATGGCTTCCCTTTACAAGTGGAACATTAGATACTGCCGGCTGGTTCTACACAGACATATCTGCCTGCTTTGCCTCTGCTCCTCCTCCTCACCTTTTTTTATAGCAGCCAGGTAGAGGACTATCACCAAAGGGAATACCAAAATGCCCCAGATGGAATGTGTAAGGGTAAGGGTTGAAAAATTTTCAAACCAGGCAACAATAGACTCGAACATAAAAGTTGAAGAGGCATAATATGACAAAAATAAATGTAAAAAAATGAAGTTCAATAGCTGAGAAATAAGTTTCTATCAGTAACAGCATAAAACGGTGCTGTGATAACTTCAACGCATTTCTGCCTTGATTCTTGAACCCTAGCAAAGGGGTTTTGAAAGGCGTCCCTTATGTCAGTCACAACTGAAGGCCTATGATGGAAAATGTGTTACATGATGCCACAACCTCATTATGCCTTCATTTATGTTTTTATGCCAGGATGTGGGCAGATGTTTCTTGCAGCTGATATCACTTCCAACAGAAAATTGATCACATGCAGAAATGTGCAGGGATCCAGCTGAACAGGCCCCTGACCCATTTTACACCCCCATTAGTGCCAGTTACGCTGATAAATTGGTGTACCGAAGGCCCAAAATCTAGGTCAACGTCTCTACCCAAAATGATGAATTTTCTTTTTCCACATGCTGATGGACCTGTTGTGTATTTTCAACATCTTTTGCTGTGATTTTCAATTCAATCAAGTAGTGGCTGCAATATTGATGATGTTTTACAAGCTTGGGTACATATTCATGATCTTTATAAGCTTGTCATCTATTTTGCATGGTAAGTAATGCAAAAGTGACAATGTATGCAAGTATTCTTGAACTGACAGCAGCAGTGGCCAAGTTCTATTCTCAGTTCAGAAAGTCCTTTTGACACACCACAACTTGTAAATGCATTTGATACTCACACATCCTTTGTACGTTGCCAATATGATTGCCTGTATTGTAAGTAAAAGTCAAATTCAATCATGTTGTACTAATAGCAGATTAAACGTCAGCAGGTCTAATAAATTGCAGCTACCCTGTTCGTAATTTGCTGGTCCTGAGTACATGATTATTCACAATGCAAAGTTCACATTTTATCATATTTTTGTGCTCTAAATTTTCAAGCACAGACATGCTGGCCCCGATGTTTACGAGGAGGCGGGGAGGGAGCGGGGGCGACTTTTAGCGGCCGGAAAACCTGGAAATACGGAGAACGTAGAGGTCCTGCCGAATTTAATGGGAGGACCACATTTGAATTTTTATTCTCTGTTTGCCACCTGGCAGTCGGCCTGATAGGAGGTTAGCCGGCTGTCGGGCGGGAAGGCCTGCGGTGGAAAGCCACAACCGGGTAGGAGTGCGGCAGGAAGAGATTGTGGAGGGGGGAGACATTACGGTGGGGAGATATCGCTGGGAGGGTCAGGAGATCACTGGGGGGAGAGATTGCGGGGGGTCTGGACATCGCAGGGAGGGGATCGGCCATTCACGGGGAGGGAGTCGGCCGATCACGGGGAGGGAGGCAGATCATGGGGTGGGGGGAGAGAGATCGTGGGAGGGAAAGATCACTGGGAGGGTCTGGAGATCGTGGCGGGGAGGGGGGGGGGGGGGGTCTGAAGATCTCAGGGAGGGAGTCAGCCGGTCACGGTTGTGGGGGGGGGCGGCCGATCGCAGGGAGGGAGGCAGATCGCGTCAGGTTAGCTTGAGGGGCCATGGGGGATACAGTCCTGCACCTCCTGGCCCACCAGCAGCCCTGGAAAAGCACTTACCTGCTGGATCTGGCAGTTCTCGCCTCCCTTTAGCTGCCAGGTTTTACGAGGCTGCTAAAATCTGAGACCTGCAGCCTCATTAACATATTAAAATTACTGACACGCCTCTCGAGAGCAGGTTATTCGCCCGCCCCTCCCCCCCCCCCCCCCCCCCCCCCCTCAACCTGCCCCGGTTAAACCGGAAGTAGACGTGCTCGCGGCGGGTTGAAATCTGGTTTCACATTTTTAAGAATTTAACTTTTTTAGGTCAAAAAATTACTCCGAGCTGCTCCCGCTCTGCCGGTGTTACTTCCGGTGAAATAACTCTGGAAGCAGCTCCAAGGAACTTCACAGCCTTAGGTTCCATAAGTATTAACATAATGGCAGTAGGAATATAAAAATGTATAGATCTGAAGAAGACAATTACAGTCCATCTGATCAATTCTAAAGTTCAGAAAATACCGTACTAGTGATACCACAGAAGGGGGACTGGTTTGAGCTACCAAAGTTTGACTTTGAATAGCCATGATGAACAGTTGAATTAGGGGAGTAGAATAGCTAATTCCTAAGGTTGGCTTTGAAAACATGAACTCCTAAGCAATTGACGGCAAGAGTTTTACTAGGATCAAAAATTTAAGATGTTTAATTTGTGTCTAATAATTTGTACTGCTCATCGGATTGCTTCAATTCAATACAATTTTAATGCCTTGGGTTTCAGATGAATTTTCAGCAAAAAGGTGTTTAGAAAGTATGCTTTATTTGGCATGCGATTGAGATGTTGGGGTTGGCTCAATGTTGGAGCCAGGTCTGACTGTCCTCCATTAGTTCTTTCTACTTGTCTGAAAACTATGCAGTTTAGAGTTGATCTCAGACTTCCACCTCTTGCAAAATAATGGTAAGACCTGAACAAGAAGACATTAACTTATAATGTAAATTAATATTCTGAATGTATTTTACACCAATAGTTATAATATATTAATACTGCAATTAGCCAACAGTTGATATCTTTATTCCACATTTCTGATCCACAAGTCCAACTGCAATTATTTCATTGTTAATCAAAATAATCACCATGGTAACATACCTTTCCCTTGAAAAGAATAAAAAAATTATGTTTGGATATTGTAGTCTATAAAGGCTGGGACTAAAATGAAGTAATTATAGCCCCACATCAACTAATCATACAAAATTTATGGCGAATCCAAAACTTTGGAAGCAGATGCAATGGGGTTAATTTTGTATCTGACGCAGATCATGGAACAAGTGAACACATGGGTGATGGGTGCCCCTGCAAATTAGTCAGCAGCAGTGGAGAGAGCTGGCAGAGCAGGATAATGCTAACAGCGTAGTTCCTAGAACCTGGTTGCAGTGCAAGAAGAAATTTAATGACCTTATGAGGATTGCCAAGGTAAAACTACTCTTCATATATCTCAATCTCCACCCAGCAATGCACCACCAGAATTTAGCTCCAGCATTAGCAATCCTTCCCTCTCCCCTTCATGGGCATCTCCTTCAACCACAACGAGACACTTCACTACAACTCCGTTTGTTTGCACTCACACGCTCAATGTCTGCTACTGTTCTCACAATGACTTTGTTCTCTTGCCCACACTTCTTCCACTCAACATGCCCACACATCTTCAGAAGTCATCAACAGGTAACGCACTTATCCACTCCCACTCCGTAATATGTCGGAGTCTGCTACCAACTTGTGTGGGGCTCTAGCATAAGGCATTAACACTCTGCAGTCAACCATGGAACGTGTGGTCACCTCGTTGGATGTTTCATCTGGGGCATCCTTCTGGGAGCCTGTGGCACCAGTAACAGCATCTCTCAGGGATTTTAATGACCTCTATTAACATATTTAAATTAGGCCCCTGCCATTTCTGACAGGAGCGCTGGCCGCTTAAATCAAGGTCCACCCAAAAATAGAAACAAGTGGACCTCTAGTGTAAGTCAGCATTTCCCCCTAATTTCCGTTTATCTACTGTTGCATTCACAAGTGTAAATGGAGTGGTAGTGAGATGAAAATTGATCCCTCTGTGTCAGCTTTTTTTGAAGCCATTCATCAGCTTTTCTGAGTTTTGTGGATTAGCAAGTATGTGAGACATACTGGAAATTCAAGCACATATTGCACACGATTTTCAGACCAAAGAGTTTCCTTACTGGATGCACAAAGTCAGAAAATGATCCCTATGTTCTCAACTAGGCATTTACAGGAGGACATCGATGGCCTAATTTGCATATTTGTGCAATTACTTAACACGCTGCAGGTTAAAAATACAGGGTGGGACAGCCACTCAGAAATCTAATATTAAACTGACTACATTCAATCAATTTGCCAAAGATGCCATTTTGCAGTAGTTATCTCACATAAAAGGGTGAAGCAATTTAAAGGCTTTATTACCATATGCTGACCTTGGCATTTACATCGGTTTCATATTTGAGTTGAGACCACGCACTTGTCATTAACAACAGACATATCCCATGACTATCGGGCATGCAATGATAATTACTTGAAAATGGCTGTGTGCAGTGACCAAGGAAATGCCCTTTCTGTTTCTATGTTCCTAAGTTACTGTATTTAAAAAGCCTCATTACCACCCAGTGTGCCCTGCATGAATACAGATAAAATGCTAGCAAAATACCAAGTGAAACACAGAATGTATTAATTAACACCATAATGAAGAATGAGATGGTTTTATTTGCTAACATCTGGAAATATAATGTAGAGGAACATTTGGTGTACCATGGTAGCAAATAATTGGCAAAACAGCTCAATGCCTAAAGAACAAATGAATAATCTAGTTCAGTGTTTTTTTCTGAGCCTTTATTAAAATTAGTTTAGATTACAAATGAGATATTAGTTTTCAGCGACACTTAGATTCTTTCATCAGTAAAATAAACCAGTGCCTACACCTTGAAATCTAAGTCAGTTGAATAAATGAATAAAGTCAGAGAGAATTGAGCAAATAAATCCTCCTCAAGTTGCAGTCATTGACAATTTTATGATGCTGATGAGCAGAGTAATCCCACACAACTAGAAAAAGAGAATCATTATCTCGCTGTACAAGGGAGCTGACCTACCATTGCAAAACTATGTAGTCATACATTGAACTAAATAATTAGCTGCCATGATGGTGAAGCAATAATTTGGGATTTAGGACAGAAGAGTGGGATGTCAAAAAGCATTTTAACACTTAATTAAGAAATAAAAATATGAACAGCTAAGGTAACTGAATAACACTGATGGCAATGATAGAGACAGCCATTGTCTAGACCATCCTGTCTGAAAGCCTTCAAAATGTATTTTTATTTAGAATTTTTTCAGTACACATTAGCAGATTATCAACTGTTGTGTGTTCATGGTATATATTTTCCTTAAATTTTCTACAGTTATTTGAATGTTGCCCTGATTCTGATATTGCTCTGCTATTGTCTATTGGAATTTACTTTCAGCCCTCTTTAGTTCTTATGACATTAATTTCCTTTCAGGGTTTCCAGCTTTTTCTTCATGTTTTAGTACTTTGGTACCTAACAGTGACATTAATGCTAAGCACTGTCATAAATATTGAAAAGAATGGAAGCTTGACAGTCTGTATCACATTCAGACTTGCTGACATGATTGTGGTGTGCCTTTATTAAAAAGTGCTTCGACCATAGGTTGCTTTATAGTGTTTACTTGTCACAGAATTCATTATTCTGTGTGTTCCTCCAAAGTGGAGCATCTTTTGTCGGTCTTAATTGCGCACTCATTATTTTGGCAACCTATTGTAATACTGACCATGAACGTTTTAGAATAAAGTTCTGATTCATTTTTGGAGATACTTTGTTATTTAGTACTATGCTGAGATGCTTTGATTTAATTTCCTTCTCCTTATCTATTTATATAGATTGTTTTCAGATTTTTCCAACCATTTTGACATTTATTTGAACTGTGAAGGAAGAAAATATGACCAAAATAGTTATTTTGTGTTAATCTAGTCTTTTGCCATTCTATATCATAACATTTGCCATTCTGTTAAATTTGGAGAATGCCTACTTAAGTTACGGCAAAGTGGCCAGGATTTGAATAATTGGTAAAAGTGTACACAAATATTGTGGCATTTTATTGAATTATATTTTAGGGCTAGGGAAAATTTTTGAAGGACTTCCCTTCAGGTGATCAAATAATTCACATGAGCTTAAATTGGATATGGTCTTTGGAAGGAGTTGGTTTGATGGACAGTATGACCTTTTCTCATTCTTTTCTAATCAAGGTAAATACTTGGATCAAGCCACAATATTTGTCAGTGCCTTGAAGTCTATATTAAGGAGAGACATGAATCTCTAGTTCCCAAGTTTAGTGGGTCCTTGTCAGTTTTTTGTTTAGTTCATATTTTGTAGCTGTTATCCTTTTATTTTAACAATCTTCTATTTACTCAGTGATCTGCCACCCCACCTTTATAAAATTCTACAAGTAGGATGTTACCTGCTGAGGACTTTCCCAATGACAGTACAGTCTCCATCACTTACACCATCACCATTGACCAGAAGCTGAACTGGCCCAGCAATATCGACACCATGGCTATAAGAGCAAGACAGGGCCGGTACTCTGCAACATGTGGCTTACCTCCTTACCCCTCAAACACTCACCACCATCTACAAGGCTCATCAGGAGTTTGACCGAATACTCACCACTCGCCTGGATGGGTCAGCAACAACAAAACGCAAGGAGCTCAACACCATCCAGGATACAGCAGTTAGTACCCCTGACACTTGACAAAATAACATCCCCTCCACCACTGACACATTGTGGTTGCAATATGTATGATCCACTCGATGCACTGCAGTAACTCATCAAAGTTATTTCAACAGCACTTCTCTCCCCTGCAATCTCTACCACCAAGAGGGACAAGAGTTGTGGGAACACCATCACCTCCAAGTTCCCTCCCAAGTCACAGACCATCCTAACTTGAATATCTATTGCAATTTGTTCATTGTAGCTGGATTGGAATCCTGAAACTCCCTACCTAACACCATTGTAGGAGCACCATCAGCACAAGGACTGTAGCAGTTCAAAGAGAATGCTTACCAACTAGGAATGGGCAATAAATACCACCTTGCCCGGGCCGTCTACATCCCAAGAACAAAAACAAAAATGTAATTTTAGAAATGCCCGTGAGCAGATTCCCAACAGAGGCCAACCATCCTGCCTGGGACCTGGGCCATAAATTGAAAATTTCATCTGAGCCATTGATACTGGAGGCTTCCAGCTGCTGTGGGCAAATCCTATGTGTGTGTGTATGATGCTCTGTTGGAATTGTATGTCATGAAGTAAATTGTGTACTTTGTGTGGAGTAGAGGGGCGCTCATTGTGGAATGGGATACGCGCTCTCCATTCACTGAGCGTTATATTCTCCGTGCATCTGCCAATCCTATTCTTTATTTCTCTGTGAGATGAATCTTAATCATTTTGAAGTACTGCTTCCAATTTACCTCAGAGGCAGTCAACTGTGAAGTTAAAAGCTATTATCTGCATTGGAACTGTATAATTACTTCTCTTAATACCATCTATAGAGGTAGGGGAGACAGTATTAAGCCCACATACTGACACTTTTATCACACCAATGTTCTTTCAGTTTTGCAATTTTTTGTTGTCCAATTGCAATTTTTAGATGAACATCATGGTGTTAGCCATGAGTCAGTGGTAGCACTCTCGCCTCTGAGTCAGAAGGTTATAGGTTCAAGTCCCACTCCAGAGACCTGAGTACAAAATCTAGGCTGATAATCCTGTGCAGTACTGAACGAGTGCTGTGCTGCACTGTTGGAGGTACCATCTTTCAGATGAGACATTAAGCCCCGTCTATCCTCTCAGGTGCACATAAAAGATCCCATGACACTATTTCGAAGAAGAGCAAGGGAGTTCTGGCTAATATTTGAACCCTCGACCAACATCACTAAAAACAAATTATCTGGTCATTATCCGTTGTTGTTTGTGGGACCTTGCTGTGCGCAAATTGGCTGTCACATTTCCTACATTACAACAATGACTACACTTCATTGGCTGTAAAGCACTTTGGGATGTCCTGGAGTCATGAAAGACACTATATCAATGCAAGTTCTTCTTTCTTTATTATTTTCCATCTCTGAGTGCCTCCTTAACTACGATTAGTGCTGCATAGCTTTCATCTATTCCTGTAAAACTACAATGCCTAGAGTGGACCATGGCATCACATGCCAAGCAGACGGAAATAGTCTGAAGAGTTCTAGCTCTTAAGGACAAATTCTTTGTGAGACATTGATATGCATTGGGGAATTGTAGTAGTTTTCATCTGTTCATATGGAACTACAATATCCTGACAGCACTATGAGAATGAGGTATAAAATTTAAAGCCACCAGCTGTGAGCCACAAGTGGCAAAAGAAACATAAAAATAATAGAATTTTATTTTGCCACCTTTTCAAGTCATTAAATAAAAATTCTGATCTGACAGTGTTTGGGATTTTTGTGCCACTAAGAGGGAGTGATGGTTGCACCAAGCCCATGAGCAATGTTTTTGAGGTGTTTCAATGCTGACCTTGGACATTGCACTGGATTCAGTCAAAGTCAGCCAGGCCCAGACCATAATAAATGACCTGCTGTACAAGGTGATTATTGGAGACCTGATAGTGGGGGACAAAGCTCTCTGTACCAACAACAGCTTCAGCAAGAACTACAAATCCACCAGGGGAAGCAAGGGGGAGGAAAAATATTTTTTATATTCCTGTAAATTGCTGAGAAAAGAAGGAAGGTTTGGGGAAGGAGCAGGGAAGAACAATCAAACAAATAAAATACTTGCATCTTAAGCAAATACTGCAAATCCACAGTGGAAGGTAAAATAATTCTAACAAATAACTGAGGATAAGAGGTTTTTGGGAGGGAAGAAGAAGCAAGTTGTGTGAAGTGGTAGGTAAATAGTTTTACAAATATTATACCTGTGAAGCACAGTATCTCTCATAGGAAATAGAAACATAGGAATTGCAAGATGAAGCTCCATCTAGTTCACCTTCTATCATCCTGATAGTTGTATGACACAACAATAATGCAGTTGTTGAATAATCATGGCAATCGATATCTATCAACAGACCCAGGCATGAGGTGAGGAAAAGTAGTGGAAAGTTTGTGATGCACAGGTCTAAAGTCCCCTGTTGCTCCCGAGCATGCTACACTCACCATATGTGTCATATGTCATGTCTCAAATTATTCCTACACTGCATCTAAAAATGTTTTCTATACATTTTTGTTGTATCATGTGACTACCAGGATGATAGAACATGAGCTAGATGGAGCTTCATCTAGCAATACCTATGTTTCTATTTCCCATGAAAGCTATTGGGCCTCACAGGTATAATATTTGTAATATTATTTACCTACCACTTGACACAACTTGCTTAAGATGCAAGTCACTTTCTTTTTCCCTCTCTAAAACCTCTCATCCTCAGTTTGTTAGAATTTTTTCACCTTACACTGTGCATTTGCTTAAGATGCAAATATTTTATTTTCCTGCACTTTTTTTGAAGTGCAATTTGATTGTAACACTTAAAGTTTGATGGAGAAGTGTGATGGATAGGAACTGCATGCGAGATGCAGTGTTCATATAAAATTACTGGCAGATCTCCCATTGAATTTCTTATAGTAAGTTGGATGGTATGCTGTTTTGAAAGGATCCTGTTATACCATATAATGCAGAATGTATTATTCTGCTGCTTAATTGAAGCTGCAAATATTAAAACTACATAGTTAATTTGCAGTTACGTAAATATTTGGAACTGTCACAATTTAATTGCTTTTAAGACTTAAGTTGACAACCATGGGGTTCTTTATTTTTTAAAAACTGCGATTTGTAAAGTCATGCAGAGGTTGCAGACTTTATGGGCTCGATTTTTGGATGTCCGAGCGGGTGGGTTCGTGGCGGGGAGGCTCCGAAAATCGGGGATTTCCGGGGCAGGTCCGGAGCTCGGCTCCAACCCGCCCACTTCCAGGTTCCTCAGTGATGCGCTTAGATGCGCGCGCAGCCCCCGCATGCGGGACTCCCGCTGGCAATTAAAGCTGGCGGGATCCCACTTAAACCAATTAATGTGATAGTTCAGGTCATTAGCAGACCTGATTTGTAGGATATTTTAGGAGGGGTGGGATTTTCAACTAAACTGAGAGTGTTTACCCTACGGGGGGGCAACACTCCCAGTTGAAATTGATGTGTTGCAGCCACCAGCCTGTGGCAGCTGCAAAGATCCATTTGGCAGGTGGGGGGAGGGGAGACCTTCACTCATTGCAGGAGGCCACTCTGTCACTTTGGACAAAGTTTGGCCTCCACCACCCTCCTCCTCCTGTCAATTAAATTCACAAACCTGCAACCTCAACCCCGGTGTGCAGACACATTTACCTACCTTGCGGACCCCCTCAGATGTACATCTTGCGGATGGGGGCCGCCATTGCAGCAATCATGACCTCCTCGGAGGACGAACAGCATCACCAGCCTCGCCGGCCACGCCGTCCACCTCTGACACGCGGAGCTCCACAACAGTGTTGTGACACATCCACCTGCACAGCAGGAGGGAGGGCAACGGCAGAGAGAGATGCGTTGCAGAAGGCACTACCCTCGCCACAGGGTCTACAGACCGAGGCTCAGCTTCCTGGACCTCTCTAAGCAGCAGAGCACATGGAGGCTCAGAGTCACTCGACGTTTAGTCATACACTTCTGCAGCCTCCTTCATGCCGAGCTGCTCCCGGCTGGCCCGAGCACCATCTTCTTACCTGTCGCTGTCAAAGTCACCACTGCCCTCAACAACTTCTCCTCCGCATCCTTTCAGTGTGCCACCGGGGACATCGCCGGCGTCTCTCAGTCGCCTGCACAAAAGAGCCCTGCAAATACACCTACACCCATTCTGCAGTGACACAATGGGTGGCATCAGGTGTGGATCTTCATGGTGATCCTCAGGAAAGGGCATTGTTGCACAAACCAGACAAGATTTTCAAAGGCATGGCAGTAATGGTGATAACAATTTTTTATAATTTTTTGCAAAACAAAGGAAAATAAATCAAAAACATGACATTTTGCCTTACACCTTTGTGCATCCCCTTTGCGCTCACAAAACCTTCGCCTTACGTTTACGGGAACCCCTACGTGGTGCTACCCCTGTGGCTTCAGCAGAGATAGTGGCAGGTTTCTCTTGTCCATGCCCTGACCGATGAGATGCTTTGCGCGGACGCCCTCTGGGTTTCGGTGAGCGTGAGGGAGATGCATTGGAGGGTGCGTGTGAGACATAGCCATGAGATTGTATGAGGATTGGCTTGCGTGGTAGTGTTCGAATGGGAATTGGGGCAGTGAGTGCGTGCATGCAAGGTGAGGATGATATTTGAGTGGATGTGAGGAGTGATGCGAGAGCATTGTGGTGGCAGTGCAGAAGGAGTTGTGTGGTGGTGGAGGTGATGTGGAAGATGGAGTGTGCGAGAATGCGTAAGTATACTCACTTTGGCTGACCTGGTTAGGTTATTAAATCTCTTCCTGCACTGCACCGAGGTTCTGGACACATTGCCGCTGCTAGTGACCTCCTCGGCCACCTCCAGCCAGGCCTTCTTGGTGGTGGAGGGAGGACACTTCCTCCCATCTGATGGGGAAAAAAATTTCCCTCCTCCTCCTCACCCCATCGAGCAGCACCTGGAGTGAGGAGTTAGAGAACCTTGGAGCAGCCTTGCCTCTGGCCTGCTCCATGATCCTAAATTGGTTCTTTGCTGCAGGAGGAGCATTGGAGGACTGCCCCTTTAAATAGGGCTCCTCCTGCTGACAGCCTGTGATGCGGGTGTGCAGTGCGCCCACTGCGCAGGTCTAGAACTGGAAACCCGGAAGCCAAGTTAAGCACCTTCAATTAGGCTGCGATCGCGTGCGGAGCACCCCGAATTCACTGTGCGTGTTACCCACGCGCTCAGTCGACCCCCCGCTGCCAATCCACTTCCCTCCTAATATCGAGCCCTGTTAGTCAAATTACCTGTTCCAACACCTGAGCATATTGGATCACCTAAGTGCAGTGCATTGAGGAAAATCAGGCAGGGAGGATCAGATGCCCATAAGGGAGCCCGTTTAATTTTGAGTCTATTAATTTAAATGGACAGAAATTCCGATGGGCTCTCTTATAGACATGAAATCCCCATCACCTGATTTTCCTCAATGAGCTGTGTCGAAGCATTGCAATACACCCAAGAACAGAGTTATTGCATTGCTTAAACACAGCACATCGAGGAAAATCAGCCCCTATGCCTCCTGTGTAAAATGTGAATTGGTAAGTTCACTGAAAGATTATGGAGATTCTGACTCCTTTGTCAAATGAATGCCTTTGTTTCTTTCTGCTTTTCTGAAGTGTAAGGGGTCTTACAACACCAGGTTATAGTCCAACAGCTTTATTTGAAATCACAAGCTTTCGGAGCTTTCCTCCTTCGTCAGGTGAGTGCAGGGTTCCATAAAGGCACAGCATATATAGTCAGAGAACAATGCCTGGTGATTACAGATAATCTTTCCAACTGCCCGTTATCACACCTCGGCAGAGAGATAGTCACAGCAATCAAAGGAGTGGATGGTGTTCAGACAGAGAAACATTACATCCAAGACTACTGAATACACAAGCGGTCAGAACACAAAGACAGAGAGAGAGAGAGACACCGGAAAGGCAGAGGGAGAGAGAGAATGACCAGTTGTATTGAACACCATCCACTCCTTTGATTGCTGTGACTATCTCTCTGCCGAGGTGTGATAACGGGCAGTTGGAAAGATTATCTGTAATCACCAGGCATTGTTCTCTGACTATATATGCTGTGCCTTTATGGAACCCTGCACTCACCTGATGAAGGAGGAAAGCTCCGAAAGCTTGTGATTTCAAATAAAGCTGTTGGACTATAACCTGGTGTTGTAAGACTCCTTACATTTGTCCACCTCAGTCCATCACCGGCATCTCCACATCATTTCTGAAATGTGACATAGAAACTTGAATGCGACACCTGACGTGTGGAGGACAGGTCATTTGTGCCAAATGTACCAGTTTTATACTATTACAGATATATAGTTAATGGGAGAAGACTGCTCTTCATTATCTGAAACAAAATTGTCAACCTATTTTTGTTTCATTGCACAACGTGCACAGAGGAAATCTTCCACCACTATCTGCTTGAGTGTCCCACAATAATCAGTATTGTGCTATCCAGTACATTAGTCCTAAAGTGAAAATTAAATATAATAATCATAAAAGCTGTGGAGGAAGTTAATTTTCATTTTTTAATTTCCCAGTATACTTACTACTGTATATTGATAATGTGAATGAGCTGGCCTGCTAGCTTTAATGAACATTGTAAAAGGGAGGAGACACAGTAATGATTTTCTGAAACAACATAACATATGTGATGGAGGGAAAGAGACTCCCATTTTTTCTATCCTCTTTTAAAAGCATGACTCCCTCAATGGGGTATGGTCCTCTGAGTGCACTCACCCTCTGGTACCTCACCCAATTGGCCTACCTCACCATCACTAGCACTAACTAACTCACATAAGAGTAAATGCTCTGCACCACCAGCCCTTGATCATCTATTCATTAATTTTAATGGATTGAAAATCCTGAGCTTGGGGGGTGTGCAATTTTGCAATATATAAATGGAGCACTAAAGTGGAAAATCTCCCCTATGGTAATTACAAAATAACCATTTCCACCACAGAGCAAGACAAAGAATTAAATTTACATAAGACGTTGGTTGACTTTTACAATGTGATTTTGTACGGCTGTGATCCCATTGTGGAGCCTCACTAGAGGGAAATGCAGATTGGAGATTGAGCTATAACACCATAGGGCCAATTCTGCAACCCACACTCCCACCTGGCAAGGCTCCACATTGGGAATGGAGCTTAGCAAAATTACTGCTAATAAAGGATTGCAAGTAGACTTTGGTGATTTGTATTTTGGAATATTTTCCAAGTGTTTCCCTGTAAATTTTGGATTTAAAAATTCATCTAAAAATAAAAGTGAATATATTGAAGAAATCCTTTGAAATTTTGCATTAGGATGATTGTAGGTGTGGTCTCAAGGCAGATTTCTCACTTACTGGTTTTCTACTTTGAACATTTAAAAAAAATATAAATTTGTTCTTCACAGTCTTAAGTGATGTGCCTGTGTACAACAACTGTATTCCAAAAGAGAATACTGGCTGTTTTTTAATAAGGTGCAAGAGATTGAATATGATTAGCATACATTTAGCACACAATTGTGCTAAATTACGAAGAACTGGTCAGTTTTCAGCTATCAGGACGAGCCGCATGATGGATTGTTGGACTGAGAAAGGCTCATACAGCAATCAATTGTACAGTAAACCCACTCACTAATTGGGTACTGGGCAATTCACTGCAAGACATTACTAACAGAGGTGGGTAGGAAAAATAGCATTTTATTGCAACTCTGCTGAAAAGATAGAATTGGGTAAAATGTGCTCAATGAATATCAAGCAACTAATTTACTCCAACCTGCCTCACTATCTTGCAATTTATAATTGTCCTTTGTTGCAAAAGTCACAACATTAATTTTAGATTTGGAAATATTAAGGCTTTAAATGATTTCAACTTCAGAATTTAATTGAAATAGATTGAAAATAAATTTTAATTAAAGCACAAGTCAGTGTCAGCATTGAATAAGAAATTATTTAAATCTATTGATTATGTATAAACCTGTTTGAATATTAATTGGCAGAGAATGTAAATAAATCTTTGATTGTAAAGTTCTAAAGTTTTCTAGAATTGCAAATACAGTTTGTTTTGTGTAACAATACACATCAACTAGGTATGAATTCAATGCATTGAAATTTTTATTTGTTTACTATGCCTACAGACAATAATGGTTACTTTTGTTGGGAAGGTGTGTGTATTGTGCTAAATGTCACTGTTACTAAGTTTTTGTCGAGGGTTACAATCCCAAGTCTGATCATACTTGAAGGCCACTCTTAATGATGTTCAGATAGGCCTCACCACGGTGCGATGGGCCACAGATTCATCCCTGTGATCCAGCAAACGATTAGCTCCTAATTTGGAGGCAGTTGCTGATTAGAACCCGAGCATTTTCACACAGGAAGGGCACAAAAAAGATGAACTGTAACCCAATGCCACAACTCCTTGCAACCAGAAACTTTCCTTGGTGATGGATTGGAAGTGGCGCCAGCACACCTACAAGGACAGAAAATGTGCATGGAGCATAGAACACACAGTAGAGAGAAAGAACTGGGTCTGGATGTGGGGAAGCATCATGTTTCAGGATTTTTGGTCATTTTTCTCTTCACTGAAAATAATTTGGGAATGAGTTATTTTTAAGTATTGCCTTTTTTTTTAAATGTGAATTTGCACATTTTTTTTTAAAAAGCCATAGGCTGCAGATATTTAATATGTGTATTAAAGCTAGATGAGCCAATTTGTGGAATGGTATAGCTCACCATCTATTTCAAATGTCAGTCAATTGACTCGTCCAGACTCATTAAACCAGGATGACCCCAATTGATTTTCACAACAGCAGAATATACTTTCTCTAAACCTGCACTCTAAGGGGAGTGAAGAGGTTGTTGGTTTGGTTGACAGGTCTACTATCGAATCAATGAATGGTGCAAAAAGTGAGAGGGGTTGCCCTCGCAATGGTTGGATTTTCAAATTAGGTTTGCGGCTGGCCGATCATAACACCCACCAATTTGAAACTGCCACTAACCTGACACAATGTCCTCTCAGAGCCTTCATTGGCCATGCAGCATGGTTTGGAGGCCATAACACTGCTCTCTATGGGCTTACCCTGCAGGGAGGGAGGGAAATACATTTTTGGTGCAGCCTTTAAAAGCCAACATCATTTCTCAGCAAGATGGAAGAAGGAACCGTGGCCTCAGGGGTCTGTGGCTGGAAGGGCATCGGAAGATTTGTTGAATGCATCAGTGTATATGCTGCTGCCAGATGTGAGGGCCAGGAAGGATAGGTATAGAAGCTGGAATTGTTCTCTTTAGAGCAGAGAAGGTTACGGGGAGATTTGATAAAGGTGTTCAAAATCATGAAGCATTTTAATCGAGTACATAAGGAAAAACTGTTTCCAGTGGCAGAAGGGTTGGTAACCAAAGGACACAGAGATTTAAAGTAATTAGCAAAAGAATCAGAGGCGACAAAAAGAAAAAAAAAATTTACACAGTGAGTTTTTATGAACTGAAATGCACTGCCTGAAATGGTGGTGGAAGCAGATTCAATAATAACTTTCAAAAGGGAATTGGATAAATACTTGAAAAGGAAAATTTTGCAGGGCTATGGGGAAAGAGCAGGGGAGTGGGATTAATTAGATAGCTCTTTCAAAGAGCCTGCACAGGCATAATGAGCCGAATGGTCTCCTTCTGTGCTGTATCATTCTATGATTCTATGGAATAACAAGCAGCAAGTAATATGCCAGCAGAAGGTTCCTTGATGCTGCATTTCACACACTCCGATAAGATGGCTAGAGTCCTAAACACTTGGGTGGCTCACATCTTCTCTCACATTCCTCTCTCCAACATATATTCATTTGTTCCTTTTTATAATTACTTGCAGGAGAAGGCAACATAATAGGAGGCAAACGAAGGATGGTCACCAAAACTACAACACTTGACTCCTAATGAGGTGAGGGTTGTTTAGATTATGGGTATCTATGCAACAGGGGGAGTGAGGGAGGGTGAAGGCAGAGTCCTCCCTGAAATATATGGCTAGTATTCCTTTCATTCCTAATATCCTTATTTACTCACTGATTCAGTCCCTCACAAAAAGGCAGATTGGCTACAGGAATGTGTATAGTTCTGTTTTGGCATTCTTCAAGAATCTTAGTCTGTGCAGGTAGGACTCTTCAGTCATTTCCCGATATGAGAGCTTGGCCCTGTACACAGAAGTGCTGGTCTAATGATTGGTCCGAATGGAGTTTCTAAGTTGCAAACACGCATTGCTGGCATGCCTTGTCTGATACTTCTCCTCCAGATCCTGCAAATAGAAAAATATGCCATATGAATACCATAGCTGCACATAAATGAACTGCTTAGCAGCTTTAGCTGTACAGCCACAGGTAAGAGATGCAGTACAGCTTTATAAAGCTGTCAAAAAGGCTGCAAAAAGTTCCTCTAACTCCCTTAGTCCAACAAGCCAAAATAGCACAGAAATAATAGTTACTACTAAACATGGCTAAAATAGCAATGTGCCTTTAACAACCAGGATACAACTGAAGGGAACAGGTCTCTCTTGCAGCACCCACTTTATATGGGTGCTAGCCTATTGACATAATAATAAAGCCTTTAATGACTCAAGTACAGTCTGTGCATAAGGTCCAAGCACTCAAAGCTCTTTCAGATAGCTTTGCTATGTGCATTGTGTATGAGGTGTAAAGTAGGCCTAAGGCTTCCATCTCCGATTCTACAGGGCTCCAGTGCCTGAAGCAGAGCAGCACATTGGGCACCTCTTATTGTTATATCAGCCCCTTTGATAATTAAAATGTAATAATACAAAGCCAAATCATACACTAATCAAGATTCCAAAACAGATTCCTAAAGCAGCAATAATATATAGCTTCTATAAAAATATACAAGTAGGGATGGTCAACATTTTTTTGCAGAAGTTTTAAAATGCACCCAAAAGATATGTTTCCTTTGATCCTGAGTCTTTATAGATATCAGTAATCTATTTACTGAAGCATTGCTGTGTGACCTTTGAAATTTTGCCTTGGTGATGGACTGGTCTGAAGTAATGTGACTGTCCAGGGTCTTCAGAGAATACTCAATATTTCTTTGAAGGTAAACTTGTTCCAAAAACATTACAATTCTATTGCAATATAATCAGCTTAAACTTACTTCTATATTCAATCACTTAACCAAAAAGGAATTTGATTTGAACTATTAAACGACTGAGACAAACAATCTGATATGACCATTATGCAAAATCTTATGTTTTGAACATGGCTTTCTAATTGTCTCAGTATGGTATCAATAGGCTGTTTCTATGGAAACCACTTATAGGTATTCACTGGTGATGCTATAAAGCTATTTAACTTGAAATGCTGGTGAGTGGTAAGTTCATGACTTTTTATGGGCTCATTTTTCAATAAGGAGCAATGCTAGTTACTGTATACATGGAACATTTTCTTTGTTCAGCTGCCAGAATGACTGTCATATAATTTTAAATTGGTTGACACATGGAATAATGTTCAGGCTGTGCCTTTGAATACACTAAATGTAATTTTCTGTCACCTCACAAATTAATTAATCACAGACAGTAGTGGCATGGCAGTTAACAACAACTGTTGTTCTTTCTTCATACATAAATTACTTGAATACATTTTTAATGGGATTTTAAAACTATGATTCAATTATTTCACCAGATTTATTGCTTCATCTTTACTGCCTTCTTTCAAAAAAAAAGTTTATTGAGTAACACCAGAAACACAGAGTACACTTACGGGGAAACAGGGTTGGTAATATCTTGATGGGCACATCCTCCTCAAATTCTGCTTTACTCTCCTTTCCTCAATCCTGTACTCTTCCTCCTCCTCTTCCATTAAAATAGGGAAATGCCCATTGGGAATCTCATGACTTTTTCTCAGAACGTTTTACCATGGTTAGAGAGGAAAATACACTGGTGGTCTCAGAGGTCAGCTCTGTCCAAGTACATCACAGAAAAAAAAAACACACCCCAAAATCTATCTTGTAAAAGTGAGCTATTGCTCTTCAAAGCTTCTCCAGCCTCAATGTAAACCCAATACCACCAGTATTAGCTGATAGTGGCAACAAGTAAACCTGTTTTCATTCATTCTAAAGTTACCTTTAAAACATGGTGGTGCAAGTCATGGGTTTTAGCCACTACCACACCGGACTTCCTCATTAGCATTTTAAAAAATGAGCTTCAGGCATCATCGGCATGTGCATCGTGGGGAAGGACTCAGATCCAATTGGAAATGGTAGCACAGCCATCATGAGGCAGAAACCCAATGTAAAAGGGGTCTGCCCCAGGCAGGTTCTGAAGGTTTGACAAGTTCAAAGCACCATTCAAACACCCAAGATGCACAAGAAATGGCATGTAATGGCCATATTATCTGAAGATTGTCAATCGTAATAAATCCTAGTTCAACAGTGGCTATCACACAACAAGTATAAGGAATTTCAAGTATCAGGATAGGGCAGGCTTACTTAAGTTATCAGGACATTCCTCAAGTAGTTGGTTAAATTGGTGTGTTCATTTCACTGTTGATAACATTTACTCTATAACATGTCGGTAACACTGCTAAGGGTGCCCTAACAGCCCTGAGTGCAGTCTTCTGTTTGGCAGCAAATAGGTGGTGAAATTACCAATAGTCCAAATATAAATCAGAATTTAATCAATCTGACCACAAATGGGGACGTTTTAGTGCATCTGGAATTTAAATGAAAGAAATACAGATTTTGTTTGATTTTATTTGTACCTTAATTTTTTAACATTATTTTCTCTTTCATCCCACACTCTGGTTTCAGATTTTGCTTTGGTCTCTGTGGGAGAGCTACGGATCTCTCCTGTGAACTAACTCCCCTCCTCTCTTTCCCCACTACCTACACACACACACATATAGACAAGCTTGGGAATTCAAAATGCCAAGAATTGGAAGAAATCCACACACAAGCTTTCCATATAATAGCATATTGCCAGCATAATGCTTTTAAGTAGATACCCACAATTGAACGGTCAGTACATTACTTGAGCAGCTTAGGTGTCATCAAGTTAGAACACTGTTGAGTTCCTCTGCGTCTTGAGCAAATACAGAACACAATGTTTATTTTTCAATCTTTATTTGTAAAGTGAAGCAAAAAAATTCTACATTCATGAGTTATACCCAGTTGGAAGTGCTTTAGAATGTATTCTTGTCTGTAATTTATCTGTCACTATTAGATTGAGAATAGTGTATTTTTCTTCCCCATTCTAAATCTTGTGTTTCCATTTTTTAGATAAAGAGAAAATAAAATTAAAGTACAAATTGCAGAGGTTAGACATGTTTGATTTAACAAATCAAAATGACGAGCTAATAATTTAATGTGCTAGCACTTAAAGATGAATTAGTGCCAGACTTAGTAGTTTAGAACATAAGAAAGAAAGAACTTATATTTACGTAATGTGTTATCATGTTCAAAAGACTTTCCTAAGTGCTTTACATCCAATGTATTACTGTTGAAGTGCAGTCACTGTTATTATGTAGGCAAACATGGCAGTAATTTGAATACAACATACATCAAATTAGATGAATGGCTAATTAATTTGTTTATGGTGGTGTTGTTTGAGGGATAAATATTGGGCCGGATTTTGCTGTGAGTGACAAATGAACAATACCCGTCGTTGGTTAGACTTGCACTTGCCCATAGACTTTCTATGAGCTTTTGCACAGCAAGTCACTGTCAATGGGACAACCAAATGTCGAGGAGCCCTCTACAGGGCATCTTGGACCTGTGTGAACAGGGCAAGCAACTGTGTATCTCCTTAACCAATCAGATTGAAGAATCATTAATAACAGCGCAGAATCTGAACCAGGAAGTGTAAGTTAGAATAGTGAATTCAATGTCAAATCAGGTGCAGAAATAGAGGGAAAGAAAGATTGAATTAAAAGACAGAGATAAAAGAGACAGAAAGAAAAATTAAAAATATATATTTTTTAAAAGTCCAACAAAAATTAAAATCTGATGGAATGAGACCCCACACTTGTAAAAGATAATTTTCAGTGCCAGGGAGGTTGTTTGGCAGTAATTACGACTTACCACGCCATTAAAAGGGTGCTTACACGGGAATGCCCTAACTTTTTTTGGAGAGTTTAGTCTGTATCTATGTCAAATGTAAGGAATCTTACAACACCAGGTTATAGTCCAACAGTTTTATTTGAAAATCACAAGCTTTCGGAGGTGAGGTGCCGTTTTCATGCAGCTTTAGGAGGAGCATCGCATCTCGAACAGCAACTTCCTGATTTCCACATTTAACTGCACATGTGCGGTCACCGGAAGTTACTGTACATAAATAACGGTGAGCACTGTTAGCTTCACCATTATTTTTACAGAAAATCCCGGCCCATTGCCCAGGAGATTGGGTGAACTCCCTGCTCTTCTTCGAATAATGTTGTGGTGAACAGGTAGATGGAGCCTTGATTTAACATTTCAACTGAAAAATGGGCAAGAAAGGATGTAATAAAATCAATGTGTCAAAAAAGTAACTTAGAAAATGTACATTTTTTGCAAATATAATATGCTAAATATCTTGAAAACCTTGTGTTTATGCACAATTTTTACAGTTGGGAGTCCAAAGATTACAAAATACCTGAAGGATATTGACTTGTGCTGGCTAAATACTTTTAATGGCTCTTGTTCATTTCTGTGCCACAAAACAGCAAGGTTCTAGAAAGTTCGAATTTTGATGTTCTGTCAAGGCAATATATCCAATACACAAGTGGAGCTCTGTTCATTAGACATTTATAATAATGCTAGTGAATATCAAGTTGCATTATAGTAATGTTGCAAGTCAATTCAGCATTCTCCATTGGAAGTACTTCATATCTATTAGTCCCATTAGCATACTGTCTTCACCCTTGATTTTTGGTTGAAGTTGAGCATCAGGGAGGCAAATCCATTTCAAATGTTTTGTCCTCCACGGCCCTGTTAGTGCCATTTAGTTTACACATTATAGTCTAGATGTTGTTGCATTTGTATCAGAGTCCTCTCTCTACTATTTTAACAGAGTCATTAACAAGTTTAAAATAGATGTGGTGATGCCTCTATTAAAATATCAGAGAGAGGAATTTGATAAGAGCATATTAAGTGTTCATATAATAACACCATTCACATTACCTTCCAGAATTTTATTTCTTACCCATAATTTAGTTCAGCAGCAGCTCCTTGGGCTGTACTTGGAAGTGAGTGCTGCTTTCATTTCGTGTCTAACATGATTGCTGTAGTTTGTAATGATAATTGACTCAATGTAATAAACTTATTGATCATTAGCTGTAAGATTAAGGCAGGTAGGATGCATTACATTTGAATCATTTTATTTTAAATATATTTTAACATGTGTATCTCAACATTGTGCAAAGGTTAATAAAATAAATGTTTCAATATTACTCTATTTATTATTAACAGATTTGTGTTTCATCTCCAATGCATAAGAAACATATAAAGTATAAAATAAGTCCTTGTTCACTATTCCTTGTGTTACATCTGAATAAACACTCACATTGGTGTGGTAATATAATGACTGCTTTTATTTCAGACTCTCTGGAATATTCCCAATAGATATAACAACATAATATAAGGGGAGACCCTGGCGTGTAATTGCTACGGTGTGCTTGCTCCTATCAGGGGGACCTCTAGTGTTCAATTTACAATATGCAAGCACAATACGTATCACCTTATAATTACTCATTACTGAGGAAATTATATATTATCTTAACTAATCTTAAACCTCAATAGCCTGCTTGTTTTCCTTATGTGGTCAACATTTCAGTTAAGGCAGGAAATGGTAATGCTGTGGAATGGAATACTTTTCTGCTGGTGGCAGAATCAAGTACATCCAGGTCAGTTATAGTGTGGGTCAGATGGAAGGTAAATTTCTCTCTGCTTTCTTCATCAACATGTCTTAACCCTAAATTCGGAAAAAAGAAAGGGCTTTGCTGTATCAGTATGACATTTTGGTTCCTACTCCGGCCATTGTTGTCTCTCTGAATGTAACTGCCAGGTCATTGGCAATTAGTGCCAAATTTATTGTCGCAGGAGTGCTCCTCTGGGCCCCACAAGGAAACATTGGGCATCCCTTGCCCTGGGCTTTCCCCCTTTCCCCCAACCGCGATTCCGCTCCCCGAGCCCTCCAATCACTTACCTTGTGTTGAGGACTGTTCCCGGTGGTGTCCTTCAATGGCCACAATTGTAACGGCTGGACAGCTGCTTCCCATGACTTCCCAGCTATTTTGGTCAGAAAGTCAGCAAGCTGCATGCTAATCAGGTCCAGCCGTTAAAATCAGCCTGCCACCTTTCCCAAACAGGACAGGTGGCAGGCTGATGTGTTCCCGGCCGGGAGTACAAATTGACACCATTGTGTCAGTTTGGCTCAGTTGATAGCACTGTTACCTCTGTGGGTTCAATATACACTCCAGACTGTGCACATAATCCAGGTTGGCACACCAGTCCGGTACTGAGAGTGTCTACGTCATTGGAGGTGCCATCTTTCAGATGGGACATTCAACCAAGGCCCCGTTTTCTTGTTCAGATGAATATAAAGCATCCGTTGGCACCATTTAAAGAAGAGTAAGGAGTTCTGCTCTCCTAGCCAAAATTCATCCTTCAACCAGCCCCAGAAAAAAACAGATTAATTGATCATTTATCTCATTTCTGGGATCTTGCAGTGTGCAAATTGGCTACTATGTTTGCCTATATAACAATAGTGACCATACTTCAAAAATAATTAACTAGTTATAAAGTGCTTTGAGCTTCCTGATATGAAAAGGACCTATACAAATGCAGGTATTTTTAAAAATCTTACTTCCAATCTCGGTTCCAGAGAAGAATGAATAAGGCACCGCACAATCCCTAGTGCAATGAATATTAATGATGTGCATCAGCGACAAACAAATCATTGAAATAATAAAAAAACAATTTTTATGATTTTGCTGCGGGAAGAAGATATGCAGCAGTTCATGTGAGAGGTGTATTCCTGTTAGTTTCCGATTGCTATCATCAGCAATAATAGTATGCAAATCAACGTGGAGGGCAGTGAAATAACATTAAAAGCGATAGAATTAAGTATAAATACTTTAGTAGTTCTTAACACTTTTTTTGATACCAACAGGTGCTAACTGAGGCCTTTTCAGAAGTTTGAAAAGAAAAATCAATGTTCAATTTGTCACTGCATTGTTAACACGATCCCTTAGGAGGGGCGAGCAGCTACAATGCAGATCAGCAGGTTGATTCTTCCCTTATCTAGGATGTCACTGAATGTAAATGAAACCGATATACATTTAAAACGAACAGAACGTTTCCATGTATACTTAATACATTAATAAATCAAACAAGTGAAATCTGCAAATTGCACAGTGCTACTATTATAGGGGAAGAAGATCCAAGGTCATTTGCAGAACTGTTTTATCATATTTCATCTAAATGGATTAGCATTGCCAGATTTTAAGATGTATATCTGTATGAATCTAGAAAACACTTTCCAAAATGTTCTTTATTCAGAAAACCTCAGTGCCTTCAGTCTCATTACAAAATGACACCAACTGTGACGTGATTAGCATTATTTGCGTGGGTGTTGGATACTGCTCGATATCCGTTTCAAAATGCCACGGCTCCAGTCACAGTAATGCTTCGTACATAAATTATAAGTATGTAAATATCTCAAACAGACTGCGACATGTTCCATGACCTTTATTCAGAAATGTCAAAATAATTACTATACATGTTTCAGCTACAAAATCCTCCTTTTATACTAAAGGATTCACATCTATTCACTTCAGAGTTTGTAAGATAAAAATCTACCATCTCAAAAGGAATTAGTTAACTGACACATCAAAAGATCTTTTCTCATTTGCAGTTGGTTACACACTGATTTACTTAAAATTATTCCCATAAGCATGCTAAATATATTTATCAAATAAAAAATTAATTGGAAAAACATATTAGTGCGTCATTTTGTGCAGTTGTGCGCCTAAGCATTAATTAAAGGACAGGAAGGAGCATCTGAAATCCTCCTCCCCAGTATAAACTAATGGTATTCATGGGGCTTTTCTTGCCCGACAATATTCCAAACCTTTTAATCCCATTGCAACCAAAGTGCTGTATTTAATAGGGATATGAAAGCTTTGCATACATAAAATAAGCAGATTTAGTATGAATAGTTTAACATCACAAAGCACCAGTACACCACAGTAAATATGTTCCAGTCTAGGTTTAGGACATTACTTTTACAGCAGTCAACAAATATATAAATCCTTAATGACCTGACATGACTACAGAATAATTTGTAAAGTATTGATGCCATTTTAGAACTGTCCTGTTGGTATCATTAAGATTCCACGTGGAAATTACTCTTGGTCATAACAGTGGACAAACGCTTACCACACTTGAATGATATTCCTCTGTCCGCTATTTTAACGGAGATACTAACCCATTTTTGTCAGTGGAACAATCAGCATCTAAGAGGGTAGATTTTAACTTTCACCGCTGGGCGGTAAACTCAATGGAAAAGAACATTGGGTGGGGTGTTTAATGAGCGGCTGATCCACAGTCCCGAGTTTAACACTCGGCAGTGAAAGTTAAAATCTACCCCTTTCCTGTAGTTAAGTAATAGCCATTGTAGTTGGGAAATTTGCATTACTGACTACATGCTTTAGTTCCCAAAAGAATGATGAAAGATGAACAAAACAGAGGAAAATTATATTCCTAAATTCGTTTTTGCTGCTGCTTTTGGTGACACAGTGAAGGTCAGGGAATGTTACTGGGAGGCAGGGATAACTAGACCCTCCCATGCTTTAAAACTGTTTTCCTTTCACCATAGCTCCAGAGGATGAATTAGCACCACCACCTAGTAATATTTGCTGTGAAAGCAAGAATAGGAACAACCATATATTTAGGGAGGCCAATCAGGGAGGCACGTTTTAAATAGGAGAGGAACCTGGAGGCAGATTTTTTTTAAATTCATTCATGGGATGTGGGCATCGCTGGCGAGGCCAGCTTTTATTGCCCATCACTAATTGCCCTTGAGAAGGTGGTGGTGAGCCGCCTTCTTGAACCGCTGCAGTCCATGTGGTGAAGCTTCTCCCACAGTGCAGATTGTATTGAACAGAGGCACAGCAATTATGCTGGCCAGAAGAAATTAAGCTTATAAATTTTATCCACCCACATCTATATTTGGGAGTAAATTTTGACTGTTGGGCAGTCAACCAATGGAGCGTTTTGGTCAGCCGCCCAAAAGTGCCAGCATGATGCTGTCCATTTCGTGGGCTATTTAAAAGAAAAGCAAATAGGATTCTAACTTTTATCTCAAGAGGCATAGAATAGAAAAGTTAAGAGGTAACGATGAGCCTAAATAAAACCTTAAGACCTCTGTTCAAGTACTATGTGCAATATTGCACTTCACACTATAGGAAGCATATTGAGGCTTTAATGGGGGTACAATGCAGATTCACTAGGATGCTGCTGCCTGGTATGAGGAAATACAAATGCAAAGAACAACTTGGAAAATTGTGTCTTTTTTCATTACAACAATGCACATTGCGAGGCAATATAAGAGGTTTTTGAATTATGAAAGTATGGGACAGGATAGATAGAAGCAGACTGTTTACAGTGGTTGAGGGGTCAAGTATGAGGGGCTATGGATACAAGATTAAATGTAAGCAATTTAGAACAGAGGGCAGGAGAAACTTCTTCACACAGAGTTGTGAGGCTGTGGAATTCACTTCTAGGGTTTTAGTGGTTGAGGCAGAAACTATATCAACATTCCAGATTAGATTGGATGGGTGGATGAAGGAAAATAGGTTGAAGGGATATGTGAACACGCTGGGTAAATGTGATTAGAAGGGTAAACACCGACATGGTTGGGCGTAATGGCCTGTTTCCGTGTTGTAACTTCTATGTATAACAACTCGCTCAAACATATGTAGACACCACCAAGGAACACTGCAATAGAAAGTTAACTTACGCAGCTTTCAAAACGTTAGGGCAATTAAGACCTAACAGATTGCTAATTAACTCTCAAATCTCAAGAGTTAATGTTAATAAGAATTTCAATACCCGAAGCTGATAAATGTAGCGGATTACTAGGATGTAATAAAGGGCAATTGAAGGACCTGTTATGGATGATTAGTCAGTGATTTAGACTATCTTTGCTAGCAGGATTTTCCTTGCATTATAAGATACAGGAAGTGTGGCGCCATGTAAATACAGTACTTAAAAATCATTCCTATGAAAGGACTGACACACGTTTTTATCTCAGTACGTTTAGTAATTGTGGGTTTGGAGGAAAGTGTGACTTGGAAATCAAATGGAGCCTTTGATGGCTTATATTTTTTTATTTGCTTTTCTCATAAGCAGACTGAAGTTATGGTGTAAAATTTGTTGTCTAAATTATTGTATTTTTATGACTGATATCTGTATTATTTTTATATATATTATTTTCTGCTTTCACCATAGAACATTTTTTTAAATGACTTGCACAGGTTGGCTATTTTTCAAAATATTTTAAGAAAGTATGGGAGTTAAATTGGTTAACCCCTGAAAACAGGGGCTGGGCTCGCGGTGCGCAATTAACACGCGCCCGGTCTTTGCAAGCTAGGCAGCACGGAACATTCATTCTGCCTGGTGATGTCAATGATTGCTGCATGCAGCCAGTGCTATCCATGCTTTTGAGTGGCTGCACGCATCAGTAGGGGGCCCTGATATCGGGAATGGCTAGCATTACTTAAAGGCAGTCTGCACTTCTTAAAGGGGATGTGCACTGTGGCTGCAGGAAGTGGTGGAAGTCAATGGTGATGATGGAAGTGAATCTGTGCTGCAATATAGTGAAGCATGGTGATGATGGGAACTCCAGAATTTTTAATGAGCAACAACTTGGCTAATCAAAGTTTGCGGGACTCCTTTATTTTCAAAACATAAGATACGGGTCTGAACGAAGTCTAAACAGAGATCAGAAATTGCACACATTAAACATAAATGCAGGTCTCGTCCTTATGTTTAAAAACTGTTGTTTTATTTTAGAATATTGAATAAAGGTTCTCTGATGATGCACTAGAGGCCTTGGTGCAAGAGATGGACAGAAGGAGGGTGGATAGTGGCCCTCCAGACATATGCTGCCACTGAGGCAGTGGGAGGCAGTAGGGGACGTGGTCAATGCCCGGAGCATAGCACCACAAAATGGATGCGGTGCAGGAAGAAGTGCAATGATTTGACATGAGTGTTCAAGGTGCGTGAGTTCAACTATCAAGTGGCATGTCCTACCAATTGCACCACTAGCCTCATTCACTGCTCCATGCAATACGCCCCCTATCAGCCACCTACCAACAAACTCTTTCAATCAGTTCTCAACTCTTCCAATCAAATGCATCCTCTTACCCTCACACATTACCACAGTTGCAAGCCACACATCCACAATTCACAGGTCACACACACTGGCAGCTATTCAACCATGACAGCCACATCACCCAAACATCTTGCAGGACACACTTCCCACTTTCTTGCAGGAGAAGGTGGCATATAACAGAGGGCAGCAAGTGGCAGTGGCTCCATGGAACGTGATCCTGCTGTTCTCTCTCAGGTTGACGGCATTCCTGTCCCACCCCTGCCACTCCACTATTGCCCTTGCTGTTGCCTGCCAGCTAGCCAGCCCACACCCAGTAGAGTATTGAAACTTTATTTTAGGAACATAGGAACATGAATAGGCCATTTAGCCCCTCGAGCCTGTTCCGCCATTCAATGCGATCATGGCTGATCTGTGACCTAACTCCATATGCCTGCCTTAGCCTCATATCCCTTAATACCTTTGGTTAACAAAAATCTATCAAGCTCAGATTTAAAATTAACAATTGAGCTAGCATCAACTGCCGTTTGCAGAAGAGAGTTCCAAACTTTTACCACCCTTTGCGTGTAGAAATGTTTCCTAACTTCACTCCTGAAAATCCTGGCTCTAATCTTTAAGCTATGTCCCCTCATCCTAGTATTCCAGTATTGAAGACCTCCAAAAATAGGTACAAATGCATCAGCAGCCAGAAGCAATAATCCAGCAACCAACCTATAATTCGTGCATGATCCCTTTAAATAGCACTTGGGGGGTTCCTCCATGCCATTTAAGACCTGTTCTGCTGTAGAAGGTTACGACAGCGCATTGACTGGAGCGTGGAGTTCCAAAATAGCAGCAGTCCCTGTAAATCAGCATTGCACACTGATTTACGTCATTATCTCCCTACTCTACATGTTGCCGGCTTTCGTTAGGTATGCGTGCACAACCACCTTTACCAAAATGGCATCCTGCACACGTCACACCGGAAGTGTGCGCACCCATCTCGGACGTTTATCGGGGCTTAGGTATCCACGTAGCGCCTAAGAACGGGCGCTACGCGGTCCAATTTAGCCCTCTATATCTCTTTCTTCTGTAAAAATGCCATTGCCTAAACTCAGCAGATAAATGTTTCTCTATTTTCCTACTTTTAATGCTGTTTGAATTCAATTTATTGCTGATTTTTGCTTACATTACCGGTATGCAATCATACTGGTTAGATACCATGATTGATCTCAGATTGCTGGGTGTGAATAGTGCTTGGTTGTACTGTTTGTTTTGGTGAGATACATGTATCTTGCCTTTAGATTTTTGACTAAGCACACCCATTGCAACAATATTTTGACTAAGCACAACCATTGCAACAATATTTTATTATACGGTGCATTCTAGGCCAGAAATGTCTCAACCTTGCATCTTGTGCAGTCCTGACTTCCTTCGTCCCACCAATTTCCTGTTTTGTGTTGTCAGCAGGTAAGACTTCCTGCCAGTAGTGCGCATTCATATAATTGGCCCATTATGTATGGACACTTTTGGGCATTCAGTTAGTGTTTCATTGCACCTTGGGCTGCATCCTGCCCAGCTCAAAGTGTAACAAATGTTCTAATTACTCATTCTGATGTCTGATTAGTAATAAAACATTCTCAAGCAGATCTCCTGTGGCATTGCTCAGCGTGAGTTGGAGGATATGCAATTTTATAACAATAGAGATGTTATCATTAAAGTGTGAAGGAGAAAGTGTTACAAGAAGTAAATGTGACTCATAGGAAGTATACGCTATCCATAAGACAAGTAATATATTACTAGCAATTTTCCCATGGCATATCACACCGCGTGGGAGAAATTCAACCTCGTTTTGCTAATTTTTCAGGCATAAAACAAGGTAGAAACTTACCAAAATTTGACCAGCAACTTCCGCCCCTAATTTGCTCCTACAGTTTAACAGGCTGCCATTTTGGTTCAGGAAACTTGTCAGTGCCTAGGACGCCCACCTGAAACATACGTTCAGCCCCTTGAATACGGACCCCAATGCCAAACTGGAAAAAAGAATCCTCCTGCTCCTCCTGGCTCCACAGAAATACTGCGGGCTGCTGCCGACCTCCAGCTCATCTCCCCCCTCCACCGGACTTTCCTGCGAGTGTAAATGGGCCCTGACCAAAATCTCCCTCAAACTTTCCTCAAACCTACAATGAAGACTTGTCAATAAACAAATAAACATTTTACCTCACAAAGTCTGTATTTATTCATGGGAACAATCTCTTAATTTGCTTTAACATGTAAATCATTTTTAATAGAATGATTGAATTTGATTATACGGTTGAATCCTGTCACAGTAATCAATTTGGAAAGTAGCCCAAATGATCACCATAATCAACTGATGTCAGAAGGTAGTATTTCCTGTTGTGTACTGTTGACCAGTACAACCAAACTGCACTGATCGCTATAAATAATTGCAGTACTGAGTATATTTCCAGCTTCAGTGCTCCTGACACAGACTTTGCACGCCACGAGTGTGGACAGGAAAATCATGGAAGTGCATGCACCCAAATTCTCAATATTTGCTCCTGGCACACAAAGTTCTGCATCAGAAATACTAAAGGTGAAAATTTAGCCCAACATAGTATCACATGGGTTGTGATTTTGTAAACAATTATTGGCTGTTATAAGTAACTGATTGCTACAAACTGTAATCTGTATAACAGGGATTCACTGTATTACTGAATTTGCTTTGATTTAAAACTGTGTTTTATGTTTCAATGATAATTCTATAAATTAAAATCAAATGGTTTGATATTATCAAGGTAAACCTAATTCTAAAAGATTTCCAACAAGTTTGGAGAACTGGTGTATCAGAAATGTGAGAATAATGATTAAAGATATCTACCAGCAGTTACAAAGTGATATTTTATGGCAGTTAAGGACATAAGAAATAGGAGCAGAAGTAGGCAATACGGCCCCTCGAGCCTGCACCGCCATTCAATAAGATCGCGGCTGATCTCCGACCTCAACTCCACCTTCCCGCCCTATCCCCATATCCCTTGATTCTCTTAGTGTCCAAAAATTTAACGATCTCAGTCTTGAATATATTCAATAACTGAGCATCCACAGCCCTCTGGGGTAGAGAATTCCAAAGATTCACAACCCTCTGAGTGAAGACATTTTTCCTCATCTTGGTCCTAAATGGCCGACCCCTTATCTTGAGACTATGACCCCTAGTTCTAGACTCTCCAGCTAGGGGAAACAGCATCTACACTGTCAAGCTGTCTGAGAATTTTATACATTTCAATGAGATCACCTCTCATTCTTCTAAACTCCAAAGAATATAGGCCCACTCTACTCAATCTCTCCTCATAGGACAACCCTCTCATCCCAGGAATCAATCTAGTGAACCTTCGTTGCACCCCCTCTAAGGCAAGTATATCCTTCCTTAGGTAAGGAGACCAAATCTGTACACAATTAGTCACAATTCCCTTGTGCTGCCTCATAAATACAGTTAAGTTAAAATAATGTAGTGTTATGACAATGATAGACATTAATGTTATTTTGCACCATTGTGTGAATGAGGAATGTCCAAACTAATAGGCAATTCAGTGGCTATACATGAGATGAATAAGTGTAGGGAGGTATTCAAAGATTTGAATAGGTCTGTGCTCTCAGAATAGAAGGGTTGAAATTTGCTCTCAGAGATATTTGTAATTGATGCATTAATGCTTTTATGGAATTCCTCTGAACACATTCATTTAATCCATTTACTTTAAATGATTTAGCAAATGTGTTAAAATAAAACACAGAGGCATTTTCCATCTACGCAGTAGCATATTTATTATAAATCGCTGAGCAACTTCATCCCAAAAGACTTGTTTAAAATCATCACTTCCATACAAGGTACATAGACTGGAGTACATTCACTTGCACTACCAGCATCTTGTCAAATTTACTCCATCAGTTGTTGGTCTCCCCTTCTCACTGACTCGGACTCCCTGAAAGCTAGTTGTTTAAGTAAATTTCCCTCAACAAGCCATCCAAATAAAGAATATTCCATTTCTAATGGACAATCTGTTAGAAATGACATGTCATTTTATATTGCTGAATATTATCAATGCATGTTTTTACTGCCTCTCCTCATTGCTGTGGCAACATTTTCAGTTCATTGGTCCCTGCTAAGTTTCTTAATTCAAGAACTTATAGAGCAGGAGAAAATGAAGAGAGTCGTTAACAGAAACAGGAGATGGACACAGAGGGACTCTGATAATGTTTTGATTCATCACCTTTAGAAACAGTTTCACAGCAAAATTTCTGGTGCAGGGTTATCAGGAGTACCATAATTACAGCCAGTGCAAATCTTGCTTTTAAACTTGTTCATTTTTCAATTTGTAATACTGAGAAGAGCCAACTATCCAAACAGCTCTCATCATTTAGTAGATTTCATGGTACATTAATGCTACAATTGTCCTGTTGTGCAAAAAGAACCCACTTTACACGACACTAAACTTGCAGAATGAGTGTACCATCAGAATCCAGTAAGCAACACTCTGTGCAGGGTCTAGAAGGGAGTTCCGCCTTCCACCCCACTCCATAGGGATGCGATCAGGGAACAAAACCGTGGCTAACTACTCACATCACAGCTAAATTGCTGTTGATACTGCACCAATAAGTGCAATACAAGACATCATAAACAGAATACTAAGAGAGAGGCATACATAGACTGGGAAAGAAATGAGGTGCAGTAATCTGCTGAATTAAAATATCCCCATTTAAAATACCACACTAATGATTATAAACATTCATCCCCTTCACAGGAAATAATGAAATGAAGAATTTGCATTTATATAGTACCTTATCATGTCATCAAGGCATCCCAAAGCACTTCACAAACTAATTACATTTGAAAAGCAATCACTGTTGTTATTAGTTCATACTTCCATAACAATTTTGTTGACTTTAGCAATTGAACAACATTCTTATATCAAAAATGAGCAAATTAAATGCACTATCCATTTCAAATCTCAAAAGTTAGAGTTGCTAGCAGAATGAATGTTATACACAGACATGCGAAACCAATGGGGGTAATTTTTAACTTCAGCCGAAAGTGGACATAAAGTCGGCACTGTGTCCACAGCACCCGCTCAAAGCCACCATCGGGAAACCCAAACTATTTTCAGGGCCCCATTTGAATTTAACCAACAAGCTGTAGGCACCAAATGTGTGCTCCACTTTAGCTCGCCGGCTTCTACACAGAAGCAGCTGGGAAGTCGGTCCTGTTGGGAGGCATCCAATCCAGAAGGATTAAGAATGGAGCAATAATGGTCCACTGTAGTTTTGTAGGCTCTTCCTGCACCTCTGGGCACCACAAAAATTTCCCCCCAAAAATCTGTCAGGCCTGGCCTCCAGCGGTCCCTTTAAGGACCACTGATTAGGCCTCTCAACGCCTGGCAAAACTGGACCTAGCATGCACAGCGCATGTTCCACCCACTTGTACATGAAAATGGTAATCGTGATCCTACAACTAGCAAAGCACACTGATTTGCATACTCAAATAGTCGCTGCCTGTTTTGGGCGGAAGTGCTGGGCACCCATTTAAAGTCATGTCTGAAATTTGAATCAGGCAGGCCTTGGGTATCAAAGGAGTGTCCAAGGTGTCACCCAATTTTCCTCTACCAGATGCCCATTTTTCAGCTGAGAAATGAGCAAGCAGCAGTTGAAAATTTCCCCCAACATGTTTTCATTATATTTACTCTAAGATATGATTTTTGTAATAAAACTAACAGTTTGAGGAGGAAAGTAAATACAAAAAAGAATGAGACTATACCAGCCTTGGTTGTTCTTGCCTGTGAATTAGAGTAGTACATTAGTCACTACTTACCTATTAGTTAGCATCAAGGGGACATATCGCCACCTGAATCCAATTTGTTGTATTTCCATGGGGAACCTGCAGTGATTTATTGCAATTTTAATTGGTTAAAAAATAATGTAGGTGGAAGATTACTTGAAAGGTTTTGTTTCATTTGAACAAGCTCTTTGGGTGGGGGGGGGGCATAAAGCCTGTATAACAGAAAAATGTTTTATTGTGTTCAAAATAATTAAGCTGTGAAAGCTATCTAGCTCTGCACGAAAGACATAGGACGACCAAATAAGTGCATGTTAATGAGTAACCACATACAAATTCCTCATGCAAGATACAGATTTGTTTTATTTCAATGGCACCTATTTTTTTCCAGAAAATGGAAAACTGATTCACTGAGAAAATTTCTCTTTGAAAGAAAGACTTGCATTTATACAGCACCTTTCACGACCTCAGCACATTCCAAAGTGCTTTACAGCCAATGAAGTACTTTTGAAGTGTAGTCACAGTTGTAATGTAGGAAATGTGGCAGCTAATTTGCCCACAGCAAGGGACCCACAAACAGCAATGAGGTAAATGACTAGATAATCTGTTTTTAGTGATGTTGGTTGAGGGATAAATGTTCTTATTTTTTTGATCCCACCTAAATATATTGTATTCTGATATGTTTATTTTCCATTCTTATCCAGTTTGCAGCCAGGTTTCTGTTAATGCTGTTGTCTCGATCTTCCTGTAAAATAATTGCTTCCAGTTGCCCCAATTTATTTCCCACATTCTGTGCATTGAATTTACATGTATTTTAACCTTTTTTTGTTTTTATTTTTAACACTACTCCTTTTTCCATGTTTTTTTGTCGATAAAACAGTCTTTCCTCATTTATAATTAGTCTATTTGATTTTATTCCTCAACTCTATATCCCTCTAACTAAATCATTTTCTGCATGAATACGATCCTCATCTATTTCTCCCTTCTTTATTAGCTGCTCCTGATTGTTTTTATTTTCCCAGCACCCCCTCCTTCCTAGTTTAAATATCTCATCACTTCCCGACTTAACCGTTATGCCAATACATTAGTACACTGCCTGTTCAGATGTAGCCCATCCTTGGGGAACAGCTCCCAGTGTCCCGGAACTGGTGCAATGCCCTTTTCCTGACATCACACCTTTAGCCATGCATTGATTTCCCTAATTTTCCTGTCCTTCCCTATTGTTGTTCATGGCTGGGCACATAACCCGGAGATTACCACCCATGAAGTCCAGCTCCTAAACTTGTTTCCTAATCTCCTAAATTCATTTGGAGGACATCAGGCCTGCTTTTAACTATACCATTGGCATCCACATGGGCCACGATAACTGATTGCTCTCCCTGCTCTGGCACAATCTTTTCCAAGCTATTTGATATGTCCTTTATCCTAGCACCTGGAAGGCAACAAAGCATCCTGGGCTGTTGATCTAGACTGCGAAATATCATGTCAGCCCCTCTAACTATTGAATCCCATATCAAAACTGTATTTCTAGCTGTGTTGCTAATCTTCCTCACTTCAGCCATCTCAGTGCCATTGATACTTATTTGGTTGCCCTGCCCAGAATCCTCATTTGCCCCACAGAAAGCTAGAGCTGTAAATCGGATTAAGAGCATAAGTTGCTCTGGCCGCTCCAATTCTAACCTTTCCTTCTTGCTTTTCCCCGCCTCTTGAATAGTTACCCATCTTTCCCCCTCCATTGCCTGGTCCCTATCTCTCATCAGTGTAACTACCTCTCAAACTTTCGCTTCAGAAACTTCTTTCCATCACAGATGTATTGGATTGTCTCCATCTCCTTCTCAAGTTCTGAGATTTTCAACCCGAGCAATGTGAGTTGGAGACACTTCCCTCAGGCATGCTTGCCCGAGTCAACGTTGGTGCTCCAAACTCTTACATCTTTCAGGAATGGCATATCACTGTCGCTTTCTGTGCTGCCATTATTACGTTAAGTTGGTTGATTCTATTTGAAAGTTTGTATTAGTTACAAATAATATCAGTAAATCTACTAAGCACCTCCTTCCCCCTCTGCATCTAATTCCCACTCTCACCACATTCTGTTTCCACCTCACCATGTTATCGGCTCACTCTGATGCACTCTCGGACCGAGCATGGGTAGATGTACAGCAAATCTCCCTCTACTCCGCCCAACAATGTGCCACTGTCTCAACTTTAGGAGAGTGCTCCATACTGCATCACTGTAATATTTTCCACACCAACCACCATATAGTCTCGGGGATTGAGATTGTCAAACTGATGCCAGTTTTGTTCTGTGGCTCACTAGGAGATGGGTTGCGACTACCTAAATCATTTCACAACCAGCAGATAGAGAAGAGCTTCCCCCTACAATCTGGCTAGAATTTAACCAGGTTGCAGAGGTGAAACCTCGTCTGTAACCCATTGTACCATCCAAGCTAAAAGGACTGCAGTGAATTGTATTGGATATGTTCTACCTGAATCCTCTGAATGACATGTGCTAATAAGGTACTTTAGTATATATCGCATAATGTAGTACTAATAAATAAACAATCATCAGTAGTATTTGTGTCTTTAATAGTTTTAATGTTAATGAAAAACCATTTCCCATTCACCATTGTTTATAATTTAAAAATGTTTGCTGGCAGAGACTGGATGTTGTAATTTGTAAGAGTAATACACATTTCTTCGTGTGCATGGGGAGTCCATTTCCCAAAGCACAGATGAGAAGATCCTAATATTCTACATGGCAGGCTGGAGAATATTCTGCACTGTATTTTCTACAGGGATGAAATACAATGAATTTAAAACAGATTGTGCTACATAATATCCTTTTAGTTTTTTTAAAAATCTTGATGGTCCAATACACTGCATACATCTATCTGTAGCATTAAAGGCAGTTGACAGGGTAGAGATGCCTCAGCTTAAATTTGACAGTAGTTTATATGGATTTACAGTTTTCCTTTATCACCTTAGGTCAATTAGTCTCAACTCACTCTGCATTGGGCCCAATTCATTCATATGAATGAGGTTGTCATGGTAATTTATTTATTTTCCAAGTTTCACTTCAATTAAATGAAGAATGTTAGCACCATGGCTTTCTTTTGTGAGATTTTGTCGTTAACATACTGGCATTTAACCGTTTGCAACCTATTCGACCCTGAACCGAACTTCCAACCTCATATCCTCTCCTTCACAAAGAATGATCACTTCCACCTCCATAACATTCACCCCTACCTCAGCTTCTGCTGCTAAAACCTTCTTCCATGCCTTTGTCACCTCAAGAGTCGACTATTCCAATGCTCTCCTGGTCAGCCTCCCATGCTCCACCCTCCATTCATGCATCAAATAGAATCATGCTCTGTGTTAGAAGTTAATAGACACTAGTCTATTTGCCTCCAATCGCTTTCATTTTCTCAAATTCAGCATATGATACAAAGGACAAAAGTCAACATATTTTATATTGCAGAATTGGCAGCTCTTGGCTGTATTTTTTAAAATTATGTTCAGCAATCTTGAACAATATGAGTTCAAGGTTACTTATCCGTAGGGGTTTTGAGAAAGGCTGAGGCAGCAAAGGTGTGAAGGCAATATTATTAATGCCAACAACTAATAGACAGATTACATTTTTTTCAAATTAGAATAGAAAATACCTAAGACTTTCCCTCAAAGGAAAAATTAGTTCCATGATATGAGCAATTTTAAGAAAAGATTGATTCATTCAATGTTATAGAATCTTTTTGAAGTATTCTTTATTGTTATGTTTCAGTTAACGATATGCCAATATGGTCACTTGTATCACACCAACTGGCCTTCTATTGTTACTGAATTTGGATAATGTTTGTCTACTAGAAAACCATGTTAGTAGTATGAGTTCAGTACTGACCTAAGGCCATTTACCAGGGGAACCTGCTGTCAACAGCTAGTAAGCTTATGATTAATTTAAATTTATAACTGCTCTTTTATCTTGTGTGAGAATGGAATTTTAATAAATCAGAGAAATACTGACCTTTATCAAATTTATTTCAAAACTTTGACTGCAGTTTTAAAGTTATTTTAATTTAATAGTTTCCAAAGATACAAGAGCTGTAATATTTTATTAAAAATATTCTTAAATCTGTGTGATGTATTTGGTAAATCACAAACTGAAGTGTCATCTAGTATTCTGGATAGAAGTGAGCATGAAAAGATTGTGTTGAAGACTTGCAGTCAAATCCATAGAGTGTGATGCAGCAGATACACTGGCTTTCATCGGTGCTTCATTTTGTGAAATATGTCCAATCAATAGATTAATTGACATACTGTACTCTCTGCTCCCTGTTCAGCAATTTACATAACTTAAAATTTCACCTCTTCCCTTATCATCTTCCACCCATGTTCATTCTATAATTGCTGTGCCTCATCACACATCATCCTTTAAATAATAAACTGAAGAAACCATATGCTGTACTCCGTGATGATTTTTGCCATCAGGAGTTCTCTCCTGGCCCAGTTAACAGAAGATTTGCTGCCACTTGCACAATGTGATCGATCAAATGTTCAGTTTCCAGTTTGACTGAGCTCTCCTTGCAATGAGAATTAACTTGACCACATTTGTTTGAAGTAAACATCTCGCCTCTCATGCTTACAGGCAACAGTTAACAGCAACACCTAACTTCAGAGAATCCTGGATCTTGTGTGATTCTTCAATATCAACATGAAAAACAGTACTTTACATCCTGGCTCTACTGTAATGCCTTCTAAGTAAATCTAACAGCCTAAAATATAATGTAGAACTAACAGTCATGATTGGAGTGACATGGTTTTCCAAAAGAACAGAGGAATATAACTATAAAGTAAACAGTTACTTTGTTTGTGATATAAAATTAAGAAATATTCTCCTATTTCTACATAATAGGCTTGTCAGCAAAATTGAAGCCCATGGAATAAAAGGGGCAGTGGCAGCACGGATACAGAAGAAGCCAAGTGACAGGAAACAGAGAGTAGCGGTGAACTTGTTTTTCGGACTGGAGGAAAGTATACAGTGGTGTTCTCCAGGGGTTGGTACTATATATTAATGACTTGGACTTGGGTGTATAGGGCATAATTTCAAAATTTGCAGACGACACAAAACTTGGAAGTGTAGTAGAAAATGAGGAGGATAGTAATTGACTTCAAGAGGCAGATGAAATTTAATGCAGAGAAGTGCAAAGTGATACATTTTGGCAGGAAGAATGAGGAGAGGCAATATAAATGAAATGGTACAAACCTTAAGGGGGTTCAGGAACAGGGAGACCTGGGGGTATATGAGTGCAAATCTTCAAAGGTGGCAGGACAGATTGAGAAAAGGTTAAAAATGCATATGGGATCCTAGGCTTTATAAATAGAGGCATAGAGTACAAAAGCAAGGAAGTTATGTTGAACCTTTATAAAACATTGGTTCGGCCACAGCTGGAATATTGTGTCTAATTCTGGGCACCTCACTTTAGGAAGGATGTGAAGGCCTTGTAGAGGGTGCAGAAAAGATTTACTAGAATGGTTCCAAGGATGAAGGATTTCAGTTACATGGATAGACAGGAGAAGCTGGGGTTGTTCTCCTTAGAGCAGAGACAGTTAAGAGGAGATTTGATAGAAGTGTTCAAAATCGTGAAGAGTTTAGATAAAGTAAATAAAGAGAAACTGTTCCCATTGGGGAAGGGTCAAGAAGCAGAGGACACAGATTTAAGGTGATTGGCAAAAGAATCGAAGGCGACGTGAGGAAAAACTTTTTTACGCAGTGAGTAGTTATGATCTGGTATGCGTGGCTTTCAAAAAGGAATTGGATAAATACTTGAAGGGAAAAAATTAGCAGGGCTATGGGGAAAGAGCAGGGGAATGGGACTAACTGGATTACTCTTACAAAAAGCCAGCGTGAGCTCAATGGGCCAAATGGCCTCCTTCTGTGCTGTAACCATTCTATGATTCTATGATTTCAGCATCAATTAACAACTCAGTAGTATTTATAAGAATCTGTGATTCTGTCCCTGTGGTGCCAGTAATCATGTGAAACCTCTTTATTATCTGCATACATGCTCCAGTTCAGCATCGCATACACTTTTTCTACTTAGCAGCATGTGTGTCACCACTTGTGACCCTTATTCCTGCAATCAGATTATTAGGATGTGTAAAAGGCACGAACTCTTTATCAGTTGTAATTAGTACCAGTGAAATACTATTTTTTTATTCGTTCATGGGACATGGGCATCGTTGGCGAGGCCAGCATTTATTGCCCATCCCTAATTTCCCTTGAGAAGGTGGTAGTGAGCCGCCTTCTTGAACCGCTGCAGTCCGTGTGGTGAAGGTTCTCCCACAGTGCTGTTAGATAGGGAGTTCCAGGATTTTGACCCAGCGACGATGAAGGAATGGCGATATATTTCCAAGTCGGGATGGTGTGTGACTTGGAGGGGAACGTGCAGGTGATGTTGTTCCCATGTGCCTGCTGCCCTTGTCCTTCTAGGTGGTAGAGGTCATGGGTTTGGGAGGTGCTGTCGAAGAAGCCTTGACGAGTTGCTGCAGTGCATCCAGATGGTACACACTGCAGCCACAGTGTGCCGGTGGTGAAGGGAGTGAATGTTTAGGGTGGTGGATGGGGTGCCAATCAAGCGGGCTGCTTTATCTTGGATGGTGTTGAGCTTCTTGAGTGTTGTTGGAGCTGCACTCATCCAGGCAAGTGGAGAGTATTCCATCACACTCCTGACTTGTGCCTTGTAGATGGTGGAAAGGCTTTGGGGAGTCAGGAGGTGAGTCACTCACCGCAGAATACCCAGCCTCTGACCTGCTCTTGTAGCCACAGTATTTATGTAGCTGGTCCAGTTAAGTTTCTGGTCAATGGTGAACCCCAGGGTGTTGATGTTGGGAGATTCGGTGATGGTAATGCCGTTGTATGTCAAGGGGAGGTGGTTAGACTCTCTCTTGTTGGAGATGGTCATTGCCTGGCACTTGTCTGGTGCGAATGTTACTTGCCACTTATCAGCCCAAGCCTGGATGTTGTCCAGGTCTTGCTGCATGCGAGCACAGACTGCTTCATTATCTGAGGGGTTGCAAATGCAACTGAACACTGTGCAATCATCAGCAAGCATCCCCATTTCTGACCTTATGATGGAGGGAAGGTAATTGATGAAGCAGCTGAAGATAGTTGGGCCTAGGACACTGAACTGAAGAACTCCTACAGCAATGTCCTGGGGCTGAGATAATTGGCCTCCAACAACCACTACCATCTTCCATTGTGCTAGGTATGACTCCAGCCACTGGGGAGTTTTCCCCCTGATTCCCATTGACTTCAATTTTACTGGGGCTCCTTGGTGCCACACTCGGTCAAATGCTGCCTTGATGTCAAGGGCAGTCACTCTCACCCCACCTCTGGAATTCAGCTCTTTTGTCCATGTATGGACCAAGGCTGTAATGAGGTCTGGAGCCGAGTGGTCCTGGCGGAACCCAAACTGAGCATCAGTGAGCAGATTATTGGTGAGTAAGTGCCACTTGATAGCACTGTCGACGACACCTTCCATCACTTTGCTGATGATTGAGAGTAGGCTGATGGGGCGGTAATTGGCCGGATTGGATTTGTCCTGCTTTTTGTGAACAGGACATACCTGGGCAATTTTCCACATTGTCAGGTAGATGCCAGTGTTGTAGCTGTACTGGAACAGCTTGGCTAGAGGTGCGGCTAGTTCCGGAGCACAAGTCTTCAGCACTACAGCTGGGATGTTGTCGGGGCCCATAGCCTTTGCTGTATCCAGTGCACTCAGCCGTTTCTTGATATCACGTGGAGTGAATCAAATTGGCTGAAGACTGGCTTCTGTGATGGTGGGGATATCGGGAGGAGGCTGAGATGGATCATCCACTCGGCACTTCTGGCTGAAGATGGTTGCAAGCACTTCAGCCTTGTCTTTTGCACTGACGTGCTGGACTCTGCCATCATTGAGGATGGGGATGTTTACAGAGCCTCCTCCCCCCGTTAGTTGTTTAATTGTCCACCACCATTCACAACTGGATGTGGCAGGACTGCAGAGCTTTGATCTGATCCATTGGTTGTGGAATCGCTTAGCTCTGTCTATAGCATGTTGCTTCCACTGTTTAGCATGCATGTAGTCCTGAGTTGTAGTTTCACCAGGTTGGCACCTCATTTTTAGGTACACCTGGTGCTGCTCCTGGCATGCTCTTCTACACTCTTCATTGAATCAGGGTTGATCCCCTGGCTTGGTGGTAATGGCAGAGTGAGGAATATGCCGGGCCATGAGGTTACAGATTGTGCTGGAATACAATTGTGTTGCTGCTGATGGCACACAGCACCTCATGGATGCCCAGTTTTGAGCTGCTAGATCTGTTCTGAATCTATACCATTTAGCACAGTGATTGTCTCCTCAGTGTGAAGACAGGACTTCATCTCCACGAGGACTGTGCGGTGGACGCTCCTACCAATACTGTCATGGACAGATGCATCTGCGACAGGTAGATTGGTGAGGACGAGGTCAAGTAGGTTTTTCCCTTGTGTTGGTTCGCTCAGCACCTGCCGCAGGCCCAGTCTGGCAGTTATGTCCTTCAGGACTCGGCCAACTCGGTCAGTAGTGGTGCTACCGAGCCACTCTTGGTGATGGACATTGAAGTCCCCCACCCAGAGTACATTCTGTGCCCTTGCTACCCTCAGTGCTTTCTCCAAGTGGTGCTCAACCTGGAGGAGGACTGATTCATCAGCTGGGAGAGGGCAGTAGGTGGTAATCAGCAGGAGGTTTCCTTGCCCATGTTTGACCTGATGCCATGAGATTTCATGGGGTCCAGAGTCAATGTTGAGGACTCCAAGGGGCATTCCCTCCTGACTGTATATCACTGTACCACCACCATCTGATGGGTCTGTCCTGCCGGTGGGACAGGGCATACCCAGGGATGGTGATGGAAAAGTCTGGGACATTGGCTGAGTATGGCTATGTCAGGCTGTTGCTTGACTGGTCTGTGGGACAGCTATCCCAATTTTGGCACAAGTCCCCAGATGTTAGTGAGGAGGACTTTTCAGGGTCGACTGGGCTTGGTTTGCCTTTGTCGTGTCCGGTGGTCCGTCCGGTTTTATTCTTATTATGACTTTTTTTAGTGAGATTTTGCAACTGAGTGGCTTGCCACACCATTTCAGAATCAACCACATTGCTGTGGGTCTGGAGTCATATATAGGCCAGACCAGGAAAGGACAGCAGGTTTCCTTCCCTAAAGGACATTGGTGAACCAGATGGGTTTTTAACGACAATCCGGTAGTTTCATGGCCACCATTACTATTACTAGTTTTTTTAATTCCAAATTTTATTTAATTAATTGAATTTAAATTCCCCAGCTGCCGTGGCAGGACTTGAACTCATGACTCCGGATTATTAGTCCGGGCCTCTGGATTATTAGTCCAGTAACATAACCATTATGCTATCGTAAGCAATTAAACAAATGATCCTTCCCTTACCATTCCTTCAGGATTCAAAATTACCCTAAGGATGATTTTAGAATCTTTAAGATATGATGATGATTCTATCACATTTAACACGATCTATAATTTGTGTAGTTGCACTCTAAACTTCTGTTCCAAATATCCCAAGTAATTCCTGATCAACAGGAATCTGTCGTTTCCCAGTCTGACTGTTTTTGGTCTTCCATTCTGAACTAAGTTCCTAGGTTTTTTATTGGATTTTGCTATAATAATTTGTACAAAGCATTCTGCACTTTTTCCCTGAACTTGTAGGGAAATAAACTTAAAATGAGCCTTGTAACAAGTACATTACGTTGGACAAAGAAATCACAGCTTGGATTCAAAAGAGAGTAAATAATAAATCAGAAGTTGTTTATTTTTGTTTTTCTGCATATCAATGCACAAATGTGAAGCAAATCAAATTCAAATAAAATAAACAATTCAGAAAAATATATAGGGGATAAAATTGTTCTTGAGCAGTAGCGCAAAATGGGCGATAGCCAACTTTACTTGACACCCGACTTTCTTTTCTGTTGACTTCCGTTGTTATGAGTGAAGTAGCCACAACCAGGCATTGTAATGCATTTCTTGAACTTTATTCACCGATAAGCCAGCTCTATGTATAAGAAAACAACTTAGAAAATTGAGATACGCTCCAGACTTTGAGTTTAATGTCAAGTGTCACTGAAAATTTTATAATTAAAAGAAGTTTAGGTTTTCTTCTATCTGCTTGCCTGTTGTACTTAGAAAGATTCTGCTTTTGTTGTGTGCAGAATCTGTATTATAGACTGCTAGTTTAGCATTAAATTGGTTTTGGAAAACTGAATGACAGTTGAGAACTCAAAAATTATACACATCAAGAGTATTGCAGAAAAGAACATCTGGGGTTCAATTTTAAAAGGGCGGCGGGAAGGCAGCGGGGAGGGGGTGGGGGGGTCAATGGGCACATGGCAAACCTGGACAATAAAAACATAACGTTCCCCTCGCGATCGTGACTTAATTGGTGGCCATTAATCTTGTTTCCAGGTTTGCCGAAAGTTGCGCAGTGGGTGGACTGCGCACCCACGTGACAGGCTGTCAGCTGGAGTGTCTGGATTTAAAGGTCCATTGCTCCAATGGATTTTGCTGGAGCAAAGAGCCAAAAGACCCAATGGAGCAGCACAGGGGCAAGGCTGCTCCAAGATTCAGCGATGCCTCACTTCAGCTGCTACTGGCCGGGGTGAGGAGGAGGAGAAAACTATTTTACCTGGCCGACAGGAGGAAGTGCAATGCCTCTGCCACCAAGAAGGCCTGGCTCGAGGTGGCAGAGGAGGTCACCAGCAGGAGCAACATATCCCGCACTTGGGTCCAGTGCAGGAAGCGTTTCAATGACCTAAAGTGTTTCAATGACCAAAAGTGAGTACACTTACTGATTCTCCTGTATTCCGTGATGCACATCAACGCCCCCCACTCCAACCCCAACTCATCCTGCACTGCCAAGACTACTCCATCGCATCTCTCCTCACACCCACTTAATGCTCATCCTGAACTTACCTTCACTTCCTGAGCACTTCCTCACCTCCCCATTTGTGACCCCACCACTACCACTCACCCCAATCCTCATCCAATCTGATGTCTCTGTCTCATACTCACCCTCTGATGCACCTCTTTCACAGTCAGCCTCACCCAAAGCAATGCATTAATTGGTTGGCCACTTCATCATCACTCATTCACACGTCTGTACTTTCTCCCCTTCTAGAAGAGAGCGCAAAATGCACACGAGAGGGTGAGGACTGGAGAGGGGCTGCAACAAATAGTGGCTCTCACAGAGGCAGAGGAGGAGGCCCTGGAGATCAGCTGCAACCTCCAGTGCCTGTCCATTGGGGATGCTGAGACTGGCACCCCACAAACGTCTGGTGACACAACTTTAACATTCATCACACACAACATGAATTGACGTTAATAGTGCTTGGCATGTTGAAAACCTCAGTATGCTCATTGCAACATGATACATCTGTGATGATGTTTAATACTGCCTTCTGTTCTCTTACAGGCCCTTCAATGACCGCAGTGATGGCAGAGGGTGATTTCTCAGAGGACCTGCCAGCCTCTGAGAGCGCACCGTCACATCTTAGCGAGCCATCCACCAGCGCAGATACTCACACCTCGGTGGGTCCTAGTCGTCAGTTAGTTGGGTTGGCACCTGGCGAGTCACCACTCAAAAGTGAGCACAAGCAGACACTGGTGACATGGGCAGCTGTGGAGAGTCCGCATCGGTGGGCGCGCTCCTCTCCAGGCTCTGTTCAGCTGGACACAGATGCTGAACCCCGGAAGCCATCCTTTAAAAGGAGAATGATCGAGGGACAGCAGCACATTTGCGAAGTACTGGAACAGGTGCCATGCACACTCTCCACAATAGCGCAGAGGATGGAGAAGTCCAACTCCTGCATTAGTGGAATGGTGGCACAGGTACAGGAGCCATCATGCCCCCCATCCTGATGGTGTCAGTTTGAGGGGGTCCAAAAAGTTAGTAAATATATGTAAACAGAACAATTCTGAGTGTAAACCAAGAATTGTCAGTCTAAACACAAAGATCTCCCAACCAAAAGTTTGTCTGAGAGAACTGAGTGCCCTGCTGCAATAACTCACCTTTTATCCCCATCTGTCAAACTGGCATTTAAATGTCCAAATGACTGCCGGCTGAAATACGATTCCTTCAACATGGCCTGTTTCACACAGCAGGGGAAACATGCTGAGGCAGCGTTGAAATCGCTTGCCAGCATAATTAATTACATTCATGCACATTTCAAGTACTTTAAGTACTTGAATTGTTGGCTTAAGTATCATCCCGCCGGCTTTAATTGCCGACAGGACTTCTGGGTTCGGGAGCAGCACGCACACCCAGATTATGCGCATTCTTCAGCGTGTTGGAGCCGGGATTCCTGCCCGCTCCAGAAGATCCCGATTTTCTTTGCCCTCCCCACCCGCCCCCCCACCCCCGTCCCCAGTGCATCCGGACTTTTGTTTTAAAATTGAGCCTCTGGACTCTAACAGGATTCAATTAGATTATTTCTTAATCGTGGCAACTAAAAATCATTTAGTATTTGCATCTGAATATTTTTATGCTGTACATACATCCTTAAAAAAGCTCTTAAACTGTGTAAGTGTCCATTATCTATAATTAAAATGTCTACAGACGTCCTTGTGAAGTTCCAGACAATCTGAATGAATGCCTGTACTTAGAACTCTGAGTGGAGATACCAAGAGACATATTCATTGTTTTCTTGCTATAAGCAAACTTAAAGGAGGGGCTGCCATGCATCCTGCAAAGTCAACAATGCAAACTTGTAAAACCCAGGATCATCCAAAGTATATGTATGTATAGATTTTAAAAGGGTTGGAATTTCTTTGCTATAAAAACACAAGGAAGGAAAGAAAGAATTTACATTGATATAGCAATGTTACAATTTTTAAGGTTTTGCGTTGAATATTGTCTCAGGTTCAGTGACACCAGTCACTCTCGTAAGAAGGCCAAGCATTCCTAATGATGCAAAATGCACTTTTACTGGCTAAAATCTTGTTAAATGATAATTTAATCAGGAATCATAACATAGAACCTTGTTGTGTATAGTGGCTACTGTAATCTCATACAAGCCATCATATACATTCTCCTGTGTTGACACAAGACACATTGAAAAGCACTCTAGCAAAATATAGGATGATTGTAAACCAACAATGGATTTATTTTACATAAAATACATGAATGGACAGAATACAGTTTTCATAGTGAAGTTCATTAATTTCCTATTGCACCTTGGTCCATAAAAACAATAAAAATGTAAATCTGCTTCTGTTCTATGTTTCTTTAAAACTCACTTTCAAGCTAACCGTTCCTAAGGTAACTGGCATTGTTAAGGTCACAAGCAGCACAGTTCATTCTTCCTTTCTGGTGTTTCTGCAAGAAAAATCTTTGCCCTATTTAAATCTGTGTGTGTACAAAAGCCTTTTGCATTTACCCGCAATGGATCTTTCACTAACATTGAGTCAAAATAAAGGAGACCATCTATGTTGATGACCGAAGATATTTTCTCATATATATATATATATATATATATATATGTATAACTATTTTAGCTAACTAGCCACTGGAGTCTTTTCCTTGGGAATTAATTCTTTGTAGCTGAGTCTATCTCTATAGCAATATCATCTCATGAATGAAAACAAAATCCCTTAAAGGCCAAACAAGTAAAAGACCAAAAATGTTAAAAGGTACTTATGAGATCCTCAGAACATCTCAAAGGATTTTAGGTCGAATTATTTACTTTTGGAAGTGTAGTTACTTTTTAAAAATTTGTTCTCAGGATGTGGACCGCATTTATTGCCCATCCCTAGTTGCCCTAAGAAGGTGATAGTCATTCTTATTGAACTGCTGTAGTCCCTGGGGTGATTGTGCTCCCACAATGGTGTTTGGAGGGTATCCAGGATTTTGATCCAGTGATGATGAATCAACAGCAATATGTGTCCAATTCAGGATACTGTGTGATTAGGAGCAGGACCTGGAGGTGTTGCTGCTCTTGTCCTTCTCAGTGGTTGCAGTCAGATGGCTAGGATGTGTTGTCAAAATAAGCTTTATAAGTTGCTGAAGTGCATTCTGTAGTCGTACAAACTGCAGCTAGAATGTGCCAGTGGCGGAGGAGGTGGCTATGAGTCCAGTGGCAGGAGTGCCAATCAAGTGGACTCCTCTGTCCTGGATGCTGTTGAGCTTCTTGAGTATTGTTGTCACAGTAACAATCCAGGCAAGTGGATTCCTTCTCTGTCCATCCCTGGAAAAACTCTTTGCCAAGTCACTTACAACTACACTTTCATGATCCTAACTGTCTAACATTTGGCTCTCCGTTTGCTATAATATTTCTGCAGCTGTCCATCTGCTCAATCACTCCCTCCTTGCCTTTAAACCCTTTGTCTCCAGTAATATCCTTACTCTTTCCAACCCTGGTCATTCCCAGAAGCAGAATTGAACGTATCTGGTGCACAACTGGTTTAGCCATCCATCGCCAGATCTGGCTGGACCACAACAAATGCTACTGCCAAAACTGCTAACTACTCCAGGATCATCCTGGAATACAAACATAATGACCGGCTTCTTTCCTCCCCAAGCCCTCTCCACCCTCACCTCCAACAACAAATGTGAAGAGCTCATGGACTTATTTGTCAATAAGATTGAGACCATCCATTAATATAAATGCAAGTTGCTGTTGTGAACCTTGTAAATGCTGGAGTGGCTTTGAGAGGTCAGGAGGTCAGCCAGTCATCACAGAGTACCTAGCCTCTGATCTGCTCTGCTCTTGTAGCCAGTGTGTTGACACTGCAGGCCCAGTTAAGCTTCTGGTCAAAGCTAGCCCTCAAGACGTTGATGGTGGAGGATTCAGCAATGTTTATACCGTTGAAGGTAAGGGGGAGGTGGTTGGACGTTTTCTTGTTGGAGACCGATCTTTGCCTGGCACTTATGTGGCACAAATGTTATCTGCCACTTGGTCAGTCCAAGCCTGGATGTTGCCAATGTCCTGTAGTTTACTCGCATAGGCTGTTTCATTATTGAAGGGGTTGAGAATGGAACTGAATATTGTGGATTCGTAAACAAACAGCTTATGATGGCGAGAAAGTAATTGATAAAGCAGCTGTAGATGGTTGGACTGAGAACACTGAGGAGCTCCTGCAGCAAATGTTCTAGAATTTAGATGATTAGCCATGACCATCTTCCTATGGTCAGATATAGTTCCAGCCATCAGAGGTTTTGCCTTTGACCCCCATTGATCTCAGTTTTACCAGGACACCTTGCTGCATGTTCGATCAATTGCCACTTTGATGTTGCAGTCAATGACCTATCTTCTTACATTTAGCTCTCGCATCCATGTCTGGATCAAGGTTATGTTGAGGTATTGAGCCAAAAGATGGATAGGTGCCATTTGAAGACATTATTCGTGACTCCCTCAATCACTTTGCTGATGATTGGGAGGAGGTTGATAGGGCAATAATCAGCCACTGATCCCTTTACTATGTCTGAAATCCCAGTGTCATCACATTTGCATATCCTGGGTGGACAGCCAAACTATTTCAAGTAAAATTGGGGTAGGGGTTGGAATTTTGATGTAGCTCCCTGCCACAACATTAGCTTGTCTTTGGACTGTATTCCCATCCTTAAATTGTGCTTTCCTCTGCAACTTGGTATCATCCAAAATTATTTTCAATTGATTGATGTCCTGTGGCATGTTGTGGTTTGGAGATGGAAGCATTTATTTGAGGAGGAGGAGAGAAGAAGCACAGCTTGGGAACAGGATAGATCAGCTGGGGAGAGTGGAGCTGATGCTGAAGAAGGATGAATTGGGTAACTTTGTAATCACTGAGCAATATTTAAACTTATGCACAGAGTTTTAGTGGAGGCTATAGAAAGTAATTAAAAACAGTATGGATTGAAATACTATGAAATGTTTCTGAAAATTGATCTTTTAGATATTAGTGAGCAGAAAATAAGTTTCCAAAAATCTAAGGTTTGTGTACTTAAAACTGAATAAAAAATTAGGAAGTTGCAGCTTTCAAAAAATAGGAGAAAGAGGACGGCCTGGGAATAATAAACAAAGTACAGATGTAAACAATATCAAACGTTTCTGGAAAATGACATTTTGAACATGAAATACAATAAAGTTACGGTTGAGAAAATCTAAGTTTTGTCTAATTAAGCATTCAGTCTAAAAGTAACTTGCAATTTTAGAAATACATAATTTTTTATTTTAATCCCCAATTAAATGATATTTGGAGAATGGGGGAAAGCCCTTTCACATAAAGGTATCAGCAGTATCTTATCATCATCTAGAATTTGAGAACTTCAGGTAATGTGACATTATTTTTTTCATTATTGGCCATACTATCAAACCAGATTTTACTTTAAAATGATTTGTAAAATCCATTGAATAGAAAATTATCCTACCAGTATTCAGAAACCATACAACTCAATAGCACTGCTGGCACCCCTGACTTAATCAGTCTTCCTTACTGGAGAAGCACATTGCATAATCAACGACTTATTATTATGCTTTTTCTGTGACTGCACGCTGCACAATATAACTTATGACTGATGCCACAAAGAGCTGTGTATGAGTGAGAATGAAGATATATAACTTTCCCTTTTTATCTGAAAAGTTATTTTATGTTACCATTCCAATGTGATGAAGGGCAATCACTAGCATAAGGATGCTACAGTTCAAAAAATATTCCAAAGCCTATCACACACAAAGGTTAACACATGTAAGTTCCTTTTCACGGCACTAACATTAGAATAAACTTGTTAATTTTAAGCATATTTTGCTTTCAATGTTGGACTTATTATTAAATGCAAATTGTAACAATTCACCTTGTCTTGATTCCTCTCTATCTCATCACTCATAGTTTTGTATTTTTAGCCAACAATTAAGAACTTATATTTTATGATTAAAATATTTTGTCACACTTATATAATGGAGGACCAGCCACCTAGCGAGGGCAGGGAGGGTGGATGAGAATGGTTCAGCAACCAAACAGGGAAACAAGGAGAGAAGAGACGGTCGAGAGGCCAATAGAATGGAGGTGGTCCACGGGTCAGGAGGCAAAGCATGTGAGACTAGCTAGATTAAGCAGCCAAAGTTACATATTGGTGGACAATCACCTGGAAAGGTGGGGCGAGGGGGAAGTCCATGGAAAGGAAAATCGCGTGCAATGTAAAAGGGGCAATTTCACCTCCATAAACTCCAAAAAGGTGCTATAGATAAAGTTGACTTTTAATGGATTTTGACTAGTTTCTAGCAAGTTCTTCAGCAGGATCTCTTTTTAGTATAAAAATAGAAAAATGACAGTTAATCAAATAAAATGTTAAATGGAAACTTTAGAAGAAATATTTTTAAACTCTAATCTTGCTTCTCTGCATGTGCTCCGGGAGAACCTGTGGCACTGCGTGTCAGAATGTACTAAAAGAATCATGGTATCACAGTCCTGCATGGAAATCCCAGGGGAGAAGAACAGAAATATTTCCAACAGATCAGAAGCAATGTTTCTTAATTGAAGTCAGCAACTTTTTTATCCTTTTATATGATCTACCATCATGTCAGAAAAATATGGGGTTATACATTTTGGGAACAAGAATAAAGAGTAGAAATATATCTTAAATGGTAAATTTCTCAATGCAGTGGAGCAGAAAAAGGATTTAGGTTTGCCGATACATAAATTCTTAAATGGGTGGATAAGTTAAAAGAGAAGGTGAGTGGAATTTGGTGGTTTATATCCTGAGAAATCAACTGTTAAAGCAAAGAGTTCATGTTGACTGTACAAAATGACATTTTGGCTACATCTGGAATCCTGTGTGCAGTTTTAGGTCCATTTCTATAGGGGGAATATAATTGCCCCGAGGGAGTGCAACATAGATTTACTAGGATGATACCAGAGATCAGGAGTATGAGTTTTGAGGAAAGGCTAGAGCAATTAGAACTGTATTCTCTTGAACTGAGAAGATTGAAGGGAAATTTGATGGAGGTGTTCAAAATAATAACAACAATAGCCAATGTAAATTTAAGTACGTTATTTCCTTTGGTAGGTAAATTGAAAACAAAAGACCCATGATCACAAGATAAGCACTAGATACATAAAAGTTTAGAAGAAACCTTTTCATGCAAAGAGTTATCAGAATGTGAATGCTTTGCCACAAGTAGTGATCAATGCAAAATCAATTACGGCATTCAAAAATCACTTGAAGAAGAAGAATATAAAAGAGTATGGGAAGAAAATGAGATTAGTTTGGGGTAAAAACAGGAACATGGGATTCTGTAAAATCATCCCCTTAGAGGGGCTTAGATTCAACTCAGGAAAGAAGAATCAAATGGTCCCCTGTATTAAAATTTCTGTTTTACTTATGAGCTTCTTCAGATTCTACGAGGTAAAATTACTCTGTATATTGGAGCTAATGCATGTCTATTAATGTGTATTTAACAGCATTTTTACCTACACTTCCAAAATTCCTTATTGTAGTGAACTAGTTTAACACATGTTAATAGACAGTCCTAGTTTTTCTAAATTATTATTTGCTTTCTGGATGTGTCTAACACTGACAAGGCCATGTTTATTGCCTATCCCTGGGTGCCCTGAGAATTGTGCTTCATAGCGACTAAATAGCTCACTAGGGCATTTCAGAGGGGATTAAGAGTCTACTACATAGTGTTGACTAGCGACACTATAGGTCAGGGTGGGTATGGTGGCAGGTTCCCTTACTTGAAGGACATTAGTGAACCAGTTAGATTTTTTATGACAAAACAGTTGCTGTGATGTCAAGGGGGTGGAGGCTGACACTGGAGTCCAAATCTCCCCTTCCCCCCACCCCATGGTTGTCACCAGGAGAGGCAAGACTGGTGGATTAACAACATCTTCTGGAAATCCAACAGTATTGCCTGATTTGCTCCTAAGCTGCCCTTACAGCATTCTCTTCAAAAAACTGACTGATTGCCTGTATGCCTATCTCTGTTTTTGTCACCATGTTCACAGCCCGAAATGAAGGCTACCAGACCATCCCTGCTGAGTGCCCAACAGAGACTTCCCAACACAATGCATGTGAGATGTTATCTATTACTGAGACAGTCCAACAAATGTCTTATTGTTCATAGTCCTTTGGGAAAACAACTTCAAAGCCAGGGTTTAAGCTACATATCTTACCTGAATGTAAAGTGCCTTGCCTATAGAAGGTTGTGAGAATATTTGAGAAGTGATTGAGTACATTGTAATTGTCAGCTGCAGTGTCAGCCATGGCTCAGTGGGTTGCACTCTCGCCTCTGAGGCAGAAGGTTGATGGGTTCAAGTCCCACTCCAAAGACTTGAGCACAAAAATCTAGGCTGACACTCCAGTGAAGTGCTGCACTGTCCCCGTCCTACAGCAGAGCCTGGCTTGGATTTCCCTGCCATTGGGCCAAGACTTCACTCCACTGGGACTGTGTGGTGGTGAGTGTGCAACGACCACTCCACATGAAAAGAATCCATGCACAAGCATCTTCCACCAAGTCATCCTTGACCCCGAGGGACTGCCAGAGAGAATTGTCAGCTGCATAATTATAGTTAATCTTTCTCAGCTGCATCATGTTTGGTCTCCATTTTTGGTCCTAACTGTGCAGGTTCTCAACTATGGAAAAGGTCCAGAGGAGAGCTACAAGAATGATTCCTAGCTTAAAGAACCTCAGCTATTCAAATAGGCTCAAGGACCTTGGTCTATTTGCTTTAGCACAAAGCAGATATAGAGGTGATATGATAGAGGTCTATAAAACAATTAAAGGGCTGGATGATGTCCCTATTGATACATTTTTCCAGTTTAACAGATTGGGGAGGACCAGGGGACACAAGTTTAAACTACGGAAGAGCAGGAATAGACTGGATGTTGGGCAGTTCTTCTTTTCCCAGAGAATTGTGAGTCTCTGGAATACATTGCGAGCTGGTGTGGTGGGTGCTGACTCTTTGCCTTCAAGAGGGAGCTGGACCAGTTCCTGACTGGGGCAGACATCGCATCATATAGAAGGTAAGTGTCTTTATAGATAACACTTGGTCCATGTGACCTCCTGGACTGGTTTCGATCATCTGAGGGAGTTGGAGAGGAATTTTACAGAGTATTTTTTCCGCATTGGCCCTGGTTTTTTCTGTTTTTTTCCTCTTCCAGGAGATTACATGGCTGCAGGGGTGGGTGTGAGGGGGTAGGCCAGGGGAGAGAAGATGTGTTTAGCCATGATGGTCCGGCCATCATGGTGTGGGGCAGGCTTGATGGATCTGCTGGTCTTTTCCTGCCTGTCAATTTTGTATGTTTGTATGTCCAACATTTGCCTTTGTGTTGCATTTTCAGTAAGTATTGGATGAATTTTCTATTTGCCTATTTAGAGTAACGACCTTAAAGGTGCAGACCAGATTGACAACTAAACAATGCAACCATGCTGCAGAACAGAAATTACCTGTGAGCAATGCCACAGGTGATTCACTCGTTATGGTCCTTGAGCACTCGTTGTGCATTACCAATATTTTATCAGCAGAAATGTAATCCAGCTACAATGTTATTTAAAATTAGCTTTAATTTTGAATAATCAGTATTATAATTTTAAAATTAACTTCTCCAAATGTCTGAAAGAGCTTTATATAAAATCCGCTACACTTTTAATCTGGTTTGTTTTATTCTAACAGTATGTTTCTGCAATATGTTCAATATTAAAAAGATATTTGATTTTGTTTAACATTGGCCTTAAGATGAAGTAAAATGAAAAGTTAAAGTTATCTGAAAAGATTAGTTATTTTTCTGTTGGCAAGATGTTTTGATGCAAACAAAAGGCAATTATGACTGTTAGTGAAAAACCAGGCAAAATCAAGGCTAATTACTAAATCATACACATTTTAACTCCTGAAACGTGGGCCCTGAAATTGCTTTGGGGGATATTAGTGGAAAATAAATGGGCCCCCAAAGAAGCAGAAAGACAAATTGCAGACAAGCAAGTTAAGCGTTCATGCACTGGTAGTCCATGGTGAAATTTCAGGACCATGGACAATTAATAAAAGCAATTTAAAGGACAAAGATTCTTCTTTTTCCTAAGGTAGCCCTTCTTTTTAGGAGTTTCAGAACAATATTCCCAAATCTAAAAGTACAAAAAAGTTTTGCCATTATTGAGACCAAATTCTTCAAGAGAGGAAGGGAGTCGAAAGAGGGGTAGAAAAGAGGAGGCAGGAGAGGAGGACAGGGGAAGGTGAAGGAGAAGATGGTGGTGGGGAGGGAAAGGCAATGGGAGAGAATGGGACAGTGGAGGGGAAGAGAAAAGGGATGAAATCTTGCTCGGGGAGAGGGGTCAAAATCTTGTACGTGGGGGAAAGTGGATGAAATCTTTTTTGGAGCAAGAGGCAACTAAAATCTTGCTCATCAGTGGTTGGGGTGGGGGTGGGAAGAGAGGGCTCAAATCTGGGGAAGGAAGCAAAATCATGTGCATTGGGAGAAGGGCTGAAATTCTGTTGAGAGCAGGGGGCTGAAATCTTGCTCATCAGGGAGTGTGGCAAAATCTTGGGATGCTTGCGATTCCTGTGCGTTCCATGAAGAGCCATCACAGAACATTTTGACTTGCCTCATTATAACCAATTGTGCATATGTGTTTACATTGCCACCTACAGGTGCAATACATTTAGCCTCTTGAGACGGCTCACCATTTTAATATATAATTGATACATATCTTTTTATGTGCGTTAACAAAATGTTGAATGATTATGATAGTTGTAAAAGTAGTCATATGTGTTATGCATTCTAATAGGCACTCAGGATATCATAAAAGTGAATGCACTACAGACCCTGCACCCACAGGTCATCTTTCCCATCCAATTATCTACCTCTGAATGCCCTCACTGCACAACATCTTCCTAATATGTAGAACTGTGTCAACAAATTCATTGCATCAATGTTTGTCACTGTTACTACTGTGTGAAGAAAATGTAAAATGACCGATGTAAAAGTCCCTTCCCCTTTTTTAAAATTAAGTTATTCAACTCCATTATACTTTCATTTTATGCCATCGTTTATAATTGACCTGCAACTTTCATTCGTTTTAAATTTGTGACCGGCATAGATTGAACTGACTTCATAAAAATTTGGTTTAAGATAAAGCTCCCAACTTTGTCACAGGCTATCAAACAGAAATTTTTTGTCAAATTCCTACAAATTTCCTACCTTTTCTATGGGATTTGAAAATAGCATATGTGTTGGCCTGGCAATTTAATACTGCTCAGTGCATTAACTGAATATGAGTAGCCCTCAATTTAATTGCTGGGACATAGCATTCCATTCCTGTCATCTTGATTCAAATTAAGTGTGAACTATGCAGGACTGTGGGGCCCTGGAAGGGTGTAGTGAATAAGCTTAGATAGAATGAAATAGATAGATCTTTTAAGTAATGTACTCAGCTAAGTTCCAGAAGCTTCAAACTTCAGTGGGAAACTTCAAGCTGCATTTATCTGTACCAACACTGAGAAATTGGAATGTAAATCTAGAATTAGGGACAGGAGATGATTCTGGAGTGAGGCAGAATGAGACTCTGGAGGTAGGAGTCTTGTTCCACTTCCCTGCAGAATCTGATTGGGTCCTGCATCTGAATTTACACTACTAAGTCTTAGTATTGGTGTAAAGCAAAACCGTATCACACTGACACTACAGTTGTAGTTGTAACTGCAGACTTAAGTCCAGAGAATCAGTACTGGTGAAGGGAAATGTAGCTGTACCTGAATATTCTATTTCTTTTGAGGGTGCTATTGAATTCCTTCTATAGTTCCTAATTATCCCATAATAGGAACAGGAGTAGGCCATTTAGCCCCTCGAGTCTGTTCCACCATTCAATGAGATCATAGCTGATCTATGACCTAAATCCATATACCCGTCTAAGCCCCATATCCCTTAATACCTTTGTTAAACAAAAATCTATCAAACTCAGATTTAAAATTATCAATTGAGCTAGCATCAACTGCCTTTTGCAGAAGAGATTTCTGGACTTCTACCATCCTTTGCGTGTAGAAGTGTTTCCTAACCACTCCTGAAAAGCCTGGCTCTAATTTTTAGGCTGTGTCTCCTTACCGGCCAGAAAGAAAATTTGCTTGCAAAAAAGTGAACTGAATCCAAAGCCATTAGAGTCTGCAAAAGTGACTCTTGAGGGCAGCCTTGTTCCTCCCAATTTCAAAGTCAGTGTGCCCAAGAAACATACATGCCAACCTAGAAAATTAACCAGCAGTTTCAAATAAAGCTGAAACAGCCCTTAAAAACCTGAAAACTCAAAAAAGGCCCTGATTATAAACTTCTGACTTGTGAAAACAAGTGGTTGCATTGGCTTTCTAACTTAAGCAGTAGGTAATACCCAACATTCCTTCACTGGTATTGGAGCAATAAAAACGGATATGAAAGCTTAAAAGGAGAAATCCAAATTTTGACTGCATAAAATTGATGGTGCTTTTCCAGAAGGGTCCAGGAGCATGCTCCCACAGAAAATGTTGAATTTTAACATTAAAATTACATATTCAATTTATTACGCAATTTAATGCATTTTATATTTCACAATCGGTAGATTCTTAACCTAATCAAAAAAAAGAAAAACAAGATGACATTTGAATTTTCAACAGACCAATCAGAAAATTATTTCCCCAAAAGTTACCTCAACAGTCTTTCTCCCACATCCAACCTCCCTCCCCCTCCCCAGTTCATAGACAAACTGGGGGTAATTGTCAACATTGCTGCCTTGCCGCTAACCTGGCGATCAAAATTTTGGTTAAGAGGTGCGTTTTAAGGAGAGGCTTGGAGGTGGAGGGGAGGAATTCCAGAGTGTGGGGCCTAAGCAGCCAAAGATATGGAAAATGTATACCCCTGACTGCACTCTGATTCAATCAGAGTTGCATCCAAGGAAATTAGTTCTTGGATTCAGATTTTCAATGAAAAGCTGTATGGGGTAGATTTTCCTGTTCCTGAGCCTAGGCCTATTTGACCGCTTGAGTGCAGCACATAGAGGAAAGTCAGGATCACATGCCTGTATGGGAGCCTGCATGACTTTCCATCCATTTTTACTTAAATTAAAATGATTTTAAAATTGAGTGGGCTCCATTATGGGCGTGCAATCCGCCCTGCCCAATTTCCCGTTCTGCACTGCATCCAAGTGATCCAATTTGCCCAGGCACAGCAACAGTAAATCTGCCCCATATATGTTTCTAGATGTTCTGCAGAGCGAGCAGACTCATAGATGTCTTTTCTTTTTAAAATTGAGTTCTCACTAGTTTATTTAAATAAGGAACAATGGGAAAACTTATGTTACAAACTTTCTAAGAGCTATTCAAAGTATGGTAGTTGGCAATTTTCCCAGCATGAATGTCTTTACTTCTGAGCTTTATAAGGGAATGTCCCTTTGTCAGCACAGGCCATTTTATCTGTATTTAATTAGACCAGGCCATTTGAGATTCCATCTAATTAGATGAATGAAACTCCCTTGCCTTTATTATATCTGCTCAAGATCCATCTCATCTAAAAATGTCTTAGCCAAAATAATGGCCTGAGATTACAGAAAATGTTTTTCTCAATTAGAATTTTTAAGCAGCAAGTTTTCATTTGACAGCTTATGCAAGATTATCAATATTACTAAATGCTGTTTACGGTATGCGATCAAAGGTTTTCTCTTTCAAAATGGTGAAAGCCTTTCATTTTGGGTTGGATGCTTCAGGGATATATCAGATTTAGGCTGGTCCTTCTTTAAGATGATGAATCCAAATCATTCATAAGGATTTTATAACCTTTCCTCAATAAATGGAATTATCTCAGAATCCTATATGACTGAGGAGAATTACAATGCTGAAACACCAGCTCACCTTCATTCTCAAGATCTGGAGGATTGTTAGCTTTCATTAAGGCGTTTGCTGTGAGCCGGAAAATGATTAGTAATGGGGAAATAATATGGGATAATATGTGGGCCAGGACTTCATTTTCATCTTTTGCCTACTTGATCCATTGGGGTAAATTTTCAATTTACCACCAGGCATAAAACTGATGTTGTGAATCGGCCCTTTTTATAGAAACCGCATGATTTTCATTTCTCAGACATTATCTAAACTAACAGAACTGCTTTCTAACAGTACCAATCTCAAACTTCACTGGGATGCTCTTATGAAATATAAACATTTCTTACATAACATGTTTAAGGACCTCCCTCACCAGCCTGTTTTTTTTTCTGACCTCACGTTACTTTGGATAAGGTCTGTCAAAACCTTTTGATATTCTAGAACATTTGTTGAACTTGTATTTCTAGTATTTCTGATTTGAGATAGTCCAAGTGTCAGTACTCTCACCTTAAACCCACTCCAGAATTTGAACGCATATTCTAGGCTGACACTTCAGTGCAATACTAAGGGAGTACTATGTTGTTAGAGTTGATGTCCTCTGGATGAGATACTAAACTCAAAAAAAAAGTGATTTAATCAACATGACTAGTGATTTAATGCCGCTTGCTGAGTCACATGACTGTATTTTGTCTCTCTGTCTTCCATCGTAAACATCTTCAAAACAAGTATTACATTTATTTGGCCATCCACCCAAATGTTGCTATTTTTACCATCAAGTCAAGAAGCTTCATCCAATGATTCCACATTAACATTAAAAAAAAATCAAATGTCTTGTCAAATTTCCATTGACCTCAGAAACGTCCTCTTGATCCTTCCCACTTCACTTCTGCACCATCTCTAGGCCTACGTCCCTGTCAGTGTCCAATAGTCATCTGACTTTGGATTCCTATACATCTCCCTCCCAGAATTCCTCTATCTTGCTACCACTCTCTAGAACTCCGTTCATAAAAAGCTTCACCTTGTTGTTTCCGTCCCACCTTTAAAAATCTACAGAAAATGTACCTTTTTGACTGCCTTTGGCCAGCTCTACTAAATCATCTACCACTCAGTCAATCTCTCTCCTATGTGAAGCGCCTTGGGACATTTTATTATGATAAAGGTGTTATACAAATGAAAGTTGTTGTACAGCAGGTTTTCTATATCGTATTACTACTATATAGTGCCTGAACATGGCAGTAGTTGGGTAGCGACTGGTTCCACTTGTGAAGCTGACAAATTGCATGATAAACTGATCAACTTTATATTATACCTTCTTAGCTCACTGAAATCACATCTTGAATTAATATATATTGATATAATTGTGAGCAGAGCCAGATTAAAAATTCTTGGGGCCCTGGGCACCAAGAACATTCGGGGCCCCTCTGCCCACCTCCCCCCCCTTCCCCATCCCCCACCCGCACAACTGGCCTCTCATCCATTAACACACAAACGTGTAGTAAAATGTATTAATGAATAAACCCATTGAATGTTAACACACTACATTAATAATTTTGTATCAAAATATATTGCGCTTAAATGAAACTGCCCTCTGGCAAAGGCCTCATATTTAACTGGGGCCTGTGTGTTAATCCACCACTGCTGGCGAGGATTAACTGTCACTAAAAATTGGAAAATGTAATTGAGAGAAATAGTGAGCAGAACAATTTTTGCTTCATTCCCCTACAGCTGGCCGAGATGGGAGGGATATATCCTCCATGTGCTAGGTGTTGTGAAAATATAAACTCATTTTTTAAAACTGGTATATGACTTTGCTATAACAAGCTCACAGAGAAAGTTGCTGAACTAAGGATACAGGTTTAAAAATGTAAGCAGTTAGAATCCAAGTACGGTAACTTTTATAGCTGACCTTGGAACATAGTTCGCTATTAGCCGCAATATAATAAATAAAAACATTTTAAAATAAGTTCCACGATTTACTGTAAATCAGAATTTGTGCATGCTTTTGAGTACAATGCAGAAACAATTCAAAAAATCTTACATTGCTTTTCTTCTGCAATTATTTTGCTACATTACTTGGCAATGTAGATCCTTAAATGCCACAATTGATTTCACTGCTGAGTTATTCTGTTTGCTTTCCCAATACATTACTTAGTATTGGTTTTTACTATTACTTTACCTAATTACACCTACTGCTAGATATTGACGTGATGGGCAATGAAAACAAATCTATCAAGAAAATTGTAGAATTTTTTTAAAGGGCAGTAGTATTGATGTGTATCTTGTCAAAATGTTTAATCAGTGACATTGAAAATAATTCATGCTGAAAAGAGTGAATACTGTGCAATAGTTCAATCTTTAACAAAGAGATAAGTGCAAAAGACATCAATGATGTCTATAATGATGAGCTGCTTCACTGCATACATGTTCTAAACACTGAATACAGGTTTTTGTGGGCCTGGATTTTCTTGCCTGTCAGAAACGTGGTGGGTGGGACGTGTGCCTACCCATGTGATCCCACCAGAAACTGATTGTATTTCCTGAGTAGTAGATCCTATTTAAAAATGCGAGACAGATTAATGGCAGGACTCCTGCTGCTGATTGGTTCACTGCCATTGGCAGGGAGGGAAATCAGGTTAAGCTACAGTACTTAAAAAGCCTTCTGCTGCTTAAAGTGGCAGAAGGTATTGCAAGTCCTAAGGAGGCGGAGGCACAGCACAGTGAGAGGAAAATGGCAGAAGGTAGACAAGCAGTGGGAGTGTCTGCTGTGATCAAAACCCCACGATTCTCGGAAGCTTCCGTGAAAATGTTATTGGCAGATATCAGGGCAAGGAGGGCTGGAGTATTTGGAACACAAAACAGGAGGCCCCAGAAAAGGGTAATGCAGGCAGTATGCAGGGAGGTAGCACAGGCAGTCAGTGCCTCATCAACCACCTCACAAACAGTAATGCATAGCCAGAAAGGTTTTAATGATCTCATCAGTTTAGCAAAGATAAGTTAAAGCATGAGTACCCACACACATCCTGAAATAATGCTGAAATCATGATTCACCTCCACACCATCCATGTCCACAAAGTAGAAATGAAGAGACAAATGAGACAGTTAATATGCACCAGATACATCACCAACTCTCTGCACCCAACAGCCACACATCCCTTTCCAACCATTTGACTGTCGCTTATCTCACTTTGAAAGCAGGGATGGTGGTGTTTGAGTGAAAAATGAAGAGAATGCTGTATAGCCTGTATCTGAAAGAACAATCACAATGGAATGTCTGCAGACACCTTGGTGCCATTCAATTTTGAAATAATCCCTAGACTTTCGATGTCATCATCTTGTTTTTTGCAGAGGAAAAGGTCACCCACAATCAACAGCAACAAAGTTCCATGGGTGCAGCAAAGGCAACCAACAGGCCCTTAAGTAGGAATGAGGAGGAAACTGTCAGGTTCAGATTGGTAGGGGATTGCTTGGCTGCAGCGCTGTGAGAGGTTGCAGTCTTCAAACATTCTGAGTATTTGGAAGGCCTTCTATCATTGCTCAGTAATTTCTTCTGGATCACAAGTGAGAGTGCACTAAAATGAACGATCCTTGTATCCTTCATAGCTGCTGGCCCTTTATAGAAAAAGGGATGTGATGATCAGCTTAGAAGCTCCATGGAACTCATTCCTGCATCTGATTCCCTGTCATGACACCTTACTGATTCAAGCCCCAGCCCAGCTACATTCACTCGGGAGTAACTAGCAAGACAGAGTGAAACACAGAGCACCAGTGAGCAGAGGAGGTGTGAGGAGATGAAGAGTCAGCAGTCTCTTCCTGGAGGGGGTTGGGAGCTGAAGACAACAGAAACAACTGGCCTCAGAACAGAAGTATGATACAGGAGCGTAGATCTCGTGTGCAGGCAGTGGAAGTAGTCTCATCTCTTGTGCTACGGATAGAGGATAAATTAGAGGAGTCCACAACCCAGATCAGCAACACAATGAAGGAAGTATGTCAGGGCATGCATAACACTCTGGTGAGTGTGGCATTCCAAGAGATTTGTAGAGCAACAAGACATCATGTGGAAGTTCTGATGGTGATGGTTGCTTCCAGACCAGCAGCCATGACTGCTTCCATAAATTCCTTCAAAAGCATCCTAGCTCAGGGCATTCAGAATTTAACTGGGCATCCTGTCCTCGTACAGACCATGAGCTCAATTGAGCCTGTACCCAGCACAGGTGGGCTGCGAGGAGCGGACGCAGATGTTGTCATTTCCCATGATATTGACAATGTGGCTGCATCAATCCAAGCCTTTCCAATCAGCACAGGAAGGAGCTTCCGGCTTGGCCAGGTAGGCATTGAACGCACAATCGACATGACACCGGAAGCAGGTTTTACATGGACATCAGCATCACTGATGCCATCTTCGCCCTAGCCACCAAACTTCACAACTTCCTGAGATAGCACCAGAGGTTCTTTCTACTGGAACAAGTTATTGATCAATTCCAGTCTAATCTCATGTTCTGTGCCATGGCATGATGAGGAAATTGATTGCCTTCATCTTCTTCCTCTTCATCTTTTGTGGATGGAGGGTCAATGCCTTCTTAACTGCAAAATGATGCAACATGCAGCGTTGCATCATAATTTTTGATACCATTGCTGGGCTGTGCTGCAGGGTTCCCCCTGACCCAGACTATGGAGGTGGGACTTCAGGACACTCATGGTCTGTTCAATAACACTCAAGGCTTCAATTAACTTGTTGTCACTCTCAGTCCTTGGATAATGCAATGGTCTCATTAACCATGATTTATGAGTAACCCTGGTGGCTGGCATCATTCACAAGCTGCACATTCAAAGAATGAAAACAGCTCCTGGTAATGAAATTTAGGACTCCTTCAGTCCGGGCCTTTCATGTCATATGGGTGGTACCAAGGGCACCTTGGAGCTGGGGAAATCCTGCCACTTGATAAAATTCCAGTGATCACTGATTCTGCTCTGGTGGGCCCACGTAGAAACATAAGGGCTCGATTTTCCAGTGAAGTAGCAGGTGTGTTGGGGGTGGGGGGGGGGCTCCAAATATCAGGGAAATCCCGTTCGGGTTCAGAGCCCGGCTCCAACCTGCAGACTTCCGGGTTCCCCATTGACACGTCTGGGTGCGCGCGGACCTCCCCAATGCGGAAGTCCCACCGGCAATTAAAGCCGGCGGGTTGATCATTTACACAGTTGTTCAAGTAGTTTAAGTACTTGAGGCACTTAATTTTCTCCACATCTTGGCAGGGGTGCAATTTTAAAGCATCCTCAGCGTGTTTCCATGCTGTGGGAAACACTCCATGTTGCAACAGACGGGTTTCAGCCAGCAGCCAGTGGGACATTCAAATGCTTATTTGACAGAGAAAAGGTCACTTATTGCAGCAGGGCACTCTGTTACTTCAGGCAAAGTTTTGGCTGCAAGATCTTTGTGTTTGCACTGAAAATTCTTACTTTTCACTCAAAATTGTGCTGTTCAAACATATTTAACTACTTTGCGGACCCCCTAAAATTTACACCGTCAGGATTGGGGGGGGCGCCATGGCTGCATTCACCACTATATCCGAGGGCGACCAACATCACCAGCCTCACCAGGCATGGCACCCACCTCCGCCACGTGGCGCTCCACAACACAGGCACCTGCACAAGAGGACAGAGAGCAACAATAGAGAGGAGTGCCGCTTGAGGGGGCCCCATAAGAGAACAGAAAGCAATATTAAGCATGATCACAGATGTGTCATGTTGCAATGAGCATACTGAGGTGCTGAAGATGACGAGGCATGTTAACATCAATTCATATTGTGTGTGCTGAATGTTAAAGTTATGTCATCAGACATTTGTCGGGTGCCAGTCTCGGCATCCCCGACGGACAGGCACTCGAGGGTTCAGCTGAGCTCCAGCACCTCCTGCTCCGCATCTGTGAGGATGACGATTTGTTGTGGCCCCACTCCGGTCCTCATCCTCTCCTGTGCATTCTGGGCTCTCTTTCTCCTATAAGGGGAGAAAGTACAGATGCATGAGTGAGTGATGGTGACGTGGCTAAACGATGAATGCATTGGTTTGGGTGAGGCTGACCATGAAAGAGATGCATCAGAGGGTGAGTATGAGACAAAGCCATGACATTGTATGAGGATAGGGTTGAGTGGTAGTAGTGGGGTGACTAATGGGAAGGTGAGGAAGTGTTGAGGAAGTGCAGGTAAGTTGAGGATGAGCCTTAATGGGTGTGGGGAGTGATGTGATAGAGTAGTGTTGGCAGTGCAGAATGAGTTGGGTGGTGGGGGCGGTGATGTGAAAGACGGAATGTTGGAGAATGAGTAAGTGTGCTCACTTTGGCTGACCTAGTTAGGTCATTGAAGCGCTTCCTGCACTGGACCCAGGTGCGGGAGATGTTGCTGCTGCTGGTGTCCTCCTCTGCCACCTTGAGCCAGGCCTTCTTGGTGGCAGAGGCAGGCCACTTCCTCCTGTCCACCGGGTAGAACACATCCCTCCTCCTCCTCACCCTATCCAGTAGCACCTGGAGTGAGGCATCACTGAATCTTGGAGCAGCCTTGCCCCTGCTGCAAACCCGGAAGCCACGTTAAGTGGCTCCAATTGACTCGCGATCGGGTGGGAAACGGACATTTTTTATTGGGCAAGTTACCCACGCGCCCAATCACCCCCACCCCGGCCCCCGCTGCCATCCCGCCTCCACACTAATATCGAGGCCATGAAATCTGTGGCTGAAATCTGTGGCCAGCCTGAACGGGGCATCCATCACTTGTTTAATGCTGTGGTGCATAGCTGATTGACTTACCTGATTGATGTCACCAAGACTGGCTGGAGATTCTGGTGACAAACATTTTAGACCTATTCTCACCTTTCTATCCATTGACAAGGTTGCACTCCTGGTAGAAGGGGGCTTTGGAACCAGATATCAACAGCTGGTATAACGCACCGACTGCTTCAGGAGGAAACCACAGCCTTCTCACACACTGCCTTTGGGAGAAATACATATTTTACCTCTTTGATCTGTAGACTATTAGGAATGGCTACTTACATTTTGGGTGGCACTTGTGTACATGATGCCAAGTTCTCAGGTCTTCCCCCCTCTCCTCCTCCTGTCTTCACCATCCTCTTCCTCAAAGAATGAGAACAAGGGATATCCAAGAGAGAAATCCACTATTTATTTACAAGGTTATTTTGACTTTAAATTATTTGCAAATAGTAGCACCTACCTTTAAATGCTGATAGCTCAGTGTGTAGTCCAATCGGAAGTCACTTCCAGTTTTCAAACTCCTGCAGGAACTTTGTTTGGACTGAACTCTGGTCTTCACCATCTTTTCCTGCTGCTGAGGCACTGAACTGGTCCTAACATCAGCCCTTTTATAGAGATAGTGTTTTCTGGGGTGCAGGAACTCTGTGCAGTCTACTAAGCCATGCCTGACTGTCTTCACCTACATGCACCGAAGCAGGCTCAGAGCACACAGATCTGGGTTATTGCAGAGTCAGTGGAGGAAAATTGGAGTGGACATTTTTTGGGGCAGGTATCAGTGGAGGGCCTTCCCACCTCATTTCTATTGCGGGTCTGCCTCTATACCACCCAAAATCAGCCATGTTTCACCAAGAAAATCTAACCTTTGTGAGTTTTCTAGGTAGGCATGTTATGGCTCAGGGAGGTGTCCTAACTATTATTCTGTTTTTGAGAGAAATAAAATTGCAACAGTCAATAACCTTCTTCAGACCATAATGGAGCCAGTACCAGTGGGTAATGGAAAATTCTGTGTTGGTCCTTTACCAGACCAAACATTAAAAAAAATTGGTTGATTGTTAACGCAGGAAGGTTCCATTGATCATTAAGGTGCAAGCTTATTGCAGTTGTCTGAGGTGACCCAAATGTCAGCTGCTATAGTAACCAAGGTATGAAAAATAAGTACAAAAAACACAGTGGTAAATGCCGGACAGCTTATTGCATAATTATCTATCATTGTTCGCATTTAAGAAGTCATTGCATTACATTGTCACTACAGATGATGAAGACAAATTATAGTTCCATTTACAGCTTTGAAATACAACCAGACTGTTTTTCTCACAGCAAGATGAATGTTAATGCAGCACTCTGTCCTATAATTCTCTTGGCTGCATTAAAACATTAAGAAGATTCAATGCTTTGCATTGCACATGATTGAATAAAAGTGTACATCCTTCAAAACAAAGATAGCTAATCATAGTAAGCTTGGTGAAATTAATTTTTATTATACTAGATTGTGTGTTCAAAGTCTTAACTCTGTCAACCAAAGAGCACCCTGTTCAACCTCTCTAAGTTCAAATGCTGATGAAAATTAAAATTGCATTGGGTAAGCAATATATGAAAAAGTGAAATGGATCTTACATTTAAACATCTAAAGTAAATATGAATCAAGAATGAAATGCAGCTAAAGAGTTTTGGAGATTAAGTTATCACATCTCTTAAGTGCAAATATAGACTATGATCAGCTATTTATACTTTGTAAATCTTTGAATTTCAATGCAGAAATGTAGCAAAATTGTTGACACATGTATGATAATGCACAATCTGCAGTGCAATATATTACAAGGCAGTAAGACACCGAGGCGGTAGGATGACTTAGATAGTGAAGGTACACCTTATTGCCTTGGAACATACTTCAAGGTGTATTGTTCTAAAATGTACACAAATTTAGAAATTATTTATCATTTTCAGCTTTGTATTTTTTATTGCTGGCAGGGCATTATGACAGGCAGCAGTGGACAGCAGGCTCCATGGATTACATGAATAACAAAGAGTGGTACTGTACATCAGCTTACATAGATTTTAAAGATTAATGTAAAAGAACTGTAATACTGCAGATGTCACAGAAAGCAACTGTTAACGCTGCAAGAAATGTTTCTTGAATTGGCAGAAGTGCTCAAACTTAAGGGCCGATTTTCAAAGTACTGCATGCCAGCAGGACACCTCAGCCACCGGAAGTGCATACTCAGGAAATCAACTCATTATCTGTGGGAAAAGGAGCCGATTGGCAAATTTACAGGTCAAGAAATGCCAGGGAATAAGGTATTAAATAGCACATCAACAGGATACACAGACACAGCAAAAGTTCTGAATTCCACAGTGATTAATAATTACTTTATGCCATAGGACTCCCGTAGGTCCCTGACATCCAGCACTGTTGTGGCAGCAAATTTATTGTTGCTTTCTGTATGATCTTGGAGTATCTGTAGATTGTTCCTCAGCCTCTTTCTCTTCATTTCCACTACAATGGATTTTGGAAGAAGGAGCTAGAGGGAGAAAGGAAATCTTTTCAAGAACCAGCCTGATAGTTGAATTGGTAACCTACATTTGGACTTTAAAGATCTTCCTCTCTTTTACTATCTTAAATTGAATAGTATGGCCTAAATTTTCCACATTCAAAGATTTGGTGTGCATCTCAGGTGTATTAGGACTTCCACCTGCCACAAAGATGTGCACCTTACCCGGGCCAATCTTCCAGTCTTGCAGTCATTAACATGTTGACAGCGAGCTCCCAAGTATCTGTGGGTAGTCCAGCCAAAGTGAGGCCAACAGCTGGTGAAAGTATAAAAATAAATTCACATTTTTAAATGCCCCTCCTCGCCCCTGCCCTGTGCCATCAATCGTAGAGTGCTCAATTGGCCAGGCTTTCTGCTGGTAAAAAAATTCAAAACCAACTCTTCTGCTGCCATAGCAATGCTGGATGCCAGGGGCCTACAGGAGTCCCTGCCATTCAGTGTTACTATGGCACAAATGACAAGAAATACACTGCCAGGCCCTGCCTGCAGGAAATCTGAAAAATGGTGGCGAGCAGTATTGAGACAATAGCAACAACTTTATAAAGCACCTTTAATGTAGAAAAATATCCCAACATATTTCACTGAGGTATAATCATAAAAAATGAAGCCAGGCCAAAGTTATTAGGAGGGGTGACCAAAATCTTGGTTTTAAAAAAATGGGTTTTAAGGAGGATCTTAATGGATCTAAGGTGGAGAGGTAGATGGTTTTAGAGAGGGGAGTCCAGAGCATGGTGCAGGCTCCACTGGTGGGGTGAAGGAAGGGAGAGGGGGTAGAAGATGTGGCAAGGATACAGAGATTGTGGCGGAAGCCAAAGACAATGGCCAAAGGAAATTGTAGTTCATCCAATACTGGATGTCAGACAAGCAATCTGACAACACAGCGGCAGTGGAGATGTCAAAAGAGGTAGTGGAGAGGTAGAACTCGGTGTTATCAGCATAGATGCGGAAGCTGATCCCATGTCTTTTGATAATGTCGCCAAGTGGCAGCATGTAGATGAGTAAGAGGAGGGGGCAAGGATAGATGCTTTGAGGACTCCAGAAATAACAGTGTGGGGACGGAAAGAGAAGACATTGCTGGAGATGCTCTGGCTATGATTGGATAGGTAGCAGTGGAACAAAGAAAGGGCAATCCCACTGAGCAGGACAATGGTGGACAGGCACTGGAGCAGGATGGTGTGGTGGATTGTGTCAAAGGCTGCAGAAAGGATGAGGAGGGATAATGCACCATGGTCATAGTCACAGAATGTTGTTTGTGACTTAGGTTAGGGCAGTTTTGTTGCAATGGCAGGGCATAAACTTAATTGGAGTAATTCAGACGGAATTGTGGAAGAGATGGGCATGAACAACACATTCAAGGATTTTGGAGAGGAATGGGAGTTTGGAGATGAGGTGGTAGTTTGCAATGACAGAGGTAGAGGTGTGTTTTTTTTGAGGAGGGGGTGATGATGGTGGATTTGAAAGGCAGTGGGCAGCATCTGAGGAGAGGGAACCATTTACAACGTCAGCTAGCTTGGGTACAGGAAGAGAAGTTCAGTGGAAAAAAGAAGCCAGGGGTTATCTCTGCTCTCCAGGATGATCCTAGAGTAGTGGACAGTTTTAGCAGAGCAGAGGGAGGATCGATAGTGCTTGATGTGGTCCAGCCAGATCTGGTGATAGATGGCTAAACCAGATAATCTCAAATCTGAACTCTTTGTACTTGACTAAGCGAAGATGGGGGCCATACCAGGGGGAAACAGCCAGGATGGGAGAGAGTAAAGGTTTTGCTGAGGACAGGGGCATTGAAGGTGGAGGTGAAGAGGTTGTTGGCTGCATAATTATTGTGGCAAATGCAGAACAAAAGGCTGGGAAGTTTGAAAAGGCAGTTGTAAGTGGACTTGGTGGAGAGTTTTCCCAGGGACAGGTACAGAAGGAAGGGGGTTGGAAAAGAATACAAGGGGATGGTGAATTCAGAAAGAGAGAGGGCAAAGGGAGCTTAGATGGAGATTGAAATCGCTAATGTTGAGGAGTCATTCAGTGCAGTTAGAATATTGCCACCTAATTCAGCCTGAATATAGTGACAGTGGACTTCCTCTCTGTTTCTCTTTCTTTCCTCTTTCCCTTTCTTCCATTTATGTCATTCAGCTTTTAAATCCCTGCTTGTGAATTCCGCCACTCCCACTTATCCAAATTAAATACTTTGCTTATCATTCAACCTCTCCACTGAAATGTAATATCAGATGTAGCCTTGATTTAATCTAAACCTTTGTTAGAAAGGAACTTACATTTATGTAGCCCTTTCGCGACCTCAGGACATCCCAAATCGCTTCACAGCCAATTAATTACTTTTTGAAGTATAATCACTGTTGTAATGCGGGGAAATATAGCAGCCAATTTGTGCACAGCAAAGTCCCAGAAACAGCAATAAGATAAAGAACCAGATAATCTAGGTTTTTTTGGTGATGCTGGTTGGGCAGGTCAACAGAACTCCCCTGTTCTTCTTCAAATACTTCATAGGATTTTTTTTACGTCCACCTGATAGGGCACACGCGGCCTCGGTTTAACATCTCATCTGAAAGCCAAAATGCAGGTGCAGCAAGCAGTTAGGAAGGCAAATGGTATGTTGGCTTTCATTGCAAGAGGATTTGATTACAGGAGCAAGGATGTTTTATTTAAGTTATACAGGGCCTTGGTGAGACCACATCTGGAGTATTGTGTGCAGTTTTGGTCTCCTTACCTAAGAAAGGATATACTTGCCAAAGAGGGAGTGCAGCCGAGGTTCACCAGACTGAGTCCTGGGATGGCAGGACTGTCGTATGAGGAGAGATTGGATCAACTCGAGCTATATTCACTCGAGTTTAGAAGAATGAGAGGGGATCTCATTGAAACATAGAAAACTCTGACAGGACTAGGCAGACTGGATGCAGGGAGGACGTTTCCTCTGGCTGGAGGGTCCAGAACGAGGGGTCACAGTCTCAGGATATGGGGTAGGACATTTAGGACTGAGATGAGGAGAAATTCTTCACTCGGAGGGTGGTGAACCTGTGGAATTCTCTACCACAGAAGGCTGTGGAGGCCAAGTCACTAAATATATTTAAGAAGAAGTTAGATAGATTTCTAGACACACAAGGTATCACGGGGTATTGGGAGAGAGCGGGAATATGGTATTGAGATAGAGGACCAGCCATGATCATATTGAATTGCAGAGAAGGCTCGAAGGGCCGAATGGCCTACTCCTGCTCATATTTTCTATGTTTCTATGAAATACGGCACCTCCGACAGTGCAGCACTGAAGTGTCAACCTAGATTATTTACTCATACTCCATCTCGCCCTACATAAAAGAGTGGCACCACTTTTTGTTGCCATTTTCAAGCAACCTTCCCCTTGGATCTGCAAACTGAAGATAGTGAACTACTCAGACTGCCTGGTACAACAAACACCACCACTGACATCAGCCCCCCCTCCCCACCACCATTTGCACAAAATAGTCCATCAACCACGCATACACCCAATGCACATGCACCCATTGGGTGGCATCATGTCTTGGCATTTATGATGAAGCACATTAAAGGGCGCTTTCACAAAAGGGACTCAAGAATCGACAAGACGTGGCAGTGATGGTGAGAATTATAACATTTAATATACATTTAACAAAAAACAAATATAAATGAAAAACATGTCTTTCCGTCAGACACCCTCGTGCATATCCTTGGTGATTACAAAACCTTAGCCTGGCTCTTCCTAGCACTTCTACATGGTGCATTCCCTATGGCTTCAGCACAGGTAGTGACAGGTTGCTCAGATTCATGCCCTGACCACTGAGATGCTTTCAGCCTATGACCTCTAGGTTTTGGAGCCCGTGAGGGCCCCACCAAAGACTACTCCATCTGCACCTGTGCAGGAGCAGATTTGGCCATTGGGAGAGGGGGCAGCATTGTGGGTACTGGTTGATGGTGGGGGGGGGGGGGGGGGGCTGCAACAGGTGAGATGTGGGATCACTTTGAGTGGAGTCCCCACCTCCATGCCCCCTTTCATCACCATCTCTCTCCCGGGCCAGCGCAACATCACTCCCACCACTCTGCTGGACAACAGGCTGGTTTGGAGATGTGGTGCTTTCTAAGGCCATGGATGAAGTTTCTGTCTGCCTGTTTAAGGCGGCAGACATGATGGCATCCAGAGTCTGCACGTCCATTATCATGGCCTGCATGGACTCATTTGAGAGCCGTGCTTGAAGCTTAATGGAGGCTGCCGTTCTCTCCATCGTAGATATTCCCTCACTTGACTGCCACAAGCAATGGAGTTGGACTCCTCCATCCTATCTGCTATTGTGGCGAGTGTGCGTGACACGTCTTCCATTACCTTGCAAAGGTGCAGCTGTACCTCGATCATTGTCACTCTCAACCCCCAGGGTTCATCATCTGGGTCCAGCCGAGCAGAGTTTGGAGGGGAGTGCGCCCCCGACCCAGACTCTCCGCAGCTGCCCCTGCCACCAGCGTCTGTTCGTGCACACTTGAGTGTTGAATCACCAGGTGACAACCCAACTATCTATCTAACAGGACCCACCGAAGTGCCAGTATCTGCGCTCGTGCGTGGCTGGATGTGATGTGACGGTGTGCCCTCAGAGGACTGGAGCTCCTCTGAGGAATCACCATCTTCCATGGCGCCTACCTCGTCATCAATCCTTGAAGGCCCTGGAAGAGAACATAAAGCAGTATTAAAAAATGATCGCAGAAGTTAGTTTCCAGTGAGCATACTGAGGTGTGCAACAGGTCAATCATTGATAACATCAATTCATGATGTGTGTGAAGGATGTTAAAGTTCTGTCACCAGCCGTTTGCAGGTTGCCAGTCTCACTATCTTTGACGGCCAGGCATGCGACCATGTGGCTGATGTCTAACGCCTCCTCCTCTAAGTCAGTCAGGTGTACTATTTGTGGTGGCCCCCCCTCCAGTCCTACTCCTCTCCCACGCATTTGGCACTCTCTTCTCCTACAAGGGGAAAAAGAACAGACATGTGAGTCAATGAAGGTGACGTGTTCACCCGATGGATGCATTGCTCTGGGTGAGGCTGACAATAAAACAGATGCATCAGAGGGTGAGTATCAGAGAGATTCATCACATTGCATCAGGATGAGGTGAGTGGGAATGGTGGGTTCACAAATGGGGAGGTTAGAAAGTGAAGGTAAGTTGATTATAAGTCTTAAGTGGCTGTGAGGAGTGATGTGATGGTCTACGCTTGGCAAGACAGGGTAAAAGGGGGGTGGTATTGTACACCACAAGATGTAGGCAAATCATTAACTGTACTCACTTTTCCTGACTTGGTTAAGTCATTGAAGTGCTTCCTGCATTCTACACATGACCTTGCTACCGTGCTCCTGCTGGCAATCTCCTCTGCCACCTCCAGCCAAGCCTTCTTGGTAGCAGAAGCAGGGCGCTTCTTCCAGTCAACTGGGTATAGTATTTCCAGTAACAACTCGAGATGAGTCGCCAAAAAGGGGTGCTGCCGTACACCTGTGATGCAGCATTTTTCAATTTTCCTCCTTTCTCCATCAAAATCCATGGTTGCAATAGTACTCCAGTCCTCAGCACATCACTTGGGTGCGCAGTACACCCGCTGCGCAGCTTGGAGACGCGAAACCCAGAAGAAACATTAAGGGCCTTCAATTTAGTTGCGATCGCTCAAACAGATGCATAGAAAATATTTCCTGGTTTCCCAAGCAACTATTCACCCACCTGCTGACTTCCCAGGTCAAAATCATGCCCATGGTGTCCGAAACTCAGCTCATGGGCGAATAGTATGGTGAGGTTGCGAACAGCCTGGTTCAGCCTGAGTCAGTGGCCAGAGAGGGGGGTGGAATCAATGGTAGTCGTATGGAGTTTATGGTGGAGCCCGAAAACAATGGCTTTGGTCTTCCCAATGTTTAGCTGGAGGAAATTGTAGCTCATTCATATTGGAGCAATCTGACAACACAGAGTCAATGGAAATGTTGGGACAGGTGGTAGAGAGGTAAATCTGGGTGTTGTCAGCATATGTGTGGAAGCTGAGCCCAAGCCTGTTAATGATGTTGCCAAGAAGCAACGTGCAGATAAGGCAGAGGAAGAGCCAAGGATAGATCCTTGGGGTACTCCGGAGGAAGAGAAGCCATTGCTAGAGATCCTCTGGCCTAGATAAGAATGGTAGGCCCACTTAACTAGAAAATGGAGGCGAGGTGTTGGAGGAGTATGGTGTAGTTGACCGTGTCAAAGGGTACAGAGAGGTCAAGGGATAACACACCACAGTCACAGAGGGTGTCGTATGTGACTTTGGTTAAAGCTTTCTCAGTACTGTGCAGGGCAGAAACCTGATGGGAACATTGTAATGTCAAATTTTCAAACAGCTGAATTCTGTGATTATATATGCTAAACAAAGCCCCATCTCAGTCAGGGGTTTCATGTCAATGCAAAATCAGCCACATGCTGATTACTTTACCATTCTTTCCACTAGAATATGTCATAATGCCTGCCAAATCAATCCCTACCTCCTCCCATTTTATCTAATTGCTATTTTATTTGAGGTACAAAATGGATGTGTTTCTAAAGAAAACTTTTTCTATATACTGTGGAGTGGAAAAACCCCACTGAGAGCCAACAGTAAAATCAGAGCAACTTCACTCTTTTGAGATTGCCTGTTTCGAATACTGAGCCTGGAATATGGATCAACTTTAAACAATGTTAAAGTGAAGAATTTCATTTCTTTTGTATTGCCTGAAATTTTTTTTTTAAAAATAGTCCATTATCTAGCTATCTATATATAATGCATAAATACCTTGCATATAGCACACACTTCCTGTAAATTGACACTTACTTCCTGCTGCACTATCCCATCACAGGCCATCCGCAGATATCTTCCTACAGCTCCACAGTATTGTTTCCCTCTTACGCCAACAAATAAAGCACCTCCCCTTTAAGCTGCTGCAGGCCTGTCAGAACCTGCAGCAACACTTGCTTTCCCACCTTCTAATCAGGAGCTACCTACGGGGAGGGCATTTTGAGCTTGCAGCTCTCCTCCACCGTGCTAATGAGGAGCAGTCCAGAAACTGGCACAGGTTCTCCACCAACTCCTCCAGATGGCCACTGACCTCTCCCTAACCACCTCCTACCTGTTTCCCATTGGGAAGCAAAAATCACCCCCACTAAGTTCAAAAATGGTATCAATGATATAAGGGAACATAGCTACGGCCATGTGGATGGTGGTTTTAATGAGGGAAAAATGATGGAGACAAACCTGGACATTAGTGCTGTCTGTAGAAAGGTTAGTGTTGACCTTGTAAAATGGGATAATAACTGAGTAGGCATGTTCAGAGATTGTGGCGCTGGCCTGGATGATGATGGCAACTTGCCCGTGAATGTTGGCAAAAACCTTTGGAATTAATGCAGCATTCATAAATCAAGCAAGTATTTCTCATTTAGTAGTTGGCCAGTTTTGCTGCAAACCAGTTTCCTTCATTGGTTAAATCAGATCAGTCAAAATTTGTCCAGCATGCCACATAATGAAAATGATAACTAAAAATATGGATTTAACATTTGTTTCCAATATCAAAAGTAGAAGGACAGTCAGGGGAGAATTTAGGAGCTCGGCAAGCAATCTGTTGGTGTGTGGGTAGTTAGGCATGTTAGAAAATTGTTAATCTTTGGAGGCTTCATTGAAATTCAGCCCAAACAAATGAGTTTTTAAAAAAATGTAATCTCTCCAATAGCTATTATGGGTAATGAACAAGAAGAATTGGTGCAGTTTTCAGCAGAAATAAATCTACCACCACATTACTGATGCTTTTCATATTCATTCTGCAATCATTTTAAGAGAGAATAAATGAGCAGACAGTGTAAGAAATAAAGGCATCACATTAGTGCGGTCAAAACAGGCCTGACATTATTTTTTCCTTCTGGACTAATTAACCTTTGTTGCTAATTCTCTAGACAAGCTTTTGAGTTATCATGAATATAGATAGCTGAGAAGATTACAACATGCCAAAGTTAAAATCTGACATGTTTTGTAGGATTTGATGGCTTATGTACTTGTATCTCACTTAAAGTCAGAAACAGAAGCCAAATTGGCCAAAACAAAAAGCTATTTAGTTCCAGTTTGTGATTGTTAGTATTGATTAAGGAGAATATTTGCTGTGCTGGAGAGAGAGGATGTCCTTGAAGGGGTCAAGGACAGAATCTATTTGGTTAGAGTTACGAAACAATAGAGGTGCCATTGCACTACTGGGTGTATTCTATAGGCCGCCAATTAGTGGGAAGGATATAGAGGAGTAAATTTGCAGGGAAGTTACAGAGAGGTGCAAGAACTATAGAGTAGTGATAATGGGGGACTTAAACTATTCTAATATAGACTGGGATAGTAATAGCGAAAAGGGCAAAGAGAGGGAGGAATTTCTGAAGTGTGTTCAGGAGAACTTTCTTGATCAGTATGTTTCCGGCCCAACGAGGAAGGAGGCATTGCTGGATCTGGTTCTGGGGAATGAGGTGGGTCAAGTGGAGAAAGTATCAGTGGGGGAACAATTAGGGAACGGTGATCATAGTATCATAAGGTTTAGGTTAGTTATGGAAAAGGACAAGGAGCAATCTAGGGTAAAAATACTCAATTGGAGGAGGGCCACTTTCAGTGGGTTGAGAATGGATCTGGCCAGTGTAAATTGAAATCAAAGATTGGCAGGCAAAATTGTAATTGAACAATGGGCAGCCTTTAAAGAGGCGTTGGTTCGGGTACAGTTTAGGTACCTTCCCACGAGGGGCAAAGGTAGGGCAACCAAAGCCAGAACTCCCTGGATGACGTAAGATGAAGAACAAAAAGGGGGCGTACGACAGACGTCAGTTTGATAATACAAGTGAGAACCAGGCTGAATATAGAAAGTGCAGAAGAGAAGTGAAAAAGGAAATAAGAGGTATAAAGAGAGAGTATGAGAATAGACTGGCGGCTAACATAAAAGGGAATCCAAAAGTCTTCTATCGGCATATAAATAGTAAACGGGTAGTAAGAGGAGGGATGGACCCAATTAGGGACCAAAAAGGAGATCTATGCATGGAGGCAGAGGGCATGGCTGAGGTACTAAATGAATACTTTGCATCTGTCTTTACCAAGGAAGAAGATGCTGCCAATGTCACAGTAAAAGAGGAGGTAGTTGAGATACTGGATAGGCTAAAAATTGATAAAGAGGAGGTACTAGAAAGGCTGGCTGTACTTAAATTAGATAAGTCTCCCAGTCCGGATAAGATACATCCTAGGTTGCTGAGGGAAGTAAAGGTGGAAATTGCAGAGGTGCTGGCCATAATCTTCCAATCCTCCTTAGATATGGGGATGGTGCCAGAGGACTGTTCAAAAAAGGGTGTATGGATAAACCCAGCAACTTCAGGCCAGTCAGTTTAACCTCCGTGGTGGGGAAGCTTTTAGAAATGATAATCCAGGACAAAATTAATAGTCACTTAGACAAGTGTGGATTAATAAAGGAAAGTCAGCATGGATTTGCTAAAGGCAAATCATGTTTAACTAACTTGATTGAGTTTTTTGATGAGGTAACAGAGAGGCTTGATAAGGACAATGCAGTTGATGTTGTGTATATGGACTTTCAAAAGGCATTTGATAAAGTGCCACATAATAGGCTTATCAGCAAAATTGAAGCCCATTGGATAAAAGGGGCAGTGGCAGCATGGATACAAAACTGGCTAAGTGACAGGAAACAGAGAGTAATGGTGAACGGTTGTTTTTCAGACTGGAGGAAGGTACACTGAGGTGTTCCCCAGGAGTCGGTACTCGGACCACTGCTTTTTTTGACATATGTTAATGACTTGGACTTGGTATACAGGGCATAATTTCAAAATTTGCAGATGACACAAAACTTGGAAGTGTAGTAAACAGTGAGGACGATAGTAATAGACTCCAAGAGGACATAGACAGGCTGGTGGAATGGGCGGATACATGGCAGATGAAATTTAACGCAGAGAAGTGCAAAGTGATACATTTTGGCAGGAAGAATGAAGAGAGGCAATATAAACTAAATGGTACAATTTTAAAGGGGGTTCAGGAACAGAGAGTCCTGAGGGTATATGTGTACAAATCTTTGAAGGGGCAGGACAGGTTAAAAAAGCATACAGGAACCTGGGCTTTATAAACAGAGGCATAGAGTACAAAAGCAAGGAAGATATGTTGAACCTATAGAAAACACTGGTTTGGCCACAACTGGAGCATTGTGTCCAATTCTGGGCACCACACTTTAGGAAGGATGTGAACACCTTAGAGAGGGTACAGAAAAGATTTACTAGAATGGTTCCAGGGATGAGGGACTTCAGTTATGTGGATAGACTGGAGAAACTGGGGTTGTTCTCCTTAGAGCAGAGAAGGTTGAGAGGAGATTTGATAGAAGTGTTCAAAATCCTGAAGGGTTTAGATAAAGTAAATGAAAAGAAACTGTTCCCATTGGCAGAAGGGTCGAGAACCAGAGGACACAGGTTTAAGGTGATTGGAATAAGAAACAAAGATGACATGAGGAAAAACTTTTTTACTCAGCGAATAGTTTTAATGTGGAATGCGCTGCCTGAAAGGGTGGTGGAAGCAGATTCAATCATGGCTTTCAAAAAGGAATTGGATAAATACTTGAACGGAAAAAATTAGCAGGGCTACGGGGAAGGAGGGCGGGGAATGGGACTAACTGGATTGCTCTTACAAAGGGCTGGCATGGGCTTGATGGGCCGAATGGCCTCCTTCTGCGCTGTAACCATTCTATGATTCTATGATATCTTGTAGGATCAGACTGAATAAAATCATTGAATCCGCTTGTACTAAATGCTAAACTTCTGCTATTGAAAACTCTGGCAGACACCAATTTGCAAAGGCGCAATGGTGCAAAACCATGACCATTATTGCTCCACTTGCCTCCCACAGCCATCTTCACTCCCTTGCAGCAGTTTTGCTAGCACTTACCAACGTTATCACTTAAACTGGAAGCTTTTTTCAATTCTGCACTTTCACACATCATGTGCACGCATTCCAATGCGGGAGCCTCTTCAGCCCATTCAACCCCATCTTTCCAGAATACCAACTTTTATTGTCTTCCTATTACAGCAGCCCACTGCTTCTTAAATGAGCCCTGTATTCTAGCTTCTGTCACCCTTCCTGGCAAAGTGTTCCAGTTGTTGATCACTCTCTGTGCAAAGACATATTTTTTGATATCTGTCCTAAATTTGCACTTCATATGGATGTATGTAGAAACTACCGGGAATTTCTGGCTTGCAAAGTAGAAGCTCCAGTTTAGAAAATATTATTTGTAGATGCCTACATAATAGCCTGGAAATTGCTACCAGCAATGCACAAATGCTCAATACATTTATATGATATAAATCTATCTGCTATTTCAGCTCTGTCAAAACAGCAGACAGAGGAATGTTATTTGAACACATTTAGTGCTTATCTACTAATATTGGCAGCAGTAATCTCGAGCCTAATATCAAATGTGGGATTACAGTAAAAGTGTAATTTTACAAAATGGCACTGGTGTGGAACCTTGTGCCTGGGAGGATATATCAGGAATTTAGGCACACTCTTTCTATGGTTTCCTGTAGACAGAAAATCACGAGAGCTGGCTGGGTTCTGCTCCAGGGATGCTATTCATAAAATTAACCCTTACATGTTGTTTGCAATAAGTTTACAGGTCAGGGACAGTAGCATAGGAGGTTAAATTCTTAATGTGAAACCCAACCCCAACCCGCTGTGAACGAGCCTACTTCCGGTTTAACTGGGGCGGGTTGGGGGGGTACGTATGTAACCTGCTCTCGAGACAGTAATTTTAATATGTTAATAAGGCTGCATGCCTCAGATTCTAGCAGTCATTTGGATTTAACGGCTGGGAGCCGGGTTTCCCAGGTCTCGGAAAAACCCAGCAGCTAAAGGGAGGCAAGAACTGCTGGATCCAGCAGGTAAGTGCATTTCCAGGGCTGTTTGTGGGCCAGGAGGAGCTGGAGTGCTTCCCCCCGGCCCTTCAAGTTAACCTGCCGTGATCTGTCTCCCTCCCCGCGATCTCCAGACACCCCTCCCCGCGATCGGCCGACCGCCCAGCGATCTCTTCCCCCCCCACCCCCACCTCACAATCTCTCCCTCCCTTTCTTCCTCCTCTCCGGTCCCTGGCTGTGGCCTTTTACTGCAGGCCTTCCCACCCGACAGCTGGCCAGCCTCTCAATCTGGTCTGGCGGGAAACAGAGAAAAAAAATTCAGACGAGGTCCTGTCGTTAAATTCGGCAGGACCTCCTCATTCCCCGTATTTCTGGGTTTCCCAGCCGCTAAAATTGGCCCCGCTCCCTCCCCACCCCCTTGTAAATATTGGGGCCCATGCCATGTTCATTGCCGGGCCAAATTTAATGGAATCAGTGAGATGCCAACGCTAGTCACACACCCTAGAGGCAGCTTACTGATTGGGAGGGCGAGGCAGCCACAACTTAAAGGCAGCCTGTAGTACCTTAAAGGGGAGATCTATTTTTGGATGGTGGATAAAAGACCACTTAAGATAGGCACGAGGGCTCACACCAGGGTGATAATTATTGTTAGGCATTTGTATAAGACAGTAAAATGATAATGCTTTTTGAAATCTGTCGACATGCCATCCATGGAATGCAATTTCTAATCATAAGTTAAGGAAATGCAATCTAACTCCAATCCAACCATGGGCCTGCAGTAACCAAAATTTACAGTGACTGCCATTTTACTAAATATTAAAATACAATGGCCAGGACATTCCTCGTAGCTGCTCCTGTTCCACCGCTGTAACTTCACCGGAAGTGCGACGGAGATCATGTTTACGCACATAAGTCGGGATTCCACTGCACTTCTGGCAAAATTACAGTGGCAGAGCAGGAGAAGTTCTGAGGAATTTCCTGGCCATAGAGTTTCTCATGGTCAGCATTATGACAAAAACTCCCTCTTCGTCACAGCATGTTCTATCACTTTAGAAGAATTTAATACTGTATCATTATGACTATGAAGCCATGGTTTTGTATCCTTTGGGCCCCACTCGTTGCCTTTCAGTATTTCTGACAAAGTATATTAGCTATTATTGGTGCCTTAAAACTATTTCTCTTTTATAGAGTTGTTTTCCAACTCTAAAATTGAGGATAAAATTCCTCTTTTAAAGAAAATGGGAGAAAGTCTGTATTTCTCTGTAAATAATAACTCAGTAACAAAATTTCTTTCCAGAAATTGTACATTTAAAAGTTGCATGTCCCATAATTTTAGTGTGAATTATGGAAATAATGTCTCCTGTTTTTCAATAATATGAATTTTGTTCCACATAGTTATTTCCCCCATTTAAATAAGAGTGATAGAAATGACTCCTGCTACCAGCTCTAGATTAGAGATGGTATTGCTTCAGCATATTCAGCTAAAGGGAAATTATGGGACTACCTTCAATGTAGCAATTTCACAGAATGCCCATTATCAGGTGGCTTCAGGGGAATTATGGAAGGCCGCCAACTAGAAATTCTCTCACAAAATTATTAGATATTGTTTTAAATTAAGTCTCCAGGTGGGAAGAAGGATACAATAATCAGCAATATAGTGAGAAGTACATAAATTCTCCATTTTTTTATTATTAATCTATGTATTAACGTTAGTGGACAAGACCAGCATCCCTTCTTTTATAGGATTACCGGTTTGATGCATTTGGACCGATTTAAAGATTTTCAAGACAGAAATATGAATAATAATAAGGTTACTTGCAGATTGATTTATTCAGTTATTCTTCCTTCCATCCCCACCTCTTAACTGTGGCACTAAATTGTGCTGTGGGATACATCTTCAATTCCTGTCTCTGCTATTTTAACAGAGGCATTAAACTATTTAAAATAAATTAATGTCTGTTAAAATTATGGAGGGAGAAATTTCAGACAAATGTGTTAAGCATTTATATACTCTTTCCCCATAACATAATTTCAAGGCTCAAGTGCATTATGTTAATTTTTGATGGTGTATTACCCTTTGGACAGATTAGGTGAGTATGATTGTTAGGCTCACTATTTCAAAAGTACTGAGGACTGAATTTGAAGGGAAATGCGAGGGAATAATGGAATTTTTTTGCCATCAACTTAACAAAATTTATGAAACATTTTGGGAAAAGTTGGCACTCAAGTGTGACAAAATGTGACAACTGAAAGTAAGGCTTTGTAGATTGGAAGTGTGCACAGACATAAGGGTGATAAAATTCAACTTCAACAGAGGTGTGAAATGGACGGTAGTGTATCGGTCGCCCGTTATTTTGACTTCAATGGAAAGGAATGTCGGGCAGGGTATACAATCAGTTACCATCTGTTTTGCAACCCAGCAAATTTAAATTTCACCCCCAAGATTTTTAATATATTACTAATCAATTTTCTGTGACATTGCACATGGGGAATAAAAACCAAGGTAGTCTTCAGGCGAAGCTAGTTGGAAGCCAGAGGATAATTGGACCGAAGTACACAGATGTCTTGGCGAGGAAACTTTTGGAGACAATAATCCGGGACAAAATTAATTGGCACTTGGAAAAGTATGAGCTAATAAATGAAAATCAGCACGGATTTGTTAAAGGAAAATAATATTCGACTAACTTGATTGAGTTCTTTGATGAAGTAACAGGGAGAGTTGATTATGGTAGTGCAGTTGATGTTGTGTACATGGACTTTCAAAAGGCATTTGACAAAGTACCACATAATAGGCTTGTTAGCAAAATTAAAGCCCGTGGGATTAAAGGGACAGTGGCAGCATGGATACAAAATTGGCTAAGGGACAGAACGCAGAGAGTAGTGGTGAATGGTTGTTTTTCAGACTGGAGGGAAGTATACAGTGGTATTCCCCAGGTGTCAGTATTAGGACCACTGCTCTTTTTGATATATATTAATGACCTAGGCTTGGTAATAGAGGGTATAATTTCAAAGTTTGCAGATGACACGAAAATCGGAACTGTAGTAAACAATCTGGAGGATATTAACAGACTTCAGGAGGACATAGACTGGTGAAATGAGAGGGTACACATACGTAAATCTTTGATGGTGGCAGGGCAAGTTGAGAAGGCTGATAAAAAAGCATATGGAATCCTTGGCTTTATTAATAGAGGCATAGAGTACAAAAGCAAGGAAGTTATGCTAAACCTTTATAAAATACTGGTTAGGCCTCAGCTGGAGTATTGTGTTCAGTTCTGGGTACCGCACTTTAGGAAGGATGTCAAGGGCTTAGAGAGGGTGCAGAAGAGATTTACTAGAATGGTGCCAGGGATGAGGGACTTCAGTTATGTGGAGAGACTGGAGAAGCTGGGGTTTTTCTCCTGAGAACAGAGAAGGTTAAGCGGAGATTTAATAGAGGTGTTTAAAATCATGAGCGATTTTAATCGAGTCAATAAGGAGAAACTGTTTACAATGGCAGAATGGTCGGTAACCAGAGGACACAGATTTAAGGTGATCAGCAAAAGAGCCAGAGACGACATGAGGAAACATTTTTTTACGCAGCGAGTTGTAATGATTTGGAATGCACTGCCTGAAAGGGTATGGAAACAGATTCAATAGTAACTTTCAAAAGGGAATTAGATAAATACTTGTAGGGAAAAATTTACAGGGCTATAGGAAAAGAGCAGGTGAATGGGACTAATTGGATAGCTCTTTCAACAAGCCGGCACAGGCACGATGGGCCGAATGGCCTCCTCCTGTGCTGTACCTATTATGATATAATGATATTATGTGTCCATATTTACAATGTATCCTGGAAAATTAGGTATCCTGCACATGATCAGACTACACATTCCAGATTCATCTCATAAAGTCACAGCTCTGTTCAAAAATATCAAGTCCAAACCAAGGCTTTTGAGAGAGGCTACAGTCTTCAAGTAAAAACTTTAACGAAGGCACTAAAAACACAAAAGACAACTCAATGAGTAATTTTAATCATGTTATTGTGAGATCTGTATTTTTTAATTTTTAAAATCTTTATTTTGGACAAGTAAATTTCAGTTACTAAGAGAAAACATTGAGCTAATAATATTTGTTTATGTTCTGCACAAAAACTGGATTACATTTGGTAGCACACTATACTATGTAATGGCACCGTTTGATATTTTAGTTTCATCTTAAATCAGTTTACATGTATGTTTGATTCAGTGGCAGCATTTTAACTTCTGAATCAGAAAGTCTCGGTTCTAAGCCACATCCTAGGACATGAGCAGATAATCTAGACTGAGACTTCAGTGCAGTATTGAGGGAGTGCTATATTGCCGAGGTGTCATCTTTCAGATGAAACATTAAACCAAGGCCCCGTCTGCACATTCAGGTGGTCATAAAAGATCCCATAGCTCTATTTGAAGAAGAGAACTGATTATTCTTGCATACTGGCCAGCACACAGCCCTGCTGTTTGTGGGACTTTACTGTGCACAAATTGGCTACTGTGTTATCCTGCAAAACAACAGTAACTACTCTTCACAGGCAATTTATTGATTGTGAAGCACTTTGGGAAATCCTGAGGACATGAAAGGTGCTACATAAATCCAGTTGTTTACATGCCTCATCAATAATGTTTGTCCATGAGGATAGGGAGATATAGGCCCAGATTTTGCTGGAACGGGGCATCTCACAGCGTGCCCTGTTAGTTAGACTTTTTCCTTCACCCTTCAGCTCGAAAATATTTTGCCCTGTAAGTTGCTGGAAGTGGGAGCTGATAACAGCGCAGCAAGGGGCAATGGGGCATCTGGGACTTTGGTGAACAACTGGACCAACGTTTTATTTCCTTAACCAATGAGATTTAAGGATTGAAAAAGAAACAGAGGAACGACAGAGAAGGAAATAGGGTGAATTAAAATCAAATCAGGGACAGAAAGAGAAATAAAGGGGGGAATTTTAAACCCTCACGACAGGCAGGACAGTGGCGGGAGAGTAGGTTAAAATTTGAAAAATGTGAAACCCGACCCCAACCTGCTGCGAATGCGCCTACTTCCAGTTTAACGGAGGCGGGTTTGGGTGCAGCCGAGTAACCCGCACTGGAGAGGTGGGTCCATCATTGTAATATGTTAATGAGTGTTCTTTCATGAGATTTTGGCAGCGATTTGAAATTGACACCTCCTCCACGGGAAACTCAGCAGTAAAGCAGAGGTAAGATTTAGCGGCATTTCATGCAACTGGTTAAAGGTCAGGTGTCCTGATATGAATAAAGTCTCAGTGCTCACAGCTGCTTTCTCAGTTCCCTCAGGGAAACGGTTTGGTGAGAGTACTTATTGTGACAGATGTATTTGTACAGTTTGGAGGTGTTCACACAGAGGCAAAATCAGGATGGGTGGCACCATGACTGCTTTAGATTGGGCTTCGGATGAGGAAGACAATCACCATCCACAGCAATCCCATTCCCATCCTATCTCTGTGACCGCCTCCAGCCCTACAACCATCCAAATCTCTACCCTCCTCCAATTCAGGCCTTTTGCGCATCCCCAATTTTAATCACTCCACCATTGGTGGCCGTACCTTCAGCTGCCTAGGCCCTAAGCTCTGGAATTCCCTCCCTAAACCTTTCCGCCTCTCTACCTCTCTCTCCTCCTTTAAGACGCTCCTTAAAACCTACCTCTTTGGCCAAGCTTTTGATCACCTGTCCTAATATCTCCTTATGTGGCTCGGTGTCAAATTTTGTTTGATAATGCTCCTGAGAAGTGCCTTGGTATGTTTTACGACGTTAAAGGCGCTATATAAATGCTAGTAGTAGTAGTAGTAGTAGTAGTAGTTGTTGTTGTAATGGCAGTGTAACAGTGTTGCTACTTAGAATAATTAAGGTGATTATATTTCACTCGTTGCTAAAATCAAGTCAACGTGACTAGTCTTGTGTGAGATGTGGGTCGGAGATATTTAATGCTATCATCAGGCAGCTGCAAAGTCCCAGGCTCTCCATCTCCAATGGACAGGGACGCAGATATGTCAATGATCTCCATGGCCTTTTCCTCTGCTGATGTCAGCTGCACTACCTGTGGTGGGCCACCTCCAGTCCTCTCCCTCTCCCTTGTACTTTGTGCTCACTTCTCCTGCAAGAGGGAACGACAGTCCTGTGAGTATGTGTAAAGCATGTGTTCGCCCGATGAATGCAGTGCATTTGGTGAGGATGACTATCAGGCAGATGCATCACATTGCATAGGATTAGGGTGAGCGGCAGTAGTGGATAGATAAATGGGGAGGTTAGGAAGTACATAGCAAGTGAACAATGGGTGCTCTTCAAACTTAAGTGGCTATGAGGAGTGATGTGATGGAGTACGCTTGACAAGACAGAGTGAACGGGGTGGGGGGGAGGGCTGTGCACTACAGGTCATTAAACCGCTTTCTGCACTGGATCCAGGTATGGGGCACAATAATCCTGCTGCTGACCTCCTCAGCCATCTCTAACCATGCCTTGTTGGTGACAGCAGCAATTTCTTCTTTCCACTGCTAGGAAAGATTACCACCTTCTTACTGCTTCTTACTGCACCCAGCAGTACATCAAATGAGGCGTCATTGAAATTGGGCGTCCAATTTGAGCGTCCTTAGTCTATGTTCTAACTTTACCGCCTCTTTCCAAATGTTCCCAACTCCTCCAAATTCAATCTATGAATTGGCCCTTTAAATTGTCGACTTGAGATCTTGCCATGCAGGTGTGCATCATGCCCACCAATGCGCATTGGAGACGCAAAACCCGGAGTAAAATGATAATTAGGTATCCATGTTGAAATCGGACATTCCGACGCGCCAAAACATCTTCTGGGTTTTGCACCCGCTATCGTCTCCTCCCCCCCCCCCCCTCAGAACCTGCCTCTGCGTTATCCGGCCCAAAGAGAGGGAAAGAAAGATTGGATTACGAGAGAGAGAAAAAAAAGAGACAGAAAGGAAAAGTAAGAAAAAAAATTAAAATTGTAAAATTTTAACTTTTAAAAATCTCTAAGAACAATGTACCAGACTCCACAGTTTCAATTGTTCCTTTTCTGGGCCGGAGAGTTTGAGTTGAATTGCAGGAACATAAATCTCGTAGTTAAAAAGGTACTTATGCTGTTAAGTACCAGCCCTGACTTTCTGCGGCGAGTTTAATTGGCAATTAATGCGCAAATGCAGCAATTTCTTGAAACTTTGTGGTGATTAGCAATTCACAGGGTATCTCTTCCTCACCACAAATTGCTGGACAATTTACACATTAATAGCGGCATGCGCATTAAACTCACTGTTATTTTGGCAGCAAAATCTGGGCCAACGTCATACAGCACTGGTAAGTCTTGGGTCATTTTACCAATATGTGGTTTTAAAACCATCGAAAAATTGCGTGTCTCTTTATTCTTACGCCTCATCAGGGCTAACATATCCTTTTTTGACAAATTTTATTTGTAGTTTTGTTTAAGCTGAAACTTGAGACTATTTGGCTGGTGCTTTTAATGTACTACAATGAAAGGTAATCTTGCAAGTATTATCAAGCAAACTGCATGGGTAATACTGAATTTTAAGTTAAGCAGTGTTGACAGTGTTTGACGTAATGTAAACATATTCACTGTACTGCTGTCTCCGCTATTGCAGCACTGAACCCCAGTGCTGCCTCAAAAGAGGGCACTATTTATTTTAGTGGGTGCTTTGAAAAACAATGTTGCATCACATATGTTTACCCATATTAATTTTATCCACCAACATTAAAAAATGCAATTCTATGATTTATTTCAAATAATCAATCTTCAAATAAGTGTGGCAATTGGTTTATTTAAACTTTTTCTCAGTGTTATAAGTGCTGGAACTAGAAATTGAAGTTAAAATACCCAAACAAGGCTGAAAGGACATTGGCTCTCGCTGTTATTAACGTTTTGTTTCCACTTTAGATTTTTTATTTCTCTGTATGACATGTCAGCTGAATGATGGTCAGTGCATAAAATGAAAAAGCAACTTAATGCAATTGATCTTCATTTCCCGCAGCCTGGCAGAGGAAAAATCAGTCAGGCCTAGAAAGTGTGCATGTCTGTGAATGGTTTGTTGAGACAAAATCAGGCTCTGCTGTGAAAACCATTCTCTCCCCCGACCAGCGAATTGAAAATACACGAATTGAAAGAATTTGTTTTTAATTTGGTGATGTTTTTTTCAATAGTCAATCCATCACTTCTCTAAAAGCCTGAAAGTGTTCATTTCCCCCTATGTACAAGACCACTGATCTGTCACTGTTAAGCAACATTGCTTTCATCTCACTGAATCTGAGCAATGGCATATCTGACATATTGTTCATTGGCTGTATCCCACAGATGAAAATGAATCTGTTCACATCTGATAGCTGATGTAACAGATATGCCAGTCATAAATGGTAGGAACGCCTGGATCAGGAAACAGAGAATGTAGCATTTATTTAATTACTAAACCTTTTGGCTATTTTAAACTAGAGTTGAATGATTTCAAATTAATTGATACTAGACTTTTGGCATTGCAGTGTTCTTTTACTTGTGCTTTAATACAGAAAGCTTGACAGAAGTGCCATAATTCCGTCTCACCTTCTGCAATCATTTCATCACTAAAATAATGTACATTTTATAGAATTAATCTAGGTACTGACAGGTTGTTTCTAGATTAACCCAAGGACATAGAGATTCCTTTTGAATTAACAATGCTGCTCTAAAATCACTAAAAACAGTGGTGGCATAGTGCACTGGTATACCTATGCAATATGGTATGGAACATACCTCAACTGTTTCAGTTTTAATCACAACATCCTGACTTTAAACAGCAACACTGAGAACGCAACAATGGCAAACAAAACTTCCAAGCAACGAAATCAGCTAATTTTTTGATTATGTTTCTGTGAAGCACCTTAGTTGTTGTTGTTCTAGCTTCTTGCACATCCCTGATTTTAATCGCTCCACCTTTGGTGGCCGTGCTGCCTACGCCCTAAGCTGTGGAATTCCCTCCCTAAACTTCTCCACTTCTCCAACTCTCTCTCCTCCTTTAAAGATACTCCTTAAAACCTACCTCTTTGATCAAGCTTTTGGTCACATGTCCTAATGCCTCCTTCTGTGGCTCAGTGTCAAATTTTGTTCCTGTGAAGCGCCTTGGGATATTATGCTAAGTTAAAGGTGCTATATAAATGTGAGTTGTTGTTGTAGTTGTTGTTGTTGTTGTTGATTTGCTGGTTCTACAGAAAACCACAGTCCTACCCCAACCGTCAACCTGAATTCTACCTTTCAACATCATGCAGTTTGTGACGTATGGCAATGGAGTAGTAGGGTGTGGGTTCATGCCCACAAATTCCACTACCAACAAGCTCTTAATCTCAGCCATGTCAGAGGAAGGCAGCTAACAGAAACTAGCCACTTTCCTAAAGGGAGCAACAGACAACCAAAGCAGAAAATAGTTGGACACAAAGCTCACATCGCCAGCTTGACAGAGCCCTGCCTGCCACCCCTCTCAGTCAGGAAATGGTGACCTAAATAATGGGAGGGAAAAAGAAAAATTATAACAGATTTTAGCAGATAAGATTTTTGTTGCTTTTTATCTAAACATATGTCTAAAGCCATTCATGTTGTCATCAGCAATATTATTGCATCTGTACCAAACAAATTTTGACTGAAACTAAATTCTATAACTGGACCTACATAAGGAGCACAGGTCTTGAAATGATAGTGTGGAATACCAGTATACAAATGCTTAATGCATTTATCTAAAATTTCTCCATTCATAACTTTAGCAGAGGCATTAACCCTTTCAAAATAAATAGATTCCGATCTCCACTAAACTAAGCATTTGTATGCTGGTGTCCCATGGTATGAATATAAGACCAGGGAGAATGAAAACTTACAAAACATAATGAAAAATAAGTTAAGTATAGAAAGATTCACATTGAATTGCAACTGGCTGCTATATTTTAGTTTTTCTATAAAATAAGCTGTTGTCTATGCTCTGTAAGTTAATACTGAGTGTAGGCTGCACAAAAGGACTTGTGCATAGGCAACATTTGAGAATTGACGTAGTGAAAGAACAGAAATAATATTATATCAGATGGTCAAATACGTGTCAAAGAAAAATTGCTTTTCTAATATTAATAGTGATTTGTCAAAGTAAAACTGCTGTGATGAGACATAATTATTGAAGTTGTGCAATCAGGTTCACTTCAGATTCTGTCTTCCAATTGTTAGTGCAGTTTATAAATTTAACATAGTTCTGCATGATGAACTTCATGAAAGCTACTCAGTTTTCTCCAATAACATTTTTTAAGAATATCATTATCAGAGAAAAGCATAAAAATTACTTTTGGCGACATTAGTGAATAAACACTTAATGCATTCAAATGCCATTCCTCTGTCCACTATTTTAACACAGGAGTTATTCTGTATATTTTATATAGCTTAACACTTCTACTTAAAATAGGCAGAGGAATAACATACCAACACATTATGCATGCATATGATATAATCGCTCACAATAATTTCTAAGCTTAAATCTTTTATTAAGCAAATTAGTGCTCAATACCAGTTTAAATATTCTTTTATAATGATCTAAATTTCCTATCAGTGCATGTGTCCTTATGTTTGTTTATTTACTAATTAAGAAACTAGGAGAAGGGCTAAGTCCCAAGGTGTAGGATACCATCAAGTTTGAAAAGTGTAAAAGAGAAGATGAGGTAAATCAAGGAAGTAGAGAATAGGTGGACACCAAGCTTAGGTTTTAAAAGCCTGAAGATTCTGGCAGAGGAAAGATCAAGAGAGATAAAGTGTTCCAGTTTTGAAGTCCTGGGAAAGAATGAGTTGGAGAAGGTGATGGGGCAATAAGTCTTGAGGCTGGATTTACGTTTGAGTTACCACCAATTTTTGGGTGGTTTTGGGGTGCTATATGGAGTATAATAAGGGCAATAAGGCATCCTTCAAAGCTGCAGCTCAAAAATGCACCCGAATTGTCCTCTGAAAATATTGCCATTTGCTTTAACGCCCACCTGGAGTCTGCCCCACTGCATTTAAATGAGGGCAAAGTGGCCAACATTTCCACTCAATTTTTCCCAATTTCCATCCCCAAAACCGGCTAGTGTGCAAAGCTAATCATCCTGCATGTTAATATCTGGTATCCAGGGAGCTGTCATGATGTGCCAAACTACCAAACCAGCCCTAATGACTCAAAACCATGCATCAGGATGGTTGATTGTTAATTAGGACTATCCCCTGCAGTCATGGTTTATGACTTCAATAAGGTTTTCACAGACACAGAAGAAGAACAGATGTAATGAGGCCCATGATGCTACAAGAAGTGTGATAGAGCAGACTACAGGCATGTTGAAGTGTTAGGTGCTTTGATAAATCCAGTGTAGCCCTGGAATATAATCACCAAGAATCTCCAGAATCATTACAGTTTGCTATGTACTACATAACACCACAATGAAGAAAAGTTTTGCAGCTTCCAGAAGCTGAAGGGAATAATGAAAAAGACAGGGAGGGGGAAGAGCCTCCATTTCCAAAGTAAGAGAAGGTTGTACAGGAAGGGAAGGATGTGGAACAGGGCAGGCAGCCACCAGAGAAGAGGAGACAACTTATAGCCCAGGTCTTCAATTAATAAAAGTTGACACACCAAGTAGTCATTTCACACCTGCCTGTACTATCACCCCCAGATCCACCATCACAAAGTCTTTCACTCTCAAAGACTTCTACCTATTTCCTTCATAAGGCAGAAGTATACATTTCCCCTGCCATCATCCAATTCCAAAACGTTGCAAGCATACGCAGAAATTAAATTAGAAATCTATATGGTAAAGCCATGTTTACTTTCCATTACAACATTCTCCAAAATGTGCCAAAAAATCCATTGACCCGATCTACAACTACTTCTTAACTCTGTGTTTACCCTTGGTTTCAGCTAACTTAATTGCTCGAGCTCTTAGTCTGCTAGTTCCATAAGGTATAAGGTACTTCCTGAGTGGGTCGAGGTTGAGCGGTGGGTGGTATGGTTTCTCTGGAGCCTTAGAGGCTTGAGGTGACTCTGTTCTCAGGGAAGCACATTCCAGCTCATTCTCTTGCAATGTTAAGGGATGCCAGGCACTTGTGTAGGCAATGGAGGGGGCCTTAAAGCAGTAGGCTCATTGCCCCTCTCCAGAGAGACGGTGACATCTGTGACCACTCCTTACAGCTCACTGGTGCAGGGCACAGGCTATGAGGTGCTGCTGGTCGATGTCATCACAGATCGAATAGTCTCAAACAGGTTTTGGAAGTCATGTGCAAGTATAATGTTCAGACTGACCTCTAAAACATCTATTGCAGCAGTTTTAGCTGCCACTCTAGAAACCAACAATGTCCTCAGAAGATCTTCCAGGCATCCTGTTGCTGTAGAAATCTGCTAGACTGTCAATCTCTACAGGGTGTTCTGCATATGCTTAAGGTGGACTCCTACACTTTTATATCATCTCAATCATACGAATGGAAACTGTCTCCACAGCCTGCACGTGGGATCTATGCTACCAAATCAATTTTCTTTTGAAGACTGGACCCATGAGATATGGGTCCCTAGAGACCACAGCTGAGGGTGGTCATCTGTCCACCCACCATGGTGGAACGGCACTCTCCCCCTCTCCCATTTCCGGGTCCTCATGCTCACTACTGCTTGGTACTTCATTCTGTCTAGGTAACTACTTCCTTCTGTCTAGGTAACTACTTCCTCCTGAGTGGATGTCTCTATCTGGTGCTGGAGTAGATAAGATGTTATAATGGAATTGATGAGAACATGGCAGAAATTGTGGATTGGGAAAGTGGCATTATTTGAAGGAAAGCAGTGAATTCTCATGGTGACCTGACCAACATTCCTCCATCAGCTTAACTGATTATTCCTCTTATTTACTGTTTATGTGACCTTGCTCGGTAGAAATTGGCTGATATTTTTGCTAAACTCATCCAAAACTCTGCTACCTGTATCCTGACTCGCACCAAGTCCCGTTCTCCCTTCACCCCTGCGCTCGCTGACCTACATTGGCTCCCGGTTCGGGAATGCCTCGATTTTAAAATTCTCATCCTTGTTTTCAAATCCCTCCATGGCCTTGCCCCTCCCTATCTCTGTAACCTCCTCCAGCCCTCCAACCCTCCGAGATCTCTGTGCTCCTCCAATTCTTGCCTCTTTCGCATCCCCAATTTTAATTGTTCCACCATCAGCTGCCTAGGCCATAAGCTCTGGAATTCCCTCCCTAAACCTTTCAGCCTCTCTACCTTTCTCTCCTCCTTTAAGACGCTCCTTAAAACCTACCCCTTTGACCGAACTTTTGATCATCTGTCCTAATATCTCCTTATGTGGCTCAGTGTGAAATTTTGTTTGATAACACTCCTGTGAAGTGCCCTGGGACGTTTTACTACATTAAAGGTGCTATATAAATGCAAGATGTTGTTGTTGTAAATAACAAAAGTAACTACAAAAGTAGTTATTGGATGTGAAGGACTTTGGAACATCTTGAGAAATGTGATAAAATGCTATGTAAATGCAAGCTATTTCTTTAAATGTATTACTGGCTAGTTACTGCACATGGTTCTAAAGATAAATGACAAAACATCTACAAAAGTCTACAAAAGAAATTGTAGTTAATGTTTTAGTTTACATAAAAATATTAAAAGGTAAATCTACAAGTAGAAAATCGATTTAAATTGTTTTAAAGGTTATTAATAGGAAACTCACTGATGGATTTTGACATGCACTGACAGGAATATATAAAAAGCCTCAGTGATCAATGTTAATTAAAGGCTGTAGTTATCTCTGTCATCAAGACAATAGTAGCTGTGTCACGATTTATCCCCTATATTTTCAATAGTCACCTTTACAATGTTAGGCTCCTTTTGAATCAGAAAATTAAGAACATAAGAACATAAGAAATAGGAGCAGGAGTAGGCCAATCGGCCCTTCGAGCCTGTTCCGCCATTCAATAAGATCATGGCTGATCTGATCCTAACCTCAAATCTAAATTCATGTCCAATTTCCTGCCCGCTCCCCGTAACCCCTAATTCCCTTTACTTCTAGGAAACTGTCTATTTCTGTTTTAAATTTATTCAATGATGTAGCTTCCACAGCTTCCTGGGGCAGCAAATTCCACAGACCTACTACCCCCTGAGTGAAGACGTTTCTCCTCATCTCAGTTTTGAAAGAGCAGCCCCTTATTCTAAGATTATGCCCCCTAGTTCTAGTATTACCCATCCTTGGGAACATTCTCACCGCATCCACCCGATCAAGCCCCTTCACAATCTTATATGTTTCAATAAGATCGCCTCTCATTCTTCTGAACTCCAATGAGTAGAGTCTCAATCTACTCAACCTCTCCTCATATGTCCGCCCCCTCATTCCCAGGATTAACCGAGTGAACCTTCTTTGTACTGCCTTGAGAGCAAGTATGTCTTTTCTTAAGTATGGGCACCAAAACTGTATGCAGTATTCCAGGTGCGGTCTCACCAATACCTTATATAACTGCAGCAATACCTCCCTGTTTTTATATTCTATCCCCCTAGCAATAAACGCCAACATTCCGTTGGCCTTCTTGATCACCTGCTGCACCTGCATACTAACTTTTTGATTTTCTTGCACTAGGACCCCCAGATGTTTCTGGATGGGTAGTTTATCTATTTTTCAGATGTATAATATTTTTGTAATATGAAAATAATTGCGTCCTATGTGATGTAATTTATTTTGCAGTCTGATTTACATTCACATTTAAGCCACATAGAAAATGCATATGTATATAGGTATAACTCCCTAACTAAGTGCACTGGTCCAAGTTAAGGTGCAGAAATTAAAACATCATTGGTAGAACAAAAAAGCTGATGAAATATAATCCTAAACCAACCAGACTGATCTAAAGCACCTGTATATAGTGTATTAAAGGAGGTGCTATCCTAACTGCAGTAGAATCCTATTACAGTGATTGATTTGGCCCATATGATCATATCCAACTATCCCGATGTATACCAAATTGACACTTTGAGGGATTTTTAATCACAGCACTGAGCAACATTCCACTTAACGAATGCAGCAAAATAAAGGCACTGATATTAAAAGTGCAATGTTAGGAGCAGCTGATATTAAAAACAATGATATTAAGGACAGCTGATATAAAAGCTGCAATATTGAGGACAATAGATATTAAAAGCATTGATTTTAAGGGCAGCTGATAGTAAAAGTTTTGATACTCAGGTCAGTTGCTATTAAAAGCTGTGATGCTGAGGGCAGCTGATATTAAAATCACTAATATTAAGGTCAACGTGTATCAAAAAACCCTGATATTAAGAAAAGATGGAGGAAAAGCTGAGCAGCTGGTTTACCAGCTTATTAAAGTGCCAATGAGCACTGAACAGCACAGCCCAGTTGTCAAACAACACTGCTCACAGGCAGTAGCAGAAGATGAGAACCAATATCAGAAAATGCAAAACAGTGGGAATTCCAGCAAAAACTGATCAGTACAATCGACGTGTACTGATATTAACAATGTAAGGAAAATCCACAGATTTAATATAGATTAATTTTGGAAATTGTGATTTAAGCTTTATATTCACATGTTCACTATGTAGAGATCACTGAAAGCAGATTGCACTATATACCAATACTGCACCTCTGCTAAGTGCAAATAGTACCACACTTGTCACTGGAAAAGGCTTCGGTCATGCAAAGTTGACTCAAGCACTTTGATGAACTATTGAACAGATAGATGAACTATTAATCATTGCGGATGAAGTCCTTGACAAAATCGCACAACAGCCACAATGTAATAACACGGATGAGATCCCCACAATTGTCAAGGTTAGTGAAGCCGTCAATGCAATGAAGACTGATAAGGTGCCAAGACCAGGTGGGATCCCTGCAGAGATTTACAAATGCAACTATGGGTTTCTATCTGACCAGTTTACAGAGACTCTTCAAAACCATTTGGGGAGATGGTACCATCCCACAAGACCAAAAGGGTGTGATAGTTATTACCATCTGAAAACAGAAGGGAGAAAGAAATGATTGCAATAACTATTATGGATTTTTTCTTTCTTTTTAGTACCAGAAACATTTTCTTAAGCATGCTTCTCAATTGGCTGCTGAAAATGTTTTCAGCTCAGACCTCCCAGAGGCACAATGTGGTTTTAGAGCAAATTGCAACAGCAAGACATGATTTTCATCATTATCTTCCAATACAAAGTGCAGTACAACCTGTATGTCTGATATATTATTATATTTCATTGTGGTTAAAAAGCCTGTTTCTCTCTCTCTCTTTTCTATTCTTCCATTCACATTCTTCCATTTATATGCTAGGGTTTTAGTTACTCTTTCCATATTTTTCTACTTTAGATGGGAAACATGGTTCCTCATACTCTAGTAAATACATATGTTTCTCACATATATGTGCATGCTATTTCACACACCTCTGACCTTCAATATAAAAATTGCTTCACAGCAAATACTATGTTTTTCAGTCAATAAAATGTTGGCGGATTTACATGAGATTATTTTCCCCTACGGTGCTACATATTAGAAGACATCAGTCATCTATGATTGCTTGCAGCAGATCCATTTGCTATAAATGCACTTTTATTTAGTCATGCTTATCATCTTTTATAAAATATAGCTGGTCTCCTATGGCATTAATCAAGACTTGTCTACGGAATGATAGATATATGCCAGATGCAAGTCTTATTCTAGTACATGTTTCCTCTATCAAACCTCAGGAATTACATTTCAGATGTCACACTTTTCTATATGTAAATTTTGTGTTGCTGTTATGGACATATGAAAACCACCAATCAGCAGTCAGCAAAACCCACCAATAAAAAAGGAAACCAGTGATTACAGCCAGTGAAATCCTTTGGCCACCATCTTGGGCTCCCTAAGATGAGAGGGGTATATGGAGTTAGGTCACAGATCAGCCATGATCTCATTGAATGGCGGAACAGGCTCGAGGGGCTAAATGGCCTACTCCTGTTCCTATGTTCCTATGACATTTAAACCTAATATTGTGAGACGGGCAAAAATGAGGTTGCACTTAACAATGCACATGCACATCTGTGTCAGTACCATAGTGGTTGGGCCATGCCTAATTTTGGATTATAAAACCAGCCCCCTATTTTGTGTAGGCTACAGGTACAGGAAAAGTTTTCCCAGGGAGCTAGACCTGTAACACAGTTGGTTGGTGAGTATAAAATCTGATAAGGCAGCTGGCTTAAAGGGCAGCAGCTTGCCATTAAAGGGGAGCAGAGATGGCGACAGAAAAATTGACTAATTGCAGGAGGTGGAGCAAAGGGGTTTAGCCCTATTTGGGGCTGAAGGCCATCCTCCAGTAAGAGCACAGGCGACGGCGCATCTGAATCACAAGTGTGCGCAGCCCCAATTTTGCAAATCGGGGCTATTATGTTTCTCCTTGTTTGGTTATTTCTGGTTAATATTCACTTTTGACAGCTATAATCAAGATTTGCAGTTGTGCATATCAGTACCTGCCTTTTATATTACAGATTACAATCGGTGTGCTTTAACTTTATATACTTGGTTCTACCTCATTAAACAACATTAGACAAGCTAATTATATTGTACAGCTCACTTTAAGTTACAATTACAACTGAAGGCCTCTTCCCATCTAACAGACCGTGAATCTAGTCTGCCCTCTGTTGCTGAAATCAGAAGGTGTTTACAGTGAGTCTTTAAGAATCTAAGCAGTAGACTGAAATACATCAGTTACTAATGGGCGGTTTTTGCATTATGGTTAACAGTTCAGTTTATCTTTTGATTTAACTGTTGACTACTGAAGTAGCATTTTGATTCAAAGTTTTAAATTTCTTTGTTTCATTTCTATTATATCATTTACCCTTATTGCAGTAAACTTGCAGACACACTGAAGTGGACAATAAGGGATTTTGATGCCATATTCTGAGGTGGGTGTACCAGTAGTTTTACAATGATGATTTAACCACACAGACTGTGTTCTATCTTCCCAGAATTTAGTTATGAATAAATGTACAATAAGGATGATTCACATTACAACGTTTCATGAAGATCACAAAGATAAGTACAGATGAGGCTCATCTAAATCACCCCACCATAGAAACCTATGTTCCCCGATCACAATGTTTAACTGCTTCTTCAATGCTTTTAGAGATCTTATCTCCAGTACCCTGCCTGAGAAGACTATTCCAAGTACTTATCACTCTTTGGGGTAGAGTCTCATCTTCACCACCTGGGTGGTAATCTGGCAGAGTGGCTCACCTACCTGTTATAGAATCTGCCTGATTTTCATTCCATTGGTTGGGTTCTATAAAGGACGGATGATCCACTCTGCCAGATTACTGCTCAGGCAGTGAAGATGAAAATCAACCCCTTTGTGTGAAGAAATGCTTCCCGATATCAGTGCTGAACTTGCCTTTTACCAGTTTGTACCTACGTCCCTGTTACAAATTTTTCTGGCTTCACACTAGATATTCTCTCAGCTTGGCAAGACTACAGAGTTTGTAGCAGGAGTGAATACGACGGCTTTGATGTTACCAAAGTTTAGCTGGAGAAAATTACGGCTTATCTAAGACTGGATGTCGGACAAGCAGCCTGAGAACACAAAGGCAGAGGAGGGGTCGGGTTAGGTGGTGGAGAGGAAGAGCTGATGTTGTCAGCATACATGTGGAAGCTGACCACATGTCTTCGGATGATCTCGCCAATGGGCAGCACATAGATGAGAAGGAGGAGGAGGCCCAATGATAGATCGTTGGAGGACTCTGGAGGTAACGGTGTGGGTGTGGGAAGAGAAGCCATTGCTGGAGGTACTCTGACTACGACATGATAGGTAAGTGTGGAACCAAGCGAGGGTAGTCCCACTGAACTGAACAACAGTGGAGGGGTGTTGGGGGAGAATAGTGTAGTCGATCATGTCAAATGTTACAGAAAGGTCGAGGGCCGATAATGCACCTCCGTCAAAGTCACAGCGGATGTCATTTGTGACTTTGTGTTGTTTCACTGCTGTGGTAGGGGTGGAAACCTGATTGGAAAGATTCAAACAGGGAGCTGCAGGAAAGATGGTCACAGATTTGGGAGGTGACAACATGTTCAAGGACTTTGATGAAAGTAAAATTGGAGCTGGGCGATAATTTGCAACAGCGGAGGGGCCAAGGGTGTCTTTCTGAAGAGGTGAGTGATAGGTTTTTTTTTATTCGTTCATGGGATGCAGGCGTCGGTGGCGAGGCTGGAATTTATTGCCCATCCCTAATTGCCCTTGAGAAGGTGGTGGTGAGCCGCCTTCTTGAACCGCTGCAGTCCGTGTGGTGAAGGTTCTCCCACAGTGCTGTTAGGAAGGGAGTTCCAGGATTTTGACCCAGCGACAATGAAGGAACGGCAATATATTTCCAAGTCGGAATGGTGTGTGATTTGGAGGGGAACGTGCAGGTGGTGATGTTCCCATGTGCCTGCTACTCTTGTCCTTCTAGGTGGTAGAGGTCGCGGGTTTGGGAGGTGCTGTCGAAGAAGCCTTGGCGAGTTGCTGCAGTGCATCCTGTGGATGGTACACACTGCAGCCACAGTGTGCCGGTGGTGAAGGGAGTGAATGTTTAGGGTGGTGGATGGGGTGCCAATCAAGTGGGCTGCTATGTCCTGGATGGTGTTGAGCTTCTTGAGTGTTGTTGGAGCTTCACTCATCCAGGCAAGTGGAGAGTATTCCATCACACTCCTGACTTGTGCCTTGTAAATGGTGGAAAGGCTTTGGGGAGTCAAGAGGTGAGTCACTCGCCGCAGAATACCCAGCCTCTGACCTGCTCTTGTAGCCACAGTATTTATATGGCTGGTCCAGTTAAGTTTCTGATCAATGGTGACCCCCAGGATGTTGATGGTGGGGGATTTGGCGATGGTAATGCCGTTGAATGTCAAGGGGAGGTGGTTAGACACTCTCTTGTTGGAGATGGTCATTACCTGGCACTTAACTGGCACAAATGTTACTTGCCACTTATCAGCCCAAGCCTGGATGTTGTCCAGGTCGTGCTGCATGCGGGCTCAGACTGCTTCATTATTTGAGGGGTTGTGAATGGAACTGAACACTGTGCAATCATCAGCGAACATCCCCATTTCTGACCTTATGATGGAAGGAAGGTCATTGATGAAGCAGCTGAAGATGGTTGGGCCTAGGACACTGCCCTGAGGAACTCCTGCAGCAATGCCCTGGGGCTGAGATGTTTGGCCTCCAACAACCACGACCATCTTCCTTTGTGCTAGGTATGACTCCAGCCACTGGAGAGTTTTCCCCCTGATTCCCATTGAATTCAATTTTACTAGGGCTCCTTGGTGCTACACTCGGTCAAATGCTGCCTTGATGTCAAGGGCAGTCACTCTCACCTCACCTCTGGAATTCAGCTCTTTTGTCCATGTTTGGACCAAGGCTGTAATGAGGTCTGGAGCCGAGTGGTCCTGGCGGAACCCAAACTGAGCATCGGTGAGCAGGTTATTGGTGAGTAAGTGCCGCTTGATAGCACTGTCGACGATACCTTCCATCATTTTGCTGATGATTGAGAGTAGACTGATGGGGTGGTAATTGGCCGGATTGGATTTGTCCTGCTTTTTGTGGACAGGACATACCTGGGCAATTTTCCACATTGTCGGGTAGACGCCAGTGTTGTAGCTGTACTGGAACAGCTTGGCTAGAGGCGCAGCTAGTTCTGGAGCACAAGTCTTCAGCACTACAGCCAGGATGTTGTCGGGGCCCATAGCCTTTGCTGTATCCAGTGCACTCAGCCGTTTCTTGATATCATGTGGAGTGAATCAAATTGGCTGAAGACTGGCTTCTGTGATGGTGGGGTTATCGGGAGGAGGCCGAGATGGATCGTCCACTCGGCACTTCTGGCTGAAGATGGTTGCAAACGCTTCAGCCTTGTCTTTTGCACTCACATGCTGGACTCTGCCTTCATTGAGGATGGGGATGTTTGCAGAGCCTCCTCGTCCCGTTGGTTGTTTAATTGTCCACCACCACTCATGACTGGATGTGGCAGGACTGCAGAGCTTTGATCTGATCCGTTGGTTGTGGAATCGCATAGCTCTGTCTATAGCATGTTGCTTCCGCTGTTTAGCATGCATGTAGTCCTGAGTTGTAGCTTCACCAGGTTGGCGCCTCATTTTTCGGTACGCCTGGTGCTGCTCCTGGCATGATCTTCTACACTCCTCATTGAACCAGGGTTGATCCCCTGGCTTGTTGGTAATGGTAGAGTGAGGAATATAACGGGCCATGAGGTTACAGATTGTGCTGGAATACAATTGTGCTGCTGCTGATGGTCCACAGCGCCTCATGGATGCCCAGTTTTGAGCTGCTAGATCTGTTCTGAATCTATCCCATTTAGCCCGGTGGTAGTGCCACACAACACGTTGGATGATGTCCTCAGTGCGAAGACGGGACTTGGACTCCACAAGGACTGTGCAGTGGTCACTCCTACCAATACTGTCATGGACAGATGCATTTGCGACAGGTGGATTGGTGAGGACGAGGTCAAGTAGTTTTTCCCTCGTGTTGGTTCGCTCACCACCTGCCACAGGCCCGGTCTGGCAGCTATGTCCTTCAGGACTCAACCAGCTCAGTCAGTAGTGGTGCTACCGAGCCACTCTTGGTGATGGACATTGAAGTTCCCCACCCAGAGTACATTCTGTGCCCTTGCTACCCTCAGTGCTTCCTCCAAGTGGTGTTCAACATGGAAGAGGACTGATTCATCAGATGAGGGAGGGTGGTAGGTGGTAATCAGCGGGAGGTTTCCTTGCCCATGTTTGACCTGATGCCATGAGATTTCATGGGGTCCAGAGTCAATGTTGAGGACTCCCAGGGCCACTCCCTCCTGACTGTATATCACTGTATCGCAACCTCTGGTGGGTCTTTCCTGCTGGTAGGACAGGACATACCCAGGGATGGTGATGGAAGAGTCTGGGACGTTGGTTGAAAGGTATGATTCTGTGAGTATGGCTAGGTCAGGCTGTTGCTTGACTAGTCTGTAGGACAGCTCTCCCAATTTTGGCTCAAGTCCCCAGATGTTAGTGAGGAGGACTTTGCAGGGTCGACTGGGCTTGGTTTGCCTTTGTCGTGTCCGGTGCCTAGTGCTTCGATGCCGGGTGGTCCGTCCGGCTTTATTCTTATTGTGACTTTTTTTAGCGAGATTTTACAACTGAGTGGCTTGCTAGGCCATTTCAGAGGGCAATTAAGAATCAACCACATTGACGGTTTTGAAAGGGAGGATGACTATAGCCAAGGAGAGGGGACCATCTACAATATCAGCTAGTATGGAAGCCAGGAACGGAAGTTGGGTGGTCAACTATTTAGTGGGACTGGGATCAAGGGAGTAGGAGGTCGGTCTCATGGACAGATGAGCTCAGAGAGGGAAAGAGGGGAATTGGGAGAGAAACTACAGAGAGATGCAGGTTCAAGGCTAGAACAGGGGGAAGTCTTGAGAGATTTGGCTTGGTGGGAAAGGAGAAAAGTGGAAGCAGCAGAGGCAACTGAAATGGATGGTCTCAACCTCAGTCACAAAGAAATCTATGAGCTTCTTGTACTTATTGTTCGAGGTGAGACTGAAGTGGGCAGGGGAGAGTGATTTAAGGAGATGGTTAATAGTGGTGAAAAGTACTAGATGGGTTAGCTTTGCTCTTCAGGATGATCCTGGAGTAGTGGATAGTTTTGGCAGAGGAGAGTGAGGCTCAAAAATGCTTGATGTGGTCCAACCAGATCTTGTGATGGATGGCTAAACCTGTTGTGCAGCAGATATGCTCAAGTCTGTACCTGTTTGACTTGAGGGAATAAAGATGGAGGCCACAACAGGAGGAACAACCAGGGTGGGAGAGAGTAAATGTTTTGCTGGGGACAAGGGCAAATGGAAGTGAGGAGTGGTGGAGCTAATCGACTGGTGCAGAAGCATTGTGGTGAAACAGGCACACTGCTCTTTAAAAGGTACCAGTACCAAAAGTATTTTGAGGAAGTGAAGAAGTGACTGATTGAATAGATAAAGGGAATGCAATTGATCTGGTGTATACTGTGACAGTAGTTCTGTCACACAAAACTTAGGCATATGATATAAATGTGGCAGTGTGAATAAAAAGTTGGTTGACTGTCAAGAAACAAAAGGGTTAGAATTAACAAGTGTTGCTTGGATTGGAGAAGGGTTAGGTGGTGTACCTCAGGGGTCAATGCAGTGTCCACTTATGTTCTTGTTATATATAGTTTATTTAGAGTTGGTCACAGAGAGTACCACATCGAAATTTGCTTATGATACAAACGTAGGGTGTTTGGCAAACAATGAGGAAGACTTCAAGTGGACATGGATGGTTGAGCAGAATGGATGGAGAGGTGGCAGATGCAATTTAATGTGGAGAAGTGTGAGGTAATACATTTTAGGAGGCAAATCAGGAATGGGAGTAAACACTCAATGGAAAGGCTATGAAGTGTGTGGGTGAAGGATTCAAATATGTTATAAATTCGACTATGTAGCACCCATTTTTCAGGCGCTAACTGGCCTACTGAGCTGCCAATATGGCAGACAGGAATCACACACACATTTCCGGCCATATTGGGAAAGGAGCAAAATAGGCATCCTTTATCAATGCCTGAAACAGGTGCTAGGCCCTTTGTACATGCAAACAAGGGGCCTAATGCTGGTTTGATGCACCCAAGATTGGTGTGCCCTGAGTAAAGCCTGACCTTGGGTTCGCCTGTGACCACAAGGTAAGTTTTCCACCTTAACTTACCTGATTGTGGAGCTCGGAGTAGTATAGAAGCTCCTTTCGACCCCATATTTAACAATAGCTTGCCAGCCTTCCCGACCCCCCCTAACTTGTTGCTCCCAATCTCCCCCACCAATCACCACCATTCCCAACCCCCAACCACTTCCCCCTCCCTCCGATCCTCCCCCCTGCAAGGGTAGGTAAATAAACCATAAAAAGGCCATTAACATTTTACATTTTAGGGACATTGGTAATTTGACATTAGACATCAATTGTACAATAAATGATCACTAATGCGTCTGAAATAAATTAATTATTTCCCACATTGCCTTATAATAGCTTTTGTCCTTATTAGCTTTGTAGTACTACACTATATTTTTTGCAGATGGGATCATTTTGAAAATAGTATGTTGTGTTGATAAGAAATCATAACTGAGGTAACAAAAGATGGAGTGTTTTACTTATTATTAAACTGAATAATGCTACTGATCTTCATGAAGTAAAATGGCACAACAGTTCATTTAGTGTGGGTGATTTTTTTCTGAGCTATGCTATTTTTAGTATGATGAAAGAATATTTCACAAGGGTAGTAATTACTGTTCTGACAGTGACAACAAAGGAGTTAAAGGTGTAAATGGAAAATGATAGATCATGAACTAAGAAAGAATCCAATTTGCAGGACTGAAGCATAGCTGGAGCTCTTGAATAAGACAAAGTTAAAAGCCTGACTAACTGTTGATTTATGGAGCCCTTTAGTGCTGACCATTCCTGTTACGTCATTTTGTCAAAAAGGTTATGTTAATCTTGGCCACCAAGAGCATCAGGATAACATAATTGCCAATTTCCTGCCACAGACCTCTCTAGCATTCTGACATTTACTTTGAAATTTTGCAGAACTTGTTCCAGATATTAATATCCTTTTTAAACAAGACCAGAAGTATGAGTGTGAACTTACAATTAAACTACCATGTTTCATTTCTCTTCCCATCTCAGAACAAGCTCCAGGATTTTTAATGATCTGAATTTGTGCTTGCAACTGTAATTTTCTTTTCAGAAAATGTTGTAAAGACCTCTTTGTTATGTGTATGGAAGTTATCTGGTGATTATAAGCTGCCAGTGATAAAAGTGTCTACATTAATCTTCTTCATTAGTGGAGTCTATCCCGCAGTTATTCACAATCATCTATACCATACTAGCTCATTCATTTCATGACAAACAAATTGGTGCAAGTCATAATTTACAAATCTTGACCTTTCTACAAACAGCAAAACAGATGATGCACAAAAAAACCTACACAGTATATTAACACTACAAATAAATGTGCGTATACACTACAACTGTAGTGTCAGTGTAAATGCAGCCTGGATCTAAAACAGAAGGAAAATGGAATCAGATACCCTTGAGGAGGGTCACGTCAGGCTTAACATCCAATTTGAACTACACAAGTTTAACATTGGTGCAAAGCTGAAACCACTTTGACAAGCAACCTTTAAGTAATATACCTGCAAATAAAACTTGGAAAATTAATATTTTGAAAAGTCAGTCTAGTGCAAATGTGAAAAAAACATCTATGATCCAGAAAAAAGACACTGTAATGATTAAGGTGCATGGAACTTCTTAAAGGGATTAAAATGTTATTAAAATGTTTAGAAAACCAGTGTTTAGCGATGGGGAAAGTCAGAAAACCCATGGTCACGATGGTTTTACGGGCAGTTGACATAATGATGTGTTTTGACCTGTAACAACAACAACAACAATTTGCATTTATATAGTGCCTTTAATGTAGTAAAACATCCCAAGGCACTTCACAGGTGTGTTATCAAACAAAATTTTACACCGACTCGCATAGGAGTTATTAGGACAGGTGACCAAAAGTTTGGTCAAAGAGGTATGTTTTAAGGAGCATCTTAAAGGAGGAGAGAGAGGTAGAGAGGCAGAGAGGTTTGGTGAGGAAATTCCAGAGCTTAGGGCCTAGGCAGCTGAAGGCACGGCTGCCAATGGTGGAGCAATTAAAATCGGAGATGCACAAGAGGCAAGAACTGGAGGAATGCAAAGATCTTGTAGGGTTGTAGGGCTGGAGGAGGTTACAGAGATAGGGAGGGGCGAGGCCACATAGGGATTTGAAAATAAGGATGAGAATTTTAAAATCGAGGGATTCCCGGACCGGGAGCTGACGTAGGTCAGTGAGCACAGGGGTGATGGGAAAATGGGACTTGGTGCGAATTAGGATATAGGCAGCAGAGTTTTGGATGAGCTCAAGTTTATGGAGGGTGGAAAATGGGAGGCCGGCCAGGATAGCAGTGTAATAGTCCAGTCTGGAGGTAACAAAGGCATGGATGAGGGCTTCAGAAGCAGATGAGCTGAGGCAGGGCAGAGACAGGCAATGATACGGAGGTGGAAGTAGGCGGTCTTGGTGATAGACCGGATCAGTGATCGGAACCTCATCTCAGGGTCAAATAGGACTCCAAGGTTCCGAACAAGACAATGGCTTTGGTCTTCCCAATGTTCCATGCCATTTTTGGTGTAATTTCAGCATATAATTGGGGCAAGTATTTTTTTTTGCAAGTAAATTGGGGCATAACTGTTTACAGCAGTTTTCCACCTCAAAATCGATCCCGTCGAATTTCCTCGCGTACTTTGGCCCTTCCCGCAATCAACTCGCCAAGTCCCAAGTGAGCTCATTTGGATGTATTATAATGAGGGCCAGTGGAGTTGCAGCTCTGAGTTGCCTGCTTTTACACTCACAATGCATTCAGGGTAAATTAAACTGAGAATTATAAAGTGTATCTGTTGCCGGCTCAGCTGAGAAGAATGTATTTCACTAAATCGGCAATAGGGAAGCTCTACCACCTACTGCACGAGGACCCACAGTCACTGTCATCTGCCGACACTGCTCTCTCTATGGCTATAAAGGTGACAAACAGAGTCAACTTCTATGGCACAGCATCATTTCAGGTAACCACTGGGGATGTTTGTAATACGTGGCAGGGGCCAGTATTGGTATGCATTCATCAGGTCTCTGACACACTTCACAGTAGAGCCAAAAAATTCATCATCTTTCACATCACAACAATGCAGCAGTGAGGTAGGGTCATCAGTTTTGTGGGGTTGTTGGTGTTCCCAAGGTCCATTTACATATCTTTGTGATCTCCTATAGGCAACCCTAGAACTTCCTCAACATAAAGGGCTTCCACTCCCTCAATCTACAGATTGTGTGTGACAACATGCAAAGGGTCCTGCATGTCAATGCAAGATATGGTGAGAGTTGATGCATTCATACTTCAAAATTCGGCCTGTGTCTCCCCCTCCAGCCCCCCCCCCCCCCCCCCCACCCACTCCAAGCTCTTCAGGAAAGAAAATCGTATCAATGGATTGCTTGTGGGTAGCAAAGCCTACACCCTGCTGCCATGGATAATGATCCTACTAAAAGCGGCTCACACAGCAGCAGAGGAACTTTACAACAAGGCAAATGTCTCTACAAGAGTTGTCATTGAGAGATCTGTTGGTAACTTTAAAGGGGGCTTTTGCTGCCTGGACAGTTCAGGAGGGGCTTTTCAGTATGCTCCAGCGCATGCAGCCTGCTGCGTTCTGCAGAACTTTACCATACAAAAAGGCCCGGACATTGTTGGGGAGATGGCCATAGCTGCTTTGGAGGCAGAACTATATGGAGGAGAGCATCACGGTGACCTTCATTTAAAGGTCTCTTCAGTGACAGCTGCAAGGACCATCAGAGCATGTCTCATCATTGAAATTTTCTCTTCTGTTTAACACAGTCTACCTTTGATACCAGTGCCTTGCCTCCTTCCCCCCTACAAGCTAGTTCACAGTCATCTCACTGAGCCAAGCATTGCTCCTTGTGTACCCGCTACTCCCCCAGCCTGTTGCTGCTATCATTTAGCCAGAACAGCCTGTTTAAATGCTACACCCTAAGTTCTATGCAGCCCAGGACATTATTCCCCTTTTTATAAGAGCTTTATACAACCATTATTCCAATGGATATGCAAATGAGCTGACCCACAAAATTCTGGTGTAAATATCTCTCCAGATCATTGGCAGGTGCACCTCATTTTCCATTGATGTAAAAGTGGTGCAGCTCACCGTGTGAAAATTCCTGGTCTATTTATGTTATTGTGTCATCCAGCAAAAATGCCTCCGCACAAAGGATTATGAGAATGTGGAATTCATTCCTTCATAGTTTTATGAGATACTTACAAGTTGAGGATGATGAATTTGGATAATCATTACCCGCTTGACTTGCAAATCTGTTTAACAAAGATTTGATCAAAAGCAGAGTAGGAATATCCAGTCAACACAATCATGAAGGTCTTTATTGTTTCAAATATGATAAGATCTTTCTTACTGGCAAGGGAGAACTGTTACAGTATGTTTACTTAAGCCTATATATTTATCTATATATGTCTATATTTAGTATCTAATCTGCATATACAAGTTCTAGCAGGAGCTAGAACTAGCAAGTCTCATGATCAACACAATGGTCAGAACCTTTAGGGTATGTGGTTTGTATTTTACAGTAATGCTAAAGTTTAATGCAAATCAGAAATCAGCACCCAACTTGACTCCAGAGAGACCCATAATGGGTAGTCTCACCCTACTTTTGTTTGACACCACGTGGAGTATAAATCTAGTGTGGTCGCAAATCAAATTTAAAAAGTGAACAGAGGATCTCCTATTAACCCTACCTGCAATCAATTGAAATATTTACAGAGTGTAGACACTGCCACATACACTCTCTACATTTTTAAGCTTTAACTGCTGGGAGAGAAGCTCTGTGCGCACATGTGTAGAGCTTTCTAATTGGCAGGAGAATTTGGGTTCCAGCAAGACATTGTAATTGTGTACTGCCTTGCTAGAAGTACAGTACTAGAGCCTCAGCTTCATCTGTTGTGGATGCAGCCTAGGAATCAGCCACCACAAAACAATAAATGATTTTTTAAAAATTCATTTGGAGCAGTCCAGATGGCAACTGACAGCAGCAATTGACGCCTCTCCCGCTGCCCGTCCCCGCCCCCTTCACTTACCAGAGGACCACTGCTGATGAGGCAGGTGGCCCGAAATTCGAATCACCAGTCAGGCGAGCTGCCTGTGGAGGCGCAACAAGTGCCAGCACCTCGCCCAGATTGTTTAGATGAGGCACAAGGCCCAATTTTGGGCCAGCCTTGGGCCTCCCGGTTCGGGCACACATTACAGCCGCATGGTCGCCTTCGCATCTGAAACCAGGCACCGACAAATTTCTACCCCAGTGGGCAAAACTTTCAACTTCGGCAGGGGCGTATAAGGGGCAACATCGGATGGAGTCAATGGATTGGAAATGCGTCAGGATGAATAACGGGCAGTCGATCCAATATCGCCCATTTTACACCACTGCAAAGTCGAAAGTTCTGACAAGCTACAAAATGCACCGTGCAAGCTGCAGTTAGTTTTCTCAGGCACAAAGCAGCCAATCTAGTGGTCTTTAAAGGGACCGGTGGATGCTGCCACCAAAAAGGTAAGTAAAAATTACCTGAGTGTTATAACTGCGGGCTGCTGCCAGCCACCATTCAACACCCGCACTCCCACCGCCCATCTAAATTGCCTCCCCCCCGACCCGGGCTATACTGTTGCCCTAAGCCGGCTCCCCCCACAACCGGCAAGCTGCCTCCGGGGTTGCAACCAGTGCCCGCAGCTCGCTGGTATTAATCCGGTGAACCAATTTCCTGTAGTCCTGCCACCAGCCTATTTAGGCCTGGATCACGCCTCATTTTGGGCGGGATCGAATTTATAGGCCCATGTCTTCGTAGCATTAAAAATACAATTACAATATTAAAAGTATTAAGTAGATTATTTATTCTTTCTCAGCCACACTTTATCACTACCTATAGGCATAATTTCCAGTTGCATTTACATTCCCTTCTTTTCTGATATTCAACTGTTCCAGTACAACGAAGCTTGCTTTACTGTACCTGTCTGTGCATCAGATTACCAGTGGGACTATGAAATGACAAACTTGGATACATGACAAGTCACTATTGCATGCAACCAAAAAAGGCAGCATCTTTTCACAACTATAAAGTGATGTGTGAATAAACACAAGCTGGAACCTCCAGCCTCATATTGGTTTTTTCTTGTTTTAACAAACCTCAGTTTGTTTTAATGAAAGTTATCGCCATCTGAAGGTCATAGGTTAAATAAAACAGATCATACATTAGTTTCCATTCTGGGATCTCTTTCAAACTATGTGACCTTCAAATGAATTGCATTGCTGTAATGGCCCAGAAAGAGGGAAGATTCAGTCAATACATTGGCTATGAATGAGGTGCTGAACTTCATTAAAACTCAGGAGAGCAGACCAGCTCTTTGTTTCTGTCCTGTTTCATTTCTTTGAATTGTAATAATAACTATGAAACAAAAATTGAGCATTTTTTTTATCTGGCTGTAGCACCCTTTTGTTCAATCCATGCCCTTAAGATATAAAACTAATCACACAGGAAAATACATAATTATAATACCTGGTGCCTGGATATAGGACAATTTGTAATAAGGTTACTCAGTTCTGGCAATGTGAGCAATCTGTCAACAACCTACACAATTTGATTTTGTTCTGATTCTTTTCCACTGCATATCTAAAGACAGATACTGACCTCTTCAGCTACATTAGACCATCTCTATTGCCTGGAGACTGCTTTCAACATTAAACTTATCGTCCACAATATTGGAGTGCTACACATTAGGAATTTAGTGAATACTGTTTGGCCTGCACTTACTGTCAGTTTCTCATGATATGGAGTGAAAGTTGAGTCTGAGCACAACAGTGCTGAAGACATGTGTCATTAATCTAGTTATTGCTGGCGTAATAGCTTGTGAAGAGCACAACATTCCATATACCAGTGCTATTGCATAGCACTTGCAATGTGTTGCTAGCCTTCATATTGAACTAGCATTGCTGTTTAGGCTGCAGTCTGTGACCTGGACTATTTGCTTAAAAATCAGTTGCTGTATACATTAGACAAAATTTCAAGGTTTTTTACATATGATGGGATTGTATTCAATGGTCCACTGGCACCACAGTTGGGAAAAGAGGACCAGCAAGAATAGGAAAGTGCCTTCCAGAGTGTTAGGTGGCATGCAAGTCATACAGTTGTGTCACAAGATTAAAGATATTTACGGATTTGGCCCATATTGATTCATCCATTCAGAGAGATCTTCATGTTAGCCCACTGTAGCATCCAATTGTTTCTTAAATGATTCCAGGGTTTTTGTCTCCACTATTCTACCTGGAAGTTTATTCCACATGTTGATCTTGATATCAGTCCTAAAAGTGCCCAAGGTATATTTCCACAGGAGTTTTCCTGATCTCCCGCCATAGCTTCAGTGGAAGATTGGTGGAAACCCTGGAGGAACAATATAAACCACTCTTTACACTATTTCTCCTGGCTTTCCACCAATTTTCTGCTGAAATTACAATGGGCAATGAGGAAAACCCCACAGAAATTGAACTCCACTCCCCCCCCCCCCATTCTGTAGTTGGTCCCTGTGTCCCCCAGTTCTACTCTCACCGTTTAATTTAATGTTCTAGGTTATCTTTTTCTATACCCTTAACAATCTTATATACCTCTATAAGATCACTTCTTAGTTGCTTCCTTTCCTCCAATTAAGGGCAGCATAGATGACCGGAGTCTTTCATTGTACCTTTCTCGCCATTCAGGTCCCTGTGAACAATGAGCACCTTAAATGAACAAAAAGGGCTTTTATTCTTCAGTATCCAGCTGGTATCCAGCTACCAGCACAGAATCATGCAGGTCAATGTCTTACCGAGAAGCTTCTATGATGCCTTCATCTGTACCACCCTTATTTAAAGAGGAAGAATGCACGGAAGGATGGCGGAGCAGGCTCGAGGGGCTGATTGGCCTACTCCTGCTCCTATTTCTTATGTTCTTATGTTCTTATGATGGCTTATGGGAGCCCTTTGAGTGCAGCTCCCACTAGCATCACTGAATCTATCCTTCAGTGATCCCCTAGCATGGTGAAGCCAGCCAAGAGAGAATGTTTATGACTTGAGCCAAAGGCCTCTTCAGCAGCATGACACTGGCTACTCCCTGACAATATGAAAGATTGCCTAGGTATTTCCTATCCACAAAAAACAAGACAAATTTAACGCAGCCAATTACTGCCCTATCAGCTTCCTCCAAAGCATCAGTAAAGTTGATGGAAGGAGCCATCGGTAGTGCCATTAAACAACATCTACCAACCAATTCAGGTTCCATCAGAACCACTCATGGAAGCAATCAGAAATGGATGCAGGAGCTGAATGCCAGTAGTTGCCCTTGGCATTGAGACAGCATTTGACCAAGTAAGGCAACGAGGAACCCCAGCAAAACTGAGGTCAATGTGGGTCAAAGGGAAAACAATGCACTGTCTGAAGTAATACCTAACATGAAGGAAGATGATCATGGTTGTCAGACACCAATCATCACAGCCCCAGGACACCGCTGCCCGACTTCCTTTAGAATGTATGCTTCCCACCATCTTCAGCTGTTTCATGATTGATCTTCCCTTCATCATAAAATCAGGAGTGGAGCTACAATATCTACAATATTCAGCTCAACTTCTCTGATAACTAAACCCCTGCTAACCTATAATGTGGCTTGAACAAATCCAGGCTTGGACTGACAAGTGGCAGGTAACATTTGCATTACATAAATGCCAGGTAATGTCCATCTTGAACAAAAGAAAACTCAGCTCTTTTCACTGACGTTCAAAGGCACCACCATTACCGAGTTTCCCCCACCATCAACATCTTGGAGGTTACCGTTAACCAGAAGTTTAACTGGACCATACATATCAATACCATGGCTACAAGACCAGGCCTGATCTGAAACAGGAAATACTGGAAACAATCAGTAAGTCTGTCTGTTCCAAAAAGGAAAAAAAAACAGGCCAATACTCCAAGTGCAGAACCCTTTGCCAGACCTGTGTTCTAAAGAAGCATCAACCTCCCTCCCCTTAATCCTCAATGCCAACAGACCTAGTGCCCTTTACCAAAAGAAAACGGGGGATATAGCTAATGTATGAAGTGTTCAGTGTTCAGAATAGAGGGCTACAGAGTGTCCCGGTAAAAAGATTAGATACTTGTGATGATTCTATAATCTGGTGCTCCAGCAATGAGCAGCCTTCGCGGGGAGTGCATTTTGGAAAATTGCAGGTGCATAGCTCACAATTTTCTGTCCTTTAGAAGAATGACTCTTTCTGAAACTTGTATTGAGCTTTGTTGGAACAGTGCAGGAGATCAAAGATGCAGAAGTCAGTGTAGGAATGGGAGGGGCAATTAAAGTAGCAGATAGAGTGGGGATGTATTGGATTTGATAGACTTATATACAGTTTAAAGTATAAGCAGTCCGTTAAACAACCGATGGCAGTACAGAATATTTAACTAAACCTACCTTAATATCCAACATCTGTGGAAATTAATATGCAATGTGGGAATAGTTACAATAAAATATCAATAACTGATTCAAACAGATGCTATATTAAACTGGCACAAAAGCTGATTAAGTCAGATATCAAGAAAGTTGAAGTAAATAATCCTTCACATTTGTCTTGAACTAATTGTATGCATTAATATTAATCCAAATCTCTTTTGGTAGTGTATTTAGAAGTGTGGTTTTCTGGCAAATGGAAATTCTTGATATGATTATTGCTTGATGAGAATTCTGTAGTTGGAGGCTGCAAAGAAAGTGAAGTTGTTTTTGAGTTGATTGCTGTCAGGTTATTTCTGTTGGGGCCCAGTAGGTGCCTATGCAGTATGCAGAAGGCCCTGATATGTAATTGTTGTCACCTATAGCTGAGAGAATGAATCTTGAGGTTTAACTGTTTGCAAAACTGGTTATTTGTTGCATAGCACCCAAGAAATTCCAAGCCATTTCTGTTAGAATTTCTAAATTTTTGTTTAAACATAGGATGGTACTAATTGTATTTAATGTCAAGCTCATAGTAAGTTTGTAGCAATTAGCAATGTTAACAGAAGAGATTAGAAAAGGGGTCAACTTTAAAGAGCAACTGCCGGATAGAATCCATACCAAGGAATTGCCTGAGTAATTAAGCATAGCTGAAATTGATGGCTGACTAAATGCTAGGACTATATGCAGTGAGAATTTTCAGACAGAAGAGACAGAATGATTGGTGAGATGGAAACCAAAGTGGGAATAATTAAGCAGAAAGAAAACACTTGGAGATGGAAAGGGCTTTGTCATATCAGAATGATGTCATGACACTTAAATATAGAGAAGGTGAATTTCCCCATAATTTTCAGTATATTAGCAGCATAGAAATCACGCAGTAAAATTTTTCTGGGAGAAAATCGGACAAAAGCTGTTTCTGCCCATTTTACGCATTTAATGCATTTTCCCTGCTAAGTATCATAAAAAGATTGATGAGACGTGGAGTGAAGTTATCTGAGAGTCAAGTGAGTGAGCCAAACACTACTCCTCCCTAGCCTTGTTGTCCCCTAGTCTGCTGCTGAATGGTGCAAGCAGAACTGCCTTTTTAGAGACTGCACTCCAGTTTCCATACACTCCAGAAAATTACACCCATTGTACTTGGAATTTATGCCAATGACTACTCCAATGGCTACATAGTTGAGGACCACTGCTTTTTTTGATATATATTAATGACTTGGACTTGGGTGTACAGGGCACAATTTCAAAATTTGCAGATGACACAAAACTTGGAAGTGTAGTAAACAGAGAGGACGATAGTGATAGACTACAAGAGGACATAGACAGGCTGATGGAATGGGTGGATACATGACAGATGAAATTTAACACAGAGAAGTGCAAAGCGATAAATTTTGGCAAGAAGAATGAAGAGAGGCAATATAAACTAAATGGTACAATTCTAAAGGGGGTTCAGGAACGGAGAGACCTGAAGGTGGCAGGACAGGATGAGACAGGAGTTAAAAAAGCATATGTGATCCTGAGCTTTATAAATAGAGGCATAGGGTACAAAAGCAAGGAAGTTATGTTGAATCTTTATAAACCACTGGTTCGGCCACAGCTGGAGTATTGTGTCCAATTCTGGGCACCCCACTGTAGGAAGGATGCGAATGCCTTAGAGAGGGTGCAGAAAAGATTTACTAGAATGGTTCCAGGGATGAAGAGCATCAGTTGTGTGGATAGACTGGAGAAGCTGGGGTTGTTCTCCTTAGAGCAGAGTAGGTTCAGAGGGAAAGAGAGAGGAATAGGACTAACTGGATTGCTCTTACAAAGAGCTGGCACGAAATTGTTGGGCCGAATTGCCTCCGTCTATGCTATAACTATTCTATAATTCTATGATTCTATGACCCAGGAAACCCACACATAATGACCTCTTCTGACCACCGGTAGGCACAAATCCTTTTTCATTGACCTAACAGCAGCGCAGCTCACCTTGTGGAAATTCACGCTCATAGTGATATTTTCACTGGCATTAAATTAAGAAAAAATTGAATCACTGTGCACATTTAACTAAAGATTTTTAAGTCATAAAAGCTCTATATTCATAAAACGGTCACACACAAGCAAAATCTTGACATACTGAGCCCTAGTCAACCAACAGTGAAATCTTGCTGTACAATGCTCCTCCTGCTGCTGTTCCCGTAAGGTGATATTTATGGCAACGACTCCAATTGTATTGTTTTGCTTATTCTGTTGTTACTGGGTCGACTGTCTCACAGGACATCATCAACACAATTAAGCTTAGAAAACAAATAGGCTTCACTATTTCATAATGGAGACAAAAGAAATCTGTGATATATACAGAATAATATTGAGATTCTTTGTAAGAACATTTTATGTTCTATTGAAGTCGATGACCTATACATCTTACTCATGACTTAGATGTGAATTATAGGGATTGCAATATCTTGTACTCACTTGAGTAGAAGTTTCCTCTGAAAAGCAACAGCTTGGCATTTGCATTCTGAATGTCTTTGTTAAAGACTGCTGCTGTTACACTGAGCTTTGACCTACCAGAGATTAGTGACTACTTAGTGGAATCTCGGAGGGAAATGGACAAGGAAATCTATGGACAGAACTAGGAAATTAGTAAAAGTAACAAATTTATCGTTCTCCGAGATTTAAATTGCCCATTCATCAATTAGGACAGGGAGGGAGTAAATGGAGAAAAATGAATGCAATTCCTAACACGTGTGCAGGGCTCCTTCCTCTAGTGGTACGTTCATGTGAGTACAAGGGAGAGGTATTGCTAGATCTAGTTATGAGTAATGAAATAGATCAGGTAGATGAGTTAAATGTTAATCAAATAAGCTCTAAGGTCCAAATAGAACGGCAAAAGTTAATACAGAAACATGGGCAGCAGATTGGAAATTGGGTAAATTTTAGAAACTTGCAGCATCTCGCCAAGGCTTCTTCGACAGCACCTCCCAAACCCACGACCTCTACCATCTAGAAGGACAAGATCAGCAGGTACATGGGAACAACACCACCTGCACGATCGCCTCCAAGTCACACACCATCACGACTTGGAAATATATCGCCGTTCCTTCATCGTCACTGGGTCAAAATCCTGGAACTCCCTACCTAACAGCACTGTGGGAGAACCTTCATCACACGGACTGCAGGGGTTCAAGAAGGCGGCTCACCACCACCTTCTTAAGGGCAATTAGGGATGGGCAATAAATGCCGGCCTCGCCAGCGACGCCCACATCCCATGAACGAGTAAAAAAAAAACTGAGGTGAGGTGGAAACAGAAATTGGCACACATGACTGCTGATTAACAATGGGACATTTTCAAAAAGGAGATTGCAAAGTTCCAGAAAAAATCTATACCATATTAAAAGAAGACTGCTTCAAGTTTCGTATTGCCATGGATAAAGAAAAATTAAAAACAAACTAATATTGAAGAAGAACACAGAACACAGAACACAGAATTATACAGCACAGAAAAAGGCCATTCGGCCCATCGTGTCAGTGCCAGCTCTTTGAAAAAGCTATCCAAGCCACTCCCTGCTCTTTCTCCCTAGTCCTGCAAATTTCTCCTTTAGATAGACAGTTTCCTTTAAAAGATTACCGCATTTAAAAAGATACTGGATGATAATTACTTGAAGAATATTAAGTATGGCGAGAAAGCAAGATGGGCAGGGCATGTGAAGCGAATAGGTGCAACAAGAATGATAAAAAAATAAGAAGGAATATGCAAAAATAAGGAAAGAGATTAAGAAAGGATGCACAAAGAAACAAGAGATTATGAGGACAGAATCTACAAAGTAAAATAGAATTGTTGAATGTGAGGTAGGACCCACGAGAGGAGAGCATAGTGAGTTAGTAGAGGAGAAACAAAATTTGATGAGGATACTTAACAAGTACTTTGCTTCAGTGTTTACAAAAGAGAAGGATATTGGGGAGGAGGTAAATCTGCAATTAGTTAAAAGCAGAATGAGAGATATTATAATAAAGAAAAGGAAAGTATTAGAGAAGTTAGTTAAGCTAAAGGATGATAAAGTGACCTGAATGGATAAATCCCAGGATCCTAAGTGCAACAGGGGAAGAAATAGCAGAGGCCCTAAAAATTATACTTCAGGTTCTTTTGAGAGTGAATGTATGCTGGAAAACTGGAGAGTAGCCAATGTAATGCCCATTTTCAAAAAGGGAGACAGAGCTAATTCAAGTAATTATAGGCCAGTTAGTTTAACACCTGTGGTAGGGAAAATTTTGGATTTTTTAATTACAGATGAAATTACTAAATGTCTAGATGAAGAGAAACTAATTAGAAGCAGCCAACATGGATTTCAGAGAAGAATCGTGCTTGACAAACCAGGTAGAGTTCCTTGAGAAGGTGACAGAAGTGTTGAATGGAGGAAATGCATTGGATGTGGTGTGCGTGGACTTTCAGAAAGCCTTTGATAAGGTAACACACTGGAGATGATTGGAGAAGATTAATGGGTATGGAATTAGGAGGAGGGTAGCAGTTGGATTATAAACTGGGAGGAAACAGAGAGTAGGGGTTAAGGGCATTAACTGTGTTCTGGTAGGGTTCTGGTCTGGGATTGCCTCTCTTCACTGTGTACATCAATGATTTAATGTAAAGCTGGAGAGAATGGTGTCCAAATTTGCATCAATGCTATATTAGGAGGCATAGTAAATAATTCTGAAGACCAAAGCCAGGAGCATGGGGATATTGATAAAATAGGGAAATGGGTAAAAAAGTGGCAGATGGAGTTCAATGTCAGTAAATATGAGGTGGTACATTTTGATTTTAAAAAAGTAAAAGTAATAATTATGCTTTGAATGGAGGAAAGCTGAGTGATGGTGAAGAGCAATTGATTTTGGGGTTCAGGTTCACTGCACTTAAAGTGGATAAGGGCATAAAAAAAGCTAATGCAGGACTGGATTTCTGGCAAGAGGTATAGAATATAAAAACTGAGATGTAATGGTGAATCTATATAAAACCTTAGTATGGCCACAGTTGAAGTTCTGTGTGTAATTTTGGGCTCCACATTGTAGGAAGGATGTTGAGGTACTAAAGAGGGTACAGCACAGATTCACTAGTATGCTGCCTGGTATGAGGAAATAAAAATACAAAGAAAGACTTGAAAAACTGAGGTGTTTTCATTAGAACAGAGGAGATTATAGGAATTGATAAATTATGAAGGGATGAGACAGAGTAGATAGAAACAAACTGTTAAATCTCTGCTGTGTTTATCCTGAAGTTTTCTTTATTAGAAGCTCTCACAGCACCTCTGAAGAGGTGATTGAGAGTGGGATTTGCCAGGCAGCAAACTGCACATAAGACCATAACTGCAACTTTAATAAAATTCACTCTCATTCAATAACCCAGAACACATGTTCTTCATTGAATATTCATACCATAATATGCTTTCAAAGAAACTCATTAAAGCAGCAGATTAAATTTTTCAAAAGTGCTTTAATTTAAAAAATGTATGCCTATCAGGAGCCCAACTTTAAAAGCTGAATTATGATCACTTAGGCGGCAGTCACTACGAATTGGTATTAGTAAAAGCTTTATTCAAAATGCTTTGCATTTCCATATATTTAGAAAGACAACTTAAATTAAACATACATTTCAAAACAGAGAAATTTATTAACTTTTCAAAAATAATGAGCCTAAGTTCATTTTTATATTTCTTTTATGTAATTATAATGAGGATTTGCAAACTTCACTTTATAAGCAGCAATTACAGCTCAGCAATACTGATTGCTGAGTGGCTTAACCAGTGATCCTTAAAGGGACTGCTGTAGGCTACCCCAAAAAACGAAACAGGTGTAGCACTGATTTTTGTGGAGCTAGGAGGACCATGAATAAATCTTCCGGCCCCCTACTGGTTCCCCTGTGCCCCTCCCCAAAGATTGCATTCCCCTCTCCCCCAATTTTTTTTTATTCGTTCATGGGATGTGGGCGTCGCTGGCGAGGCCGGCATTTATTGCCCATCCCTAATTGCCCTTGAGAAGATGGTGGTGAGCCGCCTTCTTGAACCGCTGCAGTCCGTGTGGTGAAGGTTCTCCCACAATGCTGTTAGGAATGGAGTTCCAGGATTTTGACCCAGCGACGATGAAGGAACGCAATATATTTCCAAGTCGTGATGGTGTGTGACTTGGAGGGGAACGTGCAGGTGATGTTGTTCCCATGTACCTGCTGCTCTTGTCCTTCTAGGTGGTAGAGGTCGAGGGTTTGGGAGGTGCTGTCGAAGAAGCCTTGGCGAGTTGCTGCAGTGCATCCTGTGGATGGTACACACTGCAGCCACTGTGCGCCGGTGGTGAAGGGAGTGAATGTTTAGGGTGGTGGATGGGGTGCCAATCAAGCGGGCTGTTTTGTCCTACTTAAGTAACAACTTCCTGCTAAGCTCTGCAGAGGAGCCCCTTGATCGGCAAACTGCCAGTCAACGCTCATTGAGCATTGACAGCCCACCGATCACGTTGAAATGAGCCTTGACCATGAAAATGGTTCTGGCATCTTGCTAATGCTATCGGGCAGGGAGTCCAATCATTCCACCCACTCCCTACCTGATAAAAATTGTCCACGTAGAAATTTTTAATTCAGGAAGAGGCCATTACGTCCTTCTCACCTGTGCTGAACCTAGGCTCTCTCAGGTGCTGATTTGACATAGTCCTATTTTCCTGCTTTCTCCCTGAAACCCATTTCTATTCTTCTTATGTAACTTTCCAGTATCTCTTTGAGTGCCACGTTTACCAATTGTGCGAAAATATTCCATATTCCAAAAATGCTATGTGAAAAAGTTTCATCTAATTTCCTGCACGGTAGATCATATTCTGATCATTGCAAGTAAAGAAATATAAACAAATAGGTTAATCCAATAAGAGAAGCTAAAACCTTTTAAAAATAAACACCACACACTTTGTTCCAGGGTAAGTGCATTGTAAAGTCAACCCAAAACACGAACATTATAAAATGCTGTATCATCTGCAGTGAGAGACCTGCAGTTAACATGGCATCAAATTGGCAGTTTTGTTCAGAAAGGTTACAAAATGTGCAGGAAATAGAGAAAAAAAAATTGTTCTGGTATGTTGGAAGTATGCTCTTGTGAAATTGGAGTTAAGGTGTATCTTTGGGGCTGAGTGTTTTGCCTTGTACTTAGCCAAGCTATATATGATCTTGGAAGCTTGATGCTGATACTGAGTAACAAAAGTAGCAAAGTGGTAAAGTGTTAAAGTATTCCATTTGCCTTGATGAATGCAGTTCACCTCAAAAAATGGCAGGACACTTCTGTGTACACTATATTTACAGAGGCATTAACTCATCTATTTTAAATGGACCTTTGCCCATGTAAAAATATCACACACAGGAATGTACTACTAGCACGTTAAGTGTACGTACATGAACTTTGGCAATCAAAGGTTCTAAGAAGCTTAAAAACTATTTGTAAAAAATTTAACTATGAGTCAGTAGGACAGATTTTCCAATTGATTGTTCCCAATTATAAAGTGGACATTACCAATCAGAAATATGGGCAAAGCTATGTTATATTGATATGCACTGAAATAGCTCCCAACTTAATTTTCTAGTCAGAACTGCATGCCACTTTCCCCATTGCAATATTTACATGAAGTCCAAATAACATAATTTGGACGTCTGTGCAATTTCCCACATCTTGCACTGCAATAGTCCTGAGTCATAATCCCCATCCATAGAAAATGGGTGCCCAGAGTCACCAGAGACTGCGTTGTATGCAGAAGCATGTTTAAAGAGGCCATGTCGAAGACTTATTGCTGTATTTTCAGGCTGTTTTTCAGTTTTATTTATTTTTTCCACATCAGCGCTCATTTGCTCAGGGCGTTTCTTATTTTTTTGTTATGTCCACGATATTGGGACAGAGGGTTTCCCAATGGGAATTTACTTTTACTTTTCTGGAAGAAGAGAGAGAGCAACAGAGGGATTCCAGCCAGGTCAAGTTACACCAGCAGCAGAATCTATCCACTAGCTGGTACCCTCACACCACAGAGGCACACCTACCTGGATTTGTCAGAGGTGCTCTGATTGCAGATGCTCTGAATCACCAGGAAGGCAGTGATGATGCTATACCATCTGCAGCTAACATTCATGTGGGGCTGGCACTGCCAGTGGAAGTAATGGTCAGCTATACCCTCAAGTTCTCTGCCTCTACCTCCTTCCATTGCTACATTGCTGTCCTAAGCTGGCACTCTTGGCATGGCAAACAGCATCACTCTCCTCGTTATCACTTCATGCAGAGCTACCTCCGTGTCACCAGCCATCAAACATGACGATCAAGTGTTGTGCCACTCTATCCATTGGCAAAATACTTATTTTCCTGCCACCACATTTATTGGGCCAGTCATCAGGTTTTGACAGCCATTTTGTTGGCCAAACAGCCTTTCTAAAGTCTTAAACATACATCAAAAATATCAGAAGCTTTTGTAAAGACTATTAAAATTTTTGTTCCCACTTATGGCCACTTAGTTTTCAGTAGTTGCATCCCTTTAATTTTATGTATTACCATATAAGGACAGTTTATATGCAATTTTCTGGGTCCCCTTTGGCAAACTTCCAATACTAGACCCAATATGGGCCAGAAGCTTTCCCACATTATGTGAATGATGGTGACCCCACAAAATCAGATGAGGTCAGTACATTCACGATCAGGTGGATGCTAATATTGCACCATCTGACTAATGTCCAATTGGAAAATCTATGGCCCAGAATTTGCTCCAAAAATAACAGAGAGCCAAACAGCGTTGTCCATTAATTAAGGGGAAATGGAAGAGCAACTTCCAGCGAGCGAGCATGTGCAGTCAAATGCGCAAATCTGGAAGTTGCTCTACGAGAGTCCCTGCTCATTTGAAAGCTGCACGTGATGGAGATTTCACTGGTGAAATGAATGGACCAGCGCGAAATTGCTGTTCTGCCCAACTGGAAACAAACTAATCTACACAGAAAAAGATACACTGGGTTTTTTAGGTCCAAACCCACAGCGCATTAAGTCTTAATGGCTGCCAAACAACCTCCCTCACAATGAAAATTAACTTTTAAAAATGTGGTATCTTATTCCTTCCAATTTTAATTGTTCTTGGAGATTTAAAAAAAATAATTTTAATTGTTTGTTTTTATTTGTCTCTTTTATCTCTGTCTTTTAATTCAATAAATCTTACCCTCTCACTTTCTCTAACTGATTTTACATTGAATTAACTGTTTTAGCTTATACTTCCTGGTTCTGTCTGATGGTTGAGGGGACAGAGAGATCCTTTCCCTGCTCACACAGCTCACAGATTCCTGGGAGAGGACATTGCATGTTTTGCAGCTCACCATTAGAGGAAGTTCCCACACTAAAGCCCGTGGATCGTTTGTGGGCAAGTTTAAATCTAATGAGCAGCGGGCACTGTTGTTTGCTGCTCAGAGCAAATTCGAAGTCTATGTTCTTGTTTTCAGTTCTGGCTTTACACTGCATACAAATATACTTTTTAGTAGAATAGTAAATGTGAGCAGCACTATAGTTGGTTAAAGTCTAATTCTTGAATCAGAGCAAGCACAGTGCCAGTGTAGCTCCAGTAATCATGAGGCTATCCCAACTTGAGAAAAATTCCTGTTAACTGAACTTTGTTAACACTTACAACGAAATAAAACTGCCTTTCATTCACTTTGCTTTCCTACACCGTCCTGTTTGATGTGCCAGATAAATGCCTTTATGTTTACACATTACACTTAGGGCGTCATGCCTGTCTATTTGTAAATTTCCTTGTCGTAATTGCACTCAATTGGCTCCAACTTAATATTCATAAAAGAGCAACAAATCACAATTGAACAGGCAAATACCACACGAATCATCACATAGCAAGCAGAAAGTTAAAAAAAACTATGTCAAAAATCGACAGTTAATAACAGCTACCAATAAACAAAGAGAAAGCTAATCAATCAAATTACTCCATATAGTTTTTTCAGACAATTTTTGTCAATCATATTCAGACTTGTATCAGTTTAGCTCAGTTGATAGCATTCTTACATGAGTCAGAAGGTTGTGGGTTTAAGCCTCAGGACTTCAATATACAATCCAAGTTGACACTTCAGCGCACTAAAAGCTGCCATCGTTCAGATGAGACACTGTACCAAGGCCTCATTTGCCTCTTCAGGTGGACATAAAAAGTTGCATGGCAGTATTGGAAGAAAGAGCAGGGAGTTTTCCTGGTGTCCTGGTCAACATTTCTCCCTTCACCAACACCAACAAAAACAGCTTAACTGCTTATTCATCTCATTTGCCATTTGTGGGACCATGCTGTGCATAAATTGGCTGCTGCATTACAAAAGTGACTATACTTCAAAAAATAATTCATTGGTTGTGAAGTGCTTTGGGACATCCTGAGCATGTGATAAGGTGCCATAAAAATGCAAGTTCTTTTTTTCTTCTTTACTCTAATTAAAAGGGGCTATGCACCCATCCAGCTTTCCCAAATGGAGTGCAAGTTGGAGAACTGGTGCTATAGTTTTATACTAATATGCGCTCCTTTTGATAATTACTGTTGCACTGAATGCTTTATGGTAAATTAATTGAAATATATGGACAGAAAATCCTGGTCAGTGCACCCTCAATTTTTTGCGGCATGCATGATACTGGAAAATGTACCCATTACATCTAGCTTGTACTTATCACACACAAAAAATCTTCTTGACTCAAATTTCCTAGAAACCAATAAAAAAAACACTTACTTCACTGTCTCTGAGCATATCTAACAAACTTCTTTCCAAATCCTTTCAGCAATCATGCGCAGTTCTCCCCACTCCCACATCCCAGCAAACCCCTGCAACAGCGGAGCTGACAATGCACCATGGAAGATCTGGAAGTATATGTAAAAGGTTTGGGTCTAGAATGCATCACTCTTCGGATGTCACACTTTGTATGAAACATCAACAAATCACAACCGAATAATCTAAAAAATAAACAAAAAGAGAAAGAAAGTCAATCAGATCCTGCTGGGTTTTGCTGACCTTGAGATAAACCTTACCTCTCCCCAAGCAAAGGAGCCAAGCCAAGCAGCTTCCAATCTAGAGACATTTCCAATAATAATAGAATTGGCCTATGATTTACCTCAGGATGAGCATATTAAGATCACATTCCCACAGGTATACCTCAGCAGGGGCTTTAAAGGAACAGCCTAAGTTATCAACTAAACATTACAACCACGCATTAGTTCCTAGACTACACAAGAGCAATTTCATTGATATCCACCGCTTCTTTTTTACATTTCAAAGGGCAACTTTAATGGAGGAACTGCCCTTAAGAAACCAAAAGTATAATTGAAAATAAATCTATCTGTGTCTGTGTGGGAGGGTAGGGAATTACTTGTTAGCTAACAAGGTCAACTGTAGCTGTAGTGTATACTTAATGATGTGTCGGAATTATACAATTAACTATATTTACGGCCAAGATTCCTCCAGTTCTTTTCTACAACATTACTCTAAGGTGACATTTTAACCATTGATATTGTAAATTATTTAGTAATTATTTCTTACAGAATTTACAGATTTTGTACTTCATTACACAAACTACAGCTTTGCTCCAGAAATATTGCTGCATTCTCTGTATTGTATAATATTTCATAGTTAATAGGTTGTACACTTAAAGGAATTGTCTGTAATACAAGTTGCCATACCAGCTGGAAACAAAGTACCCCAGATGGCACCTGCAAATTCCATATGGATGTTCCATTATCCACCAAAAGATTTATGATCAATATTAATGTTTATTCAGTTTGTACTCAGGGAGGAGAATCAGTTAGCTCTGCATTTCCTGCCAATCTATGGAATGTTTAAGATACTGCATTTTGTAAACTCCTTTAGAAATTGTCTCAAGGCTATGATTGTTGCAGCAGTGAGATCTGAAAAATCAGTTTCACTATTGAGTTATGGTCAGTATCACGAATGAGCATGTTTATAATAGGGCTGAAAATCGTTGGCCCTAGTGGCAGATCCACTGTGCAAGTTGGGAGCAGAAGACCCAAAGGAAGAGAGTATCCCTGAAGGACCTGGGAATGCCAGGTCACCTCTCAGAATCGCGCTGGCTGCCAATTTCCAATGGGGCTTGGGGCCAGCAGAATTTCCACCTGCCCTAAACATGGCTCATGACAGGATGGGCAGAATGACCTCCTTCTGTGCTGTAAATCTTTCTATGTTTCTATGATGTTGGAAGGAGCAGAACCAAGTGGAGGAACATCCCACACCAGGATCTTCCTCAGCCCTGGCCTTCCTCCTACCCAAGGTCTGGATGTTGGGATGAACCTGGTGTGCAGGTTTGCCAAAGAACAGAAGTGGGGCCCCAGTGGGTTCTCCAGGCCGGGGTTATTGCCTGAAAGACCACAGAAAGCAGGATGCTGCTGCCTGCATTGCTCCGCTTCCTGCACTTCAGGGGCGTGCGTGGCACTACTCCTTCCCAGCAGCCATCACACCAAATTTTCTGCCCCACCCCAAGCAGCCACCTAAGATGCACACATAGTGGTTCAGCTAGTTACGTCAGTGATTATTTGAGCTATATAACACAGGAAGATTCTAAGTTTAACTTGCCAGCTATTGTTGTTAGATGCTTGCAGATGGGGTTGCAGTTGGGACACAATTGGCCTCAACACCCTTGGGTTAAGGAGGGGAAAGTCAGTCAGGGTTCTTGTTCCTGATTGTTAATCACAAAACCTTGGAAAGTGTGTGTGTGAAGTCAGGGTGAGGACAGGAGTAGTTTGGCGATAATGCCCCAACAATTGAATGGCCTATTGACATTTGAGGGTGGATTTTTGTGTTGGTTATAGCCTATAATCAGGATGTAACCAACTGGAAAAATGGTCAGAGATCACTTACCCTGGATCACCATCCGCAATGCATATGATGCGCAATTATGGGAGGTGTAGGCCTGGTGAAGAAGCTCCTGCAACAGCAATTGCTGATCCCTGATCATTTTGTCAACTATTTTTATATTACCTATTCCAAACATGCCTTTTCATGATCGTAAGTGTGCGGATTTGAGACCAGATTAAGTAGCTAGTATTTAGTATCATTGTCTAGAAAAATGTAGGGGCCCCAAACCCAACTGTTGTACGGGGCCCTTGCAAGGCAAATGCCAGTCGTGATCATGATTTCCTGACATGGGTGAGTGAGGCTCCCCACCTGTAGTAGGCATTCAGAAAATGTTGTATCATCTGCTCTTATCCTGCCTTTTGTCACTGTTAGTCTAAGGGTGCAGTTATACTGTTAAGCACAAAAGTGACAGTATAGCTCTGAATTACATCTTGATGTGACTCCAGAATGCTTAAACTTGACACCTTAAGGAGTATAATTCCAACATGGTGTCAAAACAACTTCAGAAAATGCACTTTCAAAGCTTAAAAAATTTACCAGCCAGTGAGCGGAATTCTGCACATACGTGTAACTATGCATTAAGTTTAGCGAGCTCTCTCTTGGCTGTTTAAGTGTGATTTTTCAACCGGCAACATATTGTTGGCTTTGATTTTGCATTTTGCGACTGATAGTGTACTATGGGGTCGATTTTACGAGTCCGTGCTTCTAGTGGGAAACTTACCCACCATTTGCACTTCGACAATTCAGGCGCATGGAAAATTGTGGATACGCACACCCGAATGTTGATAAGTGCTGCTAGTGGCTGTGGATCCCTGCTGGCAGTACGGACTTATAAAATTAACCCTTATAATCCCAGCAAACATGCATTTGGTGTTATTCTTCAAATTTAAATTGCCATGATGGCTGTCAAGGGAGCTGCAGTCCCAGCACTGTGTTATTGCTGTGATATCGGAATTGGATTCTTTTGCAAGTCTATCCGGGATTTGGCAACACCACAGCTAGCCACAAACTGATGCAATTCAATAGTAGATGAAAATTAGTTAGGCAGCAAAGGGCCTAATTTCTTAAGAAAAAGGAATACTTCCCCAAATCATATTTTCAGGAACTAACTACCGGGTTTGTGCTTTACAAAGATCAGTGAGTGCACGAGGGTGAGCTTTACAATTCAGATTCACAGGGTTCGGCATGAAGAACTAGGAAATGAGTAAAATGCTGAAACACAACCGTGGGTGCATCAACGTATGAAGCTAAAAAAAATCACACGTTGACCTTGGTGCAATCGTTTTATCATCCTATTTTAGAATTTTTCACTGAGGCAAGAAGTGCCTATAGTTCCTTTATATTGTGTCTTGCTAGAATAAGCTTTACAGCCTAACAAAAGTTCAAAATAGAAAATGCTGAAAATATACAGCATGCCAGTTAACATCTGTGAAGGGAAATGACAGGTTTCAGATGTGAGACCATTCCTCAGGCCTGAGGATTCTGAGGATCATACACTCGAAACATTTAACCTATCTTTTCTGTTTTTTTTTAAATTTCACATTTTCAGCATTTGCAGTTTTTTCCCCTTTTACTTGCTAATACTGTAAGTTAATTTCTAGGTTTTTAAATTGTAACATTTTTATTTCAAAATTCCCCATTCATATTAACTGCTACAAGTCTGGCATTAAGGTGTCTAAATAAAATCTATTCTCTATTGTCCACCAAGACAGGAGAATACCAATGTAAAGACAATCATACTGTAATATTAAAGGAAGACGACTACTTGGTAAAGGTAAGAAGTCACCTATATGACATATAGGAATCTATATGACACCTGCTAAGTGCCATTAATTTTGGTTTAAAAATGTAAGCTATTTAAAAACGTCAGTCTTTAAATAATTAGCATTAAATGGTTTGCAATATGTCTCACTCTTTGTGAATTTAAATTTTACTCTCCATTTGCTGCACGTTTCCAAGTTGACAACCCCCTCCTCGCCCGTCCTGTTGTCATGGTTATTTACGTCGCTCACTGTGACGCGCGCGCCAACTTTCATTGGCTGGCGCCTCAGCCAATAGAGTGAGGCGGGGCTGGCGAGCCACGTGTGGGAGCGGCGAAGGAAAGTTTTTCGGGAAAAGTTTTTGAGAAGTGGGGAAAAGTGAGTGAAAAGGGCGGGCGAGGGAAGCAGGGTGTGACTGAAGCGCATTAAACAGAGCCCGGGGACAGGGCGGGCCTTTCACACCCGTCAAACTTTTCAGATCCAACTCACTCCAGGGTCGCGCTGCCGCCTGGATGGAGAGAACCTCGTCTGAAGATATTTAACTGTGGGGTAGCAGTAAAAGTTTGATATTTTTGTCTACCTTTTTGAAAAGTAAAATCTACACAGAGGTGTACAGTAAATGGGTGTTGATTTCATTGAAAAGCAACACCTGGATTTGAGGGGATTTCCGTTGATTTAAAAACTTCCATAATTTTCCATATGCCGACATAAATAAACTTTACTGATAGTTTGCGCCTAGTAATGCATTTGAGTGCGTTACTTAATCGATTTCAGTAAATGGGACGTTGGATGTCCCTGAATCCAAAAGTAAAGGGAGTACCGGGCTTTCATATCCGTTAAGGAATGCCAGTCAGGGTTATGTTTATTTGCTTTTTTAAGAACTTTTATTAAGACAAGCCTTTAGCAGTGTTCGCAATATTATTATTGACTCAAGCGAAATTGAACAGTGTGCATTTCCTTCACCACATGGTGGCACCAAATCTCGAACTGTTCAAGACTATCGAAGCACTGGCAGCATGTGTACAGTGAGGTCGTACACTAAGTTTTCCTTTCAAGATGAAAGGCCTACATTTGATTATTCTCTACATTTTAAATAAATATTAGCAGCATCTATAAAATCCTGAGAGTGTGATTGACTGGAATAAACATTTGCCTCCAACCTCCCCCCTCGGTGGTTGCAGGCCCATATTTTGGGGCCTAAACCTGTGACCTGGATGTAGATCTATGTAAAAGTAAATGTCAGATTTGCATATCACACACTATTAGTTTATTTAATTTAAATTGATCCTGTACGTGGCATAAGCACACATGCCATCATAATCAGAATGTGCATACCAGATCAAGGATCTGTGCACAGGAAATACTGATCCTTTTAAGATAGCTCATGTTTCCTGCTTATTTCAGTCTTTGCATGCCACACCATCCTTTAGCAAGAGGGTGATCAGGCCTCCATCACTACCACTGTGAACACACCCCTTCCCCTTCCAGAAGCATAACTAGGTATAGGGTTGCCAACTCCGGTTGGACGTATTACCTCCTGCCTCTAACCGCCTGGCCCAGTCAAACAGCTTTCCCCCCACCCCCCATCTCCAATATTTTTAAAACTAATAAACCAAAGTGTTAAAAGAAAATTGAATAACACAGAGTTTTCTTTAATGCCCATTGATTTTTCCAATTGATTTTTCTCCTGGATTTCTCACAGTAGTGTCCTGGAAATTAATCTTTCATTCCTGAAGACTCCAGGATAATTTTGGAGGGTTGGCAACCCTATGTATGAAGAGTTTGGGGGGGGCATCAGAGCCAGTGCTGGGATTTAGAGAGGGGGGTCATAACCCATACCAATGCAAAGGGGAGGAAACTATGCTTCAGTTGTACAGAGCCTTGGTCAGACCCCATCTGGAGTACTGCGTTCAGTTTTGGGCACCACATCTCAGGAAGAATATGGCGGGAAAATAGCGCAGATTCACCGGAATGATGCCAGGGCTTAAAAGGGTTAAGTTATGAGGACAGGTTGCATAAACTTGACTTGTATTCCTCTTGTGTTTAGAAGGTTGAGGGGTGATCTAATTGAGGTGTTTAAAATAATAAAAGGATCAGATAGGGTAGATACAGCAAAGCTATTTCATCTGGTGCGGGAATCCAAAATAAGGGGGCATAATCTTAAAATTAGAGCTAGGCCATTCAGGAGTGAAATCAGAAGCACTTTTTCACACAAGGGATAGTGGTAATCTGGAATTATTTCCCTCAAAAGGCTGTGGACCCTGGGCCAATTAAAATTTTCCATGCTGAGATCAACAGATTTTTATTAGATATCAAGGGATATGGATTAAAGGCAGGTAATTGGAATTGAGATACAGATCAGCTATGATCTAATTGAATGGTGGAACAGGCTTGAGGGGCTGAATAGCCTACTCCTGTTACTATGTAACAGGAGCATGCCCTCCTCATCTCACCCCAGTGATTGTGCTTAAGCCTCAATGAAAGGTGTGCAAGATCAGCTGAGCTAAATCTGTTTGATCACCTCTCCCTGTGGAAAAACTCATGGTTTCCAGTTGGTACTTTGCTGGCACAGCTGAGATTATATGCTCAATGTGTGGGTATTATGGCACAAACCCACATCCCACAACTCTGTGCATAGCTGGGATAAATGTAAACAGGCCCCATTTATCAAATATATTTTTTTCATCCGAATCCATCTCCAATGCACACAATTTCCATGCAATTAAGGCATACATTCCTCAAAGGAAACTGAGCACAGTGAAATCTGACCAATGTAGTATTGGAAATTTTGTATTATTTCCTTTGTTTCCTGATCCAGAATATGCCTATGCATGATCATATTCCGTTAATGCATCTGTGTAGCTCTTTTCCAGACTGGAAAAGGGTACCCTTACTTTCTCTTAAATCATTGCCTGATGCCATTGCAGCCTTTGATAGGAAAGTCCAACATTTGCAATAGGTTGGGCTTACCTGTTTTTTCTTCTCCCCTATCTAAGTCTTATTTTTTTGCTGTGTTCTTACATCTTGGGTAAAGAGTACAGAGAATATTGGTAACAGCAAAACATGTCAAAGGTCCATTTACTTGTGTATTTTAGAATTGATCTTCATCAACTCTTATTATCATCTTTATCTTTCCTTCCCTTTAGTTGTCTGAATTTGGATTGATTGTGTCCCTTACAGATCACTAGACTGACTACATCAGAAGAGATCAGCTTCAGATGATGCAAGAGGAAATAAGAGGAGGTACGTTGATGACATCAGCAAAACATCTGTCAGTTGCCTCCTGCTTCTGATGTGGACTCAGCATTGACCTCAATAACATGGAAAGGATTTGTGAAGATCCTCTTTAAAGAAATCATCTTTCTCAGGTAAATAAATGTTCTATTTGGCTGCAGGTAACTAAAATGGTAGAGAAAGCTGCATTTCTATGTAATGGGTCACTTTTTATAGAATGGAATTCCACATATATACAACTCTTCCTTCACTCAATACCTTGTGGGTACAGCTAAATCATGGGATGAAGGTCTTTTCCATCATTGCCGGATTGTCTATCTCTGACTGAAAATAGTGGAAAACTTTTGTGAAAGTTTGTATTTAGAGCACAGACTGCTTTGCCACGGGGAGTAGTTGAGGCAGAAACAATTGCGTCTTTTAAGGGAAGAATAGATGAATATTTTAAGCAGAGGAAGGTCCAGGGCTGTGGAGAGATAGCAGGGCATTAGTTTAGAATTTGTCTGGCATAGAGGTAACACAGCCATGACATAACTATTACATTTGTGTAGTACCCCCATGGAAAAGCATTCTATGCTCTACCACCTCTCTTCCACCCTCTCTTGTTTTCTTCATGGAAATTTTAAATTGATGAACTCTTATCACTGACTCCGCAACCAAAGAAATAGTCTTTCTCTATTCAAAACCCTTCATAATAAAAAGATCTCTATTATATCTCATCAGTCTTCTCTGCTCCAGTGGAGAGAGTATTTCAAGTCTCTCCTCATAACTATGGTTTATCATAACTATAGTTTCTCATTCCTGATATATTTCCGGATTAAATTTACTGTGTATGCTCTATGGCTTCAATGTCCTTTCTATAATGGAATGGACATAAGTGCAGACTGTGCTCCATTTGTGGTCTAACCATTGCTTTGTACAACATTGATGAAAACTTGGCTCATGGGTGTCATCACCTTGCCTCTCACTGAAGTGTCCCCACCTGCCCATACGTTCCTGCCCTGCCCAAACATCTATGGTGGCAGCCCACCACAAAGCCCCTGCCAGAGTTTCTCACCAAGAGATCCTCACTCTTTTCCTCAGCCTCTGCACTGTGATTCCTCATGCTCAGTGATTTCAATCTCCATCTCTACTCACATTGCCCTCTCTTCTCTGATTTCGCTACCCTCCTGTCCTCCAATAACCTCTCCCTACATATAAACTCTTTTACCCGTGTTCACAACCACCTGCTTGACCTTGCCATTTCATTTGTCCTTTCTACTCCCATTGTCTCAATTACACACAAGGCCATTTCTGATCACTTCCTTGTATCCTCACCACTCACATCCCCATACCCACTTCCAATTCCACTTCCTTCTGCTTCTACCCCTGCAAAAAGCTTTCCCCCAAGTCACTGCACTTTTAAATTCCCACCTATCTAGACTTTGGCTCTTCATCCACCATATCACTTCTGCATCTATCAATCTGCTCAATCACTCCCTCATTTCCGCCTTTGTTGCACTTGTCTCCAGTAAAATCTTTACTCTTGGTTTAGCCATCCATCACCAGATCTAGCTGGCCCAGGTCAAACACCATCTGCTAAAACTGCTCTCTACTCAAAATTATCTGGATTGCAAAGGTAACCCCTGGCTTTTCTTCACCACCAACTGTCTCCTTAAACACCTGTCTCCTGCCCCTTCACCTTGACTCCAACAAGCACGAGAAGTTCATGGACTTTTTCGTCAACTAAGATTGAGACCATCCATTCAGCTGCCTCTGATGCATCCCCTCTTTTCCCCTTGCCCACTGAGCCAAGCTTCCTTCAAGGTTTCCCCTGTCCTAGCCCTGAACCCGCTTCTTTCTCTCGGTTCCCTCCTATCTCCTCTCCTGCCCTCTTCGAACTCATCTTGTCCATATAACCTATCTCCTGCTCTCTCTGGCCCATTCCCACAAAACTGCTGACCACCCAACTTCCCTTCCTGTCCCCCACACTAGCTGACATTGTAAATGGTTGCCTCGCCTCAGGTTCTGTCCCTCTCCTTTTCAAAAGCACCATCATCACGCCCTCCTCCTCAAAAACCCACACTCAACTCTTCTGTCCTTGAAAATTACCGTACCATCTCCAATCTCCCTTTCCTCTCCAGAGTCCTTGAATGTGTTGTCACCTCCCAACTCTACGCCCACCTTTGCCGCAACTCCATGTTTGAATCTCTCCAATCAGGTGTCCGCCCCCCACAACACTGAAATAGCCCTAATTAAAGTCACAAATGACATCCTCAGTGACTGTTACCATAGTGCATTTTCCCTCCTCATTTCTCTTCGATCATCTCTGCAGTGTTTGACACGGCTGACCATACTTCCTCTTCCAGTGCCTCTACCATATCTACATGCTGCCACTCAGCACCATCATTTGACGATGTCGTCAGTGTACGTGTGGAACCAGATACCATTGTCTAGAAATTGGATTGTAACGTGCCTATTTTTTGGACGCTAAACAGGCGCCAATGCCTCTATATGGCGGGCAGGAAGCGCACGCTCATTACAAGCTGGAAGTGGGCTGCCTGCCATATTGGCGTAGGCAAAAAAATTCGAGTGCGCTCAGAAACGGACGCACAGGGGACACTTCTTGCACCTTAATAGATAGGCCCGAGGCGCACATAATATTAGGCCTTGGGCCTCATTATCATCAAGCCGGCAAGCTGCAGACACCTAATGGGCATCCACAGGCAGCTCGCCGAAGAAGCAGACTCAAAGAATGGGCCACTGCGATGCCAATAAAGGCGACCAGGAAAAGGGACGGCCGGGAGAGGGGGCAATTGGGAAAAGGCGCAATCGGGAGGGAGGGTAATGGTGGCCAGGAGGGAAGTAGTGGTGATCGGGAGGGAGGGTAGCAACGGCGAGTGGGGTGGGTACCTATCGTCGGTAGCAGCCCGGGTGGTCTGAATGTGGAGCCGGGAGGAGAGCTCTGATTTCAGATAAGTATATTTTAAACGTTTACCTTGTTGGCGGCGGCCTGCAGTGGCCCCTTTAAGGCCGCATGTAGACTTGGTTTTCCTGAACCCAGCTAGCCTGGCACTGGCTGTGTGGGCCTCAAACAGACGATAGGCCTCTTATTTGAATATTCAAAGGGCCTAACGCCTGTTTCAAGCATGGGCCCACGGAACCTTTTTTTTGCCTACACCAATATGTCAGGCAGCGTACTTCCAGCTTGTAATGAGCGTGCGCTTCCTGCCCGCCATGTAGAGGCATCGGCGCCTGTTTAGCGTCTGAAAAACAGGCACGGCACAATCCAATTTCTAGACCATGGTGTCAGGTTCTACTCGTACACTGACGACATCCAGTTCTACCTCTCCACCACCTCTCTCAACTCCTCCACTCTCTGAATGCTTTTGACCTTTTCCGTTGCGTCAGCCTTGGCTCAGTGGTAGCACTCTCACCTTTAGGTCAGAAAGGCATGTGTTCAGACCCCCTCCAAGACTTTATCTGCCTGTATTCACACTTTTTTTAGGGAATTCTTTTTTTGAATTCCTAGGTTTCTCTGTTCTGCCACACCCTTCAGCTTCTTTCTATTAAATTTGTACTTCTAATCTTTGTTTTTAATTCCCATACGTCTCACACTTCTCTGCAGTAAATTGCTTGACCATTCCTCTAACCTGCCCATGTCCTCCTGAAGCCTGTTATAGCCCTCATCAGTATTTGCAAAACCCATACTTTTGTGTCATCAACAAATGTTGTTACCTTACTCCCTACTTTCAAGTACAAATCATTTGTGAAAGTCAAGTTAAATTAAAAGAGTTAAGTTTTATCCAATAATATTTGGGAGCAGTGATGGTATGACCGTCGTCTCAATGGTTGAAGAAGGGAGAATGTTGTTGCCAGCCATTCTGAAGCCAAGACAATCTGGAGTTATGACTGTCAAAATATTTGAAGCGCAGCTCACAAGTTTCTGAAAAGACAATTTACAAAATGTCTCCAGTAAATTGTAAAATGTGACTTTAAAGTACACAGTTTAGTCATCACATCGTGTATGTAAATCAGTTTGGCAGTAGCAGGACCACAGACAGGTGTCATTCAGTGTAGGCAGTTGAGTATTCACTGACTTATGGGTTGCTGTATTTAGCACTGCTAGCCATTACTCCTGACATCTGTGATACAGACAGGGTACTTTATTCAGATCCAAATTAAATTCCAGATTAATTTCTTTTGATAAGAAGTTGCCACTTTGGGGAAAAGTATTTTGCCCCACGGTCATACATCTCCAGCCAGCTATTTCTTTGATGTGAGAAGTACAAAGAAGCCCTTGGCAATCTGCCACTGCTTCCGTTCCTTGCCAGCTGTTGGACCAATCTAGGGTAAATGTAAGAAAGTGGCTGCAAAAAGGGAGGGTGGTATAGCAGCAAATAGATGCCACTGAGTTGTGTGAAATGTTTGCACAAATATATGTTCAGTCTAAATATTCCGAGCACAGTCCAGTGTCGTTTATAAATACTGTAGCAGTGATTTGACATGGCTTTCACTTATTCCATGTTTTTTCTCTCTGAAATAAACAGAATCAACTGTTGATTTTCCCATTCAAAATAAATAAATGATTGCCTGAATTTTTATGATCAATGAGATTATTTATTGACAACAGACTATAAATCCAATGTGACAAGTTTTTGGGAACTCTTAAGACTTCCGTGAAACATGTCTACTAATCCAGATCCTGTGATGGGGTAATTCTACATTTTTAAAAGTACACAAAGTTGTGATTTAACTCACTGAAGAGTCACAAGACTTATAATAAGTGCTTTTTATTTAGCAATCAGACAAAGTAAAATTGAAAAGAATGCAGCCAGTGTGGCTTTGGACAAACTCGGCATCTGTGTCTCAACCCAACAGTGAAAACCGTCTGTATGGGTTCTTTGTTCTACTTTACAAACTTTGCATGTAAAGCTAAACTGGGAACTTAAATTCAGTGTCTGAAAAATAAGAAATATTTGGAAAACTGAATGTCTTTGCTTTTGAACTTTCTTCCTAATAATATAATATGGGAAATGTGAACAGTTTACATTAAACTCTCTATTTACTTAAAGCAAATGTTTTATGAAAATGCTTGGCTTTTTTAATGGATGAAATTACAGAATGCAGAACAGCACCACTTCCCTGTCCCAAAAATAAACTCTCTATTTTACAAATGTAGTTTTCGGGTGTTTGCAGCTACGCAGAACTTCATACATTTGTTCGGTGGAATATTTCATGATGAAATGTATCAGTATATTGTGGCTATTTATGTGTATTTCATCCTTCAAAAACTCAACACTTTTTAAAAAAAATTGCAGAAACATAGCAGTACAAGAGCTATTTCAGAGGCCTGGAGTTTCCTTTGCATTTCTGACCAGATACATCCATAATCTGGGTGCAAACCAATTATGTGCCTTAAAAGATCACGGAATTTTGGCGTAAGTGAGTTACCCACATAACTACAATATGCCCAAGTCTCCTTGATCTTTTACGTCCATCCATCAAACCTTCTATCCGAATGAATCTCCACACCCATGACTCTCCAATTGTGTTTGATCGGGACGATCACTCTACATTGCAACCAGATTTTCAGTTGCAGCAGGAAACAAATTCATTTTTCCGGTCTTTTAATTGTAATTTTTTGCGCGTTTTTAAAAAAATTATCCTCACTGAGACCTGCTCAGTATTTTCTGTTTTAATGCATTTTTATGGCATAAGTGTAAGTCACATTAAAAATTGAAAAGCTTCCTCTATTGCAGGTTCTTAAACATGCTGTGCCTGCTGTGCATGAATGGTGGTTAAATGAGTTGAAACTTCAATTTTAAGACTCAAAGAAGAAATATACTGGTGTGAGTTCAGCTTTTCCTTGGGTCCGATTGTTTACGCTGATTTATGCTCAATTACATTGATTTTAAGTCCGGGCGTATTGTAATGAGATTGGGAGAATACTTCGGTGTAAGTTGACATCGACAAAATGAGGGCAATATTGGGCACATTTTTGGGTCTATCTTCCGGGTTGCGTCCAAAAAGGAAAGTCCAGGCCAGACAGTATGTAAGCATTATATATAAATCATGAAAAATATTCCAAAAATTTGCAGTCTAATAATAAAGAGGAAGTGGCATTTTGTAACAGTTGTGTTACTTTTTACTATAGCTGTGTGTACATTAATGCAGTCTCTTACAGTTTATAAATAACAACATTACAGTGGAGATTTTGAGGCCTGCCACCTGATGGAAACGGGGTGGTAGTGACTTGAAAATGTGGGGATTGACTTACCACCCCATTCCCGCCAATGGTGTACCCACCGCTATGTTCCCAAGGGCTTGCTGCTGCGCGGGAATATGCCAGTGTCAGTCACGTATGACTACCTTGAGCTTTGAACTTTATGGCAATTTCAGGGCTTTAAAATCTTAAGATATTGTAATTTGATGTTTTTATTGTATCTGTAGAATAGGTGTTCATATTTGAAAATTAAAACTTTAATTATTAACTAGTCTCACCAGGCAGCCAAGATAAGAGGAGGCAATCAGAGCTTGTAACAATGCACACTTATAGGAATGTTTCATATTCCCAATCACTTTGACTTCATTCTGTTCAACGCCATCTACATCTTATCATTTATGTGTAGAAGATACCTCAATACCCTTCACACCCCCTTCCTTTATCTGCAAGTGTTCCTTCACTCACAGCCTAACATGAATGGAAGTAGTAAAAGCCTTTATTCGTTTCATGCGCCTGTTGTCACCGCGGCGAGGTTTGCCAATGAAAATCTGGTTGGATTCCATATGAGGACAAACAGAGGGCCTTCATACCATGGACTTCCTTCTTAAAGGGGAGAGTGGCCCATAACCAATGGCAAAGAACATCCACAGGTGCCTCCTCCCCAACCATGGACAGTAGTGTGTGGCATCCTGCCTGCTCCCTCAGATGCCTGCACATGTGGTAGAAAGCAGCCAAGGCCAGGCTGCCTTTGCAACAGCACAGAAGATGTAGCTTTCACTAAGCCTTAGCTTCTCTGAGATGACGGTCACCTCAATCCCAAAAGACTCCTGGAGGAACACAGGAGGCAGCCACCTCTCACATTCCTGCCAATGAGGGAACACAAAGGAGAAGCAGGAGATTAGGATTGAAAGGGCGTACAATTTCAGGTTCCATATGAAAGCATGGTGGAAAGAAAGAGTAGGGCGGCACACAGATAATTTTTTCTTAAAAATGCAATTGCATTAAAGTTATATATGCAAGCAGTTGGGTGAGAGTACCTTGGATTTAATGTCATAAATGGAACTCATGGAACTTGTGTGTACATCAATTAATTGGTAGTTTGGAAGGTGGCTGATAGACATGGGGTCAGATATACTAATCATACAAAGGTGCCCTTTATCAGATGGGTTTGAGTGTCTCTTACTGATGGTGAAGTGTTGTTCTGTGCATCTTTCTCATGCAGCAGATTGATCTTTGCCTCATAACCCTGCTGCCCTAGTGCCCCTTCCTCTTCTCTTCTGAATTACCATGAGGAGGCCTCTTTGCAAGACAATATTGTGTGGCAAACAGCACACCACCACGATTCTTGAAACTTCACCTGCACTTATTGTAGTGCTTCTCCTGATCTATCCAGGCACGTGAAGTGCTCCATCAGAATGCCAGTCGTTAGCTCCAATACGATACTGGTGGCAGCGTGGGCCTTACTGTGGGAGTGCTCGGCTGGTGTCCCAGGAAAGCGAACAGTTGTCATCTGCAACATCTTTAGCCAGGAGCCTCAATCTGCCAGGCTCCACCAAAGGATTTGCCTTCTCGGTCGAAAAAGTGAACACTGTACTGTCTCAAAATGAAGGAATCATGGCAGCTGCTGGGAAAATAAATATCTACCTGCATGATTTGGTGGTGGTGCTCATCTAAAACAGATTGAATGAGGGGTAATCTTTCATATTGGAGTAAATTGATGGATTGTCAAAGCGAGCACATATGGCCATTTGGGTGCAATCTATGACTCCTTGTGTTTTGGAGAATCCTGTCACACAGTAAAACTACAGTGCTCTGTCATGCTAGTGCTGGAGGTCAATAGGGAAATGGAAGTATTGCTTGGTTCTAGCAAACAGCACATCTGTGACTTGTTTGATGCATCTATGCATAGCTGATTGGCAAATATTGCTGATGTCCCCAGAGGCAGCCTAAAATGAGCCAGCTGCATAACATTTGGAGCATTACAACCAATGGCAGTGCAGTGCCTGTGGTGGAGGTGGTCTTTAGGTTCGGTGCCAGCATGCAGAATAACTCGTTGATGGCTTCCCTTGTGAAGTGTAGCCTCCACCAGTGCAGTGCCTGTGGTGGAGGTGGGTCAGTATATCTGAGTACCAGATATCACCTATGCTACCTGACTACCTGTCCTTCCTACATTCCTCTTTCCCATCCTCCTCCTCTTCCTCCAAGAAATAGAGATAAAGAGGTATACCCAAAGGAAATTCCATTGCCTCCTCTCTTGAATGGGTGAGGAGTTATAACTTAAAGCCCTACAGCATAATGCAGGAAACAAAAAAAAAATTCCAAATGTTTCAAAAGCAACAAAGTTATAGCACTTTAAAGTTTTCTTCCTGGGGCTCATTAAATTTACTTCCCACCTCTCAGTTGCCACCCAGCAACACCAACTTCCTCTTTTATACAGGTGTTCTCAACATTGGTCGGGACAATGTTGCAAACGTCAAGAAATCTGACGTTTAACATCATGACGTACTTTGCATTTAAGTATAATAGACCCTTCCATATTTGGGTAGGCGCTTCCTGCCCTCGCCGTCACTTCTGGCAGAAAATCAGACTTCTGTTAGGTGGAGATGCAGTGTGATACTTCCCCGTTCGATTTCACACATGAAGCTGCCCAATCCAACAATCAGTTAAAAAAAATTGGAAGATCCAGTCTATCCTATATCAAGCGAAAGACCAAGAGGATAAAATTCAACTTTGCCAGATAGAAAGGATAATCGACCGGGGTTTATAACACAACAAAACCGGACGGACCACCTGGCATCGGACGACTAGGCACCGGACACGACGAAGGCAAACCAAGCCCAGTCAACCCTGCAAAGTCCTCCTCACTAACATCTGGGGACTTGTGCCAAAATTGGGAGAGCTGTCCCACAGACTAGTCAAGCAACAGCCTGACATAGCCATACTCACAGAATCATACCTTTCAACCAACGTCCCAGACTCTTCCATCACCATCCCTGGGTATGTCCTGTCCCACCAGCAGGACAGACCCACCAGAGGTGGCGGTACAGTGATATACAGTCAGAGGGAGTAGCCCTGGGAGTCCTCAACATCGACTCCAGACCCCATGAAATCTCATGGCATCAGGTCAAACATGGGCAAGGAAACCTCCTGCTGATTACCACCTACCGTCCTCCTCCATGTTGAACACCACTGGGAGGAAGCACTGAGGGTAGCAAGGGCACAGAATGTGCTCTGGGTGGGGGACTTCAATGTCCATCACCAAGAGTGGCTCGGTAGCACCACTACTGATCGAGCTGGCCGAATCCTGAAGGGCATAGCTGCCAGACTGGGCCTGCAGCAGATGGTGAGCAAACCAACACGAGGGAAAAACCTACTTGACCTCGCCTACACCAATCTACCTGTCGGAGATGCATCTGTCCATGACAGTATTGGTAGGAATGACCACCGCACAGTCTTCGTGGAGACGAAGTCCCGTCTTCACACTGATGACACCATCCATCGTGTTGTGTGGCACTACCACCGTGCTAAATGGGATAGATTCAGAACAGATCTAGCAGCTCAAAACTGGGCATCCATGAGGCGCTGTGGGCTATCAGCAGCAGCAGAATTGTATTCCAGCACAATCTGTAACCTCGTGGCCTGGCGTATTCCTCACTCTACCGTTACCAACAAGCCAGGAGATCAACCCTGGTTCAATGAGGAGTGTAGAAGAGCATGCCAGGAGTAGCATCAGGCGTACCTAAAAATGAGGTGCCAACCTGGTGATGCTACAACTCAGGACTACATGCATGCTAAACAGCGGAAGCAACATGCTATAGACAGAGCTAAGCGATTCCACAACCAACGGATCAGATCAAAGCTCTGCAGTCCTGCTACATCCAGTCGTGAATGGTGGTGGACAATTAAACAACTAACAGGAGGAGGAGGCTCTGTGAACATCCCCATCCTCAATGATGGCGGAGTCCAGCACGTGAGTGCAAAGGACAAGGCTGAAGCATTTGCAACCATCTTCAGCCAGAAGTACCGAGTGCATGATCCATCTCGGCCTCCTCCTGATATCCCCACCATCACAGAAGCTAGTCTTCAGCCAATTCAACTCACTCCATGTGATATCAAGAAACGGCTGAGTGGACTGGATACAGCAAATGATATGGGCCCCGACAACATTCCGGTTGTACTGCTGAAGATTTGCGCTCCAGAACTAGCCGCGCCTCTAGCCAAGCTGTTCCAGTACAGCTACAACACTGGCATCTACCCGACAATGTGGAAAATTGTCCAGGTATGTCCTGTCCACAAAAAGCAGGACAACTCCAATCCGGCCAATTACTGCCCCATCAGCCTACTCTCAATCATCAGCAAAGTGACAGAAGGCGTCGTCGACAGTGCAATCAAGCAGCACTTATTCACCAATAACCTGCTCACCAATGCTCAGTTTGGGTTCCGCCAGGACCACTCAGCTCCAGACCTCATTACAGCCTTGGTCCAAACATGGACAAAAGAGCTGAATTCCAGAGATGAGGTGAGAGTGACTGCCCTTGACATCAAGGCAGCATTTGACAGAGTGTGGCACCAAGGAGCCCTAGTAAAATTGAAGTCAATGGGAATCAGGGGGAAAACTCTCCAGTGGCTGAAGTCATACTGAGCACAAAGGAAGATGGTAGTGGTTGTTGGAAGCCAATCTTCTCAGCCCCAGGACATTGCTGCAGGAGTTCCTCAAGGCACTGTCCTAGGCCCAACCATCCTCAGCTGCTTCATCAATGACCTTCCCTCCATCATAAGGTCAGAAATGGGGACATTCGCTGATGATTGCACAGTGTTCAGTTCCATTTGCAAACCCTCAGATAATGAAGCAGTCCGAGCCCGCATGCAGCAAGACCTGGACAACATCCAGGCTTGGGCTGATAAGTGGCAAGTAACATTTGCGCCAGACAAGTGCTAGACAATGACCCTCTCCAACAAGAGAGAGTCTAACCACCTCCCCTTGACATTCAACGGCATTACCATCTCTGAATCCCCCACCATCAATATCCTGGGGGTCACCATTGACCAGAAACTTAACTGGACCAGCCATATAAATATTGTGGCTGCAAAAGCAGGTCAGAGGCTGGGTATTCTGCGGTGAGTGACTCACCTCCTGACTCCCCAAAGCATTTCCACCATCTACAAGGCACAAGTCAGGAGTGTGATGGAATATTTTCCACTTGCCTGGATGAGTGCAGCTCCAACAACACTCAAGAAGCTCGACACCATCCAGGACAAAGCAGCCCGCTTACTTGGCACCCCATCCACCACCCTAAACATTCACTCCCTTCACCACCGGCACACCGTGGCTGCAGTGTGTACCATCCACAGGATGCACTGCAGCAACTCGCCAAGGCTTCTTCGACAGCACCCCCCCAAATCCGCGACCTATACCACCTAGAAGGACAAGGGCAGCAGACACAGGGGAACAACACCATATGCACGTTCCCCTCCAAGTCACACACCATCCCGACTTGGAAATATATCACCGTTCCTTTATCGTCGCTGGGTCGAAATCCTGGAACTCCCTTCCTAACAGCACTGTGGGAGAACCTTCACCACACGGACTGCAGCGGTTCAAGAAGTCAGCTCACCACCACCTTCTCAAGGGCAATTAGGGATGGGCAATAAATGCTGGCCTTGCCAGCGACGCCCACATCCCATGAATGAATTTTTAAAAATCCAATCTACTACTGCCTGTTTTGCGATTCCACTGAAGTTGAATTTTACCCCTCATTTTCTTAAATAAAGTGGTGATTATATACTAAATAACGTGTCCGTTTTCTCTTCTGCCTATTGTTTAATGACGCTGTATCTGAGTGGATGAGAAATTATTGATGAAATTTTAACGGGAAAACTGCTTTACAAATATTAATATATATTATGTTAATATAAAAAGCTTGAAACGAGAAAATATGGCTTAGAAACTTTGCATTGTATATATGTTTAAAAATGGAAGTAAAATAGTTTTTAAGAGTTAATTTTTACAGTGGAAAAAACTGAAGTTTTCAGTTGAAGTCCTATTGTAAGAAACTGAATATTAAAAAATGATAGACCTGTAAATCCCTGAGCTTGCTTTGTTGCTGGAAGTGCAGTGGCCACCAGTCTGGCCCCATGGTAAACCCATTCCAATCCTGGGGATTGGGTCATAAGCATAAAAGCGCAGGCACCTGTGCCATGGCACGGTGTGGGCACCTGCTCTTTCGGTGGGCTAAGGGGAATGAGTCGTTGTGACCAAAGATTTTTTTTTAAATGGTCCATTGTCACCTTCCTAATGGCAATCAAATACTCCGCTCGGAAACCAACAATAGGCCCCCACCACCACATTGCTAAAGTAAGTAAAGTACTTTTTGTTGACCCAAGTAAAGGTGAACTGGCAGAATTTTTTTAAAATGTGGCAGAGACTTGGCAGAACTTGGTCCTTCTCCAAATTCTGCCCTACCCCTTCCCCTTGCCTGATTAAGTCTTCCTTCTATCCGCGCAGACCCAGGAATTTTGGGGCCTACATTATTTTTGCATAATATATCCTGCCCTTGATTTCTTTCTCCATTCTCTGCCCCAGAGTTAGATTTTCATGACAACACTTGTGAACACTTCCATGTATGCTGCCACTGCTGCTCATTGATAGATCTGCCAGGAGGAACAGGACTTGAGTTGGCTAGTGCTAATTTCCTGCCTAGCAGAATTGACATAACCAAGATTTACAAAGTTGCCCAAGCAAAAACTTGACTATAAATGTCAGTTGAGGCTAGGATTTGAAGTTCAGTCTTCTAGTGTTCTGGCACTGTAGCTGCCAAGTTGCTATTGAGAAAAGGGTTTGTTGTGCCACTGCCTTACATTATGTCCATGAACACTGATTCGGCACTTTGATGTAAGTTCTGTATATGCTTTTCAAACATCATATCACTCGCTCTGATCAGTACTTTGTCGGGGGGTAATTTTCAACTTCACCGCTTGGGTGCTAACTTGGCGGAGTTGGTGGGCTGAAATCAATGGGATGATAGGCAGGTGGGTTCTATAATGGGCAGGCAATCCGCTGGTTTAGCTCCAAAGTAGTGAAGGTGAAAATCCATCCCCCACACCGTGTACCTAGTGTAGCCAGGGAATCAAATGGGTACCTTATCAGAATTCCGATTCATGGCACAGGCCTAAGACCTGGATCTCTGCACAGTTTAAACTCCCATTGAGTGGGTTTGTTTTTCTCTAATTCACATGTTCATCTTCTGCTCACCTGAACCCCTTGCTGCTCAACAACCAGGGAATTGTTAAGTTCCAACACTCTGTCCACAGTTTCCTCATTTATTTTCTCACAGTGCTGACATATAACTTCACTTCCTCATTCCAGGAACCTTCAAAAAAAAATCATTTTAATGGTTTTGTACGTTTGAGATGTTTATTACATTAAAGCCACTATGTAAGTCCTGATGCAGGGCGGCGGGTTGTCAGTGGGGAGTCGACTGGGCGCGTTACTCATGCGCCCGGTGAAATCAGTGTGCTCCGCACGGAATCGCAGGCTAATTGGAGCCACTTACCTGTGCTTCCGGGTTTCCCGCTGGTAAGCTGCGCGGCGGGCGGATTGCGCATGCGCAGCAAGGTCTGTCAGCTGGAGGAGCCCTATTTAAAGGGGCAGTCCCTCCACTGACTGATGCTGCAGGAAATAGGAAAAATTGCAGCATGGAGCAGCCCAGGGGGAAGGCTGCTCCCAGGTTTAATGATGCCTCACTCCAGGTATCATTGGATGGGGTGAGGAGGAGGGGCAGGTCAGAGATCTTCTCCCCGGCGGGCGGGAGGAAGTAGCCTGTCTCTGCCACCAAGAAGGTCTGGCTCGAGGTGGCAGAGGAGGTCATCAGCACCACCAACATATCGCGCACCTGCATACAATGCAGGTGGCGCTTCAATCACCTAAGTAGGTCAGCCGAAGTGAGTACACTTACTCATTCCCCTCCCCTCCGTCTGCCACATCACCGCCCCCACCCCACATCTCCTTCTGCACTCCCAACACTACTCTATCATATCACCCCTCACACCCACTCAAAGCTCATCCTCATCTTACCTGCACTTACTCACCTCGCCAGTACTCATCCCATCACTACCACTCAACCCAATCCTCACACAATCTCATGGCTCTATCTCATACCCTCCCATGCATCTCTTTCACGGTCAGCCTCACTCAACCTGCCACTACCTGTGCTGCAGCCACAGGGCGTGCATCACATATATGTGCAGTAGGAAGCGTACGGCAAACATGTGAGCATGAAGGGGATGCATAAGGGTGTTTGAGGGTTTGTCATGGTGTTTACCGATATTTAATTTCTGATCAACTCACATTACATATTATATTGTCACCACTACTGCCATGTCTTTGCGAATCTTGTCTGGTTTGTGCAATAATACCCTTTCCTGAGGATCACTATGAAGACCCACAACTGATGCCACCCATTGTGTCACTGCAGAGTGGGTGTAGGTGTATTTGCAGGGCTCTTTTGTGCAGACGACTGAGAGACATCGGCGATGTCCCCCGTGGCATCCTGGAAGGATGCGAAGGAGAAGTTGTTGAGGGCAGTGGTGACTTTGACAACGACAGGTAAGAAGATGGTGCTCGGACCAGCCGGGAGCAGCTCGGCATGAAGGAGGCTGCAGATGTCCACGACTACATGTCGAGTGACTCTGAGCCTCCATGTGTACTGCTGCTCAGAGAGGTCCAGGATGCTGAGCCTCGGTCTGTAGACCCTGTGGCGAGGGTAGTGCCTTCTGCGACGCATCTCTCTCTGCCGTTGCCCTCCCTCCTGCTGTGCAGGTGGATGTGTCACAGCACTGTGTTGTGGAGCTCCATGTGTCAGAGGTGGACAGTGTGGCCGGCGAGGCTGGTGATGCTGTTCGTCTTCCGAGGAGGTCATGACTGCAGCAATGGCGTCCCCCATCCGCAAGATGTACATTTGAGGGGGTCCGCAAGGTAGGTACATGTGTCTGGACACCGGAGTAAGTGTGGAAGTTTGTGAATTTTATTGTTGGGAGGAGGGTGGTGGAGGCCAAACTTTGTCCAAAGTGACAGAGTGGCCTCCTGCAATGAGTGAGGGTCTCCCCCACCCCCCCCCCACCTGTCAAATGGACCTTTGCAGCTGCCACAGACTGATGGCTGCAACACGTCCATTTCAACTGGGAGTGTTTCCCCCAGTACGGGAAACAGTCTCAGTTCATTTCAAAATCCCAGCCCTCCAAAATATCAGGTCAATCAGGTCTGTAAACGACCTGAAGTACCTGTTTAAGTACTTTAAGTGGCACCTCGCTGGCTTTAATTGCCGGCGGGAGTCCCACATGCGGGGGCTGCGCACGCATGTCAGCGCGTCACTGGGGAACCCAGAAGTGGGCAGGTTGGAGCCGGGCTCCAGACCCACCCCGGGAATCCCCGATTTTCGCAACCCCCCCCGCCACAAACGCACCCGATCGCGGGTGCGAAAATCGAGTCCATGGGCTTCAGAATGTCTTTTCCAAATCTCCATACTCCAGAACCATTTAGCTAATGCTTCACACTTTATTTGGGATGGAAGAAGTCTAAAAAAGTAATGCTCAAAATTGAGGTTAGTGCCTACCAATTCTTTATGGAATTCTAAAATCCTTGCTGGAGTTTCAGTACCCTCTGGAAATATTATGCAGAGTAAAATATCTGTCTGGAATATTTCTTTCCTTATGGTTGGCTAGTAATTCAGAAAGCAACATGTCCACCATTACTGTCAGAAATGTTTTATCAACAAAGCCTAAAGGGTGACAGGCAGTAATGCAGGAAAGTCTCCACTATGTAAAGCATATAATCCACAAATATTTTTTCTATTACTAATGGAATTTGCTCATCTTCATTCAGTTTTTTAAAGATATTTGAGGGTTTTTTTTTAGAAAATTTCAAAAAACCACCTTTATCAATACAGTTCACAGGGGAAAAAGGGGAACTTTTGTATGAACTACTCACATTTCAGTTTGTGTTTTGTTGTTTACAGTTTGAAGTGGCAATAAAGCTGTCCTGTCTGTAAAAGAGCCTGGTTAAGTGAGTGGTTACCATATAAAAATTCCCGAGCTTTGAAGGCAAATTTAGTTGAAACCTGAGAAGATGGTTGCTAAATTTCTTTTAAATGTATATAAGTTGAGCTGGAATGCCAAACAAGAGTTTGCTGAAGTGTTTGAATATTGGTATGTTAAACCTGGAACACAAGCAGAAATTGAAAGTAAACTCTGCGACAGTACTGATATCACTCAGGTCTTGACAGCTTATAAGTTTTTCTAAACTAACTCGCAAAAGTCCCCAGTGAAGCAGAGATACAATAGTTATGTACTGGTCCTGTGCCCTACAGCTATTATTTGGCTCCATTCAGTTACTTAACCAGTAGGGTATGATATCATTTGTGCACTCTGAAGCTGTGAAAAAGAGTTTTCGAATGATTTTGACTGGACAGCATTTTCTTTGTGTGGCCGCTATGTATGGCAGAAAGTCAGGCAGTAAGTTTTCCCCAGTTTTCAGAATCAGCTGATGTTTGGAAAGTTGTGAGCAATTTTGTTCTGCATAACTGCTTTATAGTGTTCTCAGTATTTGTGTTATGTTGCTGGTAAGTTTGACTTCACATATTTTTGTTTTTCAGCAATGCAGCTAAAACAGGTTATTAAAGCTGCTGTAAAGGATCATCCTTAAGTTATAGCTAAAAGCTCTGATCGTTCTAACTGTTCTACTCAAGTTTTCCTATAGGATTTAGGATCAGACTTTTCTTCAGTACAGAAAAGTGTCAAAGTTGCTGTATTTTTGCCCAAAGATTGAAGTTATTATCGGTTGTAACTGTTTTTAAACCATGGTTTCTTTGTATTAAGATGTTGATTTAAAAATAAATGTGGCTGTTTTAATAAGACTTCTTTGTTGCAGTGTTTATCTGATATTTTAAATCTCATGAAAAGATGCACGTCTGAGATTCCAGTACTTGCAAGTAGTTTAATATCTGCAGTTATTTGTCAAAAGTCTGAATACTGTACTAACACTATGGATTCTAAAAAGTATGATGGCTTATTAAAATTACTTTTTAGTTACATTTTTTTAATATGCCTTCTTCATTGTAAAGAGAAGTCTGAGTTACAGTGTGTGAGCTGGAATATTGACAGAGGTTGAATTTAGTGCTATTAAACTCAGCCTGTATAAAGAAGTGAATACTGTCTCCTTCATCCTCAGTTAAAATAATGTCTTGTGTTCTTTGTGATATAGGCCAACATGAAGAATGTTGAGAAACTTGTCATAATAAGCCAATCGAGATCCTATGAAAGGTACAGTCAGAAATTAACAAACAGCGAAAAACTGAAGGATTTAGAGAACGTTGATGAGTCTGACATTAGCGCTGAATATACTGGTAAAGGTAAGGGCTTTTACATTCAAGGCAACTGTTATTTTTTACATGTAACTTTTTTTTTTCTCTTAACCAGATTTAAGCACCCAGGAACTTAGTTCTCGAGTCTAAAGTTTTCAACAACAAATTGTACTTTTTACAACAGTACAAAGCTGAGTTTTCAAAGTGTCATCATTTTAAAGTGGTATTTGCTACATGATGACACAGCATTCTTTTACCTTTGTTGAGCCATTCTCGCTTCCTGTTATAATGTTGATATTGATACACAACCTGATGGAGTAGAAACAGTATTAAATGCCAATGGAACTTTAATTAGTGCCATGTCATAGTAATTGTAAGGAAAATAAAGACTTTAGAATTGCAGCTATTTGTAGAACCGATATTTACCGATCAACAGTTTTGTCTGAGGAAGCTGCAGGAATTGTAATCTTGTGTGTAGACTGACTGCTTTTGGTTTATTTGCAATGGATTATTTCTGAAATCAGAAATCCTGTGACCCAATGCTTGACACACTCTGTGATGACTGTCTTTTAAATTGCCCTCATTCCTGCCAGTTTTTAAGAACCAGTCCAGTTGCACTTACTTAAACTTTGCTGCAATGTCTTCATATCAAAGATTATTTGGCCACTGTTTTCTACCACTTTATGATGCGTGCACAACATAGCCCACTTCACACTAAAACTCACCAATTGCCACATGACTGTATCACATAGTATGCTGCAATGTTCTGAAGTTGTAAATCCCCACAGGACAAAGCCATTAAGTTTACAATCTTAAAAAAATATGTTCATAAAATCAGTCAATTAATAGTATTAACAAGATACACAACAGGACCTGGTGTTGTATTGAAAAATAAATCACTGAGTAAATCAAGTATATAAAGCTCATTTGTCCTGCAGACTTATAGTTAAGCACTCAATATGACTTGATGGTTCTTTTTGATAAACCACTGAATCATACTTTGCACCCTGAAACATTTCTTATTTTGTATAAGTTATACAGCAGCGTTACTTTGCTGATTTTTTTACAATATTGCCTATGATTTTAATTAAAAATCTAATAGCTATGTTGTAATACATTGGTCCTGAAATGACGCTGCGAGATACTGGCATACGAATGCTTAATGCATCTGCCTGCAATTCCATTCTGTGCTATTTTCATTGAGTTTTTAATCCATTTAAAGTAAATGGATTAATGCTTCACTAAAATAGCGAAGGAAGGAATTTCCAACAGATGAGTTATGCTTTAACATACTGGGTAGCCCACAATGTAATTTCAGGACCATGATATTTCACGTTATTTTTAAAAATGAATTTTCACCATATAGCAGATACGACAAATAACTTCAGCTGTAAATGTAAAATTTTACCAAAAGCAAATTGTTTAATATGCAGTTACATTTTATTTCACAGTAATTTTTGCTTGAAATCAAATCTTCAAGAATTAGCTCATTAAAGTAACAGTAACCTATTTATAGTCAGGTGCTTTATTGCATCTGTATGGAGGCCAGCAACACCAATTTATCAAGATTTGAACAGCTGTCTCAGATTGAATAGCATTTTTATAGGATGAAAGATACATTTGTTACAATGAAAGCTATAGAATAATATAGTCTGTTGAAATCAGTTTTGACTGACTGCAAAAGCTATCTATTCCTTTAACAGGACTCAGAATTAACAGTGGTCTGTTAGACAGAAACTAGTGAATTTGGCAATGGACCAGTGACAGTGGAACTGGCCCACTGGATCAGTGAATGCATTCTAACGCTGATCCACATTCACTGCACTGGGCTTGTGCGTACACAACAAGCTTCTTGTGCAGGCTTTTACAAACTACCATCAGTAGATATCAGTGCTTTAAAAGGTGAGAAGTTTTTAGTTCTTAAAGTGTTGGCGGAATTAATTTTTGCTCTGGACCAGCAGTTTTTGTGACCTGGTGGTCCTGTGATCCTAGTGCCTTAATAACGTGCCATGAGTTCACAAAATGCCATTGAGTGATTGTAAAGAGTAAATGTTGACTGATACGGCCATGTATTGCTATATTAGATATCAAATATCAAAACTGCATTATTGCTTTCAGTGCCACAGTAAAATTCAGTAAAAACAATCTTGTGACTTTGATTTAATTTTTTAGTTATATTTTTCACAGTCCTGTTCGGAAGGCAAATAAAATAGTTTTAACAAAATGGTTTAATTCATTACTGGCCCTAATTACTTTAAAACCATAGAATAATGGGCTGTGAGAAAATTCAATATAATACCTAATAGCTGAGGGTGGGGGGAGGGCACAGATAGGGCTTAACAGCTGATACATAGTATTAGTCAGGTATCAGGTAATTTTCACAATTTGTGAATAACATCAAGTTGTTAATAACATAATTTTACTATGTCCCAATTTAGGATCTAAGATTTTCTAAAAGAACTTCTAACGTGAAATTCTTTCACAGATGGTTCTTATGGCTATGATGTATTTTTAAACATTGCAAGGAAGGAGCTAAGTACTCTGCCTTACAGCATCAACACAGCAAACCGAATATTGAGCAATGTTGTCAGATCAGCAGAATATAAATCTGAGGCTGTCATACTGAGGCTCTGTAGTGCTCATGTTAGGCTGAACCTAAATGTTGCGCTCAGTTCTGGTCACTGAAAGTGAAGCATCCAAGCACTGGAAACTGTGCAGAAAAAGACCACAAGGCTTATCCTCAGTGCCAGAGTACTGAGGAAAGGTTAGAAGAAATCAACCTCTTCAGCCTTGAAAGGAGGTGAATCGGAGGGAACCTCAGAGGTATTTAAGGTACTAAGTGGAATAGAAAAGGTTGATCCAGAGTACTATTTCAAGTTAGACCACAATTGCAAGACAAGGGGCATAGGTACACACTAGTAAAAAACAAGTTCAGGACTGATATTAGGAAGTAGTTCTTCACACACAATAATCAATACCTGGAATGGCCTTCGGGGTAGGTAAGTGAAGGCAAAAATTATGAAATGATTCAAGTGGTGATTAAGTGTAGTATTGGAGGAATTGTAGAAGAAAGAAAGAACTTGAAATAATATCGCACTTTATCATATCTCTCAGAAACGTCCCAAAGTATTTCACGGACAGTGTTATTTTACATTGCAGTCACTGATGTTACGTAGCCAAAATGTCAGCCATTTTGCACTCAGCAAAGTCCCGAAAAGAGCAATAATAACATGAATGAGCAGTTAATCTATTTTTGTTGGTGTTGGTTGAGAGAAGAATGTTGGCACGAACAACAGGATTTCCCTGCTTTTCTTCAAATAGCATTGAGCAGCACCTTCAACGTTCACCTTAACCATTAGAATAGACTGAAGGGCCTCAGTTTAACATCTAATCTAAAGAACGACACTTCTGAGCACGCAGCACTCCCTCAGTACCGCAGTTAAGTGTTAGCCATGGGCTTCTATGAAAGGATGAGCTAGATGGCTGAATGGTCTCTGTCATGTTTTAAGCTTTTTGACTATTTTGCCTAGAAGAAATTTTGTATTAATTTATATTAAGCGATTGCTATTAATCTAATTTAAGATCACACAGGAGTAAATCCACATAACGTACTCTGCTTCTGGGAATGTGGATTAAATCCAGATGAAGCATTTGTCCAGATTGATGTTTTTCACATACCTTTTCAGTTCAAGACAGTGAGGTTTTTTAAGACATTCTAGTGACATTCATGCTTATGTTTGAAATCTTTATTTATATGAGCCAGCCAGGGGGTGGAGGTTACCTTCCAGGAGAGCAGTAGCGGGTTTGCTGGTAGTCCCCAGATATGGAGAGCTGAGGCAGGTCGGGGGGAGGGGGGTTAGAAGTCAAGTCTTTGGCTTCTTGTCTGATGTGGAGATGCCGGTGATGGACTGGGGTTGACAAATGTAAGAAATCTTACAACACCAGGTTATAGTCCAACAGTTTTATTTGAAAATCACAAGCTTTTGGAGCTTACCTCCTTCGTCGGGTGACAAGAAGGACAGTCAGCAAAAACTTGAAGTAGAAAACAGTCTCAGGAAGAGAGATTTCTCTTCCTAATGTTAGGGCCGACTAACTTTAGGGATTTTGCTCGTCTGTAAAGTTGAATTTAGCCCATTAACAGGGGGTAATGCACTATGCTTTGTTATTTTCTTTGTTATAAGGAGCATTAAGAAATAGATTGAAATTCATTGAAACTATATTTTGTTCATTGATATATTTCATGTAAAATAAACCTGCTAATTGGTTACAATTGGCCTCATCGCTCTAGACCACTTTCAGGAAGATAGAAGAAATGGACGTGAGGGCACATGCAAGTTTACAGCATTCTTAAAACAATAAGAGGTTTCATTGTTTTGGCCCCAGGATCAAACTATTATAAGACTATGTATTGGGCAATAAAGGTAAATTCCTGTTCATAGGGATGCAGAGCCTATGTATGTGAGAGAATGCTGATGCTAAACAGGAGAATATCTAGTGCATACTCAAAATTTGTAACAGTCTCCCTCATTTGTACTTAACTTTGTGATCTCCATGAAAATGTTCGTTGTAGAAGTTTCTGACAGAAATAGCACAAGGATTGAAACAAAAAATTTTGCAAGGCAGTTGCTAAAGAGTTAAAGCCTAGAAGCTACTGTTGACGATATTAACGTATGAAGATTTAATGCATTTAACATAAATAGGGTAAAGCTCTGTTAAAATAGTGAATGGAGGAATGCGTTATGAATGCATTAAGCATTTATACATTAATATCTGCAACAATAATTTCTAGATTTAAAACAGTTAGGGGGAAAGTTTTATGGTTTGTAGAAAAAGCTTTATGGTCCTGTTTACAATTTCATTATATATTCCCAACAGGAGCCCTTAATAATTTATTTCAATAATTAACACCTCATATAAAATAGCAGAGTAACGTTGTGTGAACCTGTTATGAATTTGTTCTCTAATATCACCAACAGTCATTTCTAGCATTATATTTTCATATAAATAGTCTAATAAGTAAGTTATAAAAGTCAACTAATGCTTTGATTAATATTTTTATTGCATATTTCAAAAGTATGTTTATTTTTATGTCACAACATTTGAACGATTGCTCCTGATTTAGGGCTTGGTACTTCAACTTTCATTTTCAGCAAATTTTCTGAAATCACAGATTTTATGTAGACAGCTAGGCTGCAAATTGCTAAATCACTAGTGCCTGAAATGACACCAGGAGATACTAATGTGCAAATGATTAATGCAATTGTCTGAAATTCCTCTCTGATATTTTAGTGGAGGTGTTAACTGAGGTATATTAAACACATTAATGCTTCTGCTGAAATAGCGGAGAAAAGAATTTCAGATGAACATGATAGGCATTCGTATCTCACAGCGTAATTTCAGGGCTTATATATTTATACAGTTTTTGTTGCAAAAGCTGGCATATCTACAATTGTGCTACAATGAAATATCAGATAGAAAGGTAATATAATAACAATTTGCATTTATATAACACTTCTCTCCTGCAGGAAGACAAGTCAGAGTACTTTAGAATAAGGAGGAAAGGGACACAAGTGGGCGTCAACATTGGGGAATGGGTGAGAAATTGAGAGGCAAGAATAGAGAACAAAAGGCACAATTAAAGTGGAGTATTTTGAAAGCAAGGAGGGAGGTGGTAAGATGGAGGGAACAAGTTGGAGAATTTGTGAGAGCAGGTGTTCAGTCACTCAACAGATGGCCACCAATGATGGAGCAAGGGGTGAGAAAATGACCCATGTAGGAAAAGTAGAGAGTGCACGCAAGGACATTATGCAGAAGGAGATCATAGCGTGGATGAGTGAGCCTATAGAATGATATGACAGAATGCCGCCATTAATTTAAATGGTTGGAAAATTGTGTGCAGTGCACACCAGAATTCCAAATATGTGGCCTCGGTGGTCAGGGTTTCCGCTTGAAGCCAGAAAATTACCCCTTTTGTGTTTGTTTCTGCAGTTGCCACTTAGTAGCTTTTGGGTGAATTAGGGTGCAGCATGAATTTTAGTAGGAAATCTGCCAAATATTCAATGTGGTTTCTCACGGCCCTTGAGAGCAATCAGTCAAAAATTGAGTTACCTAAAATGCCATGCAATGCAGACTTACACCATTTGAGCAAAATGTGTTGGAAGAGGACAGTGAGGTAAATTTTCATCTTTAGCATTCCTAGCATATTGGGAATTCAGGCATATGCTCCCCACAATTTTATGTCTATTAGTTTTGGCACTGAACACTAAAATGTATCCCAGTGTGCCCAGGACAAGTTGAGAGACAAAAGGCTGTACATTCTTAGCCATGAATGTGATGAGAACATGAGAGAGGAAAACATCAGCAAAGCAGTGTGGTTTATTCTATTTGTAGGTAAATGGCAGGAACTTGAAGCTCCTGTAATTGGATACTCCACAAACTAACAATTTGCAGATCAGCATAGTTTAGTGAATAGTACTGAAATCCTTATGGGTGTGAACACATTGTTATTTGAATGTTTAATAGTGGTATTTTGCAAAAACTCCACAGCTGAGTGTGCTTTTTGCAATTCCAGAGTTTGTGAATAACTTCTTTCCACAAATAATTCAGAAACATTAAGGAAAATTTGCTGAAAATTTGTAGGAAAATAAATTTTTACTAATCTGCAAATGGTCTGTTAATTGGAACATCAGAACAGGAGTAGACCATTCAACTCATTGGGCCTATTCCTCCATTTTGTTAGCCAGGGAAGCCATTTATCTGTTTAATCCCAATTTCTTGCCTTTTCTGTATCGGAGTAATTCCACAATTTGGCACCCCAACATGGAATGGCACTAGCAGGAAGCACAGGATTGGGAAATCATAGCCCGGCATCCATTAAATTTAACAGATGGAAAATCACGGGCCTCAAGCCTGATCTTTCTTGACTTCAGCTCCCTGTGAACGCTGCTCTCCACTGAGAGCACTTGACCATAGAATCAACCCTTCCCAAGTAAATATCTGTCACATTTTTTAGTACCTCCATCAGTACTTCTATTTTAACAATGGTGCTTGCAGTGTCAGACTACTTTGTCAATATTTTTTATTGAAAATGCACTGTAAAATGCCTTGTGTCACAAAAGTACTGGCAAGATTGTTAGAGGAAAACTACTATCGTTTAAAGTTACTACTTTGTCTTAGCATGAACGGGCATAGGTTCACATAAGCATTTACTTAATGGCAAGTTTTCAAATAGGCTCTATTTTGGGAGGCAGGCAGCACAGAGGGCAAGTATTTCCCCATTTTGGGAAAGAAAAAGGAAGCTTGTTTGGCAGATCACTTTAGAGTGCTCTTATGTGTCCCATTGATCAAGAATGCCATAGAAGAAGGCAAGGGAGCAGGTCATCTGTTTGCCCTGTCAGCAAGATGTGGAAAATGAAGAATGGTTTCTTTTCATTGTTAAAAATATATGGGGAGTATTTTAACTGCCAAATAACCTCCTCCCCCACCATTTTGGTAAGTGATAAAATAAACCACGCACACAGTGTACCTGACCAGTATAGATGTTTCTCAGCGCTGATGCTTTCCAGTCACTTTCCAGGACTGGAGAGGATACCAGTGAACACTAAAATCTGTGACGCTTCTTACAGGTATCTGTCATTACCTGAGTGTAGAAATCCAAAATTTTCCTCTCGGAAAATAACACTGAAGTATTTGCATCCTGTGATCTCAGGATTGGAGCATAATCTGGCTAAAAATTTGGCTTTGGCATTGGGATAGGTATTGGGGAGGAATGGTGATCTTGATACTGTAGACTAGTCAAGCCCATGTTTAACTCTCCACACATTGATACTCTCAGGTGCCACTTTCTAGAGGGAGGCAAGTGAACAGTTTGAGAGTACTGACTCTGTGCTACAGGGCAAAGAAAATGCTGTGATAAATTCCTTGCATGCCCTGTCTTGGCAAGAATTTGTTTGACTCCCTTGGGGATAAATACACTAATTGAATTAAGGCATTAATTTATAGTATCGTCAAGAGTCAGCAAAGTGAATAGAATTCTTGGGGACAACCACATTTTCCTTCATGACCTGTCCAGCAGAATCCATGATCTCCTACAAGTTGAATTTCAGAGGTTGCAGGGGTTGCATAACACATGGACAAAATAAAAACTCTGAGTCAATATTCTGATAGGTTCAGAATTAACCTTGAATACATGGTGCAAGCATGCATTAATACATGATAAATTTACTGAGAACATTTTACACATTGTCCAGCGGAACAGCTTTGTATTGTTAAGATAGTATTACAGTGTTTATTATAGATTCAGCTTATAAAGTAGTGATACCAGCTATATTGGTGCAAAATTCACCAACTGGTAGACTGCATTGCTTTCCCCTCCCCCATGGAAAGATTAGTAAGCTTTTCAAGATATCAGAAATCTATAAAGAAACTTATGCAATTTCACCAACTACTGTTGGTTTGCTCTTTCCTGGAGAGGATATGTAATTGGGTGGAACAATCCTGCCTTGACTTGGGGCAGACTGTACTCCATTCTTATAAGTACTACCGTGGAAGAGATACCCGTGGCAAATAAGAAAAGTAAATTACTTACATTTAACTAGAGTAATCATTATTCTTTGAATGGAGGGACCTTCCACATACTATTCTTCCTATTTTTCTCTTGGATTTGCCTTTTGAGGTTTTCTCAGAGTGAGCAATTTATTAATTTATATTTTTTTTAAGTAAGGGTCATTCCCCACCCCTCACCCCAAAAGAGCAAAGAAAAAAATCTATGCAAACAAGGGAAATGAATCATGGACAATGCCATCACTGAAGAAATAATGTAAGATGCCTGCTGCATCTAAAAGTTTTGAAGATTTCTCTTAAACAGTCTTTTAAAGGGATCAGAATCTAACTGATTTCCCTTTTTGGATTGTTTATTTTACCTTTCTTAACATGGTGTAGTCTCAGAATAATGATCTTAAAGGGCAGTAATTTATTTTTTCACTCCAATGCTGGCCCCAACGTAGCTGCCAGAGCAATAGCTCTGCATCTGCACAGTTATGTATTTTGAATAAATTAAATATGCTAATGATTTCTGCTTTATTATTGCACTGGAGATAGCACCAAAACCACTAACAACAATGTACATTTATATAACACCTTTAACATAGAAAAACATCCCAAGGTGTAATACAGAATGAAAAGTAAAAGGATATAGCTGTCGAGCCATAATGGGAGAGTTCGGAGATGTGACCAAAAATTTGGTTGAAAAGATGGATTTTTTTGAAGTCTTTTAACAGTGGAGAGAAAAGTATCATAGAATGCTGTAGATTCATAGAAGGCTACAGCACTGAAACAGGCCATCCAGCCCATCAAATCTGCACTAGTATTTTTCTACTCATGAACCACCTGGTTTAATCCCACATTCCTGCTCAGTCTTCATATCCTTTAATATTCCTATTTTTCAAGTAACTAATTCCTTTTAAAAGAAAGCTTCAACAAAGATTCATGACAGAGAATTTCACATTCTAACAATCCTCTGTTTAAAGACATTTTTTTAACCTCTCCTTTAATTCTTTTTGTTTTTATCTTACATTCATGCCCCCTCATTACCATCTTACTGACCAGTGGAAACTATTTCTCTTATGACCCTTCAGAATCTTGAATCATCCCTTAATCCCCTCAGCTCCAGTGAAAAAGCCCTAACATCTCAGCCTAGATTTCTGGGATTGGCATTAGTATGTTGTTGATGCTAATCCAGAGAATAGGAGTTCAAATCCCATCATAGCAGTTCGAGAATTGAAATTCAGTTATAAAAAAAACTGGAAATAAAGAGTAAATAAAGCTTCAGTTAAAAAAAATGACCATGAAGCTATCAAATTGTCGTAAAACCCCAGCTGGTTCACTAATGCTTTTCAGGGAAGGAAACCTACCGTCCTTACCTGGTCTGGCCTATATGTGACTCCAATCCCACACCCACATGGTTGACTCTTATCTGCCCTCTAAAGTGACCTAGTAGGTCACACAGTTGTATCAAACCTAGTAACTAGGAATGGACAATAAATGCCAGTCTTGCCAGTGATGTCCACATCTCAAGATTGAAAAAAAAATGTTTAAAATAAATGGGTTAATGCAGGCTTTAAGGTAATACCAATTGGAAAAACTAGGTTCTCATGTTTTTATAAAAGTAATCTTTCATCCCTGATAACATTCTAAGAAGAGAGACCTAAAGTGGGAAAATTCAACCCTAATTGTTTAACGTATGTTATTTGCTTTCTGTCATATCATTCAAGATTCATATTCTATGTGACAACAACCCTGGTGGAAGTAGAGAAAGCTATTTTTAAATCTGGTCAGAAAACATGATGTAAATGTGTGATATTTCTGTGTTTATCGATGTACAGAATCACATCACAAAGCAATAATTGATTAATTGTCCCTTTAAAATTTTTCAATTTTCATTAGTTGATGAATGTTTTTTCTATACTGTAACTCATATTAACAAAGTGATCATATTACAGATGTCATGCATAAATAATACAATTTATTTTCTGAAATGCCTATCAGTAACTTTATTATTGGATGCTTTAGTGTTTGCATTTAACATTATTTGAGGATATTGGTTGATCATGTTCTGTAGGCTACTTGTAACCTACAGCTTTCCTATACTAAATCTTTTGACTAAAAGAATATTTTTTTTGTTGTTGCTATGGATTTGAAATAGCTACTCATATTCATTAGGTATAATATTCACATCAGAACTTATAAGTGGTTCAGGATTATATCATTGTTTCTGCCAGGATTCTATATTTTGCTTGTCGCTAAGATTTTCAAAATGTCTGCACATGATTTTGTTTCAGCATTATTTATGGCTGTTTTATGTTACTTTAGTGAGGTACTAGTGCCACTAGATCTGGCCATCCACTGTAAGTTACAATACTTCCGCTGATTGGGGAGTCTAGGACTAGGGGACATAGCCTAAACTATTTTCGCTGGTTGGGGAGTCCAGGACTAAGGGGCATAGCCTAAAAATTAGAGCCAGGACTTTCAGGAGTGAAGTTAGGAAACACTTCCACACGTAAAGGATGGTAAAAGTTTGGAATTCTCTTCCGCAAATGGCAGTTGATGCGAGCTCAATTGTTAATTTTAAATCTGAGATTAATAGATTTTTGTTAACAAAGGTATTAAGGGATATGGGGCTAAGGCGGGTATATGGAGTTGGTTAGCAGATCAGCCATGATTGCATTGAATGGCGGAACAGGCTCGAGGGGCTAAATGGCCTACTGCTGTTCCTATCTTCCTGTGTTCTTATACTGCATCACTTTCTCTTAGACCAAATGCTCCTGTTACTGCAGTATTATCTTGGGGATAAGAACAATCACAGTCTGCTCTTCTAAATGTCAAACTGCTTCCTCCAACTCCCTTCCTCTGCTCCCTATTCTTACGGTCAATATCAAGTATGAAAAGCCCTTGGATTTTCTCACCTCAGCATTCACCTCAGCCTTCCCCATACCCCCACCCAAACCCCAACCTCATATCACTTTTTAGCTTCTCTCCCAGCACCCGCCCTATTCTGATCAGATACATCTCCTCTATGAGACACATCTCTTGTTCCCTTGACTATCTCCCAACTCAATTCTTCAATGAACAACAACCTCTCCTTGGCCCAATGCTCATTGATATTATCAATGGCTCTCTTTCCTTAGACTCTGTTGCTCCATCCTTTTAAAGTGCCATCATCAGCCACCCTCCTCCCCCAAAAAACTCACCTTCAACCCTTTAGCCTTCTCCAAAACCTGCCCTCTTGTTCAACCTCCCTTTCCTCTCTTAACAATTTCCAACATGATATCGGAAGGTCAGGTCAAGCGTGCCCAAGGTTCCATCCTTCAGTCCCTCCTTTTCCCCACCTACACGCTGCTCCTAAGTGACATCATCCATAGTCCTAGAGTCAGCTTCCGTACATATGCCAATGTCTATCTCTCCCTCATCCTCGACTCCACAATCATCACTGTTCAACTACTTGTTCGACATCATAGTTGTGGATGAGCAAGAGCCGGCCACCAATTTAACATCAGCCAGATAAATATCATCTTCTTCAAAAGTGTCACACATAGAATTACCTAGAAATTACACTATGGAAACAGGCCATTCTGCCCAACCTGTCTGGCGTTTCTCATGCATACGAGCAGTAGTCCTAATTCCATGTGCTCATCATGTTCCCAGACTCCTTTATTCCCTTTTTGTTCAACCACCCATGTAACCTGTTCTTGAATTTTGACCTGGTCTTTGCTTCAATCACTAACTCTGGTAGTGCACTCCACAACCTCAACCCTCTGTGTAAAAATATTTCTCCTGCTCTCAGTCCTAAATCTCTGACATTTAACCTTATATCTACACCCCCTCATTCCAGGCCTCTTAATCACTAGAAATAGTCTGTATCTACCTACTCTGTCCTATCCCTTCATAATTTTAATCACCTCTATCAAATCATCCAACACTCTCCTCTGTTCTAATGAAAATAGTTGCAGTTTTTCATCTCAATGGAAGGTGTCTGGGCTAACAAATCTCTGAATATATATTTTTAGTGCATTAATAATTAGCAAAAATATTTTTAAAAGATTTTGATTTTTACACAGAATAGTAAACACTTCTGAAGCAGAATTATTGTTAATTATGTAACCTTTGCTGCAGTTGCCTGCCTTCTCCAGTTCTGTTCCATGATCTCAATATGGACTGCCGAGAAGCAAATTGTATGGTCAGCAAATAGAGCTTGAGACTGAACAAGCATCCCTTACATCCAACATTGTACTGGCGCAAATGATGCAAAATACATTAGATGACGTATTTCTGTCATTTGCAAAAAGCCTGCCCTTAAATGGCAGGCGTAATGTTTGCTGCTCGTCCCTCCCAATGAGAAATCGGAGCAATGTGAAAATAGGCAGTGTATGTCCCCAACCGCTTCCCACCCCTGCCTGCCTTTGTGAGGTGTGAGGGATATCGCAACAGCATCTTGCTACAGCTTAATTGGGGCAACTCCGCCAGCTGAAGAACTTTGATCAACTTTTTAAAAAGTCTAATTTTCAATTTGTCATGGGAATCTGGCCTTTAGAAAGAAACAGGCCCCGCTTCCACCGGGCACTGGTAAGCTAGTATGCCTGCTTCGTGCACTAAATTAGGACACATAGTAAGCTGTGTAGCAGGAAGTTACAAAGGGACATATACCAACCAAGTGAGTGGGAAAAACAATGGAGTATGGAGTTCAGTGTGGGGTGTGAGGTCATCCACTCTGGATCCGAGAAATACAAATTGGTATATTTTCATAATGGGGAGAGACCAGGAGCTGTGGATGAGCAAAGAGATTTAGATATCCATGTACACAAATCACTAAAAGATAGTGTGCAGGTACAAAAAGCTATCAAAACGGCTTATGGAATGTTGGCCTTTATTTCAAGGGGGTTGGAATATAAAAGTGAGGAAGTTATGCTTTAGGTGTACTGAATCTTGGACAGCCCACAAGTGGAGTATTGCATTTAGCTTTGGGCACCGCACTTCAGGAAAGATATATTGGCCGTGGAGGACAGTACAGATTTAAAAGAATGCAACCAGGGCTTATAGGGTTAAATTATGAGGCTTGGTTTGTATTCCCTTAAGTTCAGAAGGTTGTGGAGGGATCTAATTGAGGTGTTTAAAATGATAAAGGGATTAAGGCCGCATATAGACCTGCTGTTCTTGAATGTAGCTGGCCTGGTGCCAGCTATGTTCAGAACAAACCAATTTGGTAAAGGAGGCATCAAGGAGGTGTTAGGCCCCTTACTTGCATATGCAAAGGGCCTAACGCCTGTTTCAGGTGCGGGCCCTGCCCCCATTTTTGAAGTCTATACCAATATGGTGGGCGGCACATTTCAGACTCAAGATGTGCGCGCATGCCGCCCACCATATTGAATGTTTTGGCACCCATTTAACACCTGTAAAACAGGTGCAGCATCCTTGAATTTCTAGGCTATAGTTTATGTCATTATCTATAGATACGGAAAATAAATAATTTTGTTTCCCTGACCAGCAGAACTATATAAACAAACCTTTTTCTAACAATGATTTTGGAATTCGAAATCTAAACAGCAGAGAGGAAAGATGTTCATTCAGTGTTTCTGTGTACATGTATGTCTCATAGGAACAGGAGTAGGCCATTCAGCCTCTCAAGCCTGTTTCTCTCTCTGTCTCTCAGCTTGACTCACTTCTAAAAGTAGATAAATAAGATACTAGCGTTTATGTGAAACTTCATCTGAAAACCCTTTTTAAATTCATCCACCAGTTTTTATTTAAATAATTTTCACGAAACACATAAACCGAAATATTGATTCATACAATTCGGCTTATCCACTAAGAAAAATAATAAAAGATTGTTTTGGAATTCAAAGATAAGGAAAAGCAAGCACACTTGTAGTTGTTACTGTCTCTGTAATGTCTGTGTCTTTTTCTGTTTTTTTCTCCCCCTCTTTCTCAAACAGCTCTCAAAAGCTTTTGAAATGTATCCTCTAGATTTTCTTCAAGGAATTTGGAAAAACAAACATTGCTAGAGGGTGAAGAGAAACATCATTCCAGTTGGGCTGACAAAATTCTACTGATGCACACACAGAGAATGCAGGATCTCCTATCAGTTGACAGCTATAGCTGCGGGGATAAAAATAGTAAAAATGGAGGCACTGGAATTACCACCTTGTTCCCTCTCTGCTGCCATTTTTCCTGGGGCCTTCCATGGGCGGTCGAGGTGCCCACCTAAATCAGGTAGACCCTCATGAACTCATGAATCAATTCACCGATATTGTGCCGGCCCGAAGCTGGTGAGCAGCATCGGAACAACCTGTTCAGGGTTTGCAGCTCACCACATAAATGTCAATGAGGCCCAGCGCTTGAAATGGACCAGACATCCCACCACAGCTCTTGGGCGACCGGCCTGCCCATTCCGCCGGCCGATTGCCCCGAAGTTAAAATCCACCATATCATGTCACAAGCCCAGGATTTTGAGAGAAGCTGAAGCCTTCAAGTAGAAAATTTAATGAATATGCAAAACACAAAAGAAAGTTTTATAGTTATGGTTAATATCGATATTGTGAAATATGTGATTTTTAATGTTTTTATTATGTTTGTCAGTCGAGAGGCTGAGAGGGAAAATATTGAACATAAAAACTTTCAAAAAGTCCTCAGAGCAATTAGATTGATTAGCTTTTGGATTTTTGCATTTGACCAAATAACAATAAATGAATTTGAATCACACTGAAACATTTGTACATCGACGAATCAGGTAAAGAAATTTGAATTGTGGTGAGCTAATTTTGGTAAGTATGACTCAGAAATTTGCGGTAGACAGTGACCTCGATATTAGCGGAGGGGAGGTTTAGTGGCTGGGAATCCTGGAATAACCTTGGATAGATTGGGGTGGGTGGGGGGTGGAAGCCGTGGAGAGATCGGTTGGGGACTGGATAGATTTGGGGGGGGTGCGGTTGGAGAGATCGGTCATGAGTTGGATAGATCGGGGTGGGGGGGGGACAGCTGTGGATAGATTGTGGGCCAGATACATCAAAAGAGTCCCTTTGCGGGGGTGGATGTACGATTGCAGGGGTCCGAACACACGGAGTGGGAAACAGGTTAGCTTCAGGGACTGGGAGGAAGCACTGCTGCTCTTCCTGACTCACAAGCAGTGCTGGAAAGGCACTTACCTGTTGGATCCGGCCGTTCTCGCCTCCCTCAGCTGCCGGGTTTCACTGAGTCATGGGAAACCCAGCCCGCAGACATTAAATTTGAAACAAAGGTAAAATTTGAGGCGTGCAGCCTCATTAAAATATTTAAATTAGGAACACGCCTTTGGAGAACAGGTTCGTCGCCCGCCCCCCAACCTGCCTCCGCTAAAACTGGAAGTTAGGGTTGGGGTCGGAATTCCCATTTTTGAATTTTTAACCCCTCCCCCCCCCCCCCCCCCATCCCTCTCCCGCCTGTCCTGGGGCATTAAAATTCCCCCCAATGTGTCATTTCTGAAGTGAGTTGCACATCTGACGTGAAGTGTGAACTGGATGTATTGTTTTTAGGGTATTATTAGTTGACCTCGGTAACATTGCTCATGATAAGTCAGATGATATGCTGTAAGGATAGGAATGTTATACAGTGCAATGCATAATATATTATTATCCTGCTACGGTGAAGCTATGTCCCTTTAAAGTTATTTAGTTAGTTAGTTAGTTAGAGTCTCCAGCACCTAGTGGCAAATGAGGCATCCCATTTCTTCCTCTGCTTTCTGTCCAGGGCATGATATTTGACTCCATCGGAGTATCATCTTGTCTTTGATCCAGCAGATTGTGATTTTCCAGTTGATGTTTGTGCCCAAAACAGACGCAAACTCAGCGCACAGCCACACGTCCTGCCTAATGCCAGTGTTGTAGCTGTACTGGAACAGCTTGGTTAGGGGCGTGGTTAGTTCTGGAGCACAAGTCTTCAATACTATGGCCAGGATGTTGTCAGGGCCCATAGCCTTTGTTGTGTCCAGTGCACTCTGTCTTTTCTCAATGTCACGTGGAGTGAATTGAATTGGCTGAAGACTGGCATCTGTGTTGATTGGGACCTCAGGAGGAGGCTAAGAAGGATCATCCACTTGACACTTCTGGCTCAAGATGGTTGCAACTGCTTCAGCCTTTTCTTTTTCACTCACTTGCTGGTCCACTATCGTGAGAATGGGAATGTTCATGCAGCCTCCTCCTCCCGTTACTTGCTTAATTGTTCAACACCATTCTAACTGGATGTGGCAAGACTACAGAGCTTTGACCCGATCCATTGGTTGTGGGATTGCTTAGCTCTGTCTATAGTAAGTTCCTTTTGCTGTTCAGCTTCACCAGATTGGCACCTCATTTTCATGTACGCCTGTTGCTGTTCATCCTCTTCTACAGTCCTCATCGATCCAGGGTTGGTCATTTGGTTTAGGTGCTCTCTCATTGCCCCCACAGGAATTCTAAAAACAGCTACCTAACTGGTTTAAAATTATTCCTGTTTGGGTAGAGGAGAAATTGCTTAAAGAATGCAATACAGTGACTAAGATGCCTTTTTTCAAAATTCCCAACTTTGATAGATAACTGTTAAAATTTCTAGTAAATTTCCCAGCTCTCAAAATCCTACAGGGTAAGTTTTCCACACCCACAGGGGCCACAAATAGGGAAATTGAGCACTTGCAGCTCACAATGAGGGTTGTAGGTGCAGAATTTCCAAATATGCAATGTCGATGGGCATGGTTCTGCACCAGGAGCACCAAAGCATAACATTTACCCTTACAACATCTACTACTGCAAATCTTTGAGGTCATTGAATTGCCTTTTCTTCCCATGTAAACAAAGGTGATGGTAACAGTGTTTAAAACCATTTGGTGAAATGAGAAAAGACCTTGGTTTTAAATTATCCACAGAGAACAAGAAAATATAGTGTTCATTACTCGTTCGTGCTGCTATACTCCAAGAATAATGTAGAAACTAACATTCATTGCCTCATTTTAAATCTCATTCCATATTTATTTACTGAGAGAGACTGCAAGCAGTGCTTTAAAAATGCATTAGTAGTACCCTCAGATTACTTCAAAGGAATGAAGGTCATGGTGCAAATGCATTAACTTTGCTTTGTGCTTTAAAATACAATGGTACTATGTACAAATTTAGTGTGAAAAATGGAAAATGATTACCAAGATCCAGAGCTTGAAAACAAGGTATCTTTGGCACATTTTCAGCTCTTGGCCAGTTGGAATTATCTCCTAAATAAATAGCCATGCACAGGACTAGCTGAATAATTGATGAGCTGGAAGAGCTAGGGTTTTTTTTTGCAGGAAGTGGAGATTTCAAGAACACTGGGGCCTTGTGTCACTGTCACAGCTGGCAGCTGTACTCTTACTGAGGTAATCTGCCTTGACTTTAGGTCCTTACACAAATTTTCACATCCTTCTTAGTGTCTGACAAATCATCACTTTAAATTTTCAACTAGTTTTTAAACTTATCAAAGCAAGATAGATTGCTTTAGTGGATTTATATCAGTGCTTTCTGTGTGTGTCAAAACTGCTATGCACAACAACCTGTTTAAAGTTTTTGGCATAGAAGATAAATAAAGAAAACACTGTATAAGCATTCATAGTATGTTGTGTGTGTTGGAAGGCAGGAGAGGATGGTGGAAGTACCTAAATTGAAATTCAGATGTGCGTGAAATGTGTTGTGCATTAATATGCTGCTGCAGATAAAGTGCAATGTATTTGCAGATGAAAGATAATATAAAATTCACCACAATAGCTGCTAAAAAAAATTGAGTTTTAGTTTAGTTTCAATTGAATGTCATGACTGCTTAGAATAGCTCAATGGATAAAGTGTATGGACAAGTCACAGTAGCATTTCTAAAGAAATGATAAGACAGTGAGGACTGTGTGAAGTTTAACTTACTGTACAGCACAGAAAACAAAATATTCACAGTCCATTGAGACTTTTTGTTCCATTCATTTTAAGGAAACTGCATCGCAGTTGTACTGCAAGATTGTAGAAAGTACTATTTTTCACTAACATTATCTTAGGTAAATACGTTAACTACTTTCAAGGTCTACACAATTTTTTTATTCAACAATATGTATGAATATGTTGAGCCATAAAACATACTTTCATTTTCATTTACAGTGTTTTCTATTTTTTTGTGCTTACTTCTAAGGGTCATGCAGTCCTGAATCTCTCTCAAAACACATGTACCTATTCTTCATGTACTATTTACCTATATTATTAAAGTACTTGTGTCTGTATGATTGTTATGTCATAGTGTTGTAGGGATTCTTCTCTTCTACCAGTCAGATCATAGAATCAGAGACCACTGACTCTTCAATTACTCACATTCCAGAGTTGAACGAATCAGATCCTAAGGATTAGTATCCCTTTTAACCTCCCATTTCAACCAGGAAACAATTAGATCCCAGACAAACATCAACAAAACTACTTTCCATGGCATGCAGCTGCCATAGCAGTTCCTCACTCAACCCTTTTATACTCTTAGTAATAACGGCTCCAAATTTCCTCATGAAGTCCACCAGACGCCCATCATAGCTCCGGGGGAGTCCAACAGATTGTCCCAGAAGCAGATAGGGACTTGAATACACTGCGTTCCTACTGACTCTAGGAATTGCCATTCTGCCTTATTCGTGTTAGAATCTCTGCCTGGCTCTTACAAGACCAATGATGCAAAGAGGACAGAGCAGAAGTTCTGGTGGGAGTTTCTGCTTCCCCAGACCAGAGGGACTAGAGGTCATTATGCCAAGTTACATACGCACATACGAATTAAGAGCAGGAGTAGGCCATTCGGCCCCTCGAGCCTGCTCTGCCTTTTAATAAGATCATGGCTGATCTGATTGCGACCTCAACCCTACTTTCCCGTCTACCTACTATAACCTTTGACTCCCTTGTTAATCAGGAATCTATCTAACTCAGCCTTAAAAATATTCAATGACCCTGCCTCCACCACTGTCTGGGGAAGGGAGTTCCACAGACTCACGATCCTCTGAGAGAAAAAAATTTTCCTCATCTCTGTCTTAAATGGGAGACCCCTTATTTTTAAACTGTGGCCCCTAGTTCTAGTCTCTGAGGAAACATCCCCTCAGCATCTATCCCTTCTAGCCCCATCAGGATCTTATATGTTTCAATAAGATCACCTCTCATTCTTCTAAACTCCAATGTATACAGGCCCAAATATCCAACCTTTCCTCATAAGATAACCCCCTCATCCCAGGAATCAGTCGAGTGAACCTTCTCTGAACTGCCTCTAAAGCAATTATGTCCTTTCTTAAATAAGGAGACCAAAACTGCACACAGTATTCTAGATGTGGTCTCACCAATGCTCTGTACAACTGTAGCAAAACATCTCTATTTTTATATTCCAATCCCCTTGCAATAAATGACAACATTCCATTTGCCTTCCTAATCACTTGCTGTACCTGCATACTAACTTTTTGTGATTCATGTACTAGGACACCCAGATCCCTCTATACCTCAGAGTTCTGCAATCTCTCTCCATTTGAATAATATACTGCTTTTCTATTTCTCCTGCCAAAGTGGACAAGTTCACATTTTCCTACATTATACTCCATCTGCCAAATTTTTGCCCCTTCACTTAACCTATCTATATCCCTTTGCAGACTCCTTAAGTCCTCTTCAAAACTTACTTTCCTACCTACCTTTGTGTCATCAACAAATTTAGCAACCATACATTCGGTCCCTTCATCCAAATCATTGATATGAGGTGTTCTGCCACCAGAAGATCGCAATTTGGCCCTACTCAGGGGTCCACGGCAGGGAAGTAGCCATTGAGTCCAGAAAATATGGGAAAACTTTAAAGAAAATATTCTGGATCGGCCCCTTTGCACAAGGGATCAACAAGGGACTCCATGGGTTCTTCAGGGTAGGAGGGGGGTGGCTGGGCACCCCCAACCCACTCTGTTGGCAGCCAGGCACAGATTTCCCATCAACGTGGGGCAGGCGGATGCCAAAGATACACCCACGAGCACCATGCTAATTAGGCGCCCTCTCAGTGACCCCAAAATTGGATAGCGTCAGCATTGGAGAACACCAGTAGGTGCAATCTTAGTGATTACACCAGGATTGCAGCTTGCAGATTTTTGGAGCCAATATATTTGTCTTCTTAAAAGTATGAATAAGTTAAAAAAAATCACCCTAATCCAGGTTCACATTAGTTTTTATATTGGAAGTAGTCAGTTGAACCTTATTCTAAGGCTCCTAGTTGTTAGGGTCCTGTTCTGCCTGACATCCCTTTTGAGCATTGGGGATCAAATACACTATCACTTCTTTGTATCAGCTCACCACTGTAGGTCACAAGTGGCTGGAACTATAACTCCCAGATGGCATTGTGGCAATTCAATGCATGACCCTCTGAAGCAGCACAGGCTCTGGCATTTAGTGAGCAATAACAGGAAGGGTTAAGCATCAGTCCAAGACTTCATAGCATGGTCATAGTGACCATGAGAAACCGCACTCCAGGCACTGACTACACTTGAGCAGTGCCACAGGAGATCTACTCGTATTCTATTGCAATTACAACTTTCCCAGGCTTGACTCACAATATTTTAACTTTGAAGCATTAACATATTCTTAAGGATCTTTAATCAAGAGGATCAATTATATCTTTGGGACCATGGCTATTGTCTGAAATATAGTTCATAAGAAATCTGCAACGCCTTCAAACATCTGAAATGGAGTTAAAATGGAGATTGAAATCACCATGGATGAAGAGTCGCTCAGTTCAGAGGCTGAGGGAGGATAGGAATGAGGATATCTTGCAGGAAAAATCAGGTGGGGCTTTGGGGGTAGTAGACAAGAATGATTTTTTTGAAGGAGAGATGAAGGGGTAGAACAGGGTGAGGTGCTCAAAGGAGGAGAAGGTGCCAGAGTAGTGGGGGAAAGGACCAAGGTGTGACTTGGTGATAAGGTCCACACTCCCGCTGTGGTGGTTGAGACAGGTGGAAAGTATAGCCTGGAAGCGAGACTTTGGTAAGGGGCAAGGTGTCACGACCCGTGAACCAAGTTTCAGTCAAAATAATGATGTCAAAGCAATCGGCCACAATAAGGCTGTGGATGGCAAGGGCATTGTTCGCAGGCAAATGAACATTCTGGAGAGAAATACGGAGAGGCATGTTGATTGTTGATCCATTGCAGAGTTCAAAGGGGCAGTGACGAGTGGGATGAGTGGAATGAGAAGGAGGTTTATGAGGTTAGCAGTCAGTGAGAAGAGAGAATGGGGCAGTTGGTGCTGTTGCTCAAAAAGAGGCTGCGATGAGAGAATGCTGAGAATGGCGCAGTGGGTAGCCGTGGGCTGGGTGACAGGAAGGGGAAGAGAGTGGAGACAAGGGCATGAGAAGGGCTGAGAGAAAACATAAGGGGAAATAGAAGTAAGGGACCCATACTGAGCAGCAGCCAAAATGCAGACTCAAATGGACAGAAAGGGAATTCGGGTTACATAGGAATGGCAGAGATTAAACAAGGCATGTCGTGGTCAGAGATAAACAGAGGACTGGAATAATATGATATGAAACAGTCCAAAGTTAAAGTCTGAGAGCCTGCGGTGTGATGAAGTCGCTTTTTAGACAATCTGAAGTCAGCTTGAAGTGTCAACAAACCAGGGTTCCTTAAAGAATGAAAGGATAATATGTGGTCTAATAATAAATTACTTACAACTACTGGCCATTGAAATGCCTGGTTGAAGCTAACCCCTAAAGTTACTAAAAGTTCCATAGTGCAGAGGGAGGCTGAAAATGGCTCCTTGATCTGACAAGAAATGGCACATTTAAAGACAATCTGTAATCAAGGTCTAAGAAAAAAGTGGAGAAGAATGGAGATGTTCTACCAAAAAAAAACTGAATGGAGACAGACCCTACTTTTGTACCTACTATGGGGAAGAGGAGACCACAGGGGTGATTCTATGACCCTGCACCTGCAGAGACACATCTCTGGTGCAAATCATTATTCAAAAAGTTTTAAAAGGAAAAGATATATCTTTAAATTTTACATGTTAAGGATCCCGATACAGAGCTTTGCAGGAGGGGATCACTTATCAAGAATTTGAGAGCGGAGGTCAGAGCAGCCAATTCAGCATAAATCAGGTGTGCTAAATTCCCAATATATGTTCCTGTTCTGCGAATCTCTGTGCCAGGAGTACTAAATCATAAATTAACCCCTTATTTAATGTCTTATGCACCAGGCATTCTCAGACGATGTATGGGTCAGTCTTTTTTTTAAGTGGGGTATTGATTCATTGGAAAGAATCTTCCCAGGGCATAGGGCTCTAGGTTATGAAGAGAGACTCACAGAACTGGACTCACTTTCATCAGAGAATAGGTTTGTGCAAAAATGCTTTTTCCATATAGTGCAATAATTTAATAGAACTGACACATTAAACATTGCAGGATATTAGCATTCAGCAGTATATGAGGTAGACAAATAGCAATGTCATGAATCGGGCCAAAACCCAGATTTCTACCTAAAATACCATTTCCTGCCCAGCAGAGAATTTGCAAAACGCGCATATTTCTCTTAATGCAATATTGGGCCAGAATTTGCTGTCAAAATAACAGTGAGGCTAATGGCACCTACCGTTATTTATGTGCAAATGCTACAGACGAGGGACAGAAGCGCGGTTAAACATGGAAATCAAAAAGTTGTTGTCTGAGATGTGCCACTCTGTGTTAGCTTTGTGAAAACGGCATCTCACTGTCTGCCTCAACATTGAAATGCATTGAATGGCGTGAAGTTGCTGTATTTGCACAGTAGAAATTAACTAAACTCGCCACAGAAAGTTAAGTCTTGTCCATTTCAGTGTAAGTGCCATTTTAACAATGTGATAGGTATTAATTATTGCCAGTCAACTTCTCTGGCACTGAAAATTAACTATTTAATTAACTGTGGAGTCTCATTCCTTCAGGTTTTAATTGTTGGAGATTTTAAAAATGTAAAATTTTTAATTTATTTTTTTTTACTTTTCCTTTCTGTCTCTTATTCCAATCTTTCTTTCACTCTCTTTATTTCTCTTTCTGTACCTGATTTGGCATTGAATTCACCCACTCTAAATTACACTTCCTTCGTAGTCCTTGCGCTGTTAATTTCACAATCCTTCAATCTCACTGATTAAGGAGATACACAGTTACTTGCCCTGTTCACTCAGGTCCCAGATGCCCTGTTCCCCTCGCTGCAACGTTATCAGCTCGCACTTTCAGCAACTTGCCATGCAAAAAATTTTAAAACTTATACATGCAAAGGAAGTCTAACCAGCGGCCGACACCGTTAAATGCCCTGCCACAGCAAATTGTGTTCCAATATATTTTCTATTTGTGTCACTGATTAGTGATTCTAGCCCTTATCCCACTCAGTTACATGTTTAAAGAGTTCCATTAATTAAAGTGCCTGAACTGCTCTTTCTCCCATTGTGAGCCTCATGATGTGATTCAGGGGAGGATACATTCTGGATGAATTTGGGGCTGGCCAGTGCTTCAGCCAATTGCCCATTCTTATGGGATCAAAATCCAGAGTAGATACAAGGCCAAAGAAAATGAAAAATTGAGTCTACTATCATGCTAATCCTGTGAGATAGAATGAATTGATTTGCCCTAAAAGCATGTATAGTAACCCAGTGATCTCAATGCTTCTCCCATGTGGTGCAGAAATAATCTTACTCTTCCTATTGACAGAGTGTAACGTCTTTAATTAAGTAAGACTGAGAGGCATGTAATGGTTTAGTGACCTCAGACTGGTGGCTGTTGATCTTTAACCCTGACCCCTGCCTTTTTTCTATTCATGGCAACATTTTAACAGCAGCAAACTCAAAAGTAAACTTGTCTTCTAGTGACATTATAATATGTGTAACTTAGAATGTTTAAATCTAAAGAGTTATTTTCCGACTTTGTGCTTCTGGCGGGGAGCCTCACCTGCCGGCAGCTCATATCAGAAATTTGGGCACGGACTGTGCATGATTTTCTGACCATATAAATTAATGACAGAATCATGCTCTGCGCACTTGAATTTCCAGGTGTGTGCTGTCGGGGGCATGCATAAAGTCAGAAGCAGACTCCTCTAGATTCTGCTGTACATTTTTTATGACAGCCATTGTCTAGCAACTGAATTTGTGTCTTTTACTGAGGAAAAAAAAGCAATAACTATATTTAAATAGAGGAAACACAGAACAATGCATAGCAGGGTGGATTGATACTAGGATATAACCTTGTATAACTTACAAGTGGCACAGGTTGCAGTAAAAACAGAAGTCCAGAGAATATAAGAGAGGAGAATAGACATAGAAAATATTGGATACAGCTAGAAAGTGCAAAATAAATTAGAAAAATTGAGAAGTAGTAGAAATATGTTTTAAGAGAAACAAAGGTATCTTTAAAGAGGACAGATGGGAGTAAATTTTAACCCAGAGCCAGGAAGAAGGCGGGGGTGGGGGGGGGGGATTTCTGACAGGAAACCCGTCTTACGATTTTGACGTAAGGACGTCTTTTCTTTTGTCGGTTTCCTGCCTGACAGGCCAGCCAGATTGATAGGCTGGCCATCAGTCGGACGGGAGAAGAACCAAGAACCGGATGCCAGCAGGTAAGTCTTAGATTAGGGTGGGTGTTGGTCATGGGGGGGGAGTCATCGGGGGTCGTGTGTCATCGGGGGGGGGGGGGGGTCAGGAGTCACCGGGGGTCAGTCATCGGGGGTTAGGAGTCACCGGGGGGGGGGGTCGGAAATTGTGGGGGAGGGGATTGGAGATCGTCGGGGTGGGGGGAGGTCACTGCAGGTAGGCTTGTTGGGCCTGGGGGACGCACTCCTGCTCCTTCGGGCCCACAAGCAATGTGATAAAGGCACTTATCTACTATTTCGGGTCTTCTCGCCTCCTCTCACGTGGCGTGAAGCAGAAGGCCCGGAAATCCGGGCCCCCAGGAGTTAAAAATAAAAACGCTGTAAAAATGGAGACCCGTGGCCTCCTTGAAAGCTTTCACTGACCAACCCGCCTCCTAAGAGCGGGTTGGTCGCCCACCCCTCGTCCCGCCTCCGTTAAAACTGGAAGTGGGCAGGTTGGAGGTGAGTTGGAATCGGGTTTTAGTTGTTTTTACCTTCCCATCCGTTCGTGGGGTTGAAATTTAGGCCATGGACTCAGAGAGGGACGGTGCTAACTCAGGCAGATTATACAAATGAACAGGAGGGGAAAGTGTGAATCATAATTAAAACATTTTGAGGTAAATATTAGCCCCAGTTTTAACCTGGAACGGGATTCAGCCGGGCAATGAGGCAAGTGCCAAACCCCCCCAATCCAACTTTGGTATCATGAGGCCCGGGCTATTTTAACTGTTGAGCCTCGTCTGCATTCCATCAGTCAGCTGCTCACCTGAAACATACGGGAAGCAGCAACTAGCCAGCAGGCGGGAATGGAAGTTCAGATGGCAGGAGGTCACTTGCCAACACCAAAGAGAGGCTCGGCAGCAAGAAGGTAAGTCGCAGGGAGAGGGTTTTGCGATGGTCTCCCAGGAGGGAAGCGGGGGGAGTCTGCGTCAGGAGATGCCTAAACTTACCTTGTGGGGCCCGGAGGAGCACCCCTGCTCCTCCTGCCCCATAGGGAAAGTAAAATAACTTAACTTAAATGGCTTATTCAGATCTGGAATCCTCTTCTTGCTGTCTTCACCTGCTCAGACCAGAGTTAAAATTACAGTCGGGGCCCGATGTCATCGTCATATTTAAAGACGGACCCCGCCGGCTTCAGGTGGGTGCCCTTGTCGTCTGCTCAGAAAAGCAGGTTAAAATTGAAGATGGCGAGATCCAGGTGGGACATCGACAGGTAAGTCACCCAGCCAGTTTTAACCATCCACCCACCCAGGATTAAATTCGCCCTTATACTGTAATGGGGCTACAAGATGTGCATAGACATTTTAAATTTCAGCAGCGGCCTTTGATGCCCATAAGCCACTGGGTGTCTGATCGACACTGAGAAGCATCTTGGGCATTTTTGCTAAATTAAAGATGCTACTAATACAGATTGTTGTTGTGTAAACATGTATCACAAGATAAAATACCAATTTCTTTTTATTGAGAAACAAAGAGAAAGGCCATGTCCCATGACGTGGGACACCACCTAAGGCTGAAAAAGGTAAATTATGAAGAAAGTAGAGAAAAAACTTGCATTTATATAGGGCCTTTCAGACAGGGCCTCGATTAAATGTGTCATCTGACACCTGCAGCAATCAGCACACCTTAGTATTGCACTGACGAATCAGCTTAAGTTACGTGCTCAAGTCGTGTAGTCGGGCTTGAACCCACAAGCTCTGACTCGGATGAGAGTGCTACCACTGAGCCAACCTGAGTATAAGGAAGTAGTGATCAGATGATGACAAGAATAAGACAGAGGGGAAAGGGAAAGAAAATTTTACAAAAAAGCCAGATAACCATCCCAGAACAACCAGCTGTTCCACCTTTCCTGACTTTACAATGACCTTCATGCTGTCAAATCGCCTGTCCAACATCAAGTCATGGATAAATCAACTCTTACTTTAATTAAGTATTGGAAGACCAAAGCCATTGTTTTCAGTTTCAGCTATAAACTCCATTCCCTTGCCGCTGATACCACCCCACTGTCTGATCACTTGCTCAGGCTTAATCTGATCGTGCAAAAAGTTGGCGTCCTATTCTACCCACAGCTGAGCTTCAGACCCCGCATCCTATCCATTACCAACTTTGCTTTTTTCCACCTCCGCAACATTGCCCACCACAACCCCTAAATCAGCCTTTCCGTGACTGAAACCCTTATCCAAACATTTGTCACCTCTAAACTGGTTCCCTTGTTTACTTTTTTGCAAGCCTCCCATCCAGCAACCTCCACAAATTCCAACTTGAACAAAACTATGCTGCATATATCCTGTCTTGTAATACATTCCACGTACCCATTTTCCCTGCCTTTGCTGACCTACATTGGCTCCCCCTGCCTAATGCATTAAATTTCTAATACTGGTCCTCGTCTTTAAATCCCTCCATGGTCTGATCAGACCTAATGTCTGCAGACTCCTCCAGCCTAATATGCCCTTCTGGACTCGACAGTCCTCCGCCCTTTCGTGCATCCTCTTCCTTTCGCCTCACCATTGGCTACTGAGCTTTCAACTCTACTCTCTGTAACTCTCTCCCTAAACCTGTTCACCTCCTCGTTTCTCACTCTGCTTTTAAACCTTCTCAAAGCTCAATTTTTCATTCAAGATTATTAGTCAGTAATCCTAATCCCATTGTGATTGATTTTGTGATAGGACATTCACTTAGCATTAAATCAGGTATTGCATGGACCAGTAGGGACCTAGAACTTGGAGACTTACACTTTGTAGATGATATCTGCCTCATTAATAAAAATATAGAAGACACGCAAAAAAGAATAAACGAATTCACAGACACAGCTAGAAGAGTTGGGTTATATATTAGTGGTGCAAAACCCAGGTCACAAAAGTCAATGTTGACTCTGACAAAGAAATACACCTGGTAAGTGAAGCATTGCAAACTATACATTTTTTCGAGTACTTAGTGTTGCAAGACGATGGTGAAAGCTCAGATCAGAAGATCTAATGGGGCTTTTCAAATGCTTTACTCAATCTGGAAATCAAATGTGCTTGGAGAAGAAACAAAGTTGAGAATTATTAAGAGCAGTCTGCTGGCTGTACTCTTATATGGATCAGAAATGTAGCAGTCCCTCATCTTTCTACTAGGCACTGTACGACCCTCTGGCCTTAACAAGAATAATACCAGAACTGAGAGTTTATAACTATCAGGAAAGACTGACCAGCCTGGGGCTTTTTTCTCTAGAAAAGAGAAGGCTAAGGGGTGATCTAATAGAGGTCTTTAAAATTATGAAGGGGTTTGATAGGGTAGGTGTGGAGAAGATGTTTCCATTTGTGGGGAGTCCAAAACTAGGGGCTGTAAATGTAAGATAGTCACTAATAAATCCAATAAGGAATTCAGGAGAAACTTCTTTACCCAGAGAGTGGTGAGAATGTGGAACTTGTTACCACATGGAGTGGTTGAGGCAAATAGCATAGATGCATTTAAGAGGAAGCTAGATTAGTACATGAGGGAGAAAGGAATAGAAGGATTTGTTGTTGGGGTTAGATGAAGAAGGTGGGAGGAGACTCGTGTGGAACATAAAAACCGGCACAGACCAGTTGGGTTGAATGGTCTGTTTCTGTGCTGTAAATTCTATGTCTATGTCTATGTCAAAATCATCCAAAAGAAGCTCAACAGCTTCCAGTGTAGATGCCCACGACAGCGCTTTAACATCAGATGGTTTAACAAAGTGATGAGTGAAAATGTACTTCAGTGAGCACAGATGCCGCCACTGCCTATAACAGTCCGGAAGAGAAGATGGACCTACACTGGTCACATTCTGAAAATGACCGATGCAAGGATCTCTAAGCCAATATGGAAATGGAAGCCATAAGAGAAAAGAGCTAGAGGTCGATCAAGAGAAGCTCTACTCAACACAATAACAATGAATGCAACTATGCGAGCTGGAGGTAGAAGCCCAAGACAGAATTGGATGACGCCTGAACGGCATAGGAAGAATGATGATGATCCTAACCGCACCCTCCATGGTTCAGCAACCATTCCATTATATTCTGTAAAACACCTTGGGATGCTTTTTATATTAAAGGTGCTATATAAATGTAAGTTGTTGTATGTATGAGGTTAATTATATTCAATGTAATAATTCACATACCATTTAGTTTGAATGGAGGTTAAATGTAGTGGCTATTTAATATTTTCTTTATGTCATGTAAACTGCTTCTCGTCATTCCAGATGTGACAGACTGCCATCTTGAGAACAAGTATCAACTATTAAACTTATGTGGCTATCTCAAACCAATTATCACTTCTGTTGCCAGTAAATCGAAGAGCAAGCATGAACATTGTGCTGTGTGACTCGACAGACACAAAGGGTACGATTTTAACAGTGAAAAGTGGGTGGGTTGGGGGCGGGAGAGCATTCAAAATTGCAACCATTTCAGACCCGCCTCCAACCCGCCCATTTCCGGTTTTCACCGGGATGAGATGAGGGGCGGGCGACCAACCCGCTCCCAGGAGGCGGGTCAGGGCCTTAAAACCTTTCAAGGAGGCTTCGGGCCTCCATTTTCCCACAGTTTCCAATTTCAACCCCAGGGGGCTGGGATTCCCGGGCCTTCCCTTTTACGCCTCGTGGCACAGCCTTTCTGGCACAGCTTATGGGTCAGGAGGAGCAGGAGGGCTTCCCCCAGGCCCAACAAGCCGACCTGCAGTGACCCCCCCCCAATGATTGTGGGCCCCCGATGCCCGATCATGGATCCCCGACCCCAATCACCGACCCCGATTGCGAACCCCCGACCCCGATCCCTGATCCTCCCCCCCAACGATCGCCAATCGCGGACCCCCGAGCCTGATCCCCCCCCCCCCCACCAACGATCACCGATCGCAGACCCCCGACCCCGATCCCCCCCCAAAGATCGCAGACCCCCATGATAACCCCTGATCCCAACACCCCCCTCCAATGACTGACCCCTGATCCTTCCCCCCATGACTGACGACCCTGTGACCCAGTGCCCTAATCCCCCCAACCAAACGATGCCCCCATGCCCACCCATGCCCCCTATGCCCCCCCCCCAATCCATACAAACAAAAACTTGCCTGTACATGTTTTCTCCTTGGCTGGTCACCCGTCCAACTGAGGCCAGCCTGTCAATCAGGCCAGTCAGTCGGCTGGCAAAACAAAAAAAATAAAAGACTCCTTACATCAAAATTGTAAGGATGTCCAGGAAACCCGTACTTCCGGGTTTCCTGTCCACAATTTGACGTCCCCCCACCTCCACCGCCTCCTTCCCGGCCTGGGTCAAAATCATGCCCAAAAGGATTGAATTTTTCACAAAAGATCACAAAGATTTTCTTTCAAATTTGCTGTCATACCATGAATGAGGTGCTATTATAGGAAAGTGTCTGAACACAGCAGTACTGGTGGAGTGTGTGAGTCCTGAGTTGATACCATTGGTATTACACTGAAGTGTGATGGATTCATATTAAAACCCTCATGTATGAGTTATATGTATCCATTTCTTAAGGAGAAAATTCCTTATAGGACCAATTTTAAAAATCAGTTTCAAAGAATTGTGAAATACAAAGAAGAATGCTTGGCATTAGGGCATAAATTTTAGTATCTCAGGACATAGCTTTTCTTGACACAAGTGCATATTATGAATGTGGAGGTTAGCACACCATCCACAATTTACCATTTATTCATTTTAATGGATAGAAAATCATATGGGGCGTGCTGATCTTCGTGCTTGAAGTCCCAATATTATTAAATTATCCCACGCATTCTTGTCATTTGTTAAGACTTTAGGGTAGATAATCTGGCAGCGCGATTGCGCTACCAGAAGTGTATCAGGCAGAACTTGCGCCCGCCACTTTGTTCCTGCCATGACCCCGTCCCAAATCGCGGGGACGGGGTCATTGCCATATTAGGGGCAGCGCCACAGGTGTGCCTATCAGTGGAGCTGCTGGAATTTTGGAGTTGCATCTAGCTACACCATTGAAGGGGGCAAAGGCCTGTTGGGATGAAGACTCCGATAATTCGACTGACCGTCTTTCTTCCTCCCTCGCTGGTAGGCCCAAAATAAAATGGCAGTCACTCCGTCTGGGGTGCGATCCTTCCTGGGATGGGGCTCACTTGCCGTCCAGAACGGTACCTATGCCTGCTTTCTGCATGCTGTATGTACCGCTGGGCCTAATGGCAGCATATCTGGCATGATTCCTGGGGTGTGTGAGAGCACCCCAAACCTGAAATCAGAAAGGAGGAGTCCAAGCAGAATTAGTTGTGGCCGCATTCATGGGGCAGAAGTGCCTTACAGACAGGATGGAGTGGGATTTGTGAGCTTTTCAATATTTCTGTTTAGACAATGAATGCTGATGATGTCATCATGGTTTGACCTTGTTGCTAAGCTTGAGTGTTTGAAGGAGCTGAAATAACACACTCAGTCAATGCTGAATCAGCCCATGGATTTAAGACCGTTGGGGTGATTTTCATCTCACTACTGCCCCGATTTTCAACATAAATGGATCAGTAGCAGGATAAAAAAAATTTAAAAAATAAATCTCCTGCTGAAATCACTTCGGAGGCCTGCCCACCTCGATTTTCAAGCAGGCTTTGTAATGGGTGGCCAGCGCTCCCATCACAAAACAGGCAGGTGCCTACTTAAATATTTAAATCAGGATCCCACACCAGTTGTAGAACCCGAACACAGTTTTCAGGTACCAATTGGTGAAGCATGCGCCATCCATTGTGGTACTGGATGTAGAATGGCCACATCAGCAGCCCTTAAAGGGACTGGTGCAGGCCACTCCAAAAACAAAGCAGAAACCATACTGCCACTGATTTTTGTACAGCCAGGTGAAGCACGAATGCATCTCCTAGCCCAGAAAAATCTTCCCACCCACTGGCCACTCAGTGCCTCCTTCCGCACGATGCTCCCCCCCCCCCGTGTTTAATTTCCATTTAACTTCTACAGAGGAGACACCGATTTCCCATCTCCACCCCCACCCCCGTTCCCCCAATCAGAGAGCTGATGTCAGCAGCTCACTGATCCAATTCAAATGAGGCTTCACCATGAAAATATTTGGGCCTCCCACTAGTATGATCGGGTAGACCTCCCACTCTGTCCTCCAACCACCCGCCCGATGTGTGCTGCAGTTGAATACCGGCCCCTGGATCTCTCCTACTGACAATTCAGCCCCTTATGGCTCGAATGATATCAGCTCTTAAATTTAAAGAACAAAATTGTAAAACAGAAGAAATAAATGCAAATTCAAAACATAAATCTTTGTACTTGTTGGATCCATAAAGGGGATTCTGATTTTGAGACATCTTCTTTAAGTGATATTGCTGCTGCGTGGAAAGGTTTTTGACTGTGGCAGCTGACAGTAATTTATCACGTTTTACTGTGGCTACAGTTTATTTTGAAGCTGAGAACTTAGCGAAGCTATTTTTTTTACAGTTTGTGATTTCAAAAGAAATGAGTTGAGCTGTATAGTTTAATGGAAGAACGCGGCATGGTCTATCCCACTTAAACTGGCAAAGTGCTTATTCCTGTTAAGTATTCAGTTTTTGTTTAAAGGAAGCCAACACGTTCCTCTATTCATTTCTGTCAAAACCTGTTGTGCTAAGTGTACAATAATAATAGTCATTTTCTGTTAAGTGTGGAGTTTTGCAGTCCATTAGTTCCGCTGCTACACTGGACTAACATCCAGTAAAGATAAGTGTAATGCTAAATCATAAGTAGTATGAACAAGTGAGAAAAATCAGTTATATTGTATTCTTAACAAGAGCACATTGTAGTTCATACATCAGTGTTTGAGGGTTAGAGGAATGGAACAAGTATTCAACTGGATGGTACAGTGTATCACAGAAACTGCTCCACTAGTCCAGTTTCGGGGCATATTTTCCTCTGTTGGCTGTTTTTTAGTGAAAGGTTAGGCACAAATGTAAGGAACTATTTCCTTTTTGTTCATTCTCGGGATGTGAATGACACTAGTAAAGCCACCATTATTGCCCATTCCTAGTTACCCTGAGAAGGTGATGGTGGGCTTTCGAGAACTTCTGCAGTCCATGTGATGATGATCGCACATTGGTGTTTGGTAGGAAATTCCAGGATTTTAACCCAGTGACGATAAAAGAATGGTGTTATATGTACAAGTCAGGATAGTATGTGACTTGAAGGGGAACTTGCAGATAAGAGCTTTCCCATGATGGTAATGCTCTTGTTCTTCACAGTGGTAGAAATGCATAGAAGTTACAACACAGAAATAGGACATTTGGCCCAATCAGTTCATGTCAGCATTTACCCTTCATGCACGCAAATAGTTCTAATCACATTTACCCACCCCCTTTCCCATATCCCGTCAACCACTTTTCCTTCATCCCCCTAGCCAATCTAACCTTGAAAGTTGACATAGTTTCTGCCTCAACCACTAACCCTGGAAGTGAATTGCACAGCTCACAACTCATTGTAGAAAAATGTTTCCCCTGCCCTCTGTTCTAAATCTCTTACAATTCATCTTGTACCTATGGCCCCTCGTACTTGATCCCTCAACTACTGGAAACAGTCTGCTTCTATCTACCCTGTCCCATCCTATTATAATTTTAAACGCTTCTATTACGTCGCCTCATAATCTGCATTGTTCTAGCGAAAAAAAATTGCTGTCGAAGTAAGCATGGCTCCAGTGCATCCTGTAGATAGTATGGACTTTCCTCATTGCTTTGTCCTGGATGTTTTCGAGCATCTTTTAATTGTTTCCATTTGTACTCCCCGTTTACACTTAAAACGGCAAACAGAGCAAAATATAGCCCATTAAGTTATATATTGGAAGTCTGAACCAGAAAAGACTGCAGTAGTATTCTTTCACTTTACACTATCATCAACATACGAGAACTTGATTCTTTAGTGAGTAAGCCTCAAACTGGTTCATATTAAGCAAATCCATAATTATATTGAGAAGTGGCCATCATACTTTGTCACACATTTCTGTGTCATGCTTAATAACAAGAAGATATTAAACAGAAAAGAAAGCCAATAATTTCCTGTTGGTTCAGAGAAACTTATCCAGCAACTGAAAATACCCTCTAATTGACCTCAGGATATACCTGTTTACAGCAATTAGACTAGCGATATGGCAGTTTATGCACAATTCCACTATAGCAACAGAATAATCATTTGTGCATTACATGGTATAATGCTCCTGCTCTAATAAAACAGCATGGCCTAGAAGTTGGATCTGATGGGCGCACGGCATGCCTGAGTTAATTCCATGGTAGGTATGCGCCACCCACCATATTTGTAGAATTGCCATGTAGTCATCCAGGACGTCTGCCTGAAACAGGCGTTAGGTCCATTACCGATGTAAATCAGGGGCCTTGTGCCTATTTCAAGCCCGTTTCCGATAATGGATCAGGCTGCGGTCAGTTTTCTCAGACAAACAGCAGCCAAACCTGTGATCTTTAAAGGAACCACTGGAAGGTAAATAAAATGTTTTACTTGCCTGAATGTGGATCCAACAGGAGCCGAAATGCACTGCTAGCACCACTCGCCTCCTCCCAATCTCCTGCCCCCCTCCCTCCCCACCGATTCACGAAAGGCCCGATGCCAACGTCCCCGCTGGCTGATCTTCAACCTACGCACTGCTTCTTGGTGCATGACTGGCATCCCCAGCAGTCCAATTGCGTTCCAGTGATGCAAGAGGACCAATTTCATATGTGTTTGCCAGTGAGTTTGTGCCCAAAGTCGGGTGCGAACCAATTTCTAGGCCCATTGCCTCAGACTTACTGTGAACAACACCACGGGGCATCTATTGGTAGAGGGGTAAATGTTAAAGTGGTGCCAGTGACACTGCATTTGGCTTGCTTTACTGTATTTATAATGTAAAAGTGAGTACTAAGGAAGAGCAGCATTGCCAGAGGTCCTTCAGATGAGATGTTAAACTAACCCCCATCTCCCTGTTCAAGTAGATGTTAAAGATCTCATGGCATTATTTGATGAAGAGCAAGGATTTCTTCTGGTATCCTGGCCATCATTCTTTCTTCAACCAATACCACCAAAAAAAAGATTAACTAGTTATTCATATCATAGCTGTTCGTGGCATTTTGTGTGCAAAATAGTTGTTGCACTCCCATAGCAGCAGTGACCGCACTTGAAAATAACTCATTGGATATGAAGCGCTTTAGAACATAGTGAGTTGTGGTAATTGTAAGTTCATTCTTTCTTCAACTGAAAGACATCCAGTCATGGTAACTATCAGATAAATATATACAGAAGAAACAGTGGTTTGGAGTACTCTGTGTCAAAAGTTCTAGAAAGTTATTACCTTAGAATTCTTTTTTTGCCTTTTTTTAGTCACTGATTGGATTCTCAGGACATGGGCCATGTGTACCAGGTTTTTTTTCTGGTATGTCTTATCTTGTGCTGATGAGGTTTTTCTTTATTATTGTCTAAATTCAAGTTATCTATGTGTATTGGCATTATTTCTATGATTTCAATCTGTGAGTATATCCACCAATGATTGAACATCTTTTTCTAACTCTCCAAGCTAATGAGATTTAAACCAGTGAGTAAGAAAAATAAATACAATTAGGAATTGAATTGCCTGGAGTTTGGGACTGGATGGCCTGCCCTCAGAGGCTGCATGTGGCTGTAGTTTGTATTAAGGCATTGTCACATGTAAGTTGAAAGGCATCTTTTGGGGAGTGCCATAGATGTTCATCTACAGTAGGTGACTTTCACCTGGATTACATTTATATTTCCCCATATAAAGGACTCAAGCCTGCTATGTGAATGGTAATTTGATGAATTTGCGTTCCTAATGAGGAGCTTCCATGTTCTAAAGTGCATATCAAGAATTCGGGTGTTGACCACTCACAGTTTAACATCTATAATGGATAGAAAATCATGGGGGATACACATCCGAATTCTCAATATGCATTCCCAGCAGGGGAAGCTCCTTGCTAGGTGTGTGAATTCATAAAATTTCCTAGTAGAGTAATGTAAGGATAAAATTTACAAATTTGCATTCCCAATTCAGGCCTTTGCAAGACAGCAGAATATATTGGGAATTTGGGCATGGAGTTCAGAAGGTACTGCAGAATTTTCTGTTCATTAAAATCCTGTGGGGCAGCGTAAAATGTTCTGCTCCAGAAGCACAAACTCATGTAAATCCATCTGGTAAGCACCACGGTTTGGGTCAGGACATTTGACCTTTGGCTCAGCAGTTCAATTCCTTGCTTCATCTTCTGAAAGCTACTCTAATATTATTATTAGAAACTGCAATTTGTTAAATTGATTGTATGATCATGTTGATTGGGTGAGATGAAGTAAGGTAGAAGGAGGCTTATATGGAGCATAAACACCAACATAGACCTGTTGGGCCAAATGGCCTGATTCTATGCTGTAAAATTCTATGTAATTCTATGTAATCACATCATCTGATCCACTATTTAATTATTCAACTGCTTGATAAGATGGATTCTAACAAAAGATAGTAGTTAGTGTTCCACTTTTGCCCAAGTGACCAGCTTCTCTAATTGCTGTGACTTTCTCCCCTTATTCTTTAACACAACTTTTAATGCATCAATAGCCAAACCTCATTAAGGTGATCATCAAGGGTTAGAATTTCTGCCCATTGGACAGAAGTAGATGGAAAATCTAACACAAGTAATTGGGTCCACTTTTCCTGTGTATTGTGCCAGGGATTGCTTATTTTCTGGGCACAACCCACAGGAAATAGGGGTGGAGACCTATGATGTTAGTTCTCTGCCCCTTAATATTATCTGGGAGGGGGTTGAGCCCGAATATCTACAAAAGATGCAGGGAAAGCATGCCCGTTTAAATGAGGGGGCATTCCTGGCTCTGCCACCCTAATTTTTCTCAAGGCTCGATGGAAAAGCATCCAGATGTAAGGGCACCCAATCAAATAAAGCAGTGGTCTTAGTACCGACCTCTGGGGAACACCACTGGAAACCTTCCTCCAGTCCGAGAAACAACCGTTCACCATTACTCCCTGTTTCCTGTCATTTAGTCAATTTCGTTTCCAAGTGCCACCGCCCCTTTTATTTTGCTGACAAGCCTACTACGTGGCACTTTATCAAACGCTTTTTGCAAGTCTATATACACCACATCAACTGCATTGCTCATCAACCCTCTTTGTTACCTCATCAAAAAACTCAATCAAGTTAGTTAAACGTGATTTTCCTTTAACAAATCCGTGCTGGCGTTCCTTTATTAATCCACACTTGTCCAAGTGACTATTAATTTTGTCATGGATTATCATTTCTAAAAGCTTTCCCACCACTGAGGTTAAACTGACTGGCCTGTAGTTGCTGGATTATCCTTACACCCTTTTTTGAACAAGAGTGTAACATTTGCAATTCTCCAGTCCTCCGGCACCACTCCCATATTTGAGGAGGATTGGAAGATTATGGCCACCTCTGCAATTTCCACCCTTACTTCCCTCAGCAAACTAGGATGCATCCCATCCAGACCGGGTGACTTATCTACTTTAAGTACAGCTAGTATAAATATGAAAATACACATCAGATGCCAGTGCTTTACAGAATGATGCCAACCACTAAAGCCATAAATACTGCAGATGTGAGTGAGTTTTTTGGCAATGAAACAACATGTTTAGTTGAAGCCACAGGTTTCCATTATCTATTATATTTCAATGGGTGTAGCAAGTAAGTTTTAAAAGGTACGTTGTACAGATTTTATTTTATGCTAGTTTGTTAATGTTTTCAGATGTACTTGAGAAGATAGATGTCATGCAGGGTATGCTGACCTCTGTGCCCAAATTCCTGATATGCACTCCCAGCATACGAAGCTCTGAGCTGGCACTGTGAATTCGTAGTCTACCCTACTTTGTTTAACTGACTGATATAGATGGTAAGGCCATGGTCGGCGTTTTGGCTTGCGTGATCGTGTTTTTTTGCTGTATTTAACAGCCACATGCATTACTGTATTATCATTGAAAATTAAGAATAGGGAATGACCTGAGCAAGAAAATGCCACTCAACTGATTAAGCTCACTTTATTCATAGTCCATGTATGATCATTCCATTGTGAACTTCCCCTCCTCCCTACTACTCGTCGATCCCTTACTTTAAGAAACTAAGTTCCTTCTGATACTTCCCTATTATTATAACATTCACAATTCCCCTTTTCAAAAGATATCAACTACCTTCTCTGGGAGTCTGTTCTACATGTCAAATATCTTGCGGGAGGTAGTTTTTTTTCCTATCTCTAATTAATTACTCATGGGAATCATAAGCCATTATGCAAAAACTACCACTTTGGACTCCACAGCTACTGTATAGATTGTGTTAATAATTATACAGCATTTTGCTGTCGATCCTATTTTTGCCTTTGTTATTAAAACTAATTTTTAAGTTCAACAGCCTTTTTGTGTTCAACAAGGTGAGGATGTTTGTGCTGGGCAATGGAACTTTTTGCAATTCAGGCATCCTGTGTCAGCGTCAAGTACTTATACATCAGTTATATCACAGCCAGATGTAGAACTGCTTATACTCTCTCTTCCCCCAACAGCATACCTCAGTCCCAGACTCAGGAAAAACCCTTATTTTACCAGTATTGAGTGTTTTTTCCATCTCCCATACTGTGGCCTCTCTGAATGAGATTGCCAATTAATGTTAAATTAGGAGCGGTTTTGTGCCCATTGGGAACTGAATCGAGACCGCCAAACTCATTTCACATGGTACCCTTTCAGCCAGAAGATAGAGGAGACTTCCATCCCATTTTGGATTTGAAAACAGGTACCAAAGTTGAAAGGTCAGTGTCTAACCCACTGAACCACCTAGTTTCCCTCAATTCCCTTCTTAATTCCATGGAATTTTCATTCAACAATATTGACAGGGTTCTCAGGGCCCCCTCTGTCACTAAAAAGTGATTCATGTGAGAGAAGAAAAGCTGGATAATGTAATTTAACATTTGCTCTGAGAGAAAATTTAAACAAGTTTATAATATGCTCACTAAATTCTTAGCAGTCATTGTATCTTTTTGTGTCTTGATAGCTCCAGCTATTAAAGACCCTCCTGGAATTCGAATGACTGTGCTTGTACTGTGCTGTAGAGTATAATTGTATTTGCCATCTCAAATTAAATATTATTTACCATGCCCTCGGTGATTTGAAAATTATTAGAGATTTATTTCAGTGTATTAAAATTACAGCTGAATGTCTGCTCGGCACTGAACTCACACAAAAGAATAGTACGGTTCATATTGCTTGTTTATGGCTGAGTGCACACAAATTTATTCAATAAGTTATTGCCTGTCTATAAGCAGAAGTAAGTTTCTGTTTCTCCGATAACCGCAAAACAATGTTTTAATTTTGCTCTTTATCTAGCTGAAGTAATAATAAAAAAAATACAAGCATAACATCCAGACGATTCAGTTAACTTTAGAAAGCAATGACCTGTCATTAAGATTGTTTTTGTTAGAAAACATTTTTTTGTTATTTCGAACCCACCATTTAAGGTACTCTAAAATAGATTTTAAATGCTGTGTAAATCAATGTACAGTCACTTTTTGTGATTGCTAAGCATTTGTTTGCTGTTCAACTGGAATGTGACCAATGTTTTAAAAACTGTTATTCGATGTTAATGTTATTTCTTGGGCAATATACAGTGTTATGAGAATGTGTTCGTAAAGCTTAGTTTATTCACATTTACTCTTATATGCATTGATTTTTATGAAACATGTAAAGACACTGCTGGTGCTGTAGCTGTTCCATTTCCTTTTTACGAGTCTGTTCAAATAGACCATTGTGAAGAGTAAATAAATTACGCACTGCTTTGTTGGCTTTTTGCAGCAGCAGGCACAGTTCCAAGCAGCTGCTTTATTATAGATGCAGACCCAGCTGAACACAAAACAGGCAGCAGGCCGCACACTTCAAGGTCAAAGGTTTACAAACTGATGGCCTCATGCATCACTGAAAAGTTTTGTTAGCTATACACCTACATGTCTTCTGCATGAGATTTGCTTGTCTGTCAGCAGCTCAGGCTCGACAGCTGAAATTCTTGGGGGGAAATAAAGATAAAGAAAGAATGATCATGACCAAAAAAAAAGTTTGTGTGTTTGTTCACATTTTCCAAACCTACGTATTCACTTGTGATATTTACTGCGAGTGAAAACAAAAGCCCTTCATGTGGAATTTGATAGCAGCCCATGGTTCACTTTTAGTGCACTGTGGTATTTGATATCAGCATGACAAAGCATTCTACAGCACTGTACTGTATACAGTTTAAGTGTATGCTTGCGGTGTGTTTTTCTAAGTTCAGACATTTTGAATATTTACATGTGAGTTGACACATACAATTATTGCAAAATATAAGCTTTCTATTTAAAAGAGTGATAGCGAACATAACAGCCTGGAAATTATTGTGAGCAATGTCAGTGTGCAAACATTTAATATCTAATCCGTGTCTTTGCTATTTTAACGGAGCATTAACCCATTTAAAATAAACAGATTAATGCGTCTCTTAAAATAGCAGAGAGTGAAATTTGATACAAGCACGTTAAGCATTCGTACAATAACATCACCCACAAGGGGTAATCTTAAAAGTCTGAATTGCTGGCAGGCAGCCTCATCTGATGGCAGCATAGACACATAAAGCTACTCCTATAGTGTCAAGCAAAATGGTGAAGCAAATCATCTGTTGATAAAAGTAATTAGTAGTGAATAGACTTCTCACAAAATCATTCGTTCCAGTGCAAGCTGCAACAGAACTTTGTCCAATTTTTATCACCTGCAAAAAAATGTTTCTTACTTAATGTGGCAACTAAGGCTGTTACAATAAAACCACGGGACTTAATTTGGCAGTTAATCTACAACAGTTTTCAGCTAAAAGAGAACCAGGCCTAACCTGACTACAGTGCTCAATAATACATGGCTGTCTTCATATTATTGTTCTCACTTACTAAAGTAGTGGTTAGGACAAAAACTATATGATACAAGCCTTGCTTTCAATGGAGATAATAAACCAGGAGGTTAAACTAACAAACTTAGTATGATGTATGGAAAAAAAATCCATGAATTGAATTGTAAACAATACCAACAGCAGGTGCTGTCCCAAATTTGTTCCAGATGGAATTATTTGTTTTGTAGCAAAGTTTTTGAAACTTCATTGTGTAAGTTAAGACTTTATTGTGCAGGCTAAATGAAGGCTACCCCAGGCAAAGTTTGCTGCAACAGGTGTTTTGCAAGACCACTTACACCTAATACTTTGATGTGATTGGTGGATTACAGAAGTCACCTGCAGAACAGGATGAACAGAAAAAATGGGAGAACTTGAGTGTTTCAAGAAGCTGTTTACTCTATGATTTAGAGTAATTAAAGGGAGACTAAGTACTTTTTAAAAGTACTTCAACTACTTAAAACTTTCATTGAGTTTTGTGTAATATTAGAACCTCTTTCTCTTTTTTGCTAATCAAAACTTTTGAACATTGGTAGAAGTTGTAAATTGCACACTTTATGTTACAGTTACACTAGGACCGTGAAATTACTTTGTGGGATACTAGCAGCCAAAGGAATAACGCATTCTTCTGAAATTTCTGTCCACCATTTTAGCATTAACCCATTTATTTTAAATAGGTAACACCCTCACTAAAATAGTGGAAAGAAGAATTTCAGGAGAATGAGTTATTTATTCGGATGCAGATATCCCACAGAGCAACTTCAGATTCAAGGATCTGAACAACACTTGCTTAAGTATTGTTTCTCAAAACTAATTTTATTCACCCAACATTTAAGCTGTATTTTAGAACTTTTTTACCCTTGAAACTTCTTTGTGTAAGTTAAGACTTTATTGTGCAGGCTAAATGAAGGCTACCCCAGGCAAAGCAGCATACTATCCAAAGCCATTTGGATAGTATGCTGCTACCATAGCAGTAATCCTGGTATTAAAACATCAGGTAAGTGTGGAATTTATTTTGGTCAATGTTGTTTGTAGAGTTCAAAACAAATAATAATTACTGTCAGAAGAACAAATCTGTAATCATTACGAGCTTTAGGTTTAGTGTCAGGATGAAAACAGAATTTTGTGAATGGGAGTGTGGGTACAAACAAATTTATTCACAGGAGCTGCTAAACATGTAAGGGGGGAAATTACTGTCAGTGATATTATTGTATAAACATTAGATGGACTTGAACCAAGTTTTTTTTCTTTGCCTCTGTTAAAATAACAAAGATAAATTTGGCACAAGCGCATTAAACATTTGTACATCACCGAGAGTAATTTCTATCCAATAATTTAATATATTTAATGTCTGGATGGAATGAAGGGAGGAATAGCTTTGGTTTAAGGTTTGGCTCCTGTCATTTGTTAGCTATTGATATTTAGCAGTAAGTCTAGAAAATTGTTGGGGGCGCTGAGGTGGAATTATAATGAATGGGGGGAAAGGTGATCAAGTTAACCAATCGTTGATATTGTTGTCGGAACTTAACACCAGCAAACTTCCCAAGTTAGGGAAAAGGCACACATACGATCCCACAGTGGCCAGTTGCAGCTTCACAAGCTACATTGCTTGTCCCTAAACTCAAATATACTAGAACTGAACCTTTGATCCCAGAATAGCTTACCAGAACCAGCCACAGGGCACGAGCTGCTATCTACAGAACCTCCATGTCAGTTATGGTGGAATCAGCCCCATTTGTCTTAGTCCGTCAATCCTGCATAATCCGATATCTGTTGTAGTGGGAGATGGGAGAGGGGTTCCATGCTTCAAAGGCTCTGAGTCCATTTTGGAAGAGCACAAGGATGGTCATCAGCGGAAGAAGATACTGGCCAACCCCAATTTGGAGCATGATTTTAATGTGAAGATTCTATTATCTTGATTGCCTTCTGCTGTAAATTCTATAATTAGTGTCTTACAAAGACAAGGTTTTACTGGCTCCCAATGTGACACTTTTGTTGTGAAAATGTAAAAAGTTCATAAACTGCTCTCTACAATGCATTAACTAGATAGGGTCTTGAAAGACCATCTTCATTGTCTGTTTACCATTGCAGGTCCAAGGTAAGACTGGTAAGGCTGCCCCAGTATGAGCTTCCAATTTTCATCCACTCTGCAAAAATAAATTGTGCACTAGACACAGCTCTGTTTCTCACAGAGAATATCCTATATAACTGAACTGAATGGAGATCAATCAGCAAAGCCATCCTTCTCTATCCAGGACCACTGGCGTGACTTTTAACATTAAGCCACAATTATGGAACGTTCATATAGCATGCCAAAAAGCTGTTTTCTATCCATATTGAGAAAACGACCCAAGTATAAGCAGACGTGACAAACATGACTTTGTTTCAGGGGAGACCCCTGTAAATGTATCTCTTTTCTACCTAGTGACATTTTTTGTTACAAAAGTATTCTCACCCCAAGGTAGCTTTGCTATATTCCCAAGTCACAAAGCCATTCCAAAAGAGTTCTATTCGCACTGTGATATAATCTGCTGCTGCTCAGAAAAAAAAGCAGTACTGTAGACCTTCCGTAGCTCTGAGGAACCTGACTAAGATTCTAAAAAGGGACTGGTCATGCTACCTATCATTATCCAGGCATTTGTTTGGTGTTTTCGTCTGAAGAAAAGTATTTGCTTCTGTATCACCATCAGGGAGACTGTATTTGCTAAGTATGTATCCATCAGGGTGAGACCTTGGATGTTTCTAAAGGTTCAGGTGACAAACAGATTTATCAAAACCAAATGCTGCTCTTTGGTTAAACTTCAATCCTCAGTCTTTACAAATGACCGTGATAATAATCCCACACGTGTTCCTGAGGGTAGAGCTCACCTCCAGCCAGTCTAAGCCTAATGAGCATTGGACCTTATAATGAACCTAGAGAGGTCCCAAACAAAATCCACAAGGATATTAGTTTTGTACAGGCCAGGTTCCAGGCTATCTCAATGTATCGTGACTGGTTAGACTGACATTTCCTCAACAGAAGCTTGTCATTAGTGGAAGGACAGAGCCAATGTGCTGACACGTGTCAAAGTAAAACAAAACCATAAGGGTTCTTGTCTCATGACTGTCGCGTTAGCGCTTAAAAATGGAGCAGTAGCAGAACGAAAATTAAGCAGTTAGACGTGCCGATTTATTACTGAATTGATGTGCATTCTGATTTTTGGACAAACTTGTATCCTGGCAGCCAGAATCCCTGCTGAGAAATAATGTGTTTTAGAGTTAATAGGCCCACGACAACATACCTACAGTTCTCTGAGGAGCAGTGCATAGGGAGGCTGCACTTTAGGGAGGCTGTCACAGAGTTGTGTCACCTCCTGCAACATAACCTGTAACCAGCTGCCAAGCTAGAACAGCACTGTCTGTTGCAGTCAAGGTCACTGCAACCTTGAACTTCATTGCCTCTGGCTTCTTCCAGGCTGCCATAGGGAATATTAGTAGCATCAGCCAGTCTGCAGTCCATGCTTGCGTTAAGCAAATGACCGATGCTTTGTTTGCTAGAGCAAGCACATTCATCACTTTCCTCCTGGATATCCAGAAGGCACAGGATGACACTCTGGGATTTGCACAGATTGCAGGATTTCCCCAAGCCCAGGGCACTTATATCACCCTGCAGGCTGCTTCACATGACCCAACCACCTTCATGAAAGGTAAGGGCTTCCACTCCATTAATGTTCAACTGGTGAGTGATCACCAGCAAAGCATCATGCATCATGCTTTCCTGGCAGCTACCATGAACCTTATATATTGTATCAATCCTCCATCCCCCTACTTTTTGCCCATGCACAACAAGTGAGAGGCTGACTGTTTGGAGACAAGAGGTGTCCCCTGCAAACTTAATTTATGACTCCTCCTAGAAACCCATGCTCAGCTGCAGAACTGCGTACAATCAGATCCATTGGTCGAACTACACTTCACTTCAGATGCCAAGACAGGTCTGGTGGCTTCCTGCAGTACAGCCCAGAAAAAGTGTCCCATATGATCGTGATTTGCTCTGCAATGGTGACAACACATGGAGCCACTATTGGAGGAGGACCTACAGCTTGACAGGGAAGAGGACACTGATGATATAGAGGATGGCGAGGAAGTGGGAGCCAGAGCTTTTTGGCAGCAGTTCATTGAAGAGCGCTTCCGCTGAACAATCCCTGGTCTCCTGCATTAACAGTCATCCACAATATCTCCCCGACCTTCCAACCTCAAATAAACTGCATTCACCCAAGACCGACATTGATATCCATGTTGACTAACATTTTAGGGTCACCAGCTACTACAGAAACACTCTCTGTACACAAAAAAATTCAAAAAGCATTCTGATTTTATTGGCTTACGGAAATCCCTAAACACTAATTATCACCCTGGTGTGAGCCCCCAGTGCATGTCTTAAGTGCCGTCTTACCTACTGTAGTGCTTAGAATCATAGAATCATAGAAGTTACAACATGGAAACAGGCCCTTCGGCCCAACATGTCCATGTCGCCCAGTTTATACCACTAAGCTAGTCCCAATTGCCTGCACTTGGCCCATATCCCTCTATACCCACCTTACCCATGTAACTGTCCAAATGCTTTTTAAAAGACAAAATTGTACCCGCCTCTACTACTGCCTCTGGCAGCTCGTTCCAGACACTCACCACCCTTTGAGTGAAAAAATTGCCCCTCTGGACCCTTTTGTATCTCTCCCCTCTCACCTTAAATCTATGCCCCCTCGTTATAGACTCCCCTACCTTTGGGAAAAGATTTTGACTATCGACCTTATCTATGCCCCTCATTATTTTATAGACTTCTATAAGATCACCCCTTAACCTCCTACTCTCCAGGGAAAAAAGTCCCAGTCTGTCTAACCTCTCCCTGTAAGTCAAACCATCAAGTCCCGGTAGCATCCTAGTAAATCTTTTCTGCACTCTTTCTAGTTTAATAATATCCTTTCTATAATAGGGTGACCAGAACTGTACACAGTACTCCAAGTGTGGCCTCACCAATGCCCTGTACAACTTCAACAAGACATCCCAACTCCTGCATTCAATGTTCTGACCAATGAAACCAAGCATGCCGAATGCCTTCTTCACCACCCTATCCACCTGTGACTCCACTTTCAAGGAGCTATGAATCTGTACTCCTAGATCTCTTTGTTCTATAACTCTCCCCAACACCCTACCATTAACGGAGTAGGTCCTGGCCCGATTCGATCTACCAAAATGCATCACCTCACATTTATCTAAATTAAACTCCATCTGCCATTCATCGGCCCACTGGCCCAATTTATCAAGATCCCGTTGCAATCCTAGATAACCTTCTTCACTGTCCACAATGCCACCAATCTTGGTGTCATCTGCAAACTTACTAACCATGCCTCCTAAATTCTCATCCAAATCATTAATATAAATAACAAATAACAGCGGACCCAGCACCGATCCCTGAGGCACACCGCTGGACACAGGCATCCAGTTTGAAAAACAACCCTCTACAACCACCCTCTGTCTTCTGTCGTCAAGCCAATTTTGTATCCAATTGGCTACCTCACCTTGGATCCCATGAGATTTAACCTTATGTAACAACCTACCATGCGGTACCTTGTCAAATGCTTTGCTGAAGTCCATGTAGACCACGTCTACTGCACAGCCCTCATCTATCTTCTTGGTTACCCCTTCAAAAAACTCAATCAAATTCGTGAGACATGATTTTCCTCTCACAAAACCATGCTGACTGTTCCTAATTAGTCCCTGCCTCTCCAAATGCCTGTAGATTCTGTCCCTCAGAATACCCTCTAACAACTTACCCACTACAGATGTCAGGCTCACTGGTCTGTAGTTCCCAGGCTTTTCCCTGCCGCCCTTCTTAAACAAAGGCACAACATTTGCTACCCTCCAATCTTCAGGCACCTCACCTGTAGCGGTGGATGATTCAAATATCTCTGCTAGGGGACCCGCAATTTCCTCCCTAACCTCCCATAACGTCCTGGGATACATTTCATCAGGTCCCGGAGATTTATCTACCTTGATGCGCGTTAAGACTTCCAGCACCTCCCTCTCTGTAATATGTACACTCCTCAAGACATCACTATTTATTTCCCCAAGTTCCCTAACATCCATGCCTTTCTCAACCGTAAATACCGATGTGAAATATTCATTCAGGATCTCACCCATTTCTTGTGGTTCCGCACATAGATGACCTTGTTGATCCTTAAGAGGCCCTACTCTCTCCCTCGTTACCCTTTTGCCCTTTATGTATTTGTAGAAGCTCTTTGGATTCACCTTTGCCTGATCTGCCAAAGCAATCTCATATCCCCTTTTTGCCCTCCTGATTTCTATGAGGTGTTCCCCTAGTTGCCGCAATGTGAGAGTTGCGACAGTGCTGTGGCTCATTCAAGGGCTCATGAGATGCTCTTAGTCAGGATCTCTAGGAGCCCATGCCAGAGAGGGCTTGGCTGCTGACTGCAGCAACTCAGTGTCTGCCAGGGTAGTCCAGCCCATCTGACTTTCTGACACCATGCACTGATACAGGGGTGTACAGGGTCGAGAAGTGTTGTTATCATGAGAGATGACATTGTGTTCCTTTCTCATTGCACGACTGCCCATGCTATCAAGCTACAGATCAGGAAATCTTTTGATTCTAGGAGATCCATGTTCCAAATGAAGCCCCTATCCATTCACTCCCCTAGCCTGTCCATGGCAAAGGATATGCTGAGTCCAGACCCTGCATGGTCCCAGTATGAGCAAGCCTGAGAGATGCTATTAATGGTATCACAGGCTCTTGCAGGGTTGGGGGGCTCAGTTGCAGCATCCATTGAGTTGACTACAAGCTACGTGGTTCACTGCAGAATGTTAATGCCATGTGCAAGAACCCCACAAAAGTTGGTAAAGGATTCTGCCATACTCCCCAAAATGTTCTGGAATCTTCCTGGCAGGCAGTCCAATGCATTCAGCAATCACTGGTGCACTGAAACCATCTTTCTTTTAAAGGCTGGGCTCCTAAAGTGTGCACCTGTGTCATCTTCAGCAGAGGTAGGAGATGAGCTGCCCCTCTGGTGAGTTTTTTCCTGGGCCGTTCTTGTGACCACCACCTGCTCATTTGTGCTTGGTGAATCCTTCCAACTCACTAAGCCACGTGGGGTGAAGTTTTCTGTGTTGGTGCTTGGAAGGGTCAGAGCGAGGAGTTGTACAACTTCTGGAGGGTTCTCCTCTGTCTGGTTAGAGCAACTGACTCATCTGACTGACCTAGAAAAAGAACTGAACTCCCCCCACCGACCCCACAGAAGCCAATGACACCAATAATAACATCTCTCAGGGATGTTAATACTGGGTCCATGCAGGTTCTGGGATCAACTATCTCCTGCCTTGGACAGGCTGGGAGACCGAATGGATAGATCACAGATGTCCTACAGTCTGCTGGTTGACTTCCTCTTATTGCCTGTAAGAAGAGTGGAAGTTGGTTAATATGTTTCTAGGCAAGGGCTTTCAACATGTGTGAGACAGCTTAGCATAGTGTGTATGATGACAGGAAGAAGCAGCAAGTGAGGCCAAGAGGGAGAAATTGTTATGAGAGATGTAGTAGCTTTTGAGGATGTGAGTGCAGGCAGAAAGGAGGTGCAGTTAAGTCTTCCCTGTTGACTTATAGAAAGCCATGGCAAGGAGGGAAAGGAAGTATTAATAATGCTGATGCAAGGGTATGGGCCTGCAGGGCTGTAGAGAGTATCAGTGAAGGGGAGTCTTACCTTGGCAATCCTGATCAGATCGTTAAATTTCTTTCTACACTGCAGCGAATTCCTGGAGACAATGTGAATGGCATGGACGCTTTGTGCCACCTCCCATACCCATTCACTAATTTACCTTGGTACACATCGACCATCCCTAAGGAAAGAGGATCTCCTTCCTGATGATGACTTGCTCTATCAGCATCTCCACTGCTGCATTGGAAAACCTTGGGACCCTATTGGAACCCATCTTGCGTGCTGCTCCACAGTCTTGTTTATCTCTGTTCCCCATAAAAAAGCTATCTGATTTCCCGCCTCCTAATCGTCAAGTTGCTTATTGGGAGCTGTTTTGACAGCTCGCCAAACAAGTTATAATGAGGGCCGACCATCAAGGTTGCACAGGTCTCATGTTGTCTCATCCAGGCAGCCACTGCGTACGCCCCACCCACCTAATTGCCATATGCACACGAAAATGCCTCCCATATTCCATAAGACTCAAAGGAGATGCCTCTATCACTGGTTGGGAAGAACCCTAAAGATAGAATACACAATACCATTAAGGATTGCAGTGCCATATCAATAAATTGTTGGTTAGGAGGTTATTCTAGATCACTATCAGGTGATAGGGAGAGGTCCAGTGGCAAAATGAAAGATCATTCTGTAAGAATAGTCACCGACATGTGAGGTATGTTGAAGCATTTTGCATTACATGACATGAAATCACATTGCAACAAAACATTGCTATCTAGATCTGGTTGCAAAGGAGAACATATGCCTTGATTTAAGGTAGAACTTTGAGGGCTTCAGCCTTCAATCCTGAATAGACAAGCACTTCTTCTCTTGAACTTGTATTGCTTTAGGACAATTACCCATAGCATATGAAGAATAATAAAGAAAAAAGTTAAAATAATCACTTTTAGCATGAACCTTTACTCTTGTGGCAGATAGTGAATTTCTGATCCTCCCTTCCTCCCATTCCAGAATTACTGTTTACAATATTAACGGACAAACATTTAATATATTCACATAACATTCCTCTGTCCGTTAATTAAACTCAGATGTTAACCTATTTATTTTAAATGAGTTGACACCTCTGCTAAAATATTGGATAGAGGGACATTAAGTGTTTGTTAATATCGCCAACAGGCATTTGGCGGTTTGGAGATTTAAGAATTACTATTCATGTATTGATAATTTTGTTTTCTATATTAATGTAAGCTTTTCAGATCCAGGTGGTGAAATTGGCCAACGCCAGTAATGCAAAATGGGCTGATCGTGAATCTGCTACCTGTTTTACACCATACCTGATTTTCATTAGCCATCGACTTCAGTGGAAAAGAAAGGCAGGCGTGGTGTAAAATGGGCTGCTGAGTTGCTACTGGTGTTGCCCAATTTCAACCCCAAGTATTTTTTTAAAGATTTAATGTTGCCCATCATTGTTTTGACACCATTCTGTGTTTGTTCCAAGATTAATAAATTAAAAAGTACAGTTTCTGATCTACCAGCTAATTTTGTGTTACCTAGCCTCTTCTGGTCTAAAAGACCTGAAGGTTTCAGTGTGGGTTGGAGTGTCTTATGAAGTGTGCGGGAAGGGAAATCAAGTTGCACAACACATGGTGGGGGTGATTTTCCAAGTACGCCCTGGCAGAGAGGAACCTCGTCCGCTATCACCACGTACTCAGAAATGGCCTCCTTGGTGTGTTTTCCTGTGCATTTGTGTAACTTAAGTATTGCTCATGCAGGGTAACATCATTGAAAAATTAGGTCTATTTACATCTGAAGGTGCGTATTCTGCCTTTTCTGTGCATTGCCAAACCATCGTTACCAAGAATAAGAATCAGATACTAAAATTGTTGAACACTCGTTGAAATTTATATGTGGAACATTCCATATTGATTAAATTTTCATGACCAAATCTATTTAAGAACATTGCTTGTGCAACAGCAATATTTAGTAATGATCTGAGCTTGCTCTTCATTGGACTCCTTAGAATTTGCTATTTATGTGTATGTGCATGTATCACAGCTGCTTTAGAATATTCAGTTTTCCTGCACAAAACTACTTTTGTTTCTGCACTACACTCTTCACAATGCTGTAGTACTTTTCAAAGAAATTACTTTTTCTAAGGTTTCCACTGTGAACTCTAACTAGCCCTTACAATCAGCCTTGCCAACCAGAACCCCTTCTGGGTCTGGGTGACTCACTTCCAGATTGCTAACTCCCTTCACCCCGAAATGAATTCTAATAAGTGAGGCAAAAAATTGGACAGAAATTTCAACGGGGCTGTAAAATGGGACATCGGATCGACCTCCGGTTATACACCCCATCCAAAGTTTCCTTAAAGGAAGTTCAAAGCCTGTTTTATGGCCCCTGCGGAAGTTGAAAGTTCCGACCCATGAGTATTGCAGAGATTAGTGAAGTCATATGGCGTATCACATGTCAGTAAAATAGGAGATCATAATGTCCTTGCTCGCACTCAGACGCCATCTAAGGGAGAAAATGCTTTGAGAACAATAGACCAAACGATCACGTTACTTCAGACTGACCCTTAATAAGAGTGTCATTTTGTGAGTTGCGTTCACGCTGTTAGCGCAGATCAAGACCGCAGGGCTCAGGAAGTCTTGGCACTAGTGCGGTCAAGAGAGATGCACTTTTCAGGTTGGTTTAAAAAGAAAAGGCACAACAGTAGAGCAGAGGTGTCCAAACTGTGATCCGTGGGCCACACATAGCCCCAGAGCTCTAGTAATCCAGCCCCTCAGAGGCTAGGTAGCTCATTCCTATTTGTACTTATATTTCTTATTCGCTGGTGCATCAAGATTGGAAAGGGCTGTTCTCTCATTGGTGGATAAATTCTAAATTGGGACACTAAGATCAATTATTATCAGCAACTTGAGTAAATTAATGGGAACAAGAAATGAAACTGAATGTGCCTGACCCACCTCTATGCCGGCAAGGTAGGCGGCCCGACATTGATGTTTTCCCTCAGGTGGGCTGTCTGTGGGGGGGGTAACCAGTGTTGTAGTTTACCCCAAATATGTTGATGAATCATAGAATCATGGAAATTTACGGCACAGAAGGAGGCCATTCAGCCCATCGTAGAATCATAGAAAGGTTATAGCACGGAAGGAGGCTATTCGGTCCATCGAGTCTGTGCCAGCTCTGTGTAAGAGCAATCCAGCTATTCCTACTCCCCTGCACTTTCCCCGTAGCCCTGCAAATTTTTTCCTTTCAAGTACTTATCCAGTTCCCTTTTGAAGGCCATGATTGAATCTGCCTCTACCACCTCCTCGAGCAGTGCATTCCAAATCCTAACCACGCACTGTATAAAAATGTTTTTCCTCATGTAACCTTTGGTTCTTTTGCCAATCACTTTAAATCTATGTCCTCAGGTTCTTGACCCTTCCACCAATGGGAACAGTTTCTCTCTATCTACTCTGTCTAGAACCTTCATGACGTCTCTGTTCCAAGGAGAACAACCCCAGCTTCTCCAGTCTATTCACGTAATTTAAGTCCCTCATCCCTGGAATCATTCTAGTAATTCTCTTCTGCACCCTCTCTAAGACCTTCACATCTCTCCTAAAGTGCAGTGTCCAGAACTGGACACAATACTCCAGTTGTGGCCAAACCAGTGTTTTATAAAGGTTCATCATGACTTCCATACATTTGTACTCTATGCCTCTATTTATAAAGCCCAGGATCCCGAATGCTTTTTTAACAGCTTTCTCAATCTGCCTTGCCACCTTCAACGATTTGTGCACATAAATCACCAGATCTCTCTGTTCCTGTACCCCTTTTAGAGTTGTGCCATATCTGTGCCGACTGAAAATTTAATCCAAATTTCCAGTTCTTGGTCCATAGCCTTGTAGGTTACGTCACTTCAAGTGCATATCCAAGTACTTTTTAAATGCAATGAGGGTTCTGTCTCTACCACCTTTTCAGGCAATGTGTTCCAGGCTCCCACTACCCTCTGAGTGAAAAAATTTCTCCTCAACTCCCCACTAATCCTTCTACCAATTACTTTAAATCTATGCCCCCTGGTTATTGACCTCTCTGCCAAGGGAAACAGGTCCTTCCCATCCACTCTATCTAGGCCCCTCATAATTTTATACACCTCAATTGAATCTCCCCTCAGCCTTCTCTGTTCCAAAGAAAACAACCCCAGACTATCCAATCTTTTCTCATAGCTAAAATTCTCTAGTTCTGTCAACATCCTCGTAAATCTCCTCTGTACCCTCTCTAGTGCAATCACATCTTTCTTGTAATGTGGTGACCAGAACTGTACCCAGTACTCTAGGGGAACCAGTGGATGTAGTATATTTGGATTTTCAAAAGGCATTCGATAAGGTGCTACATAAAAGTTTGTTACACAAGGTAAGGGCTCATGGGGTTGGGGGTAATATATTAGCATGGATAGAGGATTGGTTAAAGGACAGAAAACAGAGAGTAGGGATAAACGGATCATTCTCAGGTTGGCAGGCTGTAACTAGTGGGGTGTCGCAAGGATCAGTGCTTGGGCCTCAGCTATTTACAATCTATATTAATGACTTGGATGAAGAGACCGAGTGTAATGTAGCCAACTTTGCTGATGATACAAAGCTGGGTGAGAAAGTTAGCTGTGAGGAGGACACAAAGAGTCTGCAAAGGGATATAGACAGATTAAGTGAGTGGGAAAGAAGGTGGTAAATGGAGTATAATGTGGAGAAACATGAGGTTATTCACTTTGGTAGGAAGAATAGAAAAACAGAATATTTTTTAAATGGTGAGAAACTATTAAATGTTCAGAGAGTCTTGGGTGTCCTCGTACAAGAAACACAAGAAACACAAGAAGTTAGTATGCAGGTACAGCAGGCAACTAGAAAAGCAAATGGCATGTTGGCCTTTATTGCAATGGGTTGGAGTACAAGAGTAAGGAAGTCTTACTACAGTTGTACAGGGCTTTAGTGAGGCCTCACCTGGAGTACTATGTACAGTTTTGGTCTCCTTATCTAAGGAAGGATATACTTGCCTTGGAGGCAGTACAACAAAGGTTCACTAGATTAATTCCTGGGACGAGAGGGTTGTCCTATGAGATGCGGTTGAGTAGAATGGGCCTATTCTCTCTGGAATTTAGAAGAATGCGAGGTGATCTCATTGAAACATCTAAGATTCTGAGGGGGCTTGACAGGGTAGATGCTGAGAGATTGTTTCCCCTGGCTAGAGAGTCTAGAACTAGGGGGCATAGTTGCAGGATAAGGGGCTGGCCATTCAAGAGTGAGATGAGGTGGAATTTCTTCACGCAGAGGGTTGTGAATCTTTGGAATTCTCTACCCCAGAGGGCTGTGGATGCTCAGTCATTAAATATATTCAGACTGAGATAGATGGATTTTTGGACTCTAGGGGAATCAAGGGATATGGGAAAGTGGAGTTGAGGTCGTAGATCAGCCATGATCTGATTGAATGGCGGATCAGGCTCGAGGGGCCATGTGTCCTACACCTGCTCCTATTTCTTATGTTCTAGCTATGGTCTAACAAGTGTTTTATACAGTTCTAGCCTAACCTCCCTGCTCTTATATTCTGTGCCTCGGCTAATAAAGGAAAGTATCCCGTATGCCTTCTTAACCACCTATCTACCTGTCCTGCTACCTTCATGGATCTGTGGACATGCACTCTGTTCCTCTACACTTCTCAGTATCCTACAATTTATTGTGTATTCCCTTGCCTTGTTTGCTCTCTCCAAATGCATTACCTCACACTTCTCAGGTTTGAATTTCTTTTGCTACTTTTCTGCCCACCTGACCAGGTCTGAGGAACAATTTCCATCGATCCTCAGGTCTCTTTCTGTGGACATGCGCTGCTCACAAAAATGGGGCCCAGACAAAGTTTTACCACTTTATCCGTTAGGGACAACGAGTACTAATGTAATTCCATTTGTGCTCTTATCACCCAACAGTGAGATGCCGTTCGTACCTCACTGCAATGTGTCTACACTGAAATAAAATGAGTAAATACTGGAAATACACTGCAGGTCCATCAGCAGCTCAAAAGAGAAAGGACAGCTTAACATTTCAGGTGTAGATCCTTCATCAGAATCCAATTCTGACGAAAAGTCTACATCCAAATTGTTAACCCGTCTTCTCACATGCTGACAAACTTATGTATTTCTAACATTTTGGAGTTTTTATTTCAGATTTCCAGTTTTTCTCATGTCTACACTGATTTAGCCCACTCAAAATTTCCCAACACAGGTTGTGTAAACAAGATTACAACATTACTCCACAGTACAAAAATATTGGCAGAAACAGGTCAAATTATAATTGTGGTATTTGACCTCAGACCACACTGTGCCTTGACAAGTGCGTGAAAAGTCAGGTAATGGTGAACCACTATAAGACTTCAAAATATTAAAGCATTGTTGCCAAAAAATAATGCTTGTCCCAAAAATGTGTTTTGAAAATCACAGATTAAAGGTAAAAACCATGTAAGTTTTAGTTCAGTATTTTTACTTAATTGTAGTTAAAACAGCTTACTTGTTCAAAGATTAACTTTCATGTTTTTTAATTTACTTCTGTGATTACAGTAATTGTTAGTTATTGTCTTAGGGGTATAAAACACCATTAAAGGAAAAAAATTATAGCTCTACCCCGAAAGTGCATTAGAACACAGCACTTTAGAGAAGGAGCTGGCTTCAGTACAGTTGTGATGAATAATTCATGTTGTATTTTGAGTGCCTTCTGCTAAAATGGATAAAAGTCTGGTAGCTGCATTTAAGAATTTGAATAAATTAGAGATCTGAAAAAGGAACAGTATAAAAATAAGACTCAGAAATGAAATGCTGGTAGAAAAAAAAGGGCTGTCTCAGGGGAAGCAGGATGAAACTAAAAACTTGAAAAGTAACATTACATGTAAAATACAGCATAGAGAATAAAAAGCTGCAGCGCAAACACACACATGAAAACTGTTGAAATACTAGCTCTGTAGAACACCTCTGTATAAAGTACTTTTACACCAAACTCCATGGCAGAATGTGATTTGCATACAGATGCCAAAATCTCTGGCTCAGTTAAAGTTAAGAGTTGCATGTGTGGCCACCTAAATCCCCTGTAGTACACGAGTGTGCTGACTCAGGGTGTCCAGGTGGCTGGACAATGACCATTCATTTGGAGCCATTATTTTCCCTGGGGTTCCCCCTTGCTTGTAGTTGGTAATCCTAAAACCCAAGATGAACACATGGCGAGGCATTATGTTTTGATCTGTACTGATTGCTCTGGGTTTTATCGGGGGGAGGGGATGGGAGGCGGAGGTTAGTAGGAAGGAGACGTTGTTGGAATAATTGTCATTGGCTCACAGGCTGACAGTCTTAATTCACTTTCTTCCATGACTGAAATTTAAAAGAATGCAATTTTTTCTCTGAAGTGTGCCACATTACTTTAGGACATCTGCTAAGCTGATTTATGGGGCTTAACTGCAAGACTATCAAACAGATTATGTGTCACTACAACCAATACAGCAGCAATTTCATTCTTTTATATGGAACTGGCAGCAAAGTTTGGCTCTTTCTAAACACTGGTAATTTTCTGAAAATACAGTGCACTTACTCTATTAGGGAGCAGCAATTTATTTGCTGTTGCAGTGCTTGGTTCTTTTAGAAAATCAAATATTCATTAAAAAGGTAGACAAGCTATTCAAAGAAATGCTTTCACTGCACTTAATTCAAAAAATATTTAGTGGGGAAGAAAATTCAATGGGCATACTCCATGGAAAATTATGTATCTTTTTTATAAATAACTGTTGATAAAATACTTTTGACATTTTTAAATCATACAGAAATGGCTAAACTATTCAAGTGTACTAAATACACATGTCACAGTTATACAGCAAGTGACAGTTTCTGCCCACAAAGCCATGTTAAACTCGTACTGTGCTTTATTATGTACGTTGTAAAGTGCTGATTTGAGTAGTACCCTTGACCAACTAAATTTTCTTAGTCTCTTTTGATTTATCATTGGACACAATCAGTAAATTGTGTTTATTTCATTTGTTTTTGTATTAATTGCTCCCTTTCACTGGCTGCCCTTAAATCCACAGTCTGGATCATTTTGATATTCTATAGTGACAGCTGGTAATGGAAGCCCAGGCTTCTGTAGAAAGCCTATTAAGTATGCCGCTCACTCAGTGGCTTGTGGTCCGGGATAGGGAGCTCCTCCCATAAGTGTGGCAGGCTTTTGTCATTGTAATTGGGCTCTGTTTGTAGAGTGCTGTCTGTATTTACTCTTTGCCAGGGCTCATATTTACACAGCCTGTTAGGGGGCTTGATGTCTCCCTGCCATGCCTCAAATGCATGCAAATACTGCTACAATGCCTTTCGGCACTTCTGCTTTCTTGTAGGTCTGCTAAGTTACTCTGTCAAAGGGTACAGTATGTGTGCAGCAGGGGTAAAAGGCCTTGAGGGGTTGGGGAAGTTAATAGGTTAATGACCCTTAGATTTTGGGAATAATATTAAAAGATATCTGGTGTTATGAGATTTTTAAAAAAGCTATCCAGAGACATTAGCTGGCCATACCTCTTTCACTGAGCTCATTCATTCAGGAAGCAGAAAGCACGGAGCTAGCAAATTTAATAAGCGCTGCATCCATTACACATTTAGCTTCTGCCATAGCAACAGAGTCAGGGCCATTCAATCTCCTGTGCTCAGCCATCATTATCTCCTGAGCCATCTGTTGTAGAGGAGTACAATTCCATCTTATTTAAATGAAGTGAAGCTAGCATCTATTTAGCAGGACATATGTCACAGAAAACATGCAACTAGAAATATAGCTGCATAGATCCGACTTGTCCTTTCTTTTGAGATGTTTGTATGCTATTGTGTTTTATGTGACAGACTAAGAAGAAAATCAGAAGTAACTCTATTATGGTAAGGTGTTCATATTCTAACGTAAAGTGGGATGTAAAATGAGAGTGTGGTGACTTTTCATTTAACTATGGTGTGTATCATATCCTGGGGAGCTGCCATGTGAGCCCTTTGTAAAACTAAAATCAACAAACAACAATATAGGAGAAGGGAAGTTTTTACGTATATGGTGGGGTTGAGTATAGGTTTTTGTATTGTATTCATCTTGAATGACAATTGTGTTGTGTACACAGCATTGCTGCAACAGGATTGGCTCTTGTGTGTTGCATTGAATTTTAATTATGTGCAAAATTGGCTGTGATTGGTGCAGCTGTCAGGCAGCGCTGCCCCTTCAACTGATAAGTTGTATGCACTTGGCAGTAACTTTCCAGGAATGATACTCACTTCTGTACTGTTCTTCCAGATATACAGAGACTAGCAAGAATGAAGCTGTGTGGAACATTTCTTGGTTTGTACAAAATATAACTCATTTACTTTCCTTACAGCCGTTTCTCTTGTAACAGAGCTGAGAATTCAGTGCCGTGGACAAGCTGTGGGGATTTAAACTAAGCAAACGTAATTGTTCAGTGTACCATTTGTACTTATTTCCCCTATTTAATTGTGGATTTTTTTGCAATTGCTAAAGGGAATATTCCTAGTTTATTTTTATACTGTTCTGTGCAAAATGAACTATGTACTTTTGATCTGTTTATTGCAGTCTTTTATAGTCTCTTAATGATATTTTCCTGATACTTTTTTTTGTCTTTTCATTTTTGGGTGCAGTTTGGAGTATATTAGATTACGCTGCAAGGTGTTAGATTCTGTAATCTTGTGCAGTGGAGCCTTGCAAAATTTAAACTTTAGTTTCCTTAAGACTAATCTTTATGTACTGAAAAAGAAAAAGGATATAATATTGTTCTGGGACTTCAGACAAAGAAGTTTTGTCTCCTCTGTGATTCTGATATGCCCCTGACAGGGATCATTAAGACAATGTTAGCCTGAAGGCTTATTAAAAGTTTCTGTATGCTGGTTCCATCTGCCAGGGTCTGCCATGGGCAGGTTTCACTCCAAATGCTCAGCTGTTACGTATACAATATTAATGCTGACCAGTTGCATCCAGCATACAACAGGACTAATTGTAGTCTGGTGAACTAGGGTTGCCCATCTGCATAGGTTCAAAATCTGTTGTAAAACTAACAAGAAAAATGAATTCACTTCCAGCTGGTAATTGAAGGATCTACCTTAATTGACTATGCAAAAAGTTTAACTTGGAACTTGTTCAGAGTAAAAGTTCCATTTAGCAGTCGTAGAAACTGAAAATAGTTCAGCAGTAAGCGGATTCATTTTCATACCAATATTTTCAATAAAATATTTTTAACACCAATGATAGAATAATTTTGTTTTTTGAGATGTATAGTCTCTTATACAGTTAATATTATAACATTATGTAAAAGTTTCATGTTTAGCTACGTTATCATAAAAAAGATTGGGGAAATCCAGTTTGAAAGGTAGGAAATTAGTGAGAGTTGATCAGCAGAGCACAGAAGTTTTACCTTCCAAGATATGAGTACAACTCCATTTATAAACTATTGACTTAAAACATATAAGCCTAAAAATTACTGCTGGTGAAGTTATTGTATGACTGCATAACATATTCATATCAAATTGCTCTCCCTGCTATTTTAACAGAAGTGTTAATCCATTTATTGTAAATTATATTGATATAATTGTACAATACTTAAGTAAACAAATAAAAACTCAGGTAACTAGAGTTTTTGAAAAGTTTGTAATTACATTGCATCTTTTCAACAAATCTTCACAAACTACTGTATTTTCATTATAACTCTTCAATAATTGAAGAATATTAATATTTATACTTTCTCTTTGGTAATATTAAAGTTATGTTTACAGTAGCAAATTGAACTTTGTGCAGGAAGTAGAAATTCCTAAAGCTGACTAAAGTGCTGAACCATGTCTTTGTCCTATACTGATCATTCATAGACTGAAAGGAGCTGTCCAAGGTGTCTGTAGAAATTCCCTTCTAGGGATCCTAGTTTAAAAAAAACTTGAACATAACCAGAGCCAAATCTCTAGTTGAGTAGATAGATTTATACTATTTACTGATTGTGTTGTAATTATTTTCATTTAAATTCATGACTCACTTCAAATTCCTTCCTAAATGTGGTTTTATTGTATGAAATTGTACATTGTCTCTCAGTGCTGTCGTTCCAACAGTCATTTGTGTAATTGCACAGTCAGTTGTATTAATGTGGGTTAAAACTATATCATAGGAAATCAAAGTTTTTATGCATCTAGAGGTGTCCTTTGGTTGAAGCTTGCTTTTGTGCTTAATGCTCTGTGGTCGCTACTAGGTTGTTTGTTTCTTTGTTATTCTTTTAAAAATGGCATGATACAGCTGATCCACACCAGACACTGCTGATTGATTTCAGCCATAATGCATAACAAAAGAAGTGCAATGTATAATACAGCCTGGTGCTTTGAGATAAGAATTTAATAGAATTTTGGCAAGAGGAGATTGGCTTGTAGAAGCTTACTATATGCACAACCTGGTAAAGTGAGATAGAAAATGGCATTTGAATGCAAATCTCAAATGATCTTAATGAATGGCTGCTGTCCTTTGCCTCTAATAAGGTTTGAAGCCAACAAAGGAAGTAGCTTTGATAACCTAGGGCATCTGTCATATCCTGGGCCGCTTACAGTGTTTCTAATAGGAATCCTAGGACTCTACCATAAGTATGGTTGGAGGAGGGAGGTTGACAGTTGTGACATTAACAACCTTTTAGTTCTAAGCATAAATTGAAGTAAGTAATCTTATCCATTAAATTTTAATCAGATTGGACGCATTAACCAGTAGTGTGTAGTGTTCTTATTTTACATGGTAGGTACAAGAATATTTGAAACTATAGTTCTGAAATGTTTAAATTTCAAGGACCACCTATTAGATAGTATACAGTAAATTCATTTCTCCTCATAGAGTAAACAGATATATTGCAACCCCAAGGGTTTATGGGTAGTGTATTTACACAGAAAATGCATCAAGCCTTCTCTGCCATCTAACTAATGAGACTGGTCATTAAGTAAATGACACACAGCCTTTAGCAGGCTTATACAACACACTGGAGTATCAAATATTTAATTCAACCACCACATGTCTCATGCTCCGTTGTGGACTGCCGTGGCCCAGCCCCTGCTGTAGATTTCATTATTGCTTTCCGTGATGTCATTTCACCGAGGTGGACAATAGCTGTGGGGAAAAGGTAAGTCAATATTAATGTTCTCCTACTGACAAAGGAAGACAAAGCTTGTGTTCTTGCCCTCTGTTGAAGTCTGATAAATATAACTGAAACTGCTTGTCCTGCCTTGTTGGGAGAAACAATTTGTTTAACTGGGACAGCTTGGAGAGAGCTTAATTTACAGCTACATCCAGTATATTGTTGAATCTCTTCTCTTCTGTTCTCTGAGCTTTGTACGGACACAGCTGATCTGTTTGTCAATAGAAGCCACTTCAGGTTGAATTTACAGCACTTTAGCTGCATCTTGTGAACATCCTTTTCCTCATCTGTTTCCATTATCATCATCTTCCATATGGTTATTTTAATTTTGGAAACAATGACTAACTCATACTAATTCCAGAATTACCCTTTCGATGAAGTTGATCTGTGCACTCTCAAGGAAAAAAGGATTGTGGTGCCGTTTTGATATGTCAGCTGTTTGTTTTGTTTGAACTATCAGGCTTTTTTGATGGTACAAAAACTAAGTAACATAGTGATAAGTTACATAGGTGCAGAATCAAAGGTGACTTTTTGATGTTCTTTCTGTAGGGGACTTTTACATTTGATAAATAAGGTCTACCAATGAGACTATTTTTCAAACAAAAACAGAGTAGCCAGGATCTTAGATAACCCTTTGGTTCCGGTGTTGGATTTGCTCCTTATTTCCCTGTGTTCTCTGCTTTGGGTGCCTGCCCCTGGAAAACTCATTCTGTGCATTTTAGGCAGGAAAGTAAGGTCTGTTAAAATAAGGATTAATGAAAAGATTCTGAGTTTATATTGTAGTATTTCAAAAGAAAAATTCCTTTGAATTTACAAAAATCTTGATGCAATCACACAAAAACCTAATTTAGTTGATATGCAGTTCCTGCTTTGTAATATGGCATAAATTAACACGTTTATTAATAAAATGTAATATAATTTATTACAAGTTTTAGTTAACTACTCCAATTTTATTTTGATACCTTAAAGTTTCACTTTTCACATGAACTTTAAACGATGTTTCACACACTCCAATAAACTGCAATCACATATTCTCTCAAACATGCAATACGAAATTATTAATTTCACAGAAAAATGCATGATTTAAGTTGTAAGTCCCATTAGTTTACTGTTTTTTAATGAAGTGCAAATTTCTAGCTAAGTGCTGTAGTGATTTGCTCTCGTATTAAAAATACAAAAATTACTTTTATGTGAAAGACTTGCTCAATGTAAAATAGCTACAATACTTCCAAGCTCCTAATTGTTTTGTATTTTAGTTCAAAGCCATTTGATAGAATGTTTATAATGCCGACAGATAATTTGATGATAGGCGTTCTCTGGGACTTGCTTTGCACTGATTTGTTTGCATGATTTGTGGGAAAGAGCTGATTTCTATCATTGATTACACAGTGACAGGAACAGGTGACTTGCTAATAAAGACCTGGAAAAAAAGCAATTAGCTGTGAGAAAAGAACAGCTGTTTCAAGCAGCTCCTTGCTTTCCAGAGAGCATGGTCAATAATCGGTGAAAAAAACTCAACCTAGAGAAACAAATCCTATCATTGCAGTTGAAAGTAGTGAACCCATTATTCCCTCTCAATCGCCTGTGCATTTGTTATATTAAAATCAAAGACATTGTTTCCTAAAACCACTTAATTTGTGAATTTGTTTTTAGGGATTTTAGTGCTGTCTTTTTTGGGCTGCATGATTAGAAAATCCTTCTTAAAAAGGTTATTATACAAAAGGGATGTTTCACTAACAGTAGTGTACAAGTCCTGTAACTGCTTTACACATATACAGCAATGAGAAAATAACAATGTAAAGTTTATAATAGTTGTTTGAGTATTAATAAAGTTGAGACCCTTCAATTCTAATTTGAAATACTAATTACATTGCAACTGTTTAAAAAAAATTCAAATACAAGATGAGATGTAAAACATGTGTTGTACTGTATATCTCCAGCAAGCTGTAAAGGAGCCATTTACATTTGCAAGAAAGGAATCACGTGGTTTATGTAAGTGTAGTCAGCAGGAAGCCTTTGTTTAACCTCACCACACTTGTCACATTTCAAATTGAAATCTGCAGAACACGAGAAGAGTCACAAAGGATTCATTTCTAAATGTGTATGCAATTGGTCATTTATTTTTAATTTGATCAAGTGATTGTATATAAATGTTACTATGTTCAGCTTGTAAAAGCTTTTTTATATATATTAAAACTTCAACTAGCTGAACATAGTAACTTTTAGATACATATATACACATACACTATGCACACAGAGTAAATGTGACAACCTAGGGAACTTCTATTAATACTTTGTGTGTCTGTCATGTAGTTATCTAAGGAGCTTGATTTTATAGTTTTTGTGCATGTGCAGGGGTATACTTTAATACTGATCAGAGCAAGCAAACTGTAGAACGGTTTGAACACCGTTTATCTCAGTTAGACTGTGCAACCAACTTAAGGTGCCTTAAATCTTGGTACAGTGTTGATTGGTCTCAGGGCTAATACTGCATAAATTCTACTAAATGTCACAGCATTTTATATTTATTTAAATGAAATCAAAGTGCAATATTTCCAGTTTTATAGTGAGTGTTGTATAGCCCAGCACAGGTTTTCAAAGTCATAGTTCCAAAAGCTAGCCTAAAACTTCCAAAAGCATAAGTTAATTGTTTGTGTTTTATTGCACTGACATCTAAAGTCTTCCAATTTGTCAGTCAACTTGCTGATGTTGGCTGCTGAAAGTGTAAAGTAGGGACTGTGGAGGCTAATAGCAAGTAGACAACTTTGAAGAAAAACAAGGTAAAAAAAAATAAGCTACAATTACTGTATTTACATATATGTAAGTGGTATATTTTATCTAATCTCTAACGACCAATCGTTAGATAAGAAAGCTTATAGCATGCAGTCGTGTGTTTCATTGTGTATGCACTTTGGCTGTGACTGTGGTATAGTGAACTGTGGTATAGTGCATTGTTAATTGGAGTTGAAGGTTCAGTAAGTATCTGCTTTAGCTTAGTTCAGATGTCTGTATCCCTAAATTTCTAAAATGTAAATCAATATGTGTGCCAAAACTATGTTACACAATGGGGGGACTGTATGCATGGATGAAACCATCCTGAATACTGATCTAGACTCAAAAATCGTCATTAGCTATTTATTATTGCAGTATATATAACTTATTATGCTTAAAATGCAACTCAAAGGCCGTGTAGACCTAACATACATTGTGCAATGCATTTTAAAGCTTCTAGCAAATATGGATTCAGTCAGGTACAAAACAAAAACACTTTTTACATCTATATGCTGCATGTTTTACAAAAACTTACCTTACCTTTGCACTACAATCAAAAATACTGAATTGGTTCTAATATCAAGTCAGAGAGTAAAATATATTATTAATAGGTAGGGTAAGGATTGGAGAATATGGAGTAATACATTGTTAACATGAAGTTTAAGATCTTGAGTTAAATGCTCAGAAAAATCGATAAACCAAAGCTTGTTTAATTTTTGTTGGTGCACACATCTGTGCAGGAGGTAGTTATCAGCTGTGTCCTATTCCTTCCCTGTTTTCTGGGAAAAATAACAGATGGGGTTGCAGGCAAGATTGCTGCTGCACCCAGGAAATTAACCATATGCAGTATATACGTAGTGATTTCTGGAAAAGTGCTTTACCCTGGAGAGGAGAAAGAGCAAAAAAAAGTTTGTGGAGATTTTCACATGGGAAAATAAGTAAAGAGAAAAATATCTGATTATTTATACACACAGCATAGTCCATCGATTATACATGAAATGGAGGAGATTGTAGAGTTCCATGTTTAGCAGGTCATTTACTGATAGTATGATAGTGTTTTGAAAAAAAACAATAATACTATGTTTGCTTTTCCAACATATTAGATTACTTCTGGGTAAATGTTATACATTTATACTGAGCAATCCACACGGAGAACTGATTGTTTTATAAGATACATCAGTTAACAGATTCTGGATATAGAATTACAATCAGTTAAATGAAAAATGACTGTTGAGGTAATTGCAATGATTAAAGAAGGGAAAAGCATTTATAATTTTGCTAGTTACCGGCATCCACTGATCTGTGGGATTCATGGGAAAATGAATCAAATTGAGGGATACAATTCCAAAACAAAACTATAAAAAAAATCCCTGAAAATTGTTTAATCCCATGTAAGAAAAATGGAATTGACTTTATTAGTCAGCATAAACCAATGGAGCTAAATTATAAATGTATTGAATCATGGGATGTGATCCCAAAACACTAATTAAAAAAAACACAGAATCCCATGAAATAAACATAGAATTTGATGTCACTTAATAGAATAATGGTCCAGAGTAACAGCAAAGAATGACAAAAACAAACAAGAAATAGAAACTAGCCTGCTGAAATAGAGTAGAAAAACATGTTCATTTTTCTATGCAGAAAAACTTGGTGCCCCATTGAATTCCCCAGTTACTGTCGACCTGTCAAGTCTCACTTTTTTTCCTAGTGAGAGTAACATTTTTAAAATTAGGAAATCAGTAACCTGTTTTGAAATTTCATCGTAAAGAAACAGCTTCAATCATTTCAGACAAGCTTGAATGTCAGTCCGGGCTGAGATTTGAACTGGCAATATCTAGGTAGGAGTGCAGTGCTGCTATCAGGTGACCTCTCAGTTTAACTATCTAAAACAAAAAGCAAGCTTGAGTCCTGTATCAGTTACTTTAGAAGTGCTTTTTAGTTGAATAGGTACTGAATGTGAAACCGGTAAGAATTCATTTTAAATTGTTTTCTTTTTCTTTGCAATTTGACTGATATGTATTTATCTGATAATACTCCCTTATTTATAATTGCAAATAATTAGAGTTACAATGATTTTTAACCAGTAAACCACAGTTACTGATGTCTGAGCCATATCATGCAGCTCTGTCGGGGTTTGGAGCAATAGTGGGGTTGCCATTTTAATATTCTTCATAATTGTGCTCATTTTTGGTTTGGGAAAAAAAACACAAAACAGGAATATTGGGCTTTTTGAATACTTTTTACAGGAAGAGCTATATAAATAACATTTTGATTAAAGCAGAAGAAAACATTGCAATTGAGTTTTGCACTGCAGATACTGGATAGACAAGAAAGCTTGGTTAGTCAGCTCATTAAGCAGATCTGTCAGTGAGGGCCAGAAAGTGGTATGGAGCACTTTGATTTTTCTTGTCTTTCTTCCAATTCAACTTAGGCTTGTAGTGTATAAGACATGTCCAAACTGTTCTCCCTCATGGTTCAGAACTCCTAGATCTGAAATGGAAGAGTTTACTCTGTCCCACGTGTGAATTCCAAGATCAAGCTGTACCATGTATTTGAGCCAAAAGGGGAAACAGTTGGAGGGAAAGCTCCAACCTTGGCCTGCCTGTCATTGAGTACCCTTGAGGAGGAGCCAGCCTCACAATGGACATGCCTCTTTGCCAAAGTTCCTCACATGAAGACCTGGATGAAACAGTTGGGGATGAGTATGCCTGGTATGCAGCCCTGAACTTGGAAATCAAGAACATTAAGGTGATTGGCACATCACAAGATGCTTTGTGCATGTTCTTCCACTACACTGAAGGGAGCTGTCTGTCATATAGCTTATGAGAAAACTCTGAGAGTTGGGATGACAGCTGCTGGAAAGTGTTACCTACAGATATATGATTAGGTTATGGAAAGACAAACAACTGATGCAGATGTTGCACGTCTCCAACTGATGCAACCATCCTTCTATTAGTTATGGTTTGTATCCATGCAGTGGTAAGTGTGTTGGTGGCAATATATTCATACATTTTATAGTGGAGTTCTGCTGCTCACCAAGCCATTCTTGAGGATCCCCTGGCACCTGTTAACCAGTTAGTGAGGGCTCACACCCGCACTTATCTGTTGTCCAGTGACCAGCTCGTGACTATCCTCCTTAGGGGGAGGTAAGTGGGGTCTCTTTGGGGTGGTAGTGCCTCCAAGGTGACATATCTGCCAACGGAAGTTCAGAAATCTGTGGCACACTCAGTAATTCAGTACCAAACTTAGGCAGGTCTGCAGTACTCCAGACACTGTTAACGATTGACCAGACAGCCTGCCTCACTCATGAAATCTGGAAAGGAAGACCTGTCACTGAGGACTGAGATTCTTTCCACTTGTATCCAGAAAACCCTGCAAGTCAATGCCTTTTAAGTGATAAGATGCTCCTGGTTGGGGATGCAGCAGGAAGCTTACCATTGCTCTATGCTAGAATGTTGCATGATTTTAGCTTGCTAAACTCAACAGTATCCTTGCGCACAGTTGAATGTCCCTAAACCTTGGCTCTACCAACGTGCATCTAAGCTTTCTGGATTCGGGTAAGTGGGGTATGTCCGTACTGCAAGAGAACTGTTCACTCCATCTTGGGCAAACAAAAACTCTACCTGTGTGGATTTCTCAATAGCTTGCATTTTTTTTTTAGAGTCTTAAGCATGGTGATAGGTTTCTGCATGTGTCGGACACCCAACTCGCCAAAGAAAAATATTAAATTTACTTTCTACCACCAGCAGTTTGAAAAACAACTAGCACAGCAACCAACCTACCAACTTTGACACAGTTACACATGGAGCAAACTTTTTCTTGAAGCTCTTCAGCTTAAGAAATTCAAATGCATTGTAAAGTTGTTTTGTTCTATAACATTTGTATTTTGAATTATGACTGCATTGCTTGTTAGAAAATACAATTACAATAGAGAGATGTGTGTTGTAGAATTTAGTCGCACAACTGTCAAATGATGTGAATAAGTTACTAGTAAATGTTATTGCTTGATATAGATTTAAAATGCTATTTCAATCATTTGTACAATGAGCTGGAAGAATAATTAAAAAGAGATGAGTGATCTCATTAATATTATGCAGGATTCATAAGAGTAGCAGCTGTGCCACTGATGGCCAAATAGCTAGTTTGCATGTTACTCACCATACACTAAGCATTTTTCTCTTATGAAGCTTGGCAAGTTTTCAGAATGTGTTCAAGTTGACTACAAATTGTCTTTTGAGTAGTTATGTTGTGCTGGTTTCTTTTTTAAATCTTGTTTTACTTTAAATCACACAGAAAATGAATTTAGAGGTGAGCTGCTGAATCAGACTTGGACTCACGGAAGTACTGAAAAGCTCAGCACTTGTGAAACACCCAGTAGCCTTCACAACAAACACACCAAGGTGACAAAAAAGGTTTCCACTCTCTGTGATATATTTGCTGTGGTAATGTTGTAAATAATCGTGGAACTCCGCAAAGGTCCCAACTGCTACTGATGCAATCTGGCTTCTAAATGCTGTGAATATGAAAATGTATAGTATATATATTGCATATAATATGCCCAATTCCCATCAATCTGCTCCACAAACTTGCTTTAGAGTTTTATTCAGAATAACAATCCGATTATATAACAGTATTACATCTGCAGCTCCCCCCACCACACCGCCCCCCACCCCAAGCACATAATGTGGAACTACAGCATACTGAAAATTATGAAAGTTTAAAATTCGTGATCCTGGTGCCTTACTTTAATTAATGTATCTTTTGTTAATCTCAATGTTATTTTTTTTCTGTGTTTTCCCTCAGCCACCCACAGAAAGAAAATCAGTTGATTCGTGTTAAATTTACAGAATTGATACGTAAGCTAATTTAGAAGAGATGCTACAGCATTAAACCAATAGATCACTTCCTGCAAAGTAGCAGAACTTAAAAGACCATAGAGTGTCTATAATCTAGAAAGTCTTTGGTCTCAAATTACTGATTCCGTTTTCTGTAGAAAGCAGCACATATAAACACTTATGACCTACAGAGTGCTTCAGTATAAAACCTTTATTAGAAACCATCTTTCTAAAACCTTCACAGCTTCTTTTCCATTAAAATTCAGGGAAGGAATACCATCTTGTTATTTGTTTTTGCCCGATCAACATATATATAAATTTAGAAGATCATGTGTACTACACATTAGAGTTTTATGTGGCATCTATTTTAATAATTTATTTGCTGAAAGCAGCAATTGTCAAGTCATAGTACAGATAATTTGCATAGCTGCCAAATTCCAAATGTATGTGAATAAAATGCTAAACAGAAGTTTAGCTGAACTTAGGCCTCTGTAATGAAAAGTAATATGTCTATTGTGAAAAAAGCCTCGGAGATCATGAGATTGCTGAAGTGCTGTATATTGAAAGCCTAATAAATAGAACTGCAGCCTATCCCACACCTGCTCCACTGCAGTAAGTGCAAATCATGCTACCAATGGGAATTTAGACTAAAAATAGAAATTAATTGCATTTTCTGTTATTGCTGATGTGGTAATACGGTGTGGCATTTTTCTGTCCTTAATATAAAATATTAACCAGTCTTAAATACATCACAGTTACTTTGAGGAGTATAGCCTGGAAATCACTATCAATGATGTTATCATACGAATGTCTTATGCATTGGCGGCTATGCCTTCAGCTGTTTAGGTCCCAAGCTGTGGAATGAGCGACCTGAACTCCTCTGCTTCTCCACCAACCTCTCCTCCTTTTTGACCCTCATTAAAACCCACCTCTTTGACCAAGCTTTTGGTCACCGCTTCTAATATCTCTCTCATTGGGTCGGCATCCATTTTTGCCTGATTACGCCTCTGTGAAGCTCCTTAGGTCGTTTTGCTACGTTAAAGGTGCTATATAAATGCAATTGTTGTTGCTGTTGTTTGTATCAAATTGCTCTTTCTGCTATTTTAGTGGATAAATAGATTAAAATAAACAGGTTAATGCCTCAATTAAAATAGTGAAAAGAGGAATTTGGTACGAGTATGCTACATATTCATACCATAATAATTTATAGTATATATTTAAGAAGGAGCTAGATAGATTTCTAGACACAAAAGGCATCAAGGGGTACGGGGAGAGAGCGGGAATATGGTATTGAGATAGAGGATCAGCCATGATCATATTGAATGGCGGAGCAGGCTCGAAGGGCTGAATGGCCTACTCCTGCTCCTATTTTCTATGTTTCTATAGTAAGTACCACAGTCATTTCTCTATTATGTCTTTGGGGACCGACGTGATCAGTCATAGTATAAGCTACACATATTTGAGGGAAGTTAAAACTACTGACCGTTAACTACAATTTTTGGTTTTACAGATGAACCAAGATGTTGATGAAAAGAGGCTGCGCACCCGCTCAAAGGGAATCAGGAGTAAGTGTGACCTTTCATTTCCTGTAATATTTTGGTAATCACCAACTGGTGTTTACTAGAATGATGCAGGTTTGCAATAATTTTGCTGCAAGTTCAATAACCAATTCAGGTACATTTTAATTTGGTACAATTGACCTTATAATACACTATATAACTTATATCTACTGATACTGCATTTGCCACCTTGCTTTGTATAGAAATAACCTATTACATAGATTTATCAATGTACTTCAGTGTTACTTTTGTGGTTCTATGTTTGAAATGTTATTGCATGATTAAGTTTAAATGTCAATTATATTACGATATATTATATGATGATTCATTAGCACTTGTGCTTGATATTAAACAGCTGTTAAAACCGTGTCATGGTTATTCACTGTTCTTTTTCATCAAATTGCCCAGTACCCGTGGAGCCTGTGGGACAGGATGTAAGGTACGATGTGTTCTTAATATTCAGTTGGATTTTAGCTTATGTTTTTTTTAAGACTCAGTAAGATTGTTTGCTGAATAGACGTGGGAAGATTTTAACTGGCCCTGCCAGGCAGAAATAGGGCAATAGCACTTTGATAATCATGGGGAAAACTTCACGGTCTCATTCCCACTCCCAATCCAGCATGCTCATTCTGGGCTCCACAAGAATAATGTGGGCCACTGCCACCCTAGGCTCCAACCTCCCCACCACCGCTCGATCACCTCCCCACCCCAGGACCTACATTGCAGCTGGATACGTTGCCCACTCGGCTGCCCAATATTGCATACCCCAGAGCCGGCGAGCTTCAGCGGGCACACGTTTAGCGCCTGCAGCCTGCCAGCGGCATGGTAATGAGGTCTGGCCCTCAAAAAGGACTGGGTTTTCTGCTGGCACTATTGGGCACTTGGTTAGTTAAAAAACTACCCCGTATGGTTTTAGGAAAATGTAATCTGCTCTCAGGGTAAAAAATCTATTATACGTACAAAGAAAGGTGCTGAACACCGGAAAGAAAAAAGAAACTTAGAAACAATAAAAGTCCAGTTTCTCTGATAATACTTTTATAAGATTTTATTCTGTGGCGTTTTAAATCTGGCAATATTATCTTGTTAGCAGAATCCCTTGCCAAAACAAAAAATCAAACAGCAATCTGGGGAGATGCAGTAATTTGGTACGGCAGGGGAAGAGAGCCATGTCACAGATCGCCACTGTCATCTGGAAAGTCTGATGTGACTACTAAAAAAAATTAGGGCAGCTCCAACCTCAAAGGTAATCAATTTGCCTTGGAACATTGGCTTTTAAAAGTACAATTTTAACAGCCAAGTAAAACAACATTAGAGCTAAACCATATAAAATATCTCCTAATACTGCAAGCCATGTAAATAACTGGTATCTGTGGGCACTAATTCAAAACTGTAGGTCTACTGGCAACCAAAATAGTGGCAAAATTGAAGCTTATGGCTTTTCTTTTACATCAGGCTCTTAAGAAGAAACAATTTTCAATACTGAAAATAAAAGATTAAAAAATTGAGATTATTTATCACACATTTTTGAATATTCCGTGTTATTATATGTAGCATTTTCTAAATTCTGATTCTTCTTTATAATAAAGAAGGTGACATTCACACCATCCATAATTTTACTGAAAAAGTCACTGGCCGTAGCAGGGTGATATTAACATACGAATGCTTCTTGCATTCGTCTGAAGATCCATTCTCTTCTATTTTCGCAGACGTGTCAACCCTTTTTAAAATAAATAGGTTAACACTTCCACTAAAATGGTAAAGGAATTTCAAACTAACGGTTGTACACCAGTATCCCATGGCATAAATTCAAGGCTAGTGTGGACACAGAAATGAGAAATCCCATCTTATACTCACACCTCTTTTTGCATTAAAACTATTGACAGGAGTATTGCCACCCCCAAAGGCAAGTTAACAAAGTGAAGAGATCAACCATGTAATACTGTGTTCTGTGCTCTACTGAGCAAAAGTGTTGACATTTTCATAATTTTATTGTTTAGCTGCCCTACTCCAGGATGTAACGGCTCAGGTCATGCTAGTGGAAAATATGCACGGCACAGAAGGTAAACCTTTTTTATTTTTACAAAATTAAAGATAATTGCACCATGAGATACTAGTATGTTCTAAATGGGAAAACGCCTCTGCTAAAATAGCAGAGTAGTTTCAGACAAACATTTTTGTATGCTATATCTCATGGTGTAATTTCAGGTCCTGAGTTTACTGGCAACTTTCATTCAATATTTAGAAACTTGGAATAATTGAATAATCCATTTAAAGCAAGTTCTTGAATATATTCAAATTTCTATGTTAAAAAAATTAAAGTGTCTTTCAAGTAATTCTCAAATGATGGTCTTTTTATTAAAAGTTCACAAGGCTGCCCTTTGGCCAAGAAAAGGAAAATACAAGACACTGATTCCGATCAACCTTTAACCAAAAGGAAATCCCATCCTTTGAAACTTGCTTTGGATGAAGGTTATAATGGAGATAGTGATGGAGTAGATGAATTGGAGATAAAGGAGGAGTCGGTTGTAGATGAATCGGAAGAAGCACTTGAAGTAGAAGAAGAAATAGAAGAAGAGGCGGAAGAAGAAAAAAATATGGAAGAAATTGAAAGCACTGAATCAGTACCAGGTGCAGTATAATTCAACAAAATCCACAGAAAATATTACAATTAATTTGAATATATGCTTTAACATAATAAACAAACCTCTGGATCACCATGATAAATGCCACAACACCTGGTAGTATATATAAAAGTTTAGTGTATAGCTGTGTCACAATCCAGATGTTCTGTTTTGCTACAGCTACAAAATAACCTTGCTGGATTCTTCTGAAATGGAGCCAGTATTTTACAAGCAGCTGCAATTACCTGGAATTGCCTAGTTAGACCTCTTCTCCTGTGGAGTACTTGAGCAATGGCCATAAAGGGACAGGCCTGGCTAAACACAGTTCCATTTTAGCAACTGGGCAAGCTGTGGTCCAGATCCCAGACAATCCATCAGCAATGCCACAGAAGATTTGCTAGTATAATAAATAAATCTGTATTCATTTCATATTGCATCTTTAAGAATATCTGATGAAATTTTAGTGCTGAATTGTAAAGAAAATTCTTGAAGTCATCAACTTCGGTCCATTTTTCACTGCAAAAATTATTCAAGAGATGAGTGGTATCCTCGGAAACAAAACCGTAAATCTGTTTATTATATTAATGTAGAAAAATATCACAGTGTGTATTGAGGACTGAAAAGCACATTTGTCACAATTTGAACATCACACTCCAAAGTGCCAAAAGTATAAAGAAAGAAAGAGTCATTTGATACTGGCTTCTTCTGATATGGAGGTAGAAATCTGTAGACAGCTAGGAATCTGAAAACTTCATTCACCAAACTCTAATTTCTCTAATTGTCCTCAGGATTTGCAGCAGTTAGACTATGGGGCTTTAAAGGGACAGGTCGTTTTAAACATTTTCAACTCAGTAACGAAAATAATATATTGTGTGCTATCTAATGTAACACTCCTATCATTATTAAACTGATATCATCTGACTTCCCATGAGCAATGCCACAGGAGATCAACTAGTATAGTGTAATAAAACATTTAATGATAAGATTCTGGGCTATTCTTCTGAAAGTACACAGTTATAATGGAAACTGAACTTGTATCATTTTATTTTATTACAGATGGAAGGCTTAAAGGGCCCGATGATAGGCATTATTGGGAGGATCGAGCCAAGAATGTCAGCACTCGAAAGGACGATTTTGTTAGCTATCAGGAATTAGTTGCCAAATCACTTCTAAATCTTGGCAAAATAGTAGACGATACCGCCATTCCTTCATTCTCAGATAAAAAGCCAAGTAACAGTGAGTCACAACCTACTGAGACTTGCATTTTTGCAAAAGACAGCACGCATCAGGAGGCAACGGAAGAGGAAAGTGATTCTGGGAAGGAAATTATAGAAAGTGAGACTGTGACTGAAGATTCTGAATGCGAAAAGGAAGTTGACCAAGATCATGACTCGGTTGAAGAAAACACAGTCGAAAATGTGCTTCCATCTGCTGATGAAACAAATGAACAACAGTGTAAAGAATTTAAGGACACTACTGATTCCTCTCACTGCAGTGAGCAGACAATTGTTTTCCAACATCAGTTTGATGAGGCTGACAAGGAGGAGAACAAGTCCACTGATGTGCAATACAAGGACAGTGCTGAAGTAATAGTGCAGATATCACAAGAGACAGAACAGGAAATTCATTGTGAAGGACAACCAAAGTCAGAAAGCTTGGCAATTGCAGAGGATAATCTGGAGGAATGCACTGATCAGAGCGAGAGTTTAGCTCCAAAGTCTGCAATCACTGAAGAGTCAGAAATCTATGACATGATGACAAAAGGAAATCTTGGGCTCCTTGAGCAGGCCATTGCCCTGAAAGCGGAGCAGGTGAAGATGAAGAGAGAAGATGCAAATAGAGAGCCCAGTAGGATATCAGGGGAACAGATGAGGCATATCCACATGGAAGACAAGCCAAACAAATCTTTGGATTCCATCAGGAAGAGCCTTTATAGTAAAGGTAAGTGGCGGGCTGTAGCCTGGATGACAATTACTTGATTATTCTATGTACATGAATTTAATTTTCAGTGCAGTGTACATTGTTATTCCACCACATTGAGCATAAAAAGTGCTGCACCGTATGCAGAAAATAACTGATCACACACTGAGAAAATTATACATGCTCTGCAGCTGTGCTAGCACTGAAGCCAGAGCTATTAAACACATTGAAACATTTTTCTGAATTATTCAACCTTGTGCAGTTTAAAAACACAAAATATTGTAGAAACAGCAATTGATTATAGCATTTTGGTATTTTACTTTTGTCAAAGATGAAGAGAACTTAAAAGTGACTTGTTATTTATAAGGGGGTAGAGTTTCCACTCATTTCCGCCAGTAATATCAGCGCAATCCGAGCAAAATTGGTACAAACCAGCGCAAAAGATCGGGGAATTTTAAATGTAAGTGAGTTACGCACAAACACAATTTCAGTCGTGTTTACCGTGATCTTTTACGCTGGTTTAAGATTCAATTCGCCCGAATCGGGCTCTGCCCACATAACTGAACACGCCCCCAGGTCGAAATTGCAAGATTCCGCTGATTAGGGCAGGCTCTTCAAATTGCACTCATTTTCTTAGGCGCACAGGCACTAGCAGGCACGTTTTAAAAGTTTTTACATATCACAGAATATTTAATTTACTAAGAAACTGACTAGTGTACACCAATGAAACTAGTAAATGGTTCAGTATAGTTTGTTTAAGTCATTTTCAGTGATTTTAAATCAGGTTACTTAAAGGTGAAGGACTAGATACTCTTATTAAAAATGATTTTTTTTGTGATAAACCCATTTTCAGCTGTATTAATAAAACTACACCAGGTTACCACTCTTACGTACATCAATGAATACTTTTTAATGGAAAGAAAAAAAAAATTATGTTCTATTACGCTGCCCGGTTGCGCTGGTTCATGGAAGATTTTACGTTTGTGATTATGCAAATTAATTTTATTGGAAACTTGAGCTGTAACCTAACCAGTGCAATTTCAGACACAATTTCCCGATTGCGCCCAAAGCGGAAACTCTACCCCAAGGTATCCAGCTGATAGTCCACAGGATGACTCACTGGTTAAATGCATTGTGTGTTGCTATTTAGCCAAGGAAGGGCCAGTTCCTATCCCTGGTGTGCAGTGATCTCAGTTAGGGTGGCAGTGGGAGGCAAAAGTTGGCCTCTGCACATGCAGGATAAGAAGGATAAAGAGTTGCCAGAGTCCCTGATTCTGATCTCTATCAAGTGACCCCTGCTGAAAGTCTGGCTGTAAACGTTGGCCTATCTATGGGGGTGCCATGGTTAAATAGTCCTATCACCACTCTTGATCAGGATTAAACGTGAAAATAACCTCTTGGAAGAGGTACCAAAATACTGTTGCTGCTGTAAACCAGCAATAGCCAAAGTGTTCAGCAAGCAAGGACAAGTAAGGAGAAATAAAATCAAAGGCCCTGAAATTGAGGTACAGTGATACAGTACAAATACTTAACACGTTTGTCTGAAATTCCTGACTCCACTATTTTATGGAGTCATTTACCTGTTTAGAATAAATGGGTAGCATCACTGCTGAAATAGCGGAGAGGAATTTCAGACAAAGTCATTAAGTGTTACTGTTACATGGAGTAATTTCAGAATCAGAGATTCTCTGCACAAAGGATATGCCATTTGATTTAGAACAATAAATTATTCCAGGGGACTTTGATACAATTGAAAGAACATCAGTAACATACCAATGAATAATGCAATAGTCTATTTATTCCATGTGTGATTCATTTTTAAGATTTAAATCCATCCTGAAATGACCATTAAGTAATAATTTGCTGGAATGAACTATATTTTTTAAAATTTCACATCGCTGAATAGTGGAATTATAATTCACACCATTGGAATAATGGGCTTTTACCCTCATTATCAACCATAATCAACTGCAACCCGTGTAATTTTCCATATTTAATTGAATTACATTTTGTTCAATGAAGATTGTATGAAACAATTATCATTTAAAATGTATCTTCAAATGTTCATTAACATACAGTTAATTCAATGTCTTTGTACTTAACTTGAATGAAACTTTAAAATCCATCAGCAACAACTTTACCTAGCTTTAGAGATGACTGAGGGGACTTTATAGATGTGTATGAGATAATAAACAGCATACAAAAGGTCAATCCTAAACACTACTTCAAATTAAATCAGGATAATAGGACAAGGGGACTCAAATTCAAATTGGTAAAAGGTATATTTATGACTGATGTCAGGAAGCTCTTCTTCACACATGGTCAACATATGGAATCGACTTCTAGGTAGAGTGGTGGAGGCAAAAACCCTAGAATCATTTAAGGAACAGTTGCACAGTGATGGGGGAAACTGTAGGGTCTTTCTGGGTGGATGAGACGGCCGAATGACCTTCGGCATGTGAATCGATCATGTGATCTTCATTTTGCTTAAATTATCCACTGGTTTAGTTTACAATTTGTTTTTAAAGAACCTGTACCAGTAAAGCAGACAGATCTTAGTACTTTACCAGCAGCAGAGATAGTGAATGTGACAGGGGAATAAGCTCGTCCTACAGTTCTCTGCAGCTGACACAAAACTGTACTTCATGAGCTTCATGTGACCTCCGAGGAAAAGCTAACTACAGGGATCACACAAAGGAGTTCTTAGTATTGGTGTTTTCTGTACACACTGTTGTATAGATCCCTCAAGATCTGAGAAGAGGGAGATCAAGTGCCCTACCCCTGGTTGTGATGGCACCGGTCATGTGACAGGATTGTATCCACACCATCGTAGTCTTTCTGGATGCCCGCACAAGGATAAAATACCTCCAGAGAGTGAGTAGACTTCTTTTTGCGAGATTGACCCTTGTTTGATTTAACTTCACAGCACTACTAAACAGAGTTAATTTTACGAATTGGTGCTCCCAGCGCAGAGTTTCACCTGCCAGGACCACATAACATTATTTGGGCGCATGATTTTACGTCTGTTGTTTTTACTGGATGGAAAATCATGGTGTTTTACAACCAAAGTCTTGAAGTACACTCGCAGAAGATGAAACTCTGCCCCAGGAGTGCCAAGTTGTAAGATTACCCCTTGTGTGTCTTTAACAGCACAGAGTCCAGAAATCATTGCTAGCAATGTTGTTATACGAACACATTATGTGCTCATATTAAATTATTCTCTCTGGTATTTTAATGGAAGTGTTAACCCATTTAAAATAAATGGATTCATGACTCCATTAAAATAGCAGAGGAATTTGATATGAGCATATAAAGTATTTGTGCACTAACATTGCTGACATTAATTGTCAGGTCTAGTAAAGTAACGTTTCTGTTACTACTACTGATGGGTTTGGGGTGACCATGATAAATTACTATTTATAACCTGATAAAAAATGTGTAAAGGTCACTATTGGCTCACTTACTGATAATAAGATCACTTTTAAATCCAAAACATGACATCAAAAATGAATTGTGTGAAAGCAACGCCTTGCTTTAAGAAAACGTGGCCTTAAATCAGCAACTACATGTTTGATAATAATGAAAAGGATCATGCTTTCCATATAAACTGAACTATCTGGTCCATTAAATAAAATCAATACTTATGAGCTTAGATAGACATAAAGCATTAGTCGCAATATTGGAAATATTTGCATAGATCATGATATTACCTGTGAGCTACTATACCTTGGTTAGTTGAAATCAATCCTAGTAATGATTGACACAGAGATATGATGCTGTCTTGTACACTTTTTGTTTAGGTAAAAACTTCCCGCATTTTAAAATAGTTAATTTAAATCTGCACCATACAGCCCCTCATTGGTTTATTTTTATGTAAAATAAGCTTATAACTGAGTCATACAGACCAGAAGGTTCCAGGTTCAATTCCCAGTCTGTGCTGAGTTAGCAGCAGCTGAAGTGATACAGTTGGCCTCAGCATCCCTGAGCAAGGAAGAGAAAAATCATTCAGGGTTCCTGCCCTTGATCGCTATCCAGTGACCCCTGCTGGAAAATTGTGTGTGTGGATAGTGGGTGAGGATAGAATCATATTCCCCTGTGATTCCCTCCCCCCAAGGTTAAATAGCCTGCCAACACTCATATATGAAGAATAACCACTTAACCGATGCTTATGATTTGGTGCTTGAAACTACAGCTCAGAAGAAATTGTCCAAAAAATAATCTGTCAAGTAACTTACATTTTACAAGCTTTATCTGAACCCCTGCATGAAGTGGTGATACTGCTTATAAAAAGGCAGTTAGTGTTTGATACTTTTTGCTTTTCACTTGCTTATTCAGTCCTTGCCATGCACGAAAATGTTCTGAAGTGTCCTACACCAGGCTGCACAGGACAGGGGCATGTCAACAGCAACCGAAATACACACAGGAGGTAGGGAAGTTTTCTTCATATAACTGATTCATTATACTTTAAAATCATTTAAAGGTGAAAGATGCTGCAGAACAATTGTACTACAGAGTTTTTGAATGGATGTTAAATCTGGCTAAAATTTATCCTTGAAGCCTTTGATTATTTTCATAATCTGCACCCATTTTCTTGGGGGAAAATAGTTTCTGCCAATTCCTTTGGATTTTCAAAGGGGAAAGGAGGGTTGAACAAATAATTTCCTAATTTAGAGAGCCAGGCGAGTAGCTGGCATCGCACAGTAATGCTCCAGTGCACTATACCACGGAGTCTTGGTTAATCTGTCAGCAGGAGGTACGGGAGCAATGCTGGACATCTCCCCAAAGCAAGGGAGGAAAATCAAACTGTGTTCATGCAACTACTAACAGCTACCTGAAGGCAGAGACCTGGTAGCACATTGTCACCTGTCCTCTCAGCCAAGTAAAGTTGTCTGGTTAGTGGAAGAAATGAAAAATGACATTAAATAGGGCAAAAAAGTTTTTAAAAAGAGAGGAGGCAGATTGCCTGCTTCCAGGACTCACTGTCCCAGAACGGGTTGCTAGGAGGTGTGCAAGATTGGCCCGTTTTCCATCCCTCGAGGCATTTCTGCTACCTGACACCCCAGCCAAGGTGGAACTCTCATTATGTTGACTCATTACTACTCATTTGCACTGCTCATGCAATGCAGTTATCCAGTGAGAAGCTGAGCCACGCAGAACTGGAAGGTCCCATGTGTCATTCCCAGCCTGTGCTGACTTTGCTCATCTCAACCAGGTTACATTTGGCCTCACTGCCTCTGGGTTAGGGGAGGGGGGAGAAATCAACTGCTCCTGATCACTGTCCAGTGCCTCCTGGAAAGCATCACAGCTGAACCTGATCTTGTCCTCACCCAACATTCGCACACGCATATTGGAGCAGTAACTTTGGTTGTCAAGCCTTGGGATTCAGCCTGGCCCAGTTGTAACACACTCACCATGACGTCAGAAGGTCATGGGTTCAAGCCCCACTCCAGAGATTGGTGCACATAATCTAGGCTGACACTAAGGGAGTGCTGCATCAACGGAGGTACTGTGTTTCAGATAAGATGTTAAACCAAGGCCTTGTCTGCCCTCTCGGGAGGACGTAAAACATCTCATGGCACTGCTCAAAGAAGAGCAGAGGAGTTCTCCTAGTGTCCTGGCCAATATCAATCCTTCAATCAACATTACTAAAACAAATTATTTGATCATTTATCTCATTGCTGTTTGTGGGACCTTGCTGTGTGCAAATTGGCTGCCATGTTTCCCTATATCACAACAGTGACTACATTTCAAAAGTACTTAATTAGCTGTGAAGTGGTTTGGGACATCCTGAAGTTGTGAAAAGCACTATATAAATGCAAGTTCTTTTTTTACCATTACGTTTCTAAAATCTGTTATAGAGTCAAATGTACAGAACCTAGAATATGACTTAATAATTACCCTGCTGAATAAAGGGAAACACTGAATACAACCAGCACCATAAATAGTTTAACAGGTGTTTTAATTCACAGTATTCTAGAAATTAAGGAATATATTTTCCGTCTGGTGCTGTTACTGTATCCATACTTAAAATGAATGGGTTAATCCCTACATTCAAAAAGTGCACAGAAGGATTTAGTACAAGGTTGTTAAGGGTTCATACAGGACCAGTCACAAAATGCACACCTGTGTTCCTATAATTTAATTTTAAAATTTTGATTTGAAGCTGTCCTCAAAAGTGCAGCTAACTTAAATTACTGCTTTCTTTGTCACAGCCTTTCTGGATGTCCTATTGCTGCTGCTGAGAAGCTGGCAAAATCTCATGAGAAACAGCATAACAGTGATTCTCCCAAGAGCAGCCAAAGTTCTGACAGAGTGTTGAGGTAGGTTGTTACACCAAAGAGCCTAAGGCAAATCAATGAAAGCTGCAAAAATTACAGCAAATTAGAGGAAACACCTTCTGTGCACCACTATTTAGATAATCAAGATATAAATACCAGGGGCCCGATTTTACCAGGCCTGCGGGTTTCCGGCGGGTTGGGTTTCGGGAGCGTGGTCAACACGCTCGGTGAAATTAGTGGGTTGCCCGCGCGATCGTAGCAGGCAACCCACTAATTGGATCCACTTACCTGCTCTTCCGGGCTCCGCGCTGCTGGTCTGCGCGTCGGGCGGGCTGCGCATGCGCAGTACGATCTGTCAGCTGGAGGCTCTCTAGTTAAAGGGGCAGTCCTCCACTGACAGATGCTGCAACCAATAGAACAAATTACAGCATGGAGCAGCCCAGGGGGAAGGCTGCTCCCAGTTTAATGATGCCTCACCCCAGGTATCATCAGATGGGGTGAGGAGGAGGGGGAGGACAGAGATCTTCCACCCGGCGGGAGGGAGGAAGCGGCCTGCCTCTGCCACCAAGAAGGCCTGGCTCGAGGTGGCAGAGGAGGTCACCTGCACCACCAACATATCGCCCACCTGCATACAGTGCAGGAGGCGCTCCAATGACCGCAGTAGGTCAGCCACAGTGAGAACACGTAGTCTTTCCCCTACACTCCGTCTGCCACAACACTGCCCCCACCCCACATCTCCTTCGGCACCGCCAACACTACTCTGTCACATCACCCCTCATACCCACTCAAACCCCATCCTCATCTTACCTGCACCTACTCACCTCGCGAGTACTCACCCCGCCACTAACACGCAACCCAATCCTCATACAATCTCATGGCTCTATCCCATACTCACCCTCTCGTGCATCTCCCTCACAGCCAGCCTCACTCAACCTGCCACCACCTGTGCTGCAGCCACAGGGCATGCATCACATATGTGCAGTAGGCAGCGTAAGGCAAACGTGTCGTGAGCATGAAGGGGATGCACAAGGGTGTTTGAGGGTTTGTCATGGGTGTCACCTATATTGAATTTCAGAACAACTCACATCACACATTGTATTGGCACCACCACTGCCATGTCTCCGCGAATCCTGTCTGTTTTGTGCAATGATGCCCGCTCCTGGGTATCACTGAGGACCCACCACTGATGCCACCCATTGTGTTACTGCAGAGTAGGTGCAGGTGTATTTGCAGGGCTCTTCCGCGCAGACGACTGAGAGACATCGGCGGTGTACCCGGCTGCACCCTGGAAGGATGCGGAGGAGAAGTTGTGGAGGGCAGTGGTGACTTTGGCAGCGACAGGTAAGCAGATGGTGCTGGGGCCAGCCGGGAGCAGCTCGACATGAAAGAGGCTGCAGATGTCCACGACTACATGTCGAGTGAATCTGCGCCTCCGTGTGCACTGCTGCTCAGAGAGGTCCGGGGAGCTGCGCCTCGGTCTGTGGACCCTGTGGCGAGGGTAGTGCCCTCTGCGACGCGTCTCTCTCTGCGGTAGCCCTCCCTCCTGCTGTACAGGTGGATGTGTCACAGCACTCTGTTGTGGAGCTCCACGTGTCGGAGGTGGATGGCGAGGCTGGCGATGTTGTGCGCCCTCCGAGGAGGTCATGACTGCAGCTACGGCGGCCCCCATCCTCAATATGTACATCTGAGGGGGTCCGCAAGGTAGCCACATGTCTCCGGACCCCGGGGTGAGTGTGCAGGTTGGTGACTTTGACCGTCAGAAGGGGGGTGGTGGAGGCCACACTTTGTCCCAAGTGACAGAGCGGCCTCCTGCAATGGGTGAGGGTCTCCCCCCACCACCTGTCAAATGGACCTTTGCAGCTGCCACAGGCTGACGGCTGCAACACGTCCAGTTCAACTAGGACTGTTTCCCCCAGTGTGTGAAACAGTCCCATGTTTCTCCAAAATCACACACAGTCCCTTAATCAGGTCAGTTAATGACCTGAACAAGCAAAATAAATACACTCAAGTGGCATCCCGTTGGCTTTAATTGCCTGTGGGATTCCCACCAGCAGGGGCTGCGCACGCACCCCCGCACGTCATCGGGGAACCCGGAAGTGGGCGGGATCGTGGCGCGATCCGGTCACGTGCCTGGATATCGGGATTTTCGGGGCCCCCCCGCTGGAAACGCACACGAAACCCGCTGGTAAAATCGAGCCCCAGGTATCCTATTTACATGCACAGATCCTGAAATGTCATAATCTGCAAACTATTCTTTATATGGAAGAATAGAATATTTTTTGTTTTATCAGTTTTAGCATGGAAATTCTGCATAACGTTATGACAAAGCTGATTTTTAAAAGGCAATGTAAATAATATCTTGAAATAAATATATATGTACATATATGGGTATATTACAAATTCACACTCACAGCACATAGCTTTACTGCACCAGGAGTGCTTATCGGGAATTCAGGCACAGAGGTCAGCATATCCTGCAGGACACTCCATCCATTGGAGGAAAATCCTGCGGGACCCGCTGACCTTCATCCTTGAATTTCCGATATGCATTTCCGTTGGGGGATGGTCCACGCCAAGAGTGTGAATTCGTAAAATATACCCTACATTATCAGTACTGTGGCTATTATATTCATTCACATGTTTTCATTGAATAGGCTGATTGTTAGAAACTCATAAATAATAAGTCTGATAAAATATGGATGGAATGTATCAATCGCAGCAAAGTTCCCAATGTAGCATTCAGGTAGACTACTACATGGTGCTACCTTGATAACACAAATTTGCACAATAGAGCTAGCTTAGTCTTGTGGCAGTCTTGCCAGTGAGTTGACGTCCAGAGATTTCCACTCTCCTTGAAGAAACCAGCAGGCATTATCATCTTGATTAATTTTGAAGTTTCTTTTGCATTTTTGCACAAATTAATATTCTTTGCACAAAAGGAACGAAAATTCAGACTGCTTTGCTCATTCCAAATGACATCTCTAAATAAATGGAACAAGACACAGGCTTGGACAGAGCTTTGCAATTCAATTTTTAACTCCTTGTGACCTTCAGGCCAATGTGCTTCGTGAAACAGTTGGAGATTCCGCACTATAGCTACAGGCCTAACATGCTGCCAGTCACCCCTCGTGCTAACCTAGCAAAGGAGTTGGAGAAGTATTCCAAGGTTACGTTTGATTATGCTAGCTTTGATGCACAGGTTTTTGGGAAACGTGTGATTGCTCCAAAACTTCAGGCATCTGAAAGCTCACCCAAAACCTTTAAATGTAAGTATATATTTCGAAATCCAAAACAATCTAACATCAAGATTAAGTGAAAGACAGAAACTGCAGCCACTGTTACTTGATATTAGGAGTAACAGAAAATAAATTTATTTCACATTTCAGATTAAGTACTACTGTATTGATTGTGTTATTAGCAATTTTAGCATGGAAATTCTAAAATGACAAAGCTGATTCTTAAATACCAACATTATAGATATCTTAAATATCTGCATTCATGAATATTTCTGATTGCATCTCAGTCAAACATAAATACATTGCATTATACATGAAAAGCTTAGGACTGTTCAAAATCTAGATCTGCTGAAATCAGCTGTACCCTTGATATGATCCATATCATCTCATGAACCATGAGATTAATATTGAAATAACTTGAAGTAGAATCTTGCTGACCTGTTTAAAATCCCATTTTTTCCCACACAGCAAAATCATTCCCAAAGGCCTCCTCACCCAGTCACAGTCTGTCTACTAACTATGTTAAAAGCTCATCCTCTTCTGGTGGCTACGACTATGCTCATGATGCAGAAGCTGCACATATGGCTGCTACGGCTATCCTCAATCTATCTACACGTTGTTGGGAAATGCCAGAGAATCTAAGCACTAAACATCAAGATCTCCCCTCAAAGGTGAGTCATTGCATTCCACTGAATGTATAACTAGATGGGTTTTTTAGGAAATATTGAACAAGGAAGGTATAATTCAGGGGTTTGAACGTCTTTGGTGGTTTGCCTGTTGCCAAACAAACCCGAATATATATGTGCATTGGAGTTCATTATTGCCAGCAGAGGACATAGTTAACAGTATATATTTTATATATATATATATATATATATATATACATATAGAAATGTTTGGAGACATGCCTGTCACAGAAGTCATAGTTGCCACATGCAAATTTTTATATCACATTTTTTAAAAAAGTCTAAGTGAAAGAAAGCCAGTGTTTTACTACTGGTTTCCTCTGATCTTAGGAGGAGCCAGGGATTTACAAGCTGTCATTCTGCAAAGACCTCAGCACGTGCCTATTCATGTCAATTAGACTTTGTGGCCTTAAAGGGACAAGTCAGTTTACACACAGCTCCATTGTACAGCAGAACAATACCTTGTGTGTTATACTGTGTAGCACTCCTGTCATTAGAAAACAATATACCTATCAACTTACCATGAGCAAAGATATGAGTAATATCAAACTATATTAACCATGCTGATCGAAATAACAAAAAATTTGGTTTCATTTTCAGAAATAAGAAAAAATAGTTTTTGATGAAACCCTTGTTCAATTATTTTGCAGAACATGGATATTGAGGTAGATGAAAATGGAACCCTGGACCTCAGCATGAATAAAAACCGAAAAAGGGAAAATATATTTTCTGCTATAAGCTCGAACGTGAGGTCAGCAGATTTATCATCCTCCTATCTTCATGGAAGCAGCAGCACATGTAGCAGTGTAATGGGTTCTCCGCAGTCCAGTCAAACTTCTAAACAGGATGAATATGATGGACCTATTGACTACACAAAGCCAAGCAGACAAAGGGAGGAAGAGTCTGAAGAGGTGAGTTCTTGGAAGGGTCACACTTGATTGATAACTCATGAGAAATGTGCTCTGTTCTCTGTAAGATCAGTGGCATAGAGCAACAAAAACTGTGCCAAAGAATACCTCATTTGGTTTATGAACAAATTCAATTATCAGATAAGTTAACCAACATAGCTCAACACATCACTTGGTTCAAAATAATTTATTTCAATCGTACGTTCATCACTCATGCTTTTTTCCCCTATTCTTCTGCAAGTGGTGACTGACACATAAGAGTGACCAAAGTTGACAGCATCCAGTTTCCTCTTCCTGCCTGATGAGTCAGCTCAGATCTGGAACTGCTCATGTGGGAAATCTTGATTATTGTTATTCTGTGACTCAGTGCAAATATATAGGACATTACAACATTAGATCATCTTAACAAATGGCTTATTTACAAGAAATCAGAAGCTTGCTGCATATAAGTAACACCTGCATCACATGGGTCTTAGCTACATCCAATTCTGGAATTCATTTGTGTCTGTCAGTAGGGAAATATAGAAAAATGGAGCACAGGATCCAAACAGGTGCTCCAATTCCAGCTATTCTTTCCTGATCCCTGGGTGAAAACACCTGCCAAGTTTGAAAATCTCATTTTGCATTTATACCCAGACTACAGGGAGAAAATTGGACCCACAAGACTCTCGAACAGCTTGATAGAAGGTGTTTTATGGTGGCATTTACATTGTATGCTGATGTAACTTAAATATCAAAATAAGACATTTCTCAACACAGAGCATATGTGAATTTAAAAAAGTAGCATTGAGATTCTGAAAAGATAAAGTAGTCCCCCAATAAACCACATTTTGGTTGCAATAGGGCTACATAAGTTAAGGGTACGGTAGCATAGTGGTTACGTTACTGGACTAGTAATCCAGAGGCCTGGACTAATAATCCAGAGTCATGAGTTCAAATCCCGCCATGGCAGCTGGGGAATTTAAATTCAATTAATTAAATAAAATCTGGAATTAAATACTAGTATCAGTAATGGTGGCCATGAAACTACCGGATTGTCGTAAAAACCCATCTGGTTCACTAATGTCCTTGAGGGAAGGAAACCTGCCACCCTTACCTGGTCTGGCCTATATGTGACTCCAGACCCACAGCAATGTGGTTGATTCTTAATTGCCCTCTGAAATGGCCTAGCAAGCCACTCAGTTGTAAAATTCTCGCTTAAAAAAAGCCACAATAAGAATAAAACCGGACGGACCACTAGGCACTGAACACGACAAATGCAAACCAAGCCCAGTTGATCCTGCAAAGTCCTCCTCACCAACATCTGGGGACTTGTGCCAAAATTGGGAGAGCTGTCCCACAGACTAGTCCAGCAACAGCCTGACATAGCCATGCTCACAGAATCATACCTTTCAGCCAACGTCCCAGACTCTTCCATCACCATCCCTGGGTATGTCCTGTCCCACCGGCAGGACAGAGGTGGCGGTACAGGGATATCCAGTCAGGTATACAGTGGCCCTGGCAGTCCGCAACATTGACTCTGGACCCCATGAAGTCTCATGGCATCAGGTCAAACATGGGCAAGGAAACCTCCTGCTGATTACCACCTACCGCCCTCCCTCAGCTGATGAATCAGTCCTCCTCCATGTTGAACACCACTTGGAGGAAGCACTGAGGGTAGCAAGGGCACAGAATGTACTCTGGGTGGGGGACTTCAACGTGCATCACCAAGAGTGGCTCGGTAGCACCACAGCTGGCCGAGTCCTGAAGGACATAGCTGCTAGACTGGGCCTACGGCAGGTGGTGAGCGAACGAACACGAGGGAAAAACTTACTTGACCTCGTCCTCACCAATCTACCTGTCCATGACAGTATTGGTAGGAGTGACCACCGCACAGTCCTCGTGGAGATGAAGTCCCGACTTCGCACTGAGGACACCATCCAATGTGTTGTATGGCACTACCACCGTGCTAAATCGGATAGATTCAGAACAGATCTAGCAGCTCAAAACTGGGCATCCATGAGGTGCTGTGGGCCATCAGCAGCAGAATTGTATTCCAGCACAATCTGTAACCTCATGGCCCCATTACCAACAAGCCAGGGGATCAACCCTGGCTCAATGAGGAGTATGGAAGAGCATGCCAGGAGCAACACCAGGCATACCTAAAAATGAGGTGCCAACCTGGTGAAGCTACAACTCAGGACTACATGCATGCTAAACAGCGGAAGCAACATGCTATGGACAGAGCTACGTGATTCCACAACCAACGGATCAGATCAAAGCTCTCCAGTCCTGCCACATCCAGTTGTGAATGGTGGTGGACAATTAAACAACTAACATGAGGAGGAGGCTCTGTAAACATCCCCATCCTCAACGATGGCGAAGTCCAGCACGTGAGTGCAAAAGACAAGGCTGAAGCATTTGCAACCATCTTCAGCCAGAAGTGCCGAGTGGATGATCCATCTCGGCCGACTCCCGATATCCCCACCATCACAGAAGCCAATCTTCAGCCAATTCAATTCACTCAACGTGATATCAAGAAACGGCTGAGTGCACTGATACAGCAAAGGCTATGGGCCCCGACAATATCCCGGCTGTAGTGCTGAAGACTTGTGCTCCAGAACTAGCTGCGCCTCTAGCCAAGCTGTTCCAGTACAGCTACAACACTGTCATCTACCCAACAATGTGGAAAATTGCCCATGTATGTCCTGTCCACAAAAAGCAGGACATACCAATACGGCCAATTACCGCCCCATCAGTCTACTCTCAATCATCAGCAAAGTGATGGAAGGTGTCGTCAACAGTGCTATCAAGCGGCACTTACTCACCTGCTCACCGATGCTCAGTTCTGCCAGGACCACTCGGCTCCAGACCTCATTACAGCCTTGGTCCAAACATGAACAAAAGAGCTGAATTCCAGAGGCGAGGTGAGAGTGACTGTCCTTGACGACAAGGCAGCATTTGACCGAGTGTGGCACCGAGGAGCCCTAGTAAAATTGAAGTCAATGGGAATCAGGGGGAAAACTCTCCAGTGGCTGGAGTCATACCTAGCACAAAGGAAGATGGTAGTGGTTGTTGGTGGCCAATCATCTCAGCCCCAGGACATTGCTGCAGGAGTTCCTCAAGGCAGTGTCCTAGGCCCAACCATCTTCAGTTGCTTCATCAATGACCTTCCCTCCATCATAAGGTCAGAAATGGGGATGTTCGCTGATGATTGCACAGTGTTCAATTCCATTTGCAACCCCTCAGATAATGAAGCAGTCCGAGCCCGCATGCAGCACGACCTGGACAACATCCAGGCTTGGGCTGATAAGTGGCAAGTAACATTCGCGCCAGACAAGTGCCAGGCAATGACCATCTCCAACAAGAGAGAGTCTAACCACCTCCCCTTGACATTCAACGGCATTACCATCGCCGAATCCCCCACCATCAACATCCTGGGGGTCACCATTGACCAGAAACTTAACTGGACCAGCCATATAAATAACGTGGCTACAAGAGCAGGTCAGAGGCTGGGTATTCTGCAGCGAGTGACTCACCTCCTGACTCCCCAAAGCCTTTCCACCATCTACAAGGCACAAGTCAGGAGTGTGATGGAATTCTCTCCACTTGCCTGGATGAGTGCAGCTCCGATAACACTCAAGAAGCTCGACACCATCCAGGATAAAGCAGCCCGCTTGATTGGCACCCCATCCACCACCCTAAACATTCACTCCCTTCACCACCGGCGCACCGTGGCTGCAGTGTGTACCATCCACAGGATGCACTGCAGGCTTCTTCCACAGCACCTCCCAAACCTGCGACCTCTACCACCTAGAAGGACAAGAGCAGCAGGTACATGGGAACAACACCACCTGCACGTTCCCCTCCAAGTCACACACCATCCCAACTTGGAAATATATCGCCGTTCCTTCATCGTCGCTGGGTCAAAATCCTGGAACTCCCTTCCTAACAGCACTGTGGGAGAATCTTCACCACACGGACTGCAGCGGTTCAAGAAGGCGGCTCACCACCACCTCCTCAAGGGCAATTAGGGATGGGCAATAAATGCCGGCCTCGCCAGCGACACCCACATCCCATGAACGAGTTTTTTAAAAATTGCATGCTGATGTAACATAACTATCAAAATAAGACATTTCTCAACACAGAGCATATGTGAATTAAAAAAAGTAGCATTGAGATTCTGAAAAGATAAAGTAGTCCCCCAATAAACCACATTTTGGTTAACACATTTACAATAGGGCTACATAAGTTGTAAATAAAATGCACTTACAGGGAGGGATAACACATTGAATACTACAGTCTTTTTTCAAAGTAGTATACCTCCAGTATAGTTCTGGTTACTTTCAGTCGGTACTGAAGCAGTTTTCTGTGCACACCAACAAAATAGTGGCAGCATAACTCCATAGCCAGGTCTCAATCTGACTCCGGACTGCACCAAATAGAAACTGCCCCCAGAAAGCCATCTTTCACCGCTTGAGCTTGGCAACATGTGGAGTATAACATCAGTGAGAGGTGAAGCCAGGTTTCAAAGTTCCCTCCTGTCCATCTGTACTGCCCCCACGTCTCCAATCTGAAATGTGTTAAATTATTGTACCAATATGCAGAGTTATACCACCAATGTACCCTCCAAAAATGCCATGTTCAGAATATACAGCAGTACAGCATCTGTGAGTAAAAAAAAGTTTTTGAAAATTTTACTTTTAAAAATTGATAATATCTGGGCCATTAATTGTTAAATGTTTTCTTGCTTCAACTCATAATCTGTTTGTGTTGCTTAGTTTCTTGAAATAAAATGTAGTAAAACAAAACACACACTAAAAATCTTACTGCAGTTTTTTTGTTTTGAGAGCATGGATGCTCCCACCTGCATCCTCAAAACATTAAAAATCTACCAGTCAAGGAGCAGAGCTCTGTTTCACGTTATGCTGCTATTGGATTCAAACTGCTGGTGCTCTATGACTGCACTCTAGATGTTACAAACTATGGGACCTTGGCACAATGAGTGGTTAAAGAAAAAGCACAGCTGAAGAAATAACAACAACAGCTCCCGAAAAGCTATCCCTATGCAAATTATATTTATAATAATGCAGCATGGATAGCCTTCTGGTCTGTTCTACAACAGGTGATGCTGTTCGGGCTAGGCTTTTGGCTGGTGCCTTGTTCAGACTGTTCCATAAGCAGGCTGATGACAGAGACAGCTATTAGGAAGGTACTGTACATTCCAGAAATGGTTTTGGCATCACCTTAAAATAGGAAGTTCAAATACCCAATTCCCATGACGTAATACGGCTTTTGTGCACCCACCATTCTGAGATTCAGGGTTTAATGGATTATGACCACTGACGAGTGCCAGCCAAATCATGATCGACAGAGGTCTTTGTGAGATAACGGAAAAGGAAGGTAATATATTGACTAATAAAGTACGGTCTGTGTGCCTTGAAAATAATTATTTTCTATGATCCTAGATGGAACCTGCCACTTCTTCGTTCCCCTCATCAGAGGCAGGAGATCTGGAAGTGATGGATGAAAGTATGGAAGATAAAAAATACCCAGGGGAGGTCACAAGCTCCAGCCTCAAACTGAAATTTTCATGCAAGGATGCCAAGAAGGAATTAATAACGTAAATAACCTCGTCGCTTGAATGTTTTGTTACCTGAAGATAACTAATATACAAGAAGTATTGGCATGCCTGAATTGGTTTGCTGAGAATTTTTTTTAGTACCACAGTGATAGTGTCTGCTACCCGAGCAGATTGTTACAATTTTGAGGCCCAGACCTGCCTGGCATTCCAGCTAATCTACCATTGGGACCAAATTTCTAAGTTCCCATTGGGTCACTAATGATACCTGGATGTGTCATCATGAGGAAATTGAGATGGGCAGATCAGTGTGCATCTTTTGTCAAATCACTCACAGACAGCAGTGTCAGTGGCTTAAAAATTTATGGCCAAGATTATCCTCTCTTTCAAGCCAGTAGTGATAGGCAACTCTTACAGTGAGAAAAAACATTAGGAGAACAATAAGATCTTTAAAACAAAGCAAAAATGATATTTTGTATCTACAAAACCTTTTTGGGAAAGAGAAGCTGGACATCATTGTTATGTAATTAATTAGGTCAAAAGTTGAAGACCCCAATGGATAAGGTAGTTTTATTTAGTTTTGTTCGGACACATTTCTTTCGTACAATTTCTACAAAGTAAGATGAAATGGCTCCGTTCTAACTTTTATGTGTTTCTTCAACTTTTTTTCAGTTGCCCAACCCCTGGATGTGATGGCAGTGGTCACATAACTGGAAATTATGCCTCGCATCGCAGGTATTTTGTCTGATAATTTTTTTTTCTGTGGAATTACCATGCTGTTATTCGCAACACATTAAAAATTTGGCGAATGACTCACTCTGTGTTGTAAAAATACATTTTATTCAATGTTACTGATTCTTCTATTGCAGCCTTTCTGGTTGTCCTTTGGCAGATAAAAGTCTAAGAAATCTCATGGCTGCCCACTCTTCAGAACTCAGGTATGTTTGGTTTTTATAATTTCTGCATGTTCATTCACATCACATCATTCCTTTTTATTTCTTATAACCGTTTGACATTTTAATCACTTTCTGATAGAATTTCATAAGTAAAATCTTTTTGCAGCAACTCACGATGGCCATGTTGTTTATTCATAAATGAGAGACAGTCAAATCTGCTCATGTGCAAGTCTGAAAGGAGCAATTTTTTAATAAGTTCTGTTCTTTGTCCAAACCTCTGATAAAAGAATTTGCCGAACTATTAAAATTTGTGTGGCTTTTGCAGTTTTTTAAATTATCTTTTGTCTGTAAATGGCATTGCTGTTGAGTCAGGATCCTATTTACAAAGTTTTGCTGAATTGTTAAATGCCTGCTTCTGCACTTTTCCCATAATTTTGGCAGAAAATTGCATTTTACCAGATCAATAAATCTTTGTGAGTTGGGCCTCAGTCAATGCTGTTATAGCTGCTCTTGTGTGATTCAATTTATAAGCAACTCTTTTGTCCGTCCTGACTAATTGCATGTAAAAGGATTCTACTAAATATGCTAAAGTAAGTTTCCTTTCATTTTAAGGTGCCCAACTCCTGGTTGTGATGGGTCTGGTCATGTGACAGGGAACTATACTTCTCACAGAAGGTGAGGCCTATAACACTGATCAGCTAAAGTGCTTTAATATCAGATGGGTTGTCTCCTGGTCAGAGATACTGATGTGGCTCATTGGTTTTTAAAACCGGGGTGCGCAGACCCTATGGGATCCTCATGGGGGATCCCAGGAGGTCCACAAGATCATCAGATTTCTGTCCATCTACGGTTGGGTGTAACATGTGCCACAAGCACAGAATCTTAAGAACTCTGCATTCTATTTTTTTTCTGTATTTGTTGATTCACTGGCATGTTATTTTTGTTGTTGTATACGAAGAAAAGTAATTTCTACAACGAGAGCATTGGTTTCCTTTAGGTAGCTGGCACTGTCTTTTCCTGAGATTAGGAGCGGGTGCCCCTAAAAGCGTTGTCAGTATTTTGAGGGGGTTCCCTACACAGAAATGTTTGGAAACCACTGTTGTAGTTTTAAGTTAGCGTGTTGCATACAGAACCTGAACTATTCTGTGCTGAACTGTTTAAAATGCAAGAATTAAACAAGAAATAAAATAAACCTTCCAATCACTTCAGAGTTAACAACGTCTAGGTTTTCTGGGTGATGATTTTCCTTGAAATGAACGGTCAATTTTTATTTAAATTCTGTACATTTTTAATTACAGTATGGTTGAATTAACTTATGGACCCCTAATCTGCCTTATTAATCAATGTCTTAAATTCATTATTCATTTTTAAATTAATGACAAGACATTAAAGTAGTTTGCTACAAGACATCTCTTCTATATAATCTAGGAATCAAAAACTTAACAGAATGACCGACTACCCTGAAAGGCTTTATGCTGTAACTATGGAGTGGAAATTACTGTTGGCAATAATAGCACAATAACACAATGCAGTTGTATACTGACTATTTTAATGAAGTTGACCAGTTTAATTTAAATGGGCTACCAGGACTGCTAAAAAAGCTGACAGAGGAATGTCACACAAACACATTGGGGCCGATTTTAACTTGGCCTAATCGACGTCAATGGGCTGGTAATGGCCTCAAATGGGGCCAGTAGTCTTACCACCTTGTTAACGCCAACGCTTCCATTTTTAAAGGGGCCTTCCCTTGGGCAGCCGGAATGCCTACCTGTTTCAGGCAGTCGGCCTGTTAATTATGTATATCAAGGTCCTATGACATAGTTAGGAGGCTGATTGCAATTTTCAGGAGCACATGGGTGGAGCGTGCGCCACGCACAGTCCGCCTGTGTGTCTTGGCATTCAGCGGCCTAACCGATGGTCCTTAAAGGGACTGCTGCTGGTGCTCCAAAAATGATCCAAGCAAGTTTCTGGGTTAATTTTTTGTGGAGCCTAAAGGAGCAGGGGTGCTTGTCCTGGCTCCACAGCAATACTGCGGGCTGCTGTCGACCTGGGCTTACCTCCCCACCCCCGCCCCACCCCCCCTCCCCCAGACCTACCTGCGGGCCAACGTCAAAGCTGCCCAACATTGCAGTGGCCCAGAGCCGGTGAACTGCAGCTCACCGGCGACATGGAAATGCAGCCCAGCCCTGTAAATGGCTCAGGCCTCAAAACGGCAGGAATGGGCAGACAGCCAGTGTGCTCTGCCAGTCAGCTGCTCGAAAGTTAAAATCTACCCCATTAAGTGTTCATCAGCTATTATCGCAAACAGTAATTTCTACCCACATATCTTCTCAACTAACACACAGCGACCACAATTATTCATTTGTGTGAGATGCGTTGATATCAAACAGCAGCAGTTCATACCCTTCATTGTGAGTCAGTCCCATTCTGGTTGTTTTTACAGCTTGTCAGGTTGCCCACGTGCAAAGAAAAGTGGACAGAAATTAACACCCACCAAGGATGATAAAGAGGACCCTGAGCTCATGAAGTAAGTTTTGAACATATTGCTGGCTCTGCTCTCCTGTGGCAGAAGCTAATTCAGTTATGTCTCATAACTTCCCCCAGCAGAAGCTGAAAAACTGCTAAAACTCTGAACTACCTACACATCCTGTAAATAGTTAGAGATCAGTTTGTTTTTCACTAATCACACCAGTGTTAGTTGCAGGTCATTCAATAATACAACAGCAACAACTTGAACTTATGTATCACCATTAACATAACAAAATATCCCAAAGCACTTCAAAAAAAAGAATGTGGGAACTGAGGTGGAGTTAGAAGCAGAGGTAGAGAAGGTGACTGAAAGTTTGGCTGACGAAAAAGATTTTGAAGATACATTTGAAGGTGGGGAGAGATATAGCAAAATGCAAGAGTTTAAGGAGGGAATTCCAGGGTGCACGGCTGTGGTGGATGAAAGTGCAGTCATTGATGGATGCACAGCAGGCCTGAGTTGGAAGAACAGAGTAAGTGAGCTAACTTGTACTTTTGGAGGAAGTTACAGAGGTAGGATGGACGTGACCATGGAGAGATTTGAAAATACGGATGTGGGTTTTGAAATCAATATATTGGTTGAATGGAAGGGCCAGTGGAGGTAATTTAATGCTCAATAAATAATGCTGATGGGAAAATTTCCTGGGGGGAAAACGGGCAATTTTGTTAAGAATAGTCGTGGTACATACAGCATAAGAGTACTTAATTATTACGGACACATCTCGATGATGTCAGGGGAGACTCTAAACTAAAACTAGCTGTTTTTGAAGACCACAATCCCAATATATCTGAATCTTTCTCTATCCCAGTTCCAGCAACATCTCAGAGTTGTAGATGGAGAACTAGATACACTTAGAGCATTCTTTCTGCTGAAGGTCAATGGTGAGAAGGAAGTCAGGTACAAATGGGTCCTGGGTTACGTTATGATTACCACTGAAAAAAAACAATTTTCACTTTTGAGGTTTTGAATCAGAACACCTCAACACTCCAAAGCTCAGCCCCTTCAAACATTTTGCCTTTGTGGGACATTTAGGTACATACCATAGAGCCTCACAGGCTGTATATAAAGTTTAATCCATTGTTCCCACCAGTGGACACCAACAGATCTTACGATTCTTCAGCAAGGAAACAACAGCAAGAAAGAGCAGCAATCTCCAGACACATGAAATTAAAATTGGACAAGCCAGGTAGTAAGAAAATATTAGTGAAAATAGAAACTGAGTTGCCTGGGCTTTGTGGGCCAGATTGACAGGGCTCGCGGGCTGCAAGTAACCTATGGGTCATAGTTTGAATGCCACATTCTCATGTCTCTGGGAACTAATGCATAGATTTTCAAGTCTGTAAAACTTTTTTTTTAATTACCAGACAGTACCAAAAACCATTGGTTTGTGTCACAGTAATTCAAAAAAATGAGGGCAAAAGGTGAGCCCCTTAGTGTCTCCAGTTTTAAGAGAGGCATGTAGGTTAAAAAGGAGCCACATTCATGCTGGATGCAGGTTATAAACCATCATTCAGTACCAGGGTGTGGTAGCCTAGTGGTTATGCTACTGGACTAGCAACCCAAAGGTTGTGAGTTTAAAGTCCATCATGTGAAATTGAATTAGTAAATCTGGTCATTTATAGGCTGGTGCTAGGCAGGAATTACTGAAACTTGGGAAAGGACCTACCACCCCAATCCAGTCTGTGTTGTGTGTAACTCAAGATCCACACTGTCTGGTGACTCTTAATGCCCTCAGGGCAACCACAGATGGGCAATATCCACATTCCAAGAGCAAATTTTTAAAAAATTAAGCAAAGGGTTAAGTTCAGGGAAGGATGGACAACATGGAACACTTCTTGTTGTAAAATGAACTGACACGTATCAGCGCATATCTAGGTCATAGGCTTTAGTTCGTAAAAGAAAATTATCTTTTAATTTAGAAACAATAGTTGTTACAGACCTAAGTGTGGCATCTAGAGGATTGAAATGTTTCCTGGTGATCATTGTCTTCTGAGACTAGTGGTACAATGTTGACATGGCAGAACTGCCTTAGCTGATGACATGTACAACATCCCTGCTAAAAATAAACCAGACAGTGTCATTCTATCCACCAATATCCAATCTCAACATATTCAACACCCAAAAAAGAAACAGTTGTCAGTTATTTCAGCTACTTACACCTGCACAAAATCAAGTCATATGCGTGAAGTCTATTGTGTGAAATAGCATTGTGTGCTCAGTATATGTAAAAATGTGGCCCACTAATTTTCCATAAAATGTTGCACCAATAATGAAAGTTAACTGTGTACAGTAATACATTTTTATTAGTGATGTCAGTAATATTCGCCTCAAGCACTAGAAACACTTTTTTTTGTAAAACTACCTTTGAAAATATTTTGGGATGGGAAAAATCTTGTTTTTCTTCATAATCTATGACTCAGTTTACGAAGCAAATGGTTTTTGAAATATGCGCTTCTTTAGAGTGTGATTTTGTTCATTGAACAACTAGTATCTAACGATGCACAATAATAACAATCCTTTAACATTTCTCAAGAAGCTGATGGCCTGTTTAACTTTTGTAACTGTCCCAATATTCGTTAACCCAGCTGTGAAGTGCACAATTTTTGTGTTAAAAAACTCAACGTAAATTGAGAAAACCCAATTTATCCAGGAGGCACTGCATTTCCAGACATACATTTGCTGTGTTGTGAAATGAGCCAGATCCCAGTTTTGACAACTTCCTTTTGCTGAACAGTGGACCCCTCTGAATCCCCACAAGCTCATTCACTGCACAAAGTATTTTCTTTTTCTTTTTAATAGTGATCTCACCACAAGACATGGAATATGATTAAGTAGCAAAAATGGTTGCTGCTTTGCCTATATTGTTTGCCAGTGTCTGCTGAACATTTTAGGCTAGAACTTCGGTGGGTTACTATTGAGGGTGCGGAAGTACTGGGGAGCAGGACTTCTGCCTACAGTTTTGCTCTGTAGCTGATCCTGTCCAAAATCCTGGTGATGGGGTCATTTAAATATTCAGGGCAGGCACCTGTACCTGTAGTGGCGCAACAGAGGCTCATACTCCGCTGAAGTGGCGGAAGTCGGAGCAGCACCTAGCTGCTCAGCAAAGGGGTGCCAGAGGCACAAATCAGGCCGAAGAGATAGCTGCAAAAAATGATAACAAAAATTTTCCTTGACTGGCAGGCTAAAAGTTCGACAGTAATTGATCCCTCAGGGATCCGTTAGTTGTCTTCCTGACTACTGGGGGCTTCCCCGGAGCGAGAAGTCCCGCTGGGCCTATCAGTGGTAAGCTGGGCGGAATTCCTAGAGTAACTCAGGAACTTCCCTTAGACACGCCCCTTAAGGTGTCTCTGGACGTAAAGACAGTGGGTTTAAGAAAGGCCTTTTGATTGAAGAAATGCAAAGGGCAGAAACCTGGCCTCCCCCGAACTGGAATTTTTAGGCTTTTATATTTTTAACTTCATATTGCCTTACATTTGTTTAAAAAATAGAGATAAATATAGATATAGTTGCCTGAGAAACTTCTGGATATAAACTGATGGGCACACTATCAATATATGGTGACCCTGGATACTCCCATGAGGTCAGAAGCAGAGGTCAGCTATGCCACACTTACACTAGTGCAGTGAGCCTAAGGATTTTTGGGACCCCTATGTTTAGGGTTTATATGGGTTCATATTGATGAGACAAACAGTGTTTTATAGCTTTCATAATGAGCAATAACACAAAGCAAGATTTAAATTAAGTTGTCTACATTTTTGTCGCATCATGAATCATCTAAGAAGTCTTTCCGAGAACCAGGTTGCTATCTTGGACTATTAGCTCACTTAACACAGAACTGAATCAGATATTTGTTATCTCTTTCTGTTTGATCCAGATCCCCTTTAATCTAATCACTCTCTTTTATATTGTGCTGACATATGAAGCATATACTGGGCCATTATCAATTCATCATTGCCAGTCAAACTGTTCTCGTTGACTGCCCCAACTCCGGCTATCAACTGCACAGAATAGACTTGTTTTTTCTCAGTCTTTCTTCAGTAGGAATTCATGCTGCAGATGATACTGAGTTAAATATTGTCCAAGTTATCCCGGATCGACCCCATTGAACAAGAGATATTGGCCTAGCAATTGGTTGTGACCCGTTTTCGGGCACAGAACCAGTGGTGCGCAGATAACGCAAGCCCCAAATGGGAGGCCCAAGACCAGCCCAAAATTGGGCCTCAGGCCTCATTCACATTATTTGGACGAGCTGCTTGTCGCACCTCCACAGGCAGCTCACAAATTTTACACAGTTGAAAAGCGGGCTGCTTGCCTCCCTGGCAATGCCCCTAAGGTAAGGAGCGGCAATGGGGAGATGGGGACGCTCACAAGTAATGTGGAAATGGGGGAGAATGCCTGCTTCTCTTGGCTCCATAGACGATTTTTAAAATTGTTTTGTTTTAAAAACATACCTTTTGCTATTGGTAGTTGCTCAGGTCGCTGTGACTGCTTAAGAATCCTGAGTGGAGCAGGCCCAGCACCTGCTTCGCTGATTGCAATCCATTTTGGTAGAGGGAGCTTGAAAGAGGCATTGAGCCCCTTCTTTACTGATATATGGGGCCTAACGCCTGTTTTAGGGAAGAAAAATATCCTCACCCATTATCGGGTCAGACATCTTTCAGGAATTCTTGAGGCACAGGACGTTGCTCCCTGAAATTGGCCCTCGTTACGCCCATTTTATGCCCACAAAACGTGTGCATCATAGTCAAATTTCTCCCCAATACAAATTCTCATAAAATCAACCCTTTCAGAAAACATCTTCTCTTCTATTCTAACAGTTAAGATAAAATACTTCCACATTAAACATGTGCATTGCAAGCTGCCTATTTTGCTGTTCAATCGCAGCTTACATTTATGTCTGTACACAGCTTGCTGTGTATAGTTGACGATAATGTAATAGGATTACCATTAATGTGACCTTCACACCAACATTTTCTCAAATTAATGAAAGTGGTTAATAACTGATTCAAGGCTCCAACCCTGAACTCACTCTCACACTCCTGATTGATGAATGTCATTACTAAAATTCCACTTAGAATTATACTGATAGCGTTACTAAACTGCATCGCTAAACACTTCTGAGCAAATTATATTCTAGAGAAGGTTTATATAAGGTACAGGATAAAATCCAAGTCCAATTGATGTATTATTATCCAGAATACTTTATTTATATCATGTGGTTTTGGGAAGTAGAGTTCATTTTTGACCTCATGCCATGCAAATACATTAAATCAAATGACCATAAACTTGAAACTAACTGACAATTACGAGATAGTGTGCTTATAAATACACCACACACTATTTGTGAAGTCAGAATTTTTTATTTTTCACAACCTGTTTGCAATCTTAATTTGTGAGTTTATTAGAGTTTGGAGTCTTGTTTTATGAAACAATTCATTTTTCAAAATTGTACCTTGGTTTCCAATGTGAATTTAGCAATAATATGCCAGACACCAAAGCAACATGTTATAGTATTGCAATAGGATGTTATAGTTGAGCCTCATACTGAGCTGTTACCAGCAACTTCTGGCTTCTGAATCTCAAACTGTTGCCATTTTCAGGTTTTTAAACCTCCCACCATCATATGGGCATTTACTATTCACTTCTGTTACTGCATCAGTGGCACTTTAAAATCTTCCTCCTTGTTAAACTCACAAACACCAGGTTTGTTCTAGAGTTATACAGTGCTCGATTTGACACAGCAGCTGTGGAATGCTACAAGTTAATAAAGCTAAAACAGGCACACATTTGAGGGTGAAATTGGGCTTGGGCAGTAGCGCATAACGGGTGATAGCGAATTGGCCACCCACTTTACACCCCATCCGATATTCTTTTTAGGCACTATGTGAAACGGGCAGCCAATTCACTAGCACCCATTTTGTGCTGCCCAAGACCAATTTCACCTCCTTTAACTCACTATTCACTAATGCTTGTTCTATTTTTATATGGATGTGGAATCCTCAAAACAGCACTAAACACAGATAGTCTGTTCACACTTTTTACTGACATCACACCTTTTTTATTCATATCTTTTTTGCTAACATTAGCAATAAGAGAAAATCTTGCCCTGTGTTAATGATGGCTAAAGAATGGTACTTCTAAGTATTGAGCAAAGCAGTACTATAATATTTGACACAGTTATCTTAAGATAGATTACCATACTGTATGGGGGGGGGGGGGGGAGGAGAAAACATATGGAAGAGCAATGTTTAACAGCCTCTTTCCCAGTTGCAACTCTCAGTGCATTTTATATCAAGGGACTGCTGTTTAATTAATCAATTATCTCTGTGCATGCTAAAGGAACAATTTACACCAGATGCTAAATATAACAAGTTTAGCTCTTCTAATTGTCATTAAAATGATGCCAGGTTGCCATTAATTTCTGCTATAGCTACCTAAATATATATATATGCGCCAACTGTAGTCTTCAGGTGAAGCGGTATTCGAGGGTGGAGGATAAATGGACCAGGGCACATAATTCAGCCTCTATTTTAAAGTCATACATTCTGTCCTTATTTTATCTCCATTATAAATTCCTATGTCCATATTCAAGAAATTAAATGCTGTAGTGACTTTCTAAGCCATAGTAAGTACTGTCCTGGTTCTTCAGGAAGTTTGCAGATCTTTCTGTCTGATGCAGCAAAGTTGTTATAGGCCTTCTTATGCATATATCCAGGAATATATTTAAATAAGATCTTCTGAGTCTACACACCCTGGTGGCTGGGTATTTGTGAAAGGATGTGAATCTTCTGCAGTGCTGCATATAAACCTGGCCTCCCGTCTTTTCATTCTCCAACATATATAATCATAAAGAGGGTAGTCCCCATTGGGAAACCCATGCAACAAATTTTAGGGAACTTTGTCAAACAAAAAAAAAGTATCAAGGGAGACTTCTAAACAAAACTAGAAACCTCAAAAGTAAAGTGCAAAAAAAATCAACAAAAGTGCAATTGAAAATAAAATTGAGTCAGCACAATGATACACAGCAATTTGCCTCCAGGCCATTCCTTTTCCTCATCTACATTCCTCATCATCCACAGGAATCAGCTTCCAATGTATGCTGGCAACAACCAGCTCCACCTCTCTACTACCTCTCCTGACCCCTGCACTGCCTCTATGTTGTCAGACTGCTTGTCCAACATCTAGTCTTGGATGAGATGCAACTTCCTGCAGCTAAATGATGGGAAAATCAAAGCCATCATCTTCAGCTCCCACCACAAATTCCATCCCTTTTCTACTAGTTCTGCCATACCCCAGGCTTCCCCTCCACAGTGTTGCCAAACTAAAATTCACCCCTGTTCCATACTACCAAACCCCAGCACATGCATCTCAGTGCAGCCAAATCTCATGACCATCCCCCAGTGCTGCTAAACCCGATACTACCCCCAGTGTTGATACGGACCTCAAACCTGGTACCATCCCGCTATGCATTATCAGCTTTAAAAAAGGTAAGAAATAACAATTAAGGTAAAAGAATATCTATAAAGTAAAGGCCACTCATTTATAAATGTAAGAATAATCAAGTCCACTTCTTTACAGATTTCACAGTAAAAATGAACAGCTACAGAATTCAGTCCCCTAAACACCAATAAAAATCCCATAATACCAAATAATAAAAATAGAATTTCACCTGTTCAGCCACCATAAATCATCGGCCCTGGTAATATGTTGTTTGTTACATGGCATAACACCCCTATTTTTATAAAACAGCATGAACTGCGCCTCATCGTGAGCAATGTTATGAGAGACGTGATAGGATATATATAAACGTCTTACATTAAGTGTGTCTGTAACACTCTAGATAACACAACAACAAATATTACATTTCAAAGTTTCACTTTGTCACAGTTGCAAAGCAATCTTTAAAAAAAGAAAGGGGATTGATTTTGAGTAGCTTCTCCTGCCATTAATGGGGCAGTAACGGCCTCAAAATGGGGTTGGTAGCCTCACCGCATCGTTAACACTGGCGATTTGGCCGCCACCATTTTAAAAGGTGCCCTCTGTCAGGTGTCCAAAACACCCGCCTGATTCATAAACAGGACCCTGATTGCCATTTAATGTAGGAACCGGTCGGAGACCATGCTGTGCAGGCTCCGATTAGTTCTATGGTCGAAGAAAGAAGAGGCCCAGCAAAGGTAAGTCTTGAATTATTTTTGTGGGCCCTGGAGGAGCAGGAGTCCACAAAAATAATCTGGGCCGCTGCAGCCCCGGGACCCCCACCCTCTGTGATGGTGACTCTCTACTTGCAACGTACCTTTCTGGCAGCAGCTCCAGCCCTATTTTCCTGGGCTGATTCTAGCAAGCTGGGTCGGGATGCCTGCCTAACGTAAATGAGGCCAGAGTCTCAAAATCATGGGGACCACTTCACCGCCAGAACGGGCGGCTGACCAGCGTACTCCGCCTGTCGGCCACTCAAATGTCAAAATCTACCCAGGCAGTCATTGCATGCTGGGTTCTTCTGAAAATGGAATCAGAAATTGACAAGCGGCTGCAATCGCCCAACTCTGCATGTTTAGTCCATCTTCCCATAGGGACTACTTGAGCCGTGGCCTTTAAGAGACAGGACAAATTATACAGTTTCATCTTAGCACGAATCATCACCACATACTCCATCTGCCTGTGAGAAAAGAAACATACGCATACATACATACACACTGAGATCTTATATCATTCATTTTCTTGGATAAAAGTTGCTTGTATAAACTAAAGTTATACATATTTGCATATATCAGGATCATATATAAGTGGATTTGACTGTACAATCAACATTTCTTTAAATGATTTCAACACAACTTATAACATATTACCTACATCTGATGATAAAGACGATTATCAGTTTATTTATGTTAAAGTTGTGGAAGAGAAAAGAATTCAATAAAAGTAACAGTTTAGTTTTCCTATATTCCTAAATAAGTATAAGGCAAATGAGAGCTGGAAAATCAATCTTTATGGTACTTGTCAGAATTGTGAGAGCTTCATTAGCAGCCAAATTTTATTCAAATTAGAGCATAATGAGAGTCCATGATTTCCTTGATTTTCTGCATAGCGCTAAACTCACCCATTTAAAATAGGCATCAAAGTACAGCAAGGTGTATCACCCCTTAAAGCAATGGAATGAAAATCGGGTAGGTTCTAATAAAGGGCATGTGATCTGCCCCATAAGATTATCACTCAGGTAGTGAAATCTATGCCTGTTTTTTTTTTAAGTAACATGGTGGGAAATTTCCATTTGCAAGAGACACTAACTGTGCCATTAAGAGAAAAGAGCCAATTGCAGAACACACATTTAAAAACAGCTTGAAAGAAATTGCAAATTAGTAAATATGTTCCAGTTAAAAAGTACAGATCGATATTACATAAATATAAAAGTCTTGCATCCTGTGCTCGTGATCATGCACCAGACATCACGTTTCAAAGTGTTACATTTTATGGACACAAAGCCATGTTTAAAAAAGAGAAAGTAAGCCAGTTATTGACCGGGCGGCTTGACATTTACATGCAATTTACTAACCTCTATTTGATGTTAGTTACAAATCCAAGCAACTACAATAATCCTACACTTGCTCCTATTTGAGCCGTGGCCTTAAGAGACATGCCTGGTTTGCAGCTAAACATCACAGCCATACTCCAGACCCTAGACTAACTGTGAGCAACAAAGGGTAGATCCTCTATAAATAGGCCTCTTTACTTTCACATTTGCACTTTCATAATACTTTGTGTTTTGAACAAGTTTTCCTTGATTTTTTGTGACCACTGCTGACATCTCTGCCTTTAGTTTTGATGGAGTCATCAGCACAAATAGCCAATATCAAGTCTTTGTTTTTCTTTAGATGTCCTGTTCCTGGATGTGATGGGCTCGGGCATGTAAGTGGCAAGTATGCATCGCATCGCAGTGCATCTGGCTGTCCTTTGGCTGCACGCAGACAAAAGGAAGGATTCCACAATGGGTCACCATTTACTTGGAAACCTGTGAAAGGAGATGGGCCTGCTTGTCCAACCCCAGGGTGTGATGGCTCAGGGCACGCTAATGGCAGTTTTCTTACACATCGAAGGTATATATCATTATCCTGTAATTAAGTAAACCAAACAATATTTAAAGCCCCATTTACATCTGTTGGTTCTGTTATTGTTAAAATATGCTCCTGGTCTAAAATTCCTAGGTCTTGAAATTATGAATGCTTAACAGACTCATCTGAATTTTTTTCTCTCCATTAATTAGTGAAGACATTAAACAGTTTAAAATAAATGTCTCCACCAAAGTAGCAGTGAGAGAAATTTCAGACAAATGTGCCAAACATTAGAGCCCAGATTTATTTTTCATTCTTTCTTCAGTTGATATCAAACATCTGCATGGAATGTCCAATTTACAAAAAATACTAACCCCCCCCCCCCCGCTTAATGCCACAAAGTTTTCACCCGTCAGGAGTTAAATAATCAGTACAACTTGGAGGGGTGTGCCGTCAGTAAACAAAACACATGGTTGAGGAGTCTGAGAAATAGACATGAGTGAGGAAACAGTACAGTATTGAACTTTAAAACTAAAAAAAAGCATTTGCGGGGCACTGCAGCTTTATAATCAGATTAAGCTATGTCCATTAAATTGCCAACAGCTCTGGAAGATGCTGTGCTTCCTGGACTGGTCAATCTTTTAAAAAAAAAAATTAGCTCACAAACTGTAATGTTGAAACAAAAGTTATAAAGCTACTCAAATGCTGGGAGTAACTTTATTACTACAACATTAATCCTATACTATTAAAATATCCAACTGTTAGTAATTTGAAATAAAAATAAAAGCCTGGTAATTAAAGTTGGCGCTTTTGGAGAACACTTATGTGACATTCCTCGATCCACTATTTTAGTGGGGAAGTTACCGCATTTATAAGTATGTTTCCGCCTGCATTAAAATTGCAGACAGAAAAATGTCATAGGAATGCATTAAGCATTTGACAGCTAATCGTGCCAATAGCAATTTCTAGGCTCAAATGTTTTAAAACCTTTGCTTCTGTTCTGTCTGCTTTTGTTTTCTTCCTTATTCTGTCTTATTTGCTTTACTTTTGCTTATATTGTTTTGCGTTTAAATAAGACTGTGGTCCATTTTGCTGCAGCTTCCTCTGTCCTCCTATTTTTAATGTAGCTGAAACCTGTATAGCTTTGAATCGGTCCCGATTGACTAAAAACCAGCCGCAAAGATATTTGGGACAACCAGATCACACAAAACTCTGAACATTCAGAAGCCAGAATCAATCTGAGTGCCAGATCAGATAAATCATTGGCAGCAGGTTGACCTATTTATTTTAAGGGTTTAAACCCTAACCCTGTTTATTTTAAACAGATTAACGCCTGCATAAAGTTAGCACGCACAGGATGTAGCACAAAAATGTTAAGCTTTCATATGTAAACTTTGCTGACCAGAATGTCTACCCTATTTTCTCAATTGGTGGCACTCAAGTGGTCAAACGTTTAACAGGCTCTGAAGCTGTAGTATCTGTTTATTATGCTTCCATTATTATACTTTAATTTCAGTTTATGGTACATGTGTATCAGTAAATGTGCAGACAAAATTCTTAACGTACTTTCAAACTTATTATCTTGACTTGTTCACTCTTGTAACTTTTTTTCCCCTTTTTTTTTTAAGTCTTTCTGGCTGTCCAAGGGCTACCATGGCCATGAAGAAAGCAAAGTTCTCAGGAGAGGATCTACTAACTACCAAATTTAGAGCTAGTGATGGTAAGAATTAAAGGAAATTGAAAATCAATGTAATATTCCATTGTGATGTTAAACTGTGTAAATTCCATTTGCAAGGCCATTGATTTATGGCTTTCATAGAACCCGATCCCCAAAATATTAGTAAAAATCACATACAATAAAAACAGAATTTGATTCACTAGGTTACTGTAAATGAGTGGCCTTGTATTATAACTGAACTTGTCTACAATTCAAGGATGTACGCAAAAGTGTTTTATTACCTATCTGAATACAATAAATTATGTTCACTTTAACCCTAAACCGTTAATGTACAGAGTAACAATAAGAACTGCATTGTGGGACAAAGCAAATAATGCAGTGATGATTTTGATTGCCTTAAGGGGAAGCTAAGTGCTGGGGAGTACTCCATGTTTTCATAGAAGAAAATTATACTCTCAGCGGGTATTTTTAAAATGGTCAATTTTAAAGACCCTTAAACAAGGTGTGCTCTTGTGCTCCACTCTGGTGGTGATATCCAATAGAAGAAATCTTCTCAAAGTGGCTCCATTGCATACTTTGATAGATTAGACCAGATCAGCCTGAGAACTGTTCCAAAGCTGGCCAACCCTAGAAAACCTTTGCTACAGGCCAGTAAATTTAGGATGACTTTTCAGGGTCACCCAGCTGCAGAGCAGCCCACGGTCAATTTTGAAGCCAGAAATGGAGCCAAATTGGGATATAATTGACATCCCTGGAGAGGCCGTGGAGGGAGGGAGACCTATTCCATGGTGGTATTAAGGCATGTGTTTTTTAAATATCTGGTGAGATATAAAAAGAAGATATTTTGAAAAATAAGCACTTCCCCTACACTTTCCTTTTCTTTCAAAAACTGCATTTGCTATTTACAGGCTAGAAATTACTGTTGGCAATAATACCAGACAGGCACTTAATGCATTCATATGAGTTGCTGTTAAATCAAATGGATTAATGCCTCGACTAAAAGAGTAGTAGACAGTGGAATGTCATATGAAGAGTAATTTCTAGGCTCTGTATTAAAACAATGACTGTACTATCTCAACTACACTTTGTTCTCAACAGCAATAGAAAATGATGAAGAAATTAAACAACTTGACAAAGAGATCAGTGAACTGAATGAATCCAACACAGAGATGGAATCCAACATGGTGAAGTTGCAGTCACAGGTACAATTAAAGGAGAGAATTTATTCAATGAGTCTTATTTTAATACAAATTTTTTTTGTCCAGATGTTGTTACAACAGAAATGTACAAATAAATTACTAAGATCAAAACATACTATTTGCAGTAGAACTGGATAGATGGCTTATTTACTCTGGTTGTATTCAAGGTGTCATTTTATTTACTTCTGCTTTGATTGTTTTAAATGCCAATTCTCTAATCTTTTAGCATGTGAAATAGAACACGTTATAAAACATAAAACTGTTGAGAAATATGCCATTAACTTTTGGCATCCTTCACACATTGCTGTGTGCCAGCACTGCTTTTGCCAGAGAAAAATTGTAAGGAACATCCGTTCAAAACATTTTTGACTTGGTGATCGTGAAGCTGTTCCCATGTGACCTTTCCTGCTCCTGTGCAATATATAGCCTGATGCAGAGTAAAGCTCTCTGTACTCTGCCCCAACCTCAGAAGAGCACCCTCTACTGCAACAGTATGGCATTTTTTCTATTTCCCATACCAACCATTCTTGGATCTGTCTGAGTGACATTGCCTATTAGTGCCAAATTTGTGTTGTAGATCCCTGCCCTCAGAACTGGATTGAGACTGCCCAAACTCATGTCACATAGGACCATTACATGCACCAAATAGAGGAGACTTTTATCTTAATAGTCTGAGTTGAATTTGAACCAAAGTCCCAGAGCTGAAAGGCTCACTATTCCCCACTTCCCCAACAGTTGATCTTCTAATTAAGCCCCTCACAGTAATACACTGCAAATGCTGTAATATTCCATTTGTCTCTTGATGTAGAAAAAGATGGTTGTGAATAATTTCTTTGGGTTTAACTAAGTGAGCAATAACACATTCCCAAGGTGTGCAGCTTTCAGGATCTGTCATGCTATTCGTGTCTCTCTGTTCTTACGTCAGTGTGTGGAGGAATGCTTGGGGCCGATTTTCAGATGGCGGAACGGGTGTGTTGGGGGTGGTGGGGGGGGGGGGGGGAGGGCTCGTAAAATGGCGGAATCCTGGAGCGGGTTCGGAGCCCAGCTCCAACCCGCTAACTTCCGGGTGCCCCAGTGACACGTTCAGGTGTGCGCGCAGCTCCCGAATGCGGGACTCCCACTGGCAATTAAAGCAGGCGGGATGCTGCTTTACATAGTTAGGTAGATAGTTGAGGTACTTGAGAGACTTCACTGAGTGGAGATTTTGGCAGGGGTGCAATTAGTGTGTTTCTCATGCTGTGGGAAACACTCCCTATTGTAGCAGACGTGTTTCAGCCAGCAGCCGGTGGGAGATGCAAAGGATTATTTGACAGATGGGGGGACTACCTCATTTATTGCAGCAGGCACTCTGTCACTTCAGACAAAGTTTTGGCTGCATGACCTTTGTCTTTCCACTCAAAATTCTTAATTTATACCCAAAACTCTGCTGTGCAAACACATTTACCTACTTTGTGGACCCTCTCAAACTCACACCGTCAGGATGGGGGGGCGCCATAACTGCATTCATCACTTCATCCGAGGACTAACCACATCACCAGCCTTGCCAGGCACGCCATCCACCTCTGCCACATGGAGCTCCACAACACAGTGCTGCACCACAGGCACCTGCACAACAGCACGGAGGGCAACAACAGAGAGAGTGATGTCGCAGGAGGCACTACCCTCGCAACAGGGTCTACAGACCGAAGCTCAGCTTCCTGGGCCTCTCTGAGGATCAGTACATACGGAAGCTCAGAGTCAGTCGCCAGGTAGTCGCGGACATCTGCAGCCTCCTTCATGCCGAGCTGCTTCCAGCTGGCCTGAGCAGCATCTCCTTACCTGTCGCTGTCAAAGTCACCACTGCTCTCAACTTCTTCGCCTCCGGATTGTTCCAGGGTGCCACCGGGAACATCACCGGGGTCTCTCAGTTGTCTGCACACAAGTGCATAAGGCAGGTCACCGACTGCTTGTTTTGCAGGGCCTCGCACTACGTCAACTTCCCCATGGATGACCTTAGCCAGACGGAGAGGGCAGTGGAATTCCACGCTGTGGCTGGCTTCCCACGGGTGCAGGATGTAATCGATTGCACCCATATAGCAATACGAGCACCTCCACACGAGCCAGGACTGTTCGTCAACAGGAAGGGCTAGCGCTCCATTAACACTCAGCTCATCCCGCCTCTCTTCCACGCACCGAACACCCGCAAGAGCTGGCTCCTCGGGGACAAGGGATATCCCCTGCACACGTGGCTCATGACACCTCTGAGGAACCCCACCACCGAGCAACAGCGTCGATATAACGACAGCCACATCGCTACTAGGTCTACAATTGAGCATGCTATAGGGCTGCTCAAGATGCGCTTCAGGTGCCTTGATCATTCTGGGGGGAGCGCTTCAATACGCACCAGACAGTGCCGGATGCATTATAGTCGTTTGTGGTGTCCTGCACAACATGGCACAAAAGAGAGGGGTGCCGCTGGTGGATGCCCCATCCACATCTGCCACCCACATTAAGGAGAAGGAGGATGAGGAGGAGGAGGCAGAGGAGGAGGAGCAACCCATGGGCAGAACAGCAGCTCACCTAGCTGCTCGTGAGGCCAGGCAGTCACTGATATGTGAACGGTTCTCATAACATCAGACAGTGTGAAGAGTCCAGTCCTCATCACCTGGACAGAGGAGCAGCAGCCACACCAGCCCTCCCCTTGCCTCCTGCACAGGATAGTCCTGCAACTACACATACACCCACTGTAGAGTGACCCAATGGGTGGCATCAAGTGTGGGCGTTCATGGTGAATCTCATGAAAAGACCTTGTTACACAAGCCAGTCAAGAATGGCCAAGATGTGGCAGTAGTGGTGACAATAATAATATTTAATGTGCCATTAACAAAAATTAAATATAAATAAAAAGCATGACAAAACGTCAACACCCTTGTGCATCCCCTTTGTGCTCACAAAACCTTCGCCTTTCGCTTATAACTACTCCTACGTGGTGCATCCCCTGAGGCTGCAGCAGAGTTGGTGGCAGGTTGCTCTTGTTCATGCCCTGACCAATTAGATTCTTTGGGCCTATGCCCTCTGGGTTTCGGTGCCCGTAAGGGCCCCTCCAAAGGCTGCTCCACCTGTGCAGGGGCAGACTCGGCCACCTGGAGAGGAGGCATCATTGTGGGTACTTGTTGAGGGGGGGCAACAGGTGAGACGTGGGGGCGCTTTGAGTGGCGTCCCAACTTCCATGTCCCCTTTCGCCATCTTCCCACTCCTGGGCCCACACCACTCCTACCACTCTGCTGGACGACAGTTTGGAGGACATGTGTGAAGCCTTGTAAGGCCAGTGCTAGTGTATCTGCCTGCCTGTTTAAGGCGGCAGAATGTTGTTCACCCTGAGTCCAAAGGGCCATTGTCAGGGCCTCAATGGACTCATTGGTGAACCATGCTTGAAGGTCCATGGAGGCTAGCCTTCCCTCCATTGCAGACATTCCCGCAGTTACCCATGACACTAATCAGAGATGCCCTCACGTCCCTGTGACAGTATCTCAGAATTGCCCTCCCTTACCTGTGCACCATTCCACTCATACAGGAGTTGGACTCCTTCATCCTCTGCGCAATTGTGGAGAGAGCGCGTAGCACCTGTTCCAGCACCTCACTAATGTGTTGCGGCCCCTCGATCATTCTTCTTTTCATGGATGGCCCCCAGGGTTCAGCATCTGTGTCCAGCTGAGCAGAGCCTGGAGAAGAATGCGCCCACCGATGCGGACTCTCCACAGCTGCCCTGCCACCAGTGTCTGCTCGTGCTCACGTGTGAGGTGACTCACCATGTGAGACCCCAACTAAGTGAGGATGGAGACTCACCGAGGTGTGTGTATCTGCGCTGGTGGATGGCTCGCTCCGATGTGACGGTGCACCCTCAGAGGCCAGCAGGTCCTCTGAGGAATCGCCCTCCACTGTCACGGCGGTCCTGTAAGAGAACAGAAGGCAATATTAAGCATGATGACAGATGTTGAGCTGCTGAAGATGGCAAGGCATGTTAACATCAATTGCTATTGTGTGTGCTGAATGTTAAAGTTCTGTCACCAGCCGTTTGTCGGGTGCCAGCCTCGGCGTCCCCGACGGACAGGCACTCGAGGGTGCGGCTCAGTTCCAGAGCCTCCTGTTCCACCTCTGTGAGGATGACTAGATGTTGCGGCCCCCCTCCGGTCCTCGCCCTCTCCTGTGCATTCTGGTCTCTCTTCTCCTATAAGGGGAGAAAGTAGAGAGGAGTGAGTGAGTGATGGTGATGTGGCCAACTGATGAATGCATTGGTTTGGGTGAGGCTGACCATGAAAGAGATGCATCAGAGGGTGAGTATGAAACAGAGCCATGACATTGTATGAGGATTGGGTTGAGTGGTAGTGGTGGGATGAGTACTGGGGAGGTGAGGAAGTGGTAAGTGCAGGTAAGTTAAGGATGAGGTTTGAATGGGTGTGAGGAATGATGTGATAGAGTAGTGTTGGCAGTGCAGAATTAGTTGTGGGGTGGGGGCGGTGACGTGGATGACGGAGTGTAGGAGAATGAGTAAGTGTACTCACTTTGGCTGACCTAGTTAGGTCATTGAAGCGCTTCCTGCACTGTATCCAGGTGCAGGAGACGTTGCTGCTGCTGGTGACCTCCTCTGCCACCTCGAGCCAGGCCTTCTTGGTGGCAGAGGCAGGCCACTTCCTCCCGTCCGCCGGGTAGAATATATCCCTCCTCCTCCTCACCCCAAACAGTAGCAACTGGAGTGAAGCATCACTAAATCTAGGAGCAGCCTTTCCCCTGGGCTGCTCCATTCTGTAATTTGGGGTGTTTGCTCCAGGAGCAGCATTGGAGGACTGCCCCTTTAAATAGGGCTCCTCCAGCTGACAGCCTGTGATGCGGGTGCGCAGTCCGCCCACTGCGCAGGTTTACGACGGGAAACCCAGAAGCCACATTAAGTGGCTCCAATTTACCTGCGATCGGATAGGGAATGGACAGATTTTACTGGGCAGGTTACTCACGCGCCCAGTCGCCTCCCCCCCCGCTGCCATCCCACCTCCCTTGTAATATCGGGGCCGTTATCTTTGTGAGGCAAGTTATTCACGATGTGCACTTCTTCAGCTAGATCATATAAAATAGTAAAAGCAGTATGTGTTAATTTCACATGTTCTTCAACATGTTTAATTTTCATTAGTCTGAAGTAACACTAGCAGGAATTGAAACAGTTGTTGGTGTATAATTAAATTTATTAATTAAACCTAGAAACAGAGTCAAAGGCGCCTTAGTGTTTTCTGAACCAATGTACTAAAATTCAACGCGAATGCTTTTCAGATTTCCAGCATGGAAAAAAATTTGAAAACTATCGAGGATGAAAACAAAGTGATTGAAGAGCAAAATGAAGCCTTATTCAAAGAGCTGGCTGGGTTGAGTCAGGCCCTGATTCGTAGCCTTGCTGACATAAAACTCCCTCAAATGGTAAGCCAGCTTGTTCTTCATTATATTCTTTAAATATCTGTTTCAGTCAAGATGTTACATAGCGGAGTACTATTCTGGTGATATTGAGGGTAATTTTACAAATTTGCACTGCTGATGCAGTGTTTCATCTGCTGTGACCATGAATCAGGAATTCTAGCATAGAGATGAATGGGCCCGCAGGATTTTCTGACAATAAGATTATTCATAGGATGTAAAATTTGTGAAATTTATCCTGCTTTTGTCTTCCTGAAGCTTTCAATATTAAGAGTCAAAATTGGTATTGATTATATTACCAAATCCTGTGCCACAATTTTGCAAGAGAATATTTTCGTATTTATGAAATGTGTCATTGGATCAGCATTGGTATTTGAATCTGATTTATTATATTTACGATTTAACAATGCAACTAAGATACTGTGGTGCTCAGCATAATCTTCAGTCCTTTTCCTCATCTTATGGGTTTAGCCATGAGTCAAGATTGCAAACAAAAAAAAACAACTGTCTGCTAGGCTGATCTCACAAGTATTGCACGCACATATATCTTCAATACCACGGCTGTTAAGTTCTAGTTCTCCTTTTACTCACTTTGCAATTTGCTTGTGTGCCATTAAACCTTTGAAACACACTAGCTACACTTACATTACTGCGGAGGTCTCAGGAATGTGAGCTGAGCCGCTTTTCCCCATTAATGTGTAGCCGGTCTTCCAGTAAACCAGCCGCACTGTGGGGTGAAGCGGTCATTGCACGTGCAGGGCTGCCATGGTATTTTGCCCAGCATGGGATTGCAGAGTAGATACACCACAATGATTTGTTACAATTTCCACTGCTTGTGTTAGCTTATATTGGTAAAAAGAACTAAAGATGATGCCTGAAAGAGGCAACTAGGATGGGATTCTGGAAGGTGATGTGGGTTCTGGCTGAACCATCTCTTACATTCAGGTTTTCCTGGGTGCAGTAGTTGCCATCTCACTATGGTATGTGAACTAGGTCTTTATAGCAAACTACTCCTAGAAGAGAGTAATCGCCTATTTCACTTGCTAGAAAAATAAATTAGTTCATATTAAGTCTGGCAGCAGGTAAGACGTTAATTTATAAGGGGAAGGCTTTGATGTAAGCTAGTTAATGTAGTTACTACAGAATTTTCAATGAAGCTTTCTTCACAGTTGTACCATTTTCATGTGAAAGTTCAGATAATAAAGTTTGAGTATATTGGTCCTATTGAAACAAGCTGATTCCCCCAGTTTACAACAACAACAAACTTGTATTTATATAGTGCCTTTAAACCAGAAAAAGATCCCGAGATGGTTTACAGAGGGACGGTGCCGTGCTACCATGCAGAGTTTGGAGAGGTGACGAAAAGTTTGAGTTAGAATTTATGGACGATGGGAGCTAGCAAAGAGGGTAATCAACTATAGAGGTGGTGAAAGTGTAGGTAAGAATTTCGATGGTGGCGGGAGAGATATAAGAAGTTTTCATGCTTTGTAAAGGTCACCGTGGAAATCTCCAATCATACAAACTTCAAAATGTTACTCTTTTCAGAACTGTAAGAAGGTCATTTGTATTTTGACAATTTTTTGTTTCCTTTATTGTTCAGCAGGAACCAATCAGCGAACAGAATTTTGATGCCTATGTTAATACCCTCACAGATATGTATACTAATATGGAATGCTACCAGAACCCAGAAAATAAAGCACTACTGGAGAGCATCAAACAAGCTGTAAAGGGCATTCAGGTCTAAAACAAAAGCTCCCCAGCATTGTATATGAACTGTTCACCTACCCTGTAAATACAGTAAATTTGTGATTGATATTGGTTTAGAAATATTTATAGCAATTACGAAGATAGAAATTGCACTTGTTTAGAACAAGTAGTCCGTAACCTTATTGTGTAAATTTTAAAATAACGTTTAAAATGAATCTGGAAAGCAAATATGTAAACTATTCTGAGTTCTGTATGTTGACTCTACCTATTTATTTACTGTTTGTCTATTTATTTAAACTTTGTTTTTAATCCAGATAAAACTGAATTTTAAAAAAAACACAAGCTTCTGGAGTGCACGAAGACAATAATATTTCTTATGTTGCTCCAGTACAAGCTGTTTTATGAATTTAATTAACACAAGTCAAGTTATTTTTGTATTGTATTATTTATTACTTTATTAATGTGATTTATTCCCTTTTTATGTGGAGTGAGAATATTTTATAACTGACATGTTTTGATAATTTTTTTCAGAAAATCTTTTGATTTTGTTAATATTTTTTCCTATTCATGAAAATATTTTTCAGACATTTGCCACTGCTAAAGCAAAATTATGTATTAACTGCTATTTATTTGATATTTAAGCAAATTAATTTAAAGAGTCCTTACTGTAATACTTAAGAGCCATTTTTTGTGATGTATATTTATTTTGTAAGTCTATGTGTCTGTTATGTGACAATGGGTTTGGGATCAGCATAGTCTGCGAACTTAAATGTATTGTAGAGTGACGCAGTTAGAAGCCTTCCTCATTGAATAATTTGAACAGTTTCAAATAGAGATGTAATGATAAATTTTAATATGGGACGTTTACAGCCTTTTTGCAGCAGCAGCAGGTATACGGAGTTACATTGTGGTTCTATTGCATTCATTCTCCACTGGTTAAAATACAAAGGTTAAAAATAGACAATGGAGTAAACCACTCATCATTTATAGGGCAGGAAGTACAAAAGGAAAGAGCAATTGCGGACTTCCGTACAATGTACCGGAGTCCAACTGTAGTTTAACACATTCCAGGTACTAAATTGTGTTTGAATTTGTTGAAGTCTCAGGTCATTAAAACTTGAGATCAGGGCATTAGTGGCGCTCTTGCCTCACTGAAAGATATGTAATTTATAAGTGATGTTTGTAAATCAGAAAAAAATGCTGAACTTTGTTGCAGTGCTGAGTATTGTAATTATTTACTGAAATAAGCACTGTTTAAACACTGTTTTAGTGCAATTTTTGTTGTGATTGTGCATCCAAATGTATGTATCTATGTTAAAAGACAAAATTACTGTTTACTTGTTTAAATACGTACATCTTGTTGTTCCATCTACATAATGAAATAAAACAAAGCTGATAAAAAGAACCATTTTGTGATGCCCAATTTTTTCAGCTGAGAACTGTGTTCCATGTGCAGTTTCAAGTATATTTTTATGCTCTTTTATTTTCCTTCTTTACTGTGTATCTCCCATGGCATTGCTCACACTAAGTCAGATGGTAACTGTTTTATGACAGGAATGTAGCGCATAATGTATTATTCTGTTGCTAAGGTGCAGCTGTGTTTAACCTCACCTTTAAGGCCATAAAGTTTAATTGTTGAAAATAGCAACAGCCTGAGGTCATGTGGAGCTTAATTGCTGTAGAGGGAAGTTTGAAGATTGACAGGTGCTTGAAACAGGTGCATGAAATGTGTGTCTTTTGAGAAACTCAAAACTTTTAAATATACTAGTGGATCTTCCATGGCACTGCTTGCAGTAAGTCAGAGATATGCTGTTTTATATGACAGGAGGTTTTGTTTTTATTTGTTCATGGGATGTGGGCGTCGCTGGCAAGGCCAGCATTTATTACCCATCCCTAATTGCCCTTGAGAAGATGGTGGTGAGCTGCCACTGTGATATACCATGTAACACAATATGTATTATTCTGCTGTTTTAACATGGATTTGTGTGTAAGATAGTCTGATCCTTGAAAGGCTAATTACTGTATATAAGTACATTCTGAGATCATTTAAAGACTAATTGTTCTTGGGCAAATCCTGAGGCCAAATAGAAGGTATTTTCTGTAGAGGAAGTTTATTTATAGATTGGCGGATGCTTGTAAATCCCCAGCCTCGCTCAAAGATCAGAAGAATCCAGCAGAAATTACTGGTTTTTTTATGGCTTTCCTAGGTATGACACAGAAATTTGCAAATCGGATGTACACTTCTCAAAACAGTTACGTGTGAGCTGACTTCCTTTGTTTTTCTTACTTTTATACTTTTGATGCTTGAAATATGCTGGACTCAAAATGTTTATATATTTTAGTGAATTTCCCATGGCTGTCTAATGGTAAGTCAGATAAAACATTGTTTTATAAGAACAGAACTGATATACCTATACCATACTAAGATAGAACAATGTCCCTTTAAGGCCAAAGATCCTATATTGTTAAGTTATCACCGGTTCAGATCAATCCTTGTTTGGTCAGAGAGCTTTGGAGTTTGGAAAATCCTTGTCTATTTCAGGTTGGAGGTCAGAAGCATCAGGATTAAATGACTGACTTTCTCTATCTTGGCTCAGGTCAATCGCTTTGTTTGGTCAGTGAACTATGCAGAATGGAAAATGCTTGTAAGCTTCAGGCTTTAGGTAAGAAGCATGCATTATTAAGGGAATTTTTTTCCCTCTATTTTAAGATTTTCCATCCATAACAAAATGTAGGGGGTGAATGGATAATGACTGTCATTCTCTTATCTAGCTGAGATAAATGGAAAGGCCAGCATGCTGCAAAGTGTAAGAAACACAGTAAATTGGAAGATTAGTCATCAAATGATCTTCAGACTATAAGGAGGTCATTTTAAATCTGAAGAATGGGTGGGTGGGAGGTTAAAACAACAGCTTTTTGGAATGGGACCGCATCCCGGCTCCAACACACCCACTTCTGGGTTTGCCCAGGCACATTTGGATGCACACGCACAACAGACACCCGGACATCCCCCACTTAAAGCCAGCGAGCTGATACTTAAAGGGGCAATATACCTCATTGAAATTGTTGAGGTACTTAATATTTTGTGCATTGCAAAAGTTAAATGAATTTAACCTTACCTGTTCGGGTTTCCCATCGCTTCCGATTCACGTCAGGTGAAAGCAGGCAGGAAGGGCCGGATTCATGAAGCGAGTGCCTTTATTGCACTGGTTGTGGGCCCAGCGGAGCAGGAATGCTTTTTCGAGGCCCAACATGCTCACCTGACATGACCCCGCAATCGGCCAACACCCTCCCCCACCCAATGATGGACCGTACCCCCCCCCCCAAATGCTGGGCCCCAACCCCCCCGATGCTGGACCGCACCGCCAGCACCCCCCACCCGATGCAGGATTCCATGATGCTGCTCCCGATGCTGGCTGGACCCCCCCCCCCAATGCTGGCCTCCCAGTGTTGTCCACATCCCCACACCTCCACAGCCACCCCCACCCCCCATCCTATTGTCAATCTGGCTGGCTGGTGTGCGGGAAACCTTCAATTGAGTTGGGTTCGGGTTCCCCACGCGCATACCTAGAGACGGGCTGGGTTCCCGGCTCCAAGTTAAAATCATGCCCAATGTGTTTATCATACAGCAAGCTAACCTTAGAAGAGTTGTAATAACATTTTGCACCAACATTTTGCACCTAAACAAAATATTTAAATTGAGTATGAAGACCTGCTTATTTATTTACAATATTAGAAGACAGAAATGTAATGAACACTTTTTTTTTGCTGATTGCATGTTACTTTCAAGGAAATTTTCCAGTATATTATATATAAGAGTTCTTTATTACCAGTTTTTCGAACCATTTTTAAGGCATCTGTATTAGTAAATAAGCAATCTTACCAGGCACCATAAATCTATAGCTGTAAGTCTTTGGGCAGCAGGTCACCTTGTTAATAAATGATAACCTACAGCAGGAAACTTTGCACATGTGTCAAAAGCACACTCATCATCATATCACAATTTAGTCCATTAACTCAGTTGCAGCAGCTTAATGGTTAATAAGGTAGCTGGTTAGAAAACTTAGACAACTCCTGGTCAACATTTTGTGAGTTAATTTTTACCCCAATTAACAGCTGATCGTTCCACCCTGTCCACTGACATCGGTGATTAATTTAATTTTAATAGCCTAGAAATTACAGTTGGTGATATTAGTGGACCAACACTGGACATGTTCATATGACATTAAAAGCATAAGAAATAGGAGCAGGAGTAGGCCATATGGCCCCTCAAGCCATTCAAGAAGATCATGGCAGATCTTTGACCTCAACTCTACTTTCCTGCTCGATCCCCATATCCCTTCACTCCCCTAGATTCCAAAAACCTGTCTATCTCAGCCTTGAATATACTCAACGACTCAAACCTCTAGGGTAGAGAATTCCAAAGATTCACAACCCTCTGAGTGAAGAAATGTCTCCTCATCTCAGTCTTAAATGGCCGACCCCCTATCCTGAGACTATGCCCCCTAGTTCTAGACTCTTCAGCGAGGGGAAACAACCTTGCAGCATCTACCCTGTCAAGCCCCTTCAGAATCTTAGATGTTTCAATGAGCTCACCTCTCATTCTTAACTCCAGAGAGTATAGGCCCATTCAACTCAATCTCTCATCATAGGACAACCTTCTCATCCCAGGAATCAATCTAGTGAATCTTCGTTGCACTGCCTCCAAGGCAAGTATATCCTTCCTTAGATAAGGAGACCAAAATTGTACACAGTACTCTAGGTGTGGCCTCACCAATGCTCTGTACAATTGTAGCAAGACTTCCGTACTTTTGTACTCCAACCCCTTTGCAATAAAGGCCAACGTGCCATTTGCCTTCCTAATAGCTTGCTGTACCTGCATGTTAACTTTCTGTGTTTCTTGTACGAGGATGCCCAAATCTCTTTGAACCCCAACATTAATAGTTGCTCACCATTTTAAAAGTATTCTGTTTTTCTATTCTTCCTACCAAAGTGAATAACCTTACATTTTGCCACATTGTACTCCATCTGCCATCTTCTTGCCCACTCACCTAACCTGTCTATATCCATTTGCAGACTCTGTGTCCTCCTCACAGCTTACTTACCCACCTAGCTTCGTGTCATCAGCAAACTTGGATACATTACATTCGGTCCCTTCATCTAAGTCATTAATATAGATTGTAAATAGCTGAGGCCCAAGCGCTGATCCTTGCGGCACCCCATTACTTACAGCCTGCCAACCTGAAAATGACCCGTTTATCCCTACTCTGTTTTCTGTCCGTTAACCAGTCCTCTAACCATGCTAATATATTACCCCCAACCCCATGAGCCCTTATCTTGCGTAACAACCTTTTACGTGGCACCTTATCGAATGCCTTTTGAAAATCCAAATATACTACATCCACTGGTTCCCCTTTATCCCCCTGGTGTTATCCTCAAAAAACTCTAATAGATTTGTCAAACACGATTTCCCTTTCATAAAACCATGTTGACTCTGCCCAATCATGTTATCATTTTCGAAGTGCCCTGTTACCACTTTCTTAACAGTAGATTCCAGCATTTTCCTGACGACTGATGTCAGGCTAATTGGCCTGTTGTTCCCTGTTTTCTTTCTCCCTCCTTTCTTGAATAGTAGTGTTACATTTGCTACCTTCCAATCCACTAGGACCATTCTAGAATCTAGGGAGTTTTGGAAGATCACAACCAATGCATCCACTATCTCTGCAGCCACCCCTTTTAGAACCCTAGGATGTAGGCCATCAGATCCAGGGGATTTGTCGGCTTTTAATCCCATTAGTTTTTCTAGCACTTTTTCTTTACTGATATTAATTACTTTAAGTTCCTCACTCTCATTAGCCGCTTGGTTCCCCATTATTTCTGGTATGCTTTTTATGTCTTCTACTGTGAAGACCGATGCAAAATATTTGTTTAACATCTCCGCCATTTCTTTATTCCCCATTATAATTTCTCCTGTCTCAGCCTCTAAGGGATCCACATTTACTTTCGCTACTCTCTTTTTTACATACTTGTAGAAGCTCTCATCTGTTTTTATGTTTCTTGCTAGTTTGCTCTCGTTCTATTTTCTCCCTCTTTATCAATTTTTTGGTCATCCTTTGCTGGTTTCTGAAACCTTCCCAGTCTTCAGGCTTGTTATTCTTCTTCGCAACATTATAAGCCGCTTCTTTTAATCTAATACTATCCTTAACTTCTTTAGTCAGCCACGAATGGATCACTTTTCCCCTGGACTTTTTATTTCTCAATGGAATGTATATTCGTTGAGAATTTTGAAATATTTCTTTAAATGTTTGCCATTGCTTATCTACCGTCATTCCCTTTAATCTAATTTCCCAATCTACCTTAACCGACTCACCCCTCATACCTATGTAATTGGCTTTATTTAAGGTTAAGACTCTAGTTTCGGATTTAAGTATGTCACTCTCTAACTATGTGAAATTCTATCATATTATGATCACTCTTCCCCAGAGGATCCTTTACTATGAGATTATTAATTAACCCTGTCTCATTACACAAGACAAGATCTAAAATAGCCTGTTCCCTGGTTGGCTTCACGATGTATTATTCTAGGAAACTGTCTTGAATGCATTCCATGAACTTGTCCTCCTGACTACCTTTGCCAATTTGATTTGTCCAGTCTATATGAAGATTAAAGTCCCCCACGATTATTGCATTACTTTTGCTACAAGCTCCTATTATTTTTTGATTAATACTCTGTCCAATGTTAGGGAGTCTATAAACTACTCCCACTATTATTTCTGCCCCTTATTATTTCTTATCACTACCCATACTGATTCTATTTCCTGATCTTCCGTGCCAAGTTCCATTCTCACAACTGTCCTTATGTCATCCTTTATTATCAGGGCCAACCCCCTCCCTTTCCATCTGCCTGTCTTTTCGAAACGTCAAGTACCCTGGACTATTTAGTTCCCAACCTTGGTCACCTTGCAACCTTGTAATGGCTATTAGATCAAATCTATTTATCTCTATTTGTGCCCCTAATTCGTCTATCTTGTTACAAATGCTTCATGCATTCAGATAAAGGACCTTTAATTTTTGACTTTTTACCATTTTTTCCTGCTTTGACCTTATTCGCTGATTCACTATTTCCATTAAACTCTCTGTCCCTTCCTGTCACACTCTGTTTATCTTTACCCAAGTCGCTACACTGCACTATTACCTTGACTTTTCTCTTTAGATTTCTAAATTTCCCCTCACCTGACCCCTCTGAGCCCCCTTTTTTAGTTTAAAGCCCTATCAACAGCCCTAGTTATTCAATTCACCAGGACACTGGTCCCAGCCCGATTTAAGTGGAGCCCATCCCAATGGAACAGCTCCCTCTTTCCCCAGTACTGTGCCAGTGCCCCATGAATCGAAACCCCTTTCTCCCACACCACTCTTTGAGCCATGCATTTAACTCTGATCCGTTTGTCCCTATGCCAATTCGCACGTGGCGCAGGTAGTAATCCAAAGATTATTACCTTTGAGGTTCTGCTTTTTAATTTGGTCCCTAACTCCTCAAACTCCCTCAGCAGAACCTTATTCTTAGTTCTACCTATGTCGTTGGTTCCTTAGTGGACCACAACAACTGGATCCTCCCCCTCGTGCTCCAAGTTCTTTTCAAGCCACGAGGATTTATCCTTAACCCTGGCAGCACAAGAGGATTTACTGTCAGTTTTGCTGATTGAAGGCCAAGTTGGGGCCAAAATCTGTATTTACTATCTGCAGTGTAAGTTGAATCTAGATCCTGCTACTGGGTTTATTTTGGCTTTCCATCTGGGGAAACACCAGCATATTGTGAGCAACATTTCCACCTGTGCAATAGAAGCATAATAGTGTCTCTTTAAAGGCACAGTTGATTAGACATTGGCCTTCCTCTGGGGCCTGGGTTAAAACCCAGCCCAGACTGATGGGATAAAAGTCTCCTCTGATGCTGGTGATAAGGGTCTCAGGTGAAATGAGTTTGGGCAGTAATATTGAGTCTCTAATGGGCAAGGCTCTACAATATAAAACTGTCCCTAATTTGGTTCTCACTGAAGACCACAGGATGGCTGGTGTGGGAAATAGAAAAAAAATGTCACTGATGTTGTTAGTGTTAACTGAGGTGTTGTGAGTCGTTGAGGCTGAATAAAGGGAGCTTTACTCAGCAACTGGTTGTGCTGTCCTGATCTGGAAGTGCTTGATGCCAACACTGGGGCCCTGATTTTAACTGCATCCGACTGGAGGAAATCGGACCGGGGTGGCATTTAAAATACGGCGAGTTACTTACCCCCTCTGATCCCGCTGCCTTCCCACCATGTCCCGATCTTAACCTCTTTTGAGCAGGACACCTGCAGGAAGGAAGCAGGGTCCTACTTTAAATATGCAGATCAGGTCTAATGATGCAATCAAGACCCAATCTGCATTTTCAACCTGAGGCCTGATTGGGGGAGCAGTGACGGCCCCCCCGTCAGGCAAATCCCGGCTGCCGCCTCCTGCAGCCAAATGCTCACTCCCACCTGCTGGCCAGATAGTCACTCTGGCTGGGTGTCGGGCAGGTCACTGTAAATATTTATTCAAATGAGGCCTGCGTTAAGATTTGTAAACAATTTTACAACACCAAGTTATAGTCCAACAAATTTATTTTAAATTCCACAAGCTTTCGGAGGCTTCATCCTTCGTCAGGTGAATGGTGTTGTAAAATTGTTTACAATTGTCAACCCCAGTCCATCACCGGCATCTCCACATCATGCGTTAAGATTGGCAGGGCCTCCACATCCCTGACCTTTCCGGATTCATCACCTGCTACCGGGCTCCCGCACACCCGCCCCGCCCCCTGTAAAAATCAAGGCCTGGCTGTCTTCTCCAGCACTAACATACCTCAGCACAATGATGAGACAAGTTCCTTACTATACCAGATCCTGCTACTTTGCCATTCCTTACAGTAGCCTCACCCTTCAATGTTAATGCAATAATGAAAATAATCCCATCTGCCTTATTTCACAAAATAGTTCTAAATTAATTTTACTATATAATGGCTGGCCTCCAAATCAGGAATATAATGGCTGGCCTCCAAAACAGGTTATGATAAGGGTGCTTAATATAATTTCTGTGTTCCCACGAGGTGGAACTGCTCAGGTATGGCACTATTTATTTTTCATATGTGGGTGTGCTAGATCATGCTACAGAATCAGACAGGAATCCCAAACAATGAACCAATGTCACCTTTAACAACTGTGTAATAAACTGAACTATTGTTATATGGTTCCTGTTAATGGGTATTTACTGAGATCCTTCGTGTCATCCCAGGTTGTGGGTATAATGGAATTTGTTGGCAACTAGTTACATAATAGCACTGAATAAGCTAAGATGTGTTTTACAGTTTTGGTATTTGTTTGTTTTCAAATAGGCAGTTTCTAGAAATAAACTAACAAACCGGAAAGCCCTTAATGAATGCATCAAATGCTAGGACCTAAAACAGCTAATCACAACACCATCTCACTTGGGTAAATACATGTTGTAGAACTGAACCATAGAGGTCAGAGAGATTCCCTTTGCTGAGTTAGCTAATGTCAGCCAGGACAGCAATGGGAGCATTACAATTGTCCCTCGTGACCCTGGGCTTGGGAGTGGAAAAAATAAGCCAGCAATCTTGTTCCTGATTCCTGTCCAGTGACACCTGCCAGAAAGGTCAGTTGTAGGAAAGCTGATGGAAAGCATTATAAAGGATATGATTTATGATCACTTGGAGAATTCATCAGTTGTTAAGGATTCCCAACATGGCTTCAGGAAACATAGGTCTTCCCTTACTAACCTGAGAAACTTCGATCAGAAAGTGCCCTGAATAGTGGATAATGGCAGCCATGTTGATGTTATATACCTTGAGTTCCAAAAAGCCTTTGATACAGTGACACATTATTGGAAATGATTGGGGGTAGAATTTCTTGGGGTGAGAGTTCCAAAATCTCCCACTGTAACTTCAGTGGAAGATTGTTCCATTTCTCTGGGAATTCCACCAAAGTTCTGGTGGAGAATCGGGAGAACCCCCACAGAAATTACTGGTATGGATCTCACTGGATTATTAGACATATTATGCTGGATAGGTAACAGGTTAAAATATTATAGGCAGCAGGTTGTCATTAATGGTAGTGGATTTGAATGGGGAAAGTTTACAGTGGAGTTCCACAGGGCTCCATGTTGAGACCATTGTTGTTCATTATCTTCAGTAATGATTAGGATAAGGGCATTAATGGAACTATTTGCTAATTCACAAATGACATGAAAATGTGCACAGCAGTTAATAATTCAGAGCAAATCAATAGATTGAAGACCAATTTAGATAAATTAAGGGGATGTGCCCATATGTAGCAGGTGTCCCAGACTCCTCAACTAACCAAAGGCCCCAAAGTGGGCAATTCTCTTCACATCCATGCTTCTCCACAAGAATTGCCAAAAATACAAAAACTATATAGGCTAGAAATTACTCTTAGTAATATTATCAAACCAATGCTCAACACATTCATATGGTATTCCTCTGTGTGCTATTTTAAAAGAAGAGTTAATGCATTTAAAATAAACAGTTAAAAAAGTTGTATTTTAAGACGCTCCTTAAAACCTACTTCTTTGACCAAGGTATCAAATTTTGTTTGGTAACGCTCCTGTGAAGCACCATGGGATGTTTTACGACGTTAAGCATGCAATATAAATGCAAGTTGTTGTTGTATTAAAATAGCAGACAACAGAATGTCATACAATTGCTTTCAGCACCTGACTGCTGATATTAACAGTAATTTCTAGCCTTATAAAACTCAATCCAAGGATATCCCTTTTGCCATCAACAAAATACCTATTATAACAATTGCCTAAATATTCTATATATGTTTGATAAATATATATATTATATCTGTATCTTTCACACAGCCATATGTGTAGTTCCTTGAGTAGAATATTTTGGAAAGTATAAAATTATAGGTGATGTAGTAATAAACAATTTACAGTTGCACGTGACTTGTTGCTTTCAGTTGTCCTCAGCACCTGTGATTCAAAAAATTGGCAACACAAAAGAAAATGGTTTTATTGTAATTGGAAAAAGTCCAGTAACACCACGTTAAAATCTGGCCCCTTACTAGGTGACCTTTGAACCAGTTTGTTATTTCTTTGCAGTTTGTGAAATCTTGCTGTGCGCAAAATGGCTGATACGTTTGCCCACATAACAAGACTGCCTTTCAAACTGATTAATTACCAGTAAAACATTTTGAGACATTTCTGAGACACATGATAAAGTATGATTTAAATGTAAGTGGTTCTTCCTTTCATCCTCCTGAGAAGCATCTGGCTTCCACTTACCATCTCCCCACAGCTGAGATCAGTAACTCACTATGTAGAGAATCACAGGCATAAACCCATGCCCCATTAGGTAGTGCCACAGCACACTAAGCTCACCGTGCTTTGCGACTACATAGCCTTTTATAAGAATTTGCCTTTTGAAAGAAACCTTAATTAGCAGTCACAATTGAATCACTGATTTACCAGCTGTTTAAACCGAGTAAAATCTGGTTCTTTGGCTTTTGTAACCTGTACAACTGGGCAAATACTTCTTGACAAAAACTCTTAATATTTAGTCCAGCCTAGTTCTTTGCTGTGCTTACTTATCTGTAGAAATATGACATGACATTAAAAATTTAAAACTCCCATTTGTACAATCAATTACAGATTTCAGTCAATTTGCCTTATTCATTTCTATGGCTTACTTAGAACATAAATAGAAAAAATCTTGAGTTATGAAAGTAAGATTTTCAGATCAATAAAAATTGTTTTAACACTTTAATGTATTCATCAGTTGTAGCTGACAGATGGCAGATGATGTCAGGCTTTCATGGGAAAAGCTTTGAACAGCAGGAGCACCAGCTTTCTGACTCACGCTTAATCTGTTAATGTGCATATCTGTCTATAAATTGTAAATAAGGTTAACACAACGTTCCTTAACAATCGGTTTCAGGTTAGATTAAGATTGGAAATTAATAACAAATTTAATAAGAATGCCCAGAATAAAAACAGTGTCTAGTATCGATCAGCAAAGTAAAAACAATTTTTAAAAATGCCACAATTTCAGAATAGCTTTAAGCATTAAAAAGAACTTGTATTTACCTAACACCTTATCATGTCTTCAGTACATCTCAAGGCACTTCACAACCAATGGATTACTTTTGAAATGCTTGTACAAATGTGGCAGGTAATTGTACACAGAAAGGTTCCACAAACAACAAATAGAATGATTGACCAGTTATTTTGTTTTTGGTGGATTTTTTGAGGGAAGAATGTTGGCTTGGACACAAGACGCACCCAATCCTCCTCTTTGAATAGTGTAATCGGATCTTTTATGTCCACCTGAACCATTGGATCAGGCAGGTGGGATCTCAGTTAAATGTCTCATCTCCAATATTGCAGCAATCCCTCAGAACTCCACTGGAGCATCAGCCTGGATTATGTGCTCAAAAACATAGTGGGGCTTGAATAATTACAGATCCACTGAGCTGGATCCGTAACCAGCAACAACTCTGCCTGACTTCATATATTATTGCCACAAGTAGAAAATATCTAAAAACATCTAGAAATATCGAGAAAAAGTGCTTGTTCTGAGTCTTTTGAGAAAACCAGCAAAGTTTTTCTTAAATAAAGTACCAAGTACCAAGTGCCTAGAGGAGAAATGACTCTCCTCAATTACCAGCATTGTGGGTCACCAGTTCCCTCCAGTGTTATAAATTGCTTTTATATTACAGGCCCAGTCTCAGGAGAGCGGCTGCTCTCTCATATTTATGTCCTAATCGTGTAGTCAGTATTCCTGTAAACCAGCTGCAAAGTGGTTCCAGTATTTTACACATGTGCAGACAGGCTGTGGCAGTGCTCATGTGCGAAATGCTTGCATCATGACATTAACAGCAAGTAATGCCACTACATTTAGTTACTGTGTATGCATACTTGATGATGTCACGACCGGAATCATGGTACTGTCTGTTGGAACAGGGAGCTTACTTGCTCCAAGAATGATGACAGCAATAAAAAACAGTTTTTCAGGGCTGCCAGTCTTTAAAAAATCTCTCGTGTTTAGCTTTTGGTTGCTACCAGCTGCATGACTCCCATGGATTGACAGCTGGCGAACACAAACATTGTAAAAGCAGATGTATTTTGATAATAATTATTTGTGATGTTTAAGTATGATGCAAACACACTTGGGCTGATTCCGTGAAGTTACAGTCAGGGATTGGACCCATGCATGCAGCAAGCATGCATCGTTGAATTTGGTAGGTAGGCCTGAACGTTAGCAGCCTTACACTCCAGATTTAGCAGCAATTAAAGCTTAAATTGTTTTGAGGCCATGCATGAGCTTCACTGCAGCCCCAAATTTAATGTTAATTTAAACTGGTCCCACGATGATTTCCTCATGTTTTCTGGCCTCTACACACTTGGTGCATCACTGAACAGTTTAAAATGAACGTTTGTTGGCTTCCATGCTGTTAACTTGAACACCTATTCTTAAAGTTGAGACCGACTATGGGGGTGAATTTTGTGTTTCCAGTGCTGGAAAGGCGTGGGGAACTTTTCCAGCGAGGAAACTTGGGTAGAAGCCATTTCTGGCACTTGTGTGCCTTTAAAAGGCTTCCCCAAGTTTCTTTGTGCTTCTGGAGGTGATCCACCCACTGAGTTGCCACTGGCCTTATTTACATATGTCAAAGTGAGAACCAGTGATGTTGCAGCTTCAAGTTTCCTGGATGTAAACGTCTGCTTCACTCTGATTAAGTTATATTGAGTTTTATGAGGCGCAGTGATGGAAATTAGGAGTTCCTGGAGCAAAAGAGTCTGCAGATCATCGAATGCAGATTTCTGAAGGTAGGAAATCTTTTTAAGCAGTTTTGGTTTTTTTGCATTCTTCCTGCAGACACCTGCACTTGTTTCTGACATCTTCTGAGAGCATTGGACATTCAGCAGCTTGGTGTTGCCTCCCACTTTCTACTGGTGTAGTGCTATGAAGGGGACGGCCTGACATGTGCTGCTGTTGAGAGACGGCAGTATCATGCGGCTGTGACTCCTGGTTGGCTTGGCCCTCATCATCATCTTCATTGTCTTCCTCCTCCTGTGAGCCCCCGTTGCTGTGGTGGATCTGCAGGAAAGAACAGTGGAAGCTAAGAATGGATGAGCATTACCCTCTTGCGATTTAAGAGACGGAGAAGGGGGTGGAAGATTGTGGCTATGTGGTGGGACATGCCAAGAAAACCGTGTAGGTGCTCACTCAGTAACCTGGCACAATAAGGGCTGAGCACTTCCCCACGAGCTGCATGGCCTTATCCTCGAAGGGACTGAGCTACTTAAGGTTGGGGAAGGCCCTTCCGGTGATCTGCCCTTGGCGTGCATTGTGCATCAATTTGTCCTGCATGAACAAGGGTAAAGATAGCAGTTGAGGCGTGTGTGCCAAGTTGTATGGGAGAAATAAAGTAAGAGATGTGGTGGTATGAGGCTGTTCAGGTAGAGGAAGGGGTTTAAGAGTTGTGCATGTAAGTAATTGCTGGGAGTGTTCTAAACTGGATAGCCCAGTGTTGAAGGAAAGAATACTAGAGCCTGGTCTTCAGTTGCTTCCAAGCCTTTATTCACAGAGCATTACCCACACCACACTCGAGATAAGCTCTGTTATTTTTGGATCCAAGAAAGCCCCAATTGATAGGCACCACCTGAATATAATTAACACTAATTGATATAAATCACATGGATACAATTAACAAAGGTGAGAGGAGAGGGGGGGGTCTAGTTAGTCATACTGCAAGATGTCAGGTTGGAGCCCACCTTAACCAGAGAGCACTGGAAGGGTTAGTTCAACAAGTGTTGCTTTAAAAGGGTGTTGGTGCCCAGGGTGGGTAAGAAAGAAAAGGAAGAGGTGTGTTACCTCGCCTGCCCTGTTGAGGATGTGGAACTTTTTGCATTCGGTGCCAATACCATCTCCCTCTAAGTGGCAGAAGTGATCATTCTGGGTGGCTTAAGGGCATCCACACACAGGAGTCTGTTTGACTTGCCTTCAGTGCCCCCATCCAGGAGGGCTTGAAAATCTGAATGAATTAAGTTATGAATTCTTCTTCTCTGGTTTATTGCCATGCCCTGCTGTCCTCTGGGCACAGATAGTGCTTGAGTGATCATAATTCTGTTGAAGTATAATAAAAATATTGCTAAGATATGCAGTGAACTTCTCAGAGAGTGGAGTGAAAAGGCCAAGCACTATTGCTCTATTACCAGTTTGTCCCTTGGCCAGCTGCTGAAGTCTTTTTAAAGGCGGCACAAAAGTTTCCAGGTACTTCAAGTTTTACAACAATGGAAATGCAAATAAGCAGGAAACTCGTGCGTGTCTCCCTCTGGAGGCCGCCAGTGGATATAACATTTTTTAAAAGGTTCGATAGATGTGTAATTCTAGGCCTATGATTTTTTGAAAGCTGGATTTTTCTGCCTTTTTGAACTTGCCATACCGCTGTTTCTGCATTATTGATTTTACAATCATCATTTTTGCTATTTACTGCAGAATTTTTGCAGTTCAGGACTCTTTTCGACAACTCTCAAGCCTCAGCATTGTTGCCTTCAACAGCTGCCAACCTCAGCTGTAACCATGCTGCTCAGCACGGCCATTACATTGAGCCTGCCAATGGCTTTCATTAATTTGAAGGAGGCAGAGGAATTGATGAATAGGGAAGAAGGTTAGATATGCCTCTGTCTTAGGCATCTGGCACCCACTTAGAATCAGCCCAGGAATGACATTTTCAGACCCAGACACACTTCCTTGACCATGTCTGAGCAGACCTGTCTTCTTCATCTCCACTTCACAATGGAGGCTGTGACAGGGTTATAAAAACAAAATACTGCAGATGCTGGAAAGTTGAAACAAAAACAGAAAATGCTGGAAACACTCCAAGTCAGGCACGGCATCTGCGGAGAGAAGTGACCAGCGACAAAAAGATGAGCTGGAAAGTGGATTAGGTGGAGAACAGCGGATTACGTAAATGACCTGCCCCTATTTCCCCATGAGCATTGAATCGGCCCTACTGTTTACTAACTTAAATATTATGGAGGTCCTACAATTGGCCTCACTGTCCACAGGCAAAGCAAGAGGGGGAAAAAAAACAACCAGGCTCCCAACTCCTAACTGCTAACCAGTAATCCCTTCTGAAAAATGCACACTTGTGTACATTGGATGATGACTGGCTCAGCATCGCTTTGAATGTCCCTCAAAGTCAACTAACTTGCCAACGCGCACTGTCCAGGCTCACAGATGCAAAATGGCCATTTGCATGAAGTCCAGAGGGAAGAGAGAAAACTGCAGGGTCAGGGGGGTTAAATAGCCATACTAATTGTCATGACAGTTAATGATGAGGTATAAACCTATGGTTTGTAGGTCATATGCAACCAATGAGCCCTAGCAATCCAGCAAACATAGCCCAGGCATCTCAATTATATTTGCATTCATATAGGTTTGGAAAAGGGCTGCTTATTTAGCAATGTTGCAACATTGATGGAAAAATCCTAGATCAGAACATCAAGATCTTTTCGGTTGAAATATATACAAATTAAGAGGAACATTGATTTAAACTTTATTTGTGGCTTTCAAGACTCTGCATGCACCTAAGCAACCCATAAAAATAAGAGGCTTGCAAACCTCTGCACTAAGGAACATAAAAGAGGAATTAAAAATGCCGAGAATACTCAGCAGGTCCTATTGCATCTGTAGCGAGAACAGATAAGTTAATGTTTTAGGTGTAAACCCTTCATCAGAACTGGAAAAAATGACAGATGGACAGCATTTAAAAAGGAATAGAACAAAGTGAAGGGGGGAGAGACACACACACGTGGTGGAAGTAGAATGACCTGCTTAAATGAAAAATATAACTCGTCCACAAGTGCAATCCCAAGCTCCCTGTTGCATGCCACTTCAATCCCCCGTTCCACTCCCACTTTGACCGCTCTGCCTTTGGCCTTCTACACTGTTCCAATGAAGTTCAATACAAGATCAAGGAATAGCACCTTATCTTTCTATTAGGCACTTTGCAGCCCTCAGACCTTCATATTGATTTTAATAACTTCAGACCATAACTTAGTTCTCACTTTATGTCAGGAGATGCCAGCAATGTGGGATGGTGTGTTGGCATTTCCAGGGAGGGGTGGCAGGTCGGAACGTGGGTTGGAAACCCTTCATTAAAACACTGTGCTGGTTGGGCACTCTGCGTTCTTAATGTCAACCTGCTTTTTTCTTCTTCCAAAACGTTGGATTCTGTTCCCATTTGCTAGGTTTTTCTGTTTCCATTTTTGACCTGCCTTGCCTTCCTCCCTGCCCCAACCTCAGCTATTCACACATTGCCTGTATCCCCTAAATGTCTTTCATTGCTTTGCTTATTCTTTTTCCAATTGTCTCACGTTAATATCAATTCAGCCATTTAACCATCTCCCGTTTTCGATCTAAGCACTTTTCACATCATTTTATTTCCTCTCTCGTATATGTGAATGTTTTTCCAGTTTTATCAGGTGGTTACATCTGAAATGTTAACTTATCTGTGCTTTCCACAGATGCTGTCTGACCTGCTGAGTGTTTCCAGCAATTTATGTTTTTGTCTCAGATTTCCAACATTTGCAGTATTTTGCTTTTTACTTATGAAAGAAATTTTCTGCTTGAGTGAAATAATGTATTCTTAGTCCCATATTAGTATGATTGAAAAGTGCACACTTAAAATCAGGCAAAATGTCACTTATATACTTCTGCAGACATTACACAACTGTTAGCATTGCAGAGTCAGAATTTAGAAACTAGTTTGACTCCATTTATTTGAAAGTACTTCAGAAAGCTCATCATTTTCTGTCAACACACTGACACCTTGTGGTTATTGACATGTAGGTTCAGTATTTGATGGAAAAAAATTACCCAATCCACAGAGAGGAAGTTTGGCAAGATGCTGAATCACCAGGGACAAAGAAATCAAGTTAGAATTTCAGAGACTGTTGATTTTTAAGAACAGCCAAGACACACACTGCAAAGATTGATAGGAGAGGAAACTACATAAATCAAGAAGTAGTGGCTACAGCTTGGGTTTTAAAATTCTGTAGATTGTAGAATGAAGAAAAACTAAGGAAGTGCACAAACATTTAAGCAATGTAACAATAGTAATAATAGTTTTTCATTTGGGTACAATCCAGCTTTGATCTAAAATTTCAATACTTTACCAATAGTAAAACCAAATTAAGAGCAGAAGCTAAGTGGGTCATGACATTTCCTGGCATTTCCTGTGTACACATTTTCAAAGCTTCTTTATAGTTCAAACTCACATGGCATGTTTTTGATGTGATTTTTGATTTTTTTTAAAAACAATGTTGCTGGATTTGGTGCTATTTTATATAATTATGCTAGCTAATTTTACTTAGCACTAGTCACATAGTCAGAGACCAAGAGATTATTTGTAATATTTTGTTGCTAATCTAACCTGTCCTAATAAGGCCACTGCTCAGTGAAGTGGTCTGAATAGATCCTGAGATCAATGAGAGCTTAATTGCTGTTTCTTGAGGGAAGTTTGTGGTTTGCTTATACTCCTGGTCAAACAAAAAGGCCAGTTTTCTTTCTCTTGTTTTGTACTTTTGACACTTTGAAGTGTGATATGTGGAGTCTGACTTAACCCCCAAGAATGAGTGGGTTGGGGGGGCGGGTAGGAGATTAAAATAATAGCTTTTTGGAGTGGGACTGCATCCCAGCTCCAATGTGCCCACTTCCGGGTTTGACCCAGGCGTGTTTGGGTGGATGCGCACACCCAGAAGTCCCACCCCCACTTGAAGCCGGCAGGTCGATATTTAAAGAGGCAGTATACTTCATTGAAATAGTTGAGGTACTTAATTTTTTGTGTATTAGAAAAGTAAAACAACTTTAACCTTACCTGTTCGGGTTTCCCATCGCCTCCGATTCATGTCGGGTGAAAGCAGACGGGAAGAGCCTGATCCATGAGGTGAGTGCCTTTATTGCACTGCTTGTGGGCCGGGCCAGGAGAAGCAGGAGTGGTTCTTCCAGGCCCAACAAGCTCACCTGGAGCAACATGACCCTGCAATCAGCTGACAGCCCCCCACCACCACCATGCTGGAACACCACCCCCAAGCTGGATCCCCCGATCTTCCGATGCTGGAACCCCCCCGCCCCCGATCTTCTGATGCTGGACCACCCCCCCCGATCTTCCGATGCTGGACCCTGATCTTCAAGGCCAACCTGATGTCATCCACATCCCCCCACCTCCTCCCAATCCCTCCAATTTGTTTCAGGGCCCACGATCTCTCTCTCCCTCCTGACCCCTCTCTGATTCGCCATCCCTTTCCCTTTGCAACGCATTCATTTGGCTTCCAGGTTCCCCACGCGAATATCTAGGGACGGGCTGGGTTCCCGGATGCCAGCTAAAATCATGCCTCTGGTCCCTGAAGTTCTGTGCGGCATTTACCAGACTCCTGCTGTAACTCTGCAGGACTCCAGTGGACCCACCAGAAAATAGCAGAGACCTCGTTGCACTGGGTGTCTGCCATTTCTGGATTTTCCAGCCAGCCTAGTAATGGCAGAACCTCCATTTGACCCATATCAGGCAAATGACACTAAGGGGATGGTTCAGGGGTAGAGCTAGTAGGTGGACTCCTACACAAGGAGTTCTCATTTCCCCTGCTCAGTCGGAACTCAGCATCGGACTGGAAGCTGGTACATCGAATGTGTAAGACATACTGGAGGTAATTGTAGCCTCCATTTTACTTTCCATTGAAGTCAACTAAAGTAAAATTTGGCGGAGTGTAAAATGTTTGGCCGGTCCGATCCCGTCAGGTTCACCCCGGACAGGTTAGGTTAGAATTACCTCCACTGACCTCCAAATAGGAGTAAGTAGGCCCCACTGGAAGAGTCGAGGCAAGGAGAGCAGCCTGTACCCCCAAAGTATGGGTGGGTATTTTTTTAAAAATTCTTATTGGATCGGCCTCCTTATAAAAGCTGAAGGGGACGTGTCTGGGATCAAGCAGGCACTTGATTATCTGACTGCTGCATGTGAGAAGCAGGTGCCAGAGCGATGCCCAGAGTAAGGTCCTCGCCAGCCCCACACAAATTAGGTCGTTTCCCATTGTAGCCAAAAACTCAGCATGGTCAGCACTGGAGGCCACCAGTAGGTGTGAACCCAGCTCACGGAATTTTGGGGCGCTAGTATGTGACAGATGCTTTCAAAACTGTTGGATAGATATGTTTATATTAGTGCTCACTTCCCTCTGAATGTGTTTAATTTATCCAATTCTAGATACAGCCTGTGTCTAACTAAGTTAAAATGTTTCAATTTTTTTTTTCAGAAACACCAAGGTCAGTGCGCTCTGCTGTCGACCTTCCTGGATTTGTCTTTGTCTTTGTCTCCTTATTCTGTTAGAATCGTTCGGATTCTTTCAGGAATCTGAATTGAAGCTACAGACTAAGACCTGCTATTAAAGTTGTGATGAACTTTAAAATGTATTCGACTTCAGTTTTTACTGAACCAGACTGAGGGGAAAGAATCCGGATCGTTCGCGGAGTAAGAGGCGGATTGTCTCAGACACGGAGGAAGGAAATGGCGCCCCGATGTAAGTAGTCTTAATTTACTACGTCGGTTTTCCTCCAATCCGTCAGTCTGACAACGAATCGTCCAATCGCTAACACTCGTGTGGCGTCCTTACAAGATTAAGGTCAGTCTGGCGAATACACAGAAATAGCAGGAAGAGGTCAGTGGTCGAATATCACTGAGGGTCAGCTCCGGCTGAGGGTCAGCGTACGTACTGAGGGAATAACTTGTAAGCGGTAGGTCAGTGGTTAATATCACTGAGGGTAGTCAGGGTTTAAGTTCCTGGTGATTGGATATAAACAGGAACTAGTGATAAAACTTAGATGCCGCCAAAAAGGCTCAGGAATTAATTTGGAAAAATAACAGAGGTACCACAGCCAAAGAACTAATTGCTTTATGGAGACAGTACTGTAAAAAAAAATGGATAGAATTAAGTGACTAGACAAATGTTTAAAAGACAGAGACCCGAAAAAGAAAGGATCTGTTGTTTAAGTGTACTGTCCCTTTTAAAAAGCCTGTCTTGATCAGTGTTTTTTTTGTCGGTGTTTTGGGCCACGCCCCCTTCTTACTGTGTCTTACGTGTTTTCTTCCTTTGTGTAATGTATCTGTCTTGTCGTGTGTTTAATTCTGATACTGCTGAATTAAAATTGGAGTTATTGAGGTTAAGTGACCTATTAAATTCTGGTTCTTATAAAGTGTGGGCATGTTAAATTCCAGACATGGGATCTTCAAAAAATTGGCATTTTGAATGTTTATTTTGTGATTGGCTGTGGTTTAAAAAGGTTAAAAATTAACAGGATAGATTAAAAAAACTATCTGGTATCACTGTGATCGGAAAAGTCGGAAAGCTGGAACAGCTCGGAGCGTTGATTATAATCACATCCGCTAAAAGTATGTGAAAAAATAGTGTGCAAAAATATAGTATAAAGCAATCCACAAATGTGAGAAGTAAAAAAAATCAGTGGTGTGAAGTGAAATTTTGAAGGTGGAAATTTAATCTCAAAGGGAGAAGGATCAAGTTACTCCTACCACAAGAGCAAGTTAATATTAACCCCTTCCATCCCAAGAAGCCAGACTGTCATGCCAAGACCAGTTCAAACAGATAGAAATGACCCAGTCGGTTGAGAACTGTCTGAGGCTTGCCCAGAACACAGGTGAACATGAGGTAATAATTGGTATAGGTTATATTAGTAAAATTGTCCCAATCACTCGGAAATGCCAAAGGCTACAATTGACTGAGATATCAATTTTTCACTGTAGCGTGAAAACTTATAAGAAAGGAATGTAAAACAAATCATATGAAAAGGAAGCATAGGTTAGACAATTGGAAGTCCATTACTTGAGCTATGTACTGACACAGGGTACTAAACACCTATCAGTTTTACCCTGCCACTGTATGATAAGGAAGTTTTGACAAGTTCTGGGGCTATTCAATTTTATTTGAAATTAATAGTAGAATACAAGATCTGACCAAAGAGGGGAGACCTTCCCTGACAAATTATATAACTCGCATTGAGACTGCTAAGAAAACTCAACAATTAGATCAACACCTCCTAACTCAAGTGTTAAAACAAAGAGCGACATGGAATGGAGGTGGACATCGTAAAAAGAGATAGGCAAATATGGAGACGTAAAGATCTGTGATAAGTGATATAGCAACTGCCTTTGCCTCAGTTGTTAACTGTTGTAAACAATTTTACAACACCAAGTTATAGTCCAGCAATTTTATTTTAAATTCACAAGCTTTCGGAGATTCTCTCCTTCCTCAGGCAAATGTTTCAAGAGCTCCTTGAAGCCTACGCATTTATACATATTGAACAATACATGGTGTTTACAGACTGCCCCTGCAACTGCCCGTTGCCAAGGCAATCACCGTGTTCAGACAGAGAGGTGTCACCTGCAGAACCCCCGAATACACATTCAACAAAAAAACAAACAGGGAAAAAAAACAGAGAAAAAAAACAGAGAGAGAGGCAGAAACATCCGGAAGGCAGAGAGAGCCAGCAAATGACCCATTATATTAAAAACAGATAACATTTGTTTGCTGGTGGGGTAACGTGTAGCGTGACATGAACCCAAGATCCCGCTATGTCACGCTACACGTTACCCCACCAGCGAACAAATGTTATCTGTTTTTAATATAATGGGTCATTTGCTGGCTCTCTCTGCCTTCCGGATGTTTCTGCCTCTCTCTCTGTTTTTTTTCTCTTTTTTTTCCCTGTTTGTTTTTTTGTTGAATGTGTATTCGGGGGTTCTGCAGGTGACACCTCTCTGTCTGAACACGGTGATTGCCTTGGCAACGGGCAGTTGCAGGGGCAGTCTGTAAACACCATGTATTGTTCAATATGTATAAATGCGTAGGCTTCAAGGAGCTCTTGAAACATTTGCCTGAGGAAGGAGAGAATCTCCGAAAGCTTGTGAATTTAAAATAAAATTGCTGGACTATAACTTGGTGTTGTAAAATTGTTTAGAATTGTCAACCCCAGTCCATCACCGGCATCTCCACATCAGTTGTTAACACCATTGATTTGACAACATTAGATCAAAAGGTCAGAGATTTAGGGTCGCGCATTAAAGATATATTAAAAGATAAATGAAAATACAGATAAGGAATTGTCTGAGGATCAAATGCTGACCATATATTTGCAAAGGATAGCTACAGTGCTAGAAACACATGCCCAAACCATTAATAAATTAATAAAAGAGGAATATAACGTATCTTAGCAGGCGGCTGCTAATGATATCTGCTTAATGTGGTTACATCTTGAAAACACAGAGATTAGGACTTGGAGTTAGAAATTCCAGTCTGCAGCCCTGCGTACATCTGTATGTGGGAGAGACAGTGTTTATTTCAGACAGGCTGCGTGCTTCAGAGAGAGAGAGAGAGAGAGGGACTAGGCAATTTCTCTCTCCTGTTTTGTTTTCTGAATTTGTTTCGGGTAAAGGGATTATTCCTTTGGATAAATAAATAATAAATGAAGATTTGACAAATTAATCACTTGGGCTCTCAAGAAGAGCCGCAATGGATTTTCTGTGTTTCTTTTAAAACAGGTGACCCTGGTTTTTTTTTGGGACCACGTGAGTGTTGATGGTGCAGGATTACCAAGAGTAGTTACAAAGTTACGGTGCAACCTTTGCTGGAGAAATTTGGTGCAGGAAACGATCCAGTGGTGTTAAAGATTTAAGACTTTAGCTGCAGACATCAGCGGATACCAAATGTCACAGCGTGGTGATATCAACCTGATTCTCTTCTTTTGAACACCACCTGAGGAAGGGGAAGCCTCCGAAAGCTTGTGGGATTAAAAATAAAATTGTTGGACTATAACTTGGTGTTGTAAAATTGTTTACAATTGTCAACCCCAGTCCATCACCGGCATCTCCACATCTTCTTTTGAAAACATTTTGATTTGTTTTAACCTATTTGTTGTCTTCCGAGACAGAGTGCTCGAGGTGGGGAGATATGGGAATTTCTCTAAAGTCATTGAATTGGGCATGATAAAAAAATCAATCTGGCATAAATATACAATCTAGTGGAAGTCAGGAAAGTGTAGTTGAGAATAGTAAATTGATAGCTTTCTCGTGGAGATATTGGTGTCTTTGCCTATAATGAATAATGAGAAAACTACACTCAATAGCCTGGCCACTACCCTGACATTGGGACCATGCAGGGGGAGATAAGCACTCTAGACACCCCTGATCTTTTTGATAAGATAACCTGAAAACCTAAGAATGGCTACAGTGGACATAAAAGATACAAATGTATGTTGCCATCATCTGAAACGGAGATCAGGATGAAGAACATGATTACAAAGGCCTATGGCCTGGTGAGCTATTGCAACCACTCTTTAAACAAACCAATTGCTTTTACAGGACTGAATCCTACAGGACATATGATGTGTGCCATGGAAAATGTTCGGAAATACCATGAGGAAGAAGAGACTGGCCAGCAGAAAGTTAATATCCAAGAACACTAAGCTCACTCCTATGAGATGCTGCTAGTATGCGGAGATACATGAAGAAGATACATTGAAGAATGAGTCTCAGACAGGCTCAGTTACTTGACAACAGCACAACAGGAAAATGGTTAATGTGGTCCAGGCGAGTGAGAAATCCTTTTAAACAAGGCACTGACACATGGTCCATAGAGAAACCAACTAATTAATGAAACAGTCAGGAAACACTGGTACTAATCAGAAGGACTGAAATTAAAGTAAAGAGGGACACAGTAATTTGGATTTCCAAAATTCAGGGTTAGGTTCCCATCAGTTAACAATAAAATTGGGAAAAACAATATTTAGAAGATATCCGCACGATGGATACAAAATTACAAGATTATGAGGGGCCCAGATAAAGTAGACAGGAAGTACCTGTTTCCCCTAGCAGAGGGTTCAAGAACTAGAGGACGCAGATTTAAGCTGATTGGCTGGAACAAAATTAGAGGGATGTGTTACTGGACATGCTGTCACTGTGTGTCCACATAGTGTTGGACACAGCCTAGAAGCACAGTGTGGGTTTAATAATACCGATACCAATCTGGATATTAACTGTACCATGGAGGCCCTAGAGGCGGATCTAAAACCCACTTAAGTAGCATATGCCGGAGAGGACGAATATTGTGTTACAACTAATTTAAAACATTTAAATATGCCAATCTAACTTGTGATATTTTAAGTCCAGAATTCTACTCCATTCCTGAAGTCCTGGTTCGGATTGGACCCGAGGAACTGGTAGAGATACACCGGCATAACCTCACCACCTTACAAGTTTCTGAGAATGTCAGAAAGGACTTAAAAGCATATCAGGACACATTTGGGTATCTGACACCCCTGTTGCCTAAATACTTGAAAGCATTGCGAATGGAGATACGCCTCTCCCAGAAGGTTTATTATAACCTACAACAGGACAATAACAACATTAAGCATGACATTGACCAAATTAAAGTCACCACCTGGTGAAATGACCTCTGGAATTTGGGACTGAATATACAGATCCATCTTTGGATTGGATTAATTTCATATGTATTAGTCGTAGTGCAGTTTGTTGTAATGTGCTTCTTGATTTTCATTGCATGTAATAAATGTAAGCAGAGGATGAAGGGTTTGGCAAAGATAGTAAAACAGAGCCTGGGTGAGAATGTCCCCATTGTCTCTGTGATTTCAACTAAGAACACATCTTAATGGTACCGGGAGTAGCATCCGCTGGGGTAAGGTGCATGTAAAAGGGGAGACAATTATAGTTTGATAGGATTATCAGATGCTCTGCCTCTCTTCTACCCGGACTGGTGGCCAACACGAAGGGAACCTGGTTAAGATGAGGTACAGCATCTAACGGGATATTGTAGGGAGAATTTGGATTAAGGGATATAATGGGGAGGGCACCAATTCACAGGTGTAAAATGGTCTGAAAGGTACCATTCAGTCTAGTTAGGCTGGAAACAAAATATAAAGCACCATGAGATATTTGACTATGTTAGCCTTTTCAAACTAACATGAATAGGTTTAGCTGACCAAGGACATTTGCAGCTTACTTGAGAGATGTTTAGAAGGAGTCTGTTCCTGAGAACAGATAAGAGTACAAAGGTGTATTGATGAAACATGTCTGTGTTCTATTGGGACTTCTCTAGTTCAAGGGCTAGTCATATTCATTGTTATAATTCTTATAGTTTATTGCTTACTTAAATGTTGCTGCGCTGCAGAACCTGCAGAACCAGTGAGCACCGTAATAACTGGTTATCATAAAATGATAAAAGGGGGGAATGAGAATCCCTACCTGGTCAGTTTTTGGTAAAATATTAAGATGCCTACGTGGCAAAGAAGCAGAATGCAAAATGGTTAGAAAGGGTTAATTAGTTAGTAACTGAGATTGGTACAGGTGGCCTGGCCTCCTGCTGGGCCATATGTTTGCGTAGTCAGCAGGTTTGCATTGTCTCATCAATGTAGAGTCTTTGATGTGATTCAAGGACTGGTCTGAATGTCTCCATGTTTATGGAAGATCAATATAGGTAACGAGCTTAGCCAAAGTTGAAAGACATTCCAGGTTGAGAGATAAGGAACAGAAGGAACAGGGAAGAACATTCCAAGTTGGAAGGTGAGGAAGTATCCCCTTTGATGTCTAACAGCAACATGGTCAGCACATGGACGATCTATGATTGGCCGGCAATAATGTAACCTCGCATGGCAACCTGTGCCCGGCTTATGATTGGTGTTGACTCCTGTGTTAATGATGTTCCAATCCCTATCGATCTGTATAAAGGTATGAGTTTTGTCTTTGTCTTTGTCTCCTTATTCTGTTAGAATCGTTCGGATTCTCTCAGGAATCTGAATTGAAGCTACAGACTAAGACCTGCTATTAAAGTTGTGATGAACTTTAAAACGTATTCGACTTCAGTTTTTACTGAACCAGACTGAGGGGAAAGAATCCGGATCGTCAGTCCTCTTACCGTGTAAAGCTACTCTGTTAAGAAAATTCAGGCAACAAACACGTGACCACATACAAAATTGGGAAACTCAAGCAAATTTAGAGATTTTCTACCCACATGATGGATGTGTGGAACAGACTCCCAGAGAAGTTAATTGATTCAATTGGCACCTTTATAAAGGAATTGAGTCACTATCTGTTGAGAGGCAGAATTCAGGGTTATAGAGATATTAACAACACTAATTGATTTTGTGTTTTCAGGGTAGGTCAGGAAAGAAACTTCATGTCACACCTCTACTCCTTCCTTTAAGATGTTGCTTAAAACCTACCTCTTTGACCAAGCATTTGGTCACCTGTCCTAATGCCTCCTTCTTTGGCTTGTTGTCAATTTTTGTCTGATTAAGCTCCTGAGAAGCACCATGGGACATTTTTACTACATTAAAGGCACTAAATGAATGCAAGTTGTTGTTGTTAAGGTAAGGGATCAACAGTTGGACTGGAGGGAAGTCTGTGATAGAATGAGAACAAGGGATGTAGGCAGGATGGGCAAACTGACCACGGCTCTATGATACAGAAGGCCATTCAAGTGGGGGGAGTGAAAAAGAATGTGGTAGTGGTAGGAGACAGTATAGTCAGGGGGATAGATACTGTTCTCTGCAGCCACGGCCGGTAATCCCAAAGGCTGTGTTGCCTGCCCGATGCCAGGGTTAAGGATATCTTCTCGCGGCTGGAAAAGAACTTGGAGCATGAGGGGGTAGATCAAGTTGTCGTGGTCCACGTAGGAACCAACAACATAGGTAGAACTAAGAATGAGGTTCTGCTGAGGGAGTTTGAGGAGCTAGGATCTAAATTAACAAGCAGAACCTCAAAGGTAGTAATCTCTGGATTACTACCTGAGCCTCGCGCAAATTGGCATAGGGTCAAGCAGATCAGAGAGGTAAATGCATGGCTCAAAGAGTGGTGTGGGAGACAGGAGTTTCGATTCATGGGGCACTGGCACCAGTGCTGTGGAAAGAGGGAGCTGTTCCGTTGGGACTGGCTCACTTAAACTGGGCTGGGACCAGTGTCCTTGCAAATCGAATAACTAGGGCTGTAGTTAGGGCTTTAAACTAAAAAAGGGAGGGGGGGGGTTGAGTTCAGGTGAGGGGAAATGTAGAAATCTGAAGAGAAAAGTCAAGGCGATAGAGCAGTGTAGTGATTCAGGTAAAGATAAACAGAGTGTGACAGGAAGGGACAGAGTGTAACGATAATAGTGCATCAGTGAATAAAGTCAATTCAGGGAAAAATGGTAAAAAGTTAAAATTAAAGGCACTTTATCTGAATGCATGAAGCATTCGTAACAAGATAGATGAATTAATGGCACAAATAAAGATAAATGAGTTTGATCTAATAACCATCACAGAGACGTGGTTTCAAGGTGACTAAGGTTGGGAACTAAATATTCCAAGACAGACAAAATGGCAAAGGAATGGGTGTCGCGCTGATAATAAAGGATGATATGAGGACAGTCGTGAGGAAGGATCTTGGCTCGGAAGATCAGGTAGTGATAAGAAAAAGCACGGGGCAGAAAACATTGGTGGGAGTAGCCTATAGGCCCCTTAACAGTAGCTATACTGTTGGACAGAGTATTAATCAAGAAATAATAGGAGCTTGTAACAAAGGTAATGCAATAATCATGGGGGTCTTTAATCTTCATGTAGACTGGACAAATCAAATTGGCAAAGGTAGTTTGGAGGACGAGTTCATGGAATGCATTTGAGAAAGTTTGCTAGAACAATACGGCATGGAACCAACCAGGGAATTGGCTATTTTAGATCGTGTCTTATATAATGAGACAGGGTTAATTAGTAATCAGTAAGGGATCCTCTGTGAAAGAGTGATCATAATATGATAGAATTTCACATTGTGTTCGAGAGTGACATACCTTAGGTCCAAAACTAGAGTCTTAAACTTAAATAAAGCCAATTACATAGGTATGAGGGGCAAGTTGGCTAAGGTAGATTGGGAAACTAGATTAAATGGTATGATACTAGATAAGCAATGGCAAACATTTAAAGAAATATTTCATAATTCTCAACGAGCATACATTCCATTGAGAAATAAAAACTCCACAGGAAAAGTGATCCATCCGTGGCTAACTAAAGAAGTCAAGAATCATAGAATCATAGAAAGGTTACAGCACCGAAGGAGGCCATTCAGCCCATTGAGTCTGTGCCGGCTCTATGCAAGAACAATCCAGCTAGTCCCACTCCCCCGCCCTATCCCTGTAGCCCAGCAATTTTTTTCCTTTCAAATACTTACCCAGTTTCCTTTTGAAGGCCATGATTGAACCTGTCTCCACCACCTCCTCAGGCAGTGCATTCCAGATCCTAACCACTCACTGTGTGAAAAAGTTTTTCTTCACATCACCTTTGGTTCTTTTGCCAATCACCTTAAATCTATGCCCTGTGGTTCTTGACCCTTCCACCAAAGGGAACAGTTTCTCTCTATCCACTTTGTCCAGACCCCTCACGATCCTGAATACCTCTATCAAATCTCCTCGCAACTGTCTCTGTTCCAAGGAGAACAACCCCAGCTACTCCAGTCTATCCACATAACTCAGCTCCCTCATCCCTGGAATCAGACTAGTAAATCTGCTCTGCACCCTCTCTAAGGCCTTCACATCCCTCCCAAAGTGTTAATGATAGTATATTAAAAGAAGAGGCTTATAATGTTGCCAAGAAGAGTAGTAAGCCTAAGGAATGGGAGTGTTTTAGAAACCAGCAAAGGATGACCAAAAAATTGATAAAGAGGGAGAATGAGGGTAAACTAGCAAGCAATATAAAAACAGATTGTAAGAGCTTCCACAAGTATGTAAAAAGGAAGAGAGTAGCAAAAATAAACATTGGTCCCTTAGAGGCTGAGACAGGAGAAGTTATAATGGGGAATAAGGAAATGGCAGAGATGTTAAACAAGTATTTTGTAACTGTCAGACGACACAATAAGCATACCAGAAATAGTGGGGAACCAAGGATCTGATGAGAGTGAGGAACTTAAAGTAATTAATATTAGTAAAGAAAGAGTATTGGAGAAATTAAGGGGACTAAAAGCCGACAAATCCCTTGAACCTGATGGCCTACATCCTAGGGTTCTAAAAGAGGTAGCTGCAGAGATAATGGATGCATTGGTTGTGATCTTCCAAAATTCCCTAGATTCTAGAACAGTCCCAGCAGATTGGAAGGTAGCAAGTCTAACACCACTATTCAAGAAAGGAGGGAGAGAGAAAATAGGAAACTACAGGCCAGTTAGCCTGACATCAGTTGTTGGGAAAATGCAGGAATCCATTATTAAGGAAGTGGTAACAGGGCACTTAGAAAATCATAATATGATTACGCAGAGTGAATGTGGTTTTATGAAAGGGAAATCGTGTTTGACAAATCTATTAGAGTTTTTTGAGGATGTAACTAGCAGGGTAGAGTATAATGTGGAGAAATGTGAGGTTATTCACTTTGGTAGGAAGAATAGAAAAACAGAATATTTTTTAAATGGTGAGAAACTATTAAATGTTGGTGTTCAGAGAGATTTGGGTGTTCTTGTCCATGAAACACAGAAAGTTAACATGCAGGTAAAGCAAGCAATTAGGAAGGCAAATGATATGTTGGCCTTTATTGCAAGTGGGTGAGAGTACAAAAGTAAGGAAGTCTTGCTACAATTGTGCAGGGCTTTGGTGAGACCACACCTGGAGTACTGTGTACAGTTTTGGTCTCCTTACCTAAGGAATGATATACTTGCCTTAGAGGCGGTGCATCGATGGTTCAATAGATTGACTCCTGGGTTGAGAGGATTTTCCTATGAGGAGAGATTGAGAAGAATGGGATTATATTCTCTGGAGTTTAGAAAATTCTTAGAGGGCTTGACAGGGTAGATGTGGAGATGCTGTTACCCCTGGCTGGAGAGTCTAGAGCTAGGGGGCAAAGTCTCAGGATAAGGGGTGGGCGATTTAGGACTGAGATGAGGAGGAATTTCTTCACTCAGAGTGGTGATCTTTGGAATTCTCTACCTCAGAGGGCTGAGGATGCTCAGTCGTTGAGTATATTCAAGACTGAGATCGCTAGATTTTTGGACTGTAGGGGAAATCAAGGGATATGGGGCTCGGGCGGGAAAATAGAAGATCAGCCATGACCTTATTAAATAGTGGAGCAGGCTCGAGGGGCTGTATGGTCTACTCCTGCTGCTATTTCTTATGTTCTTATGAATACTCATACATGGGGCATGATTTCAACATGGCGGTGGGAAGTCAGCGGGTGGGTGATTAGTCGCATGGGAAACCCGGAAATAATTTTTGCAAATCGATTTGAGTGATCACAACTCAATTAAAGGCACTTAATTTTACTTCCAGGTTTCGCGTCTCCAAGCTGCACGGCCGGCGCACTGCGCACCCGCATGACATGCTGTGAACTGGAGTATTTATAGGGCCAAATCAAAAATGGATTTTGAAGGAGAGCAAAGGCTGCACACCCCGTTTCAGCAATGCTTCCCTTGAGTTACCACTGGCTGGTGTGAGAAGCAGGAGTGAAGTCCTGTATCCAGCTGAGAGGAGGAAATGACCTGCTTCTGCCACTAAGAAGGCGTGGCTGGAGGTGGCAGAGAAGCTCAGCAGCAGGAGCACGGTGCTGCAGCAGAGGTAGTGGCAGGTTGCTCAGATCCCTGCCCTGACTGATGAGAGGCTCTCGGCCTACGAACTCTGGGTTTTGGAGCCTGTGGATGTTGCTGGTGGTGGTGATGGTTGCTCCAGGTGGCCTGAGTATTTCACATTCTTCAATTTTCAGATCTCATTATGAGAACCTGTTAGAGATGAGGAAATCGCGGGCAGCTATGTGCGCCGCTGCTCTGGCGATGGGTTCCCCATTTTCATTCTTGTCCTCCTCATCCTCTTCTTCAATGTTGCCGGCAGATGATGATGCTTCATGAGCGCATTCAAGCTCCTCCACCTGTAACCCTCTCTGCTGAGTGATGTTTGCAGGACACAACACACGACGATTATTCTGCACACCTTCACTGGCGAGTACTGAAGGGCTCCCCCAGATCTTTCCAAGCACCTGAAGCGCATGTCCAGCATTCCTGCGGCTTGTTCAATGACACATCTGGTGGTAATGTGGCTCTGGTTGTACCGCTGCTCTGCCTCGTTGGCAGGGTTTCTCACAGGTGTCATGAGTCACGTCTGCAGGAGTTATCTCTTGTCTCCAAGGAGCCAGCCCGTAAGTCTGTCTCGTGTATGGAAGAGGGCCGGGTTGTTGGACTCGCGCAAAATGAAGGAATCAAGGCAGCTGCCAGGAAAACTGGCACATACCTGCAGAAACCTCCTTCGGTAGTTGCACACCAGCTGTGTGTTGATGGAGTGTAGCCCTTTTGGTCTATGAACAGTCCTGGCTCATGTGGAGGTCTTCGGATGGCTACGTGTGCCCTGCACCCGTGGGAAGCCAGCCAGAGAGTTGAAACCCACTGCCCTCTCAGTCTGGCAGTCTGGCTGATGTCATCGCAGGGGAGGTTGACATTGTCGAATGCCCTGGCAAACAAGCCATCTGTCTCCAGGGTGTCTCAGTCGACCCTGGAGATGTCACCGTTGGGACCCTGGAAGGATCTGGTGGCGAAGAAATTGAGGGCAGTGTTGACTTTAACTGCAACGGGCAATGCATGGCCACCAAGCCCTGCTGGGAGCAGCTCTGCATGAAGGAGCCTGCAGATGTCGGCAACCACCTGCCCACTCAATCTGAGCCTGCGTAGGGACTGCTCCTCAGAAAGGTCCAAGAAGCTCAAACTCTGCTTGTAGACCCTTTCACGTGGGTAGTGTCTCCTGCGACCTCGGCCCCTCCGTTGGACCCCTCTCTGCTCTTCTCCAGGTCCTTGTTGTGCACCTCTGTCTCGTGCACCTGCAGATCCCAGAACTGCACGCCGTGCCTGCTACGGATGTTGATGTGCCTCCTCCTCAGATATGCTGTGGAATAGATCCAAGGAGCCCCTCAAACTGACAACATCAGGATGGGGGTAGCGTAATGTAGGTAAATTTGTCTGAACACAAGAATTCTCAGTCTCAGCAAAGAATTATCAGTCTAAACACAAAGAACTCCCACCCAAAGATTTGTCTGAGAGAACTGAGTGCCCAGCTGCAATACCTCACCTTTCATTGAGATGTGTCAATCAGTGGTTTAAAGGGCCAAATGAGCTTCGGCTGCAACTCGCCTCCATTTTTATGGCGTGTTTCAGAGGCCCTGGGAGACATGTCCAATAGAAGTTAAATTCGATTCTGTTGCAGGATCCACAAAAAGTTAATCACCTTAAGTCTTTCAAGTACCTAAATTGGCCCTTTAAATATCGGCCCGCCGGCTTTAAGTGCCAGCGGGACTCTGGGTGTCTGTTGTGCGTGTGCATCCTAACATGCCTGGGTCGAAACCAAAATTGGGCGCATTGGGGTCGGGATGCGGTCCTGCTCCTAAAATATACTAATTTTACCGCCTACCCGGCCCCAATCCACCCATTCTTGGGGTTAAAATTACCCCCATGGTCTCTGGATGGAGTGGGCTTGATAGGCTGAATGACCTTTCCTTCCTCTGAATTTTGTTATGTTCTTATTACTTCCCTTCCTGCAATACATCAGAGTTCCCTTCCCCCACCATTACTGGGCTATCTTCAATTCTTATTTGACTGCAGATGTGATCTAGCAGAAGTTTCACCAGTAGGACCACAAAATTCTCAGATTCTCTGATGATTAAAGCAACAACAAAATTCCAGCCACATAAAAAATACAATTTATATGTAAAAGAATATTCCTGGTTCTATGTTTTTTAAAGCGATATGTAGGAAGTGGCAACCCCAGAATAAACTTACAGGATTTTCTAAGGTCGGCACTGGGAAGACCCAGTAAAAAATGTGTCTTCTCGGAAGCCGGGAATATTCATTCATCCTTATGTCTCCAGTATTAAAACCTGATGCTGTCCTCAACCTCCCCCAACAACAACAATAACTTATATAGCGCCTTTAACGTGGAAAAAGGTCCCAAGACATTTCACAGAGGTGAAATCAGATGAAAATGGATGCCGAGGCAGTGGAGATATTATGATGGGTGATCAAAAGTTAGGTCAAAGAGTTGGGTTTTAAGGGAGAGACAAGGCCATGAAGGATTTAAACTAGAGGATGAGAATTTTAAATTTGACACGCTGGGAGATTGGGAGCTAATGTAGGTCAGCAAGCACAGGGAGATAGATGAGTGAGACTTAGTGCAGGATAGGATATGGGCAACAGAGTTTTGGATAAAGTAAAGTTTACGGAGGGTGGATAACTAGAGGCCAGCCAAGAGAACACTGAAATTAGACTGGGGGTGGCAAACGTATGGATAAGAGTTTCAACAGCAGGTGAGCTGAGACAGAAGCAGAGGCTGGTGATGTTATGGAAGTTTTTTTGATGGAGAGTATACGGGGTCAGAAACTCAGCACGGGGTCAAATAGGATGCCCAGGTTGCAAACAGTCTAATTCAGCCTGAGAATCAGGTGGCGAGGGGTACAGAGTTTGTGGTGTGGACTAAAGACGATGGCTTCAGTCTTCTCAATGTTAACTGGAGGAAATTGAGGGTGATCCAGGACTGGATATTGGACAAGCAGTTTGACAACACAGAGGCAGTGGGCGGGTCGAGGCAGGTGATGGAGAGGTAGAATTGGGTATTGTCAGCCTACATGTGGAAGTGACCCATATCTGTGGATGATGTCACCAAAGAGCAGCAGATAGATGAGGAGGAGGAATGGGCCAAGGACAGATCCGTGGAAGGACTCCAGAGGTAATGGTGGTGGGGTGGGAAGAGAAACCATTGTTGGAAATGCTCTGGCTACGATATCCCCACCTTACAGCATAGGATTGTATCCTATGGAGAATTAACTCATCTTAGTTTATCTCCATAACCTCCAATTCCTATTCTCAACCAGGATATTTATCCAAATCCTCTTTAACTGAGTTAACTATCTGATCCTCAGCGGCTTTTTCTAGGTGTCTATTCAACATCTACTACTCTGTGGAAAAAAGTTTTTCTTTGAACTTCTATTCTGACTTGAGGTTTGTTAATTTGAAACCTCTGCCTTCCAGTTCTGTGCTTGCACTCTAAGTCGAATATGCTCCTTAGCATTTTAAAGACCTAGATTGTCCTCATTTTCTTTTCTCCAGGGAAAAGAAAGTCAGTTCTGTGTGTCTCCATAATACCCAGGGGGGATGTGGTCTGTGTGTTATATATGTAACAAAATCAATAATTAATTTATGGATTAGATTTATGATTTTGTTACACATAATGCATAAGGAAATCATTCCCCCACCCACATGGCTCGCTAGTCTCTGAATCATTTTTGTTGCACTTCTTTGAATTATCCAGGATTTGAACACATATTCTAGGCTGACACTTCAATACAATACTGAAGGAGTGCTGTATTGTTGATAGTGCTATCTTCAGATGAGACATTAAACCATGACTCTGTTTCCCTTTTTAGGTAGGTGTTAAAGATCCCATAGTACTATTCAAAGAAGAACATGGAATTTTTATGGTGTTCTGATCAACATTCCTTGCTCAAGAACTACCAGCATAAATAGATGAATTGGGCATCCATTTCATTGCTATTTGTGGGCTGTTGTACCCATAATGGCTGTCACATTTGCCTGCATAACAGTACTTCAAGGTAATTCATTGTATATGAAGGGCTTCAGGATGTTTTTGAGAGATGCATTAAAGTGTTATATGAATCAAGTCTTTCTTCTTTCTTTCTCCAATGCATTGACATTCTTTTGAAGGTGGGATACTCCCAATTATACAAATTATTCCAAGTATGGCCTCACAATAGCTTCTTTCAACTCATTGTCAAATTCCTTTGAGGTGGATTCTAGTATTCAATTAGTTTTGTTGACTACAACTACATATTGACCGGAAACATTTAGTGAATGATCAGTATCAGAACCAGATAATTTTATTTCTCCACCTTTTCTAAAGAGCAACTTTTCATTGTGTACATATTTCCTTTTTTTTCTGTTTCAATATGCTTTTTCTTAGATTTATTGGGGGTAATTTTAACTTTGGGTGATAGTGTAAAACGGGCGATATCGGATCAGCCGCCTGTTATACATCTCTCCCGATTTTCATTTCCATTTTACACTATCACCCAAAGTCAAAATTACCCCCATGGACTTTAAAATATATCTGCCAGGCTCAGCCCATCTGACCCAGATAATTATGAATGCTATTTGCCACCTCCTTCTCCTTTAACATGATTTTTAGACTAATGGAATAGACTTTACCAATACTCCTTAGCAATATTCCATCAACGCCATATATTATAGAGCAGTTTTACTCCCACTGAGCAATATGGGCCTCAATTAGTATGAAACTTTGTTTCAATCTGTTGCAGTAGCAGAAGAGACATTGATGAGTGCAAAAAGGAGAATAACAACAAATAAAAAGCAAAAGAAAAACAAATCAAGAAGAAAATGAGAAAGAAAAAAAACAAGGGAAATAAAGCAGGTGCTTCACATGCTAATTCCAACACTAATCCAGGTAGTGATGCTAACAATTATGCCTTATTGAAATCTTAGTGGCTTCTGTAAATGAGAGTTCCAAAACTCCTCCAAGGCTTAGGATTCTGCTATTACCTATCTCTCTCCAGCATAAGGGTAAATTTTGTTGTGTGGGTTGGATAAGAAGTTGGTTGCATTCTTGTAGGCCGAATATTGTTATTAACAGTAGTGCTTCTGTGTGAAGATCGGTTACTAATGGTGCAGTGCAGGAACTGGTGTTAGGACCTTTTACATATGGAAAACTAAGTTGAATTCAACAACTTAGTAATACGTCATCTGCAGTACTGGGAATGTTATGTAATTAACTAAAATTAAAACATTTTTATGTTGGAGGGAGACTGGCAGTGGGGAAGACATTCATCAAAGATTACATAAAGATTGAGTATCCTCTCATAACAAATTCGACTTTAACCACTGACAGGCAGCTTGTCTGACAATCAGATAATTATCTCTCAACTGTCCCATCTTGATTTTGTCAGTCAATTTCAACCCTTCCTGACTTAGGTGCAACATTCCCAAATTTTAAAATGTAGCTCATGTGTTCTCCAAGCCATCACTGGAAATATTATGGATTTCCTGCAATTGTGAGCCAGCTAAATTTGTTGATCCTAAGACTTCATGAGGAATTGCAGGATTTGAATGAAAATAATTTGGGTTATTTTTGTTTTTTTTCCACATATCACAAACAGAAGGATTATTATAATTTTATATTAATGATTATATTATAATTTTGCCTTAAATGATGTGCCATCAAAATACAATAAGGTGTTAATTCATCTGATTGTGTTATTTTTGTTCTTTTTTGTACACGTCTCAATTTAAACTGAAATTTCCCTGAGAAATGTTGGGGGGAAACTAAACAAGTTTCAAACTGAGATTCCATGGAAGAGGTTTTGGGCTGGAATGTACTTGATTTTTTCACACTCTGAATCAAATGAACTAAAAAAAAATCAACATAATCTAGCATGAATTTGGTGGTGCTGGATAATGACAGATTACCTTACAAACCCCTCCCCTCCAAAAATCTCCGTCCATGGGATTTTTGCCTGTAAACTTGGTTTGATTTTTCTTGTAATTGTCGTTCTTAACATTGTTACATTTTTGGGCTTTTTCTAGCCTTCTTACCCAAGATTGTATCAGTTCTAGTGTCTTAGATCACTCTCATGATTCAGTACCAGTACCTCAACTATTTGAGAATGTATCCTTGCTTCAAAGATCTAAGTAAGCTTTTGGTAACGTACCCAGGAAACAAACAGAAAACCATGTTTGGTACTTGCTTTTAGCTACCAAATTTATTTTACTTTAGTTCTCACTTTGGATTTTGAACGTGACAAAGCATCACATCAGACCTTGTTTTATATTTAAAATATCAAGCAAATTTATTTTTCAAAAGATGAACAAGTACAAAAGTAACAGTCATAATATAAATATATAATTACAGTAGACAACCTTCCACATAACTTCTTGAATAGACAAAATAATAAGCAGATTGCAGCTCCACGAACTTAGCTAATTCTTTGTAATTAACTTTTAAATATAGAATTTTTCCTTTCTTTCAGGAATATCGAACTGCTGGTCTATTTCCATCTGGCTCCTGGTTTCTTCTCAGATTTCAAATTGCTCTTCTCATGGGATTTTCCAAATGCACCCTCGCTTCAGAATCAGTCCTTTACACCCGGAGTTACCGGAATTTCCTGGATTTTGAATATGTGACCTCTCAAATTCGAATTTGAATGCAAATGCAAACTAAAAAGTCATGTAGTATTGTTTACATTTGAATGATTATACTTTCCAACCTATATCCATCAAAACTTGCAACATTGTATTGGGATAGGCTTGGGGCAACATTCCAGCTTCGGCTGTTAAATGCCTTGGGTCAAAATTGCTTGGTCCTTCCCGGTGCACTCCGACCATAATTCCAGTGGGAGAAAGGCAGGAAAATAGGGTAGGACCCAGATACCCCTGCCCCCTCAGAAGGCCAGTGATGTGAAAGTGGCAAAGTCAAAGCAGTGGTCAGGGACTCATAACAGTGCGAGTCCTTGCAACCTTGGCCTCGCAGAAGATTGGTGCATTTTCAGAGTTCGGTACACCTTGTGAAAAGAAGCAGAACAGCTTCCTCAATGATGGTTGTGGGGCCCAGCTTGGAGGTCCATAAGGTTAGGAATTTTTATTGTTTAATTACAAAGGGGGCCAATTCTGACAATTTCAGCGGGTGGCCCAAGAACCCCATTCTCCCCCTTCCCCCCAGCCTGGCATCATGGCCACGTTTTGCAGCATTCTGGGGCAGGAGGGCATCTGAGATGTGCCACCAATACTTAGTGGATGTGACTTTTTCTTGACCTTGCATATTCCAGCAGGGTCAGTGGTGAAGGTCGCCAATGGGCACAATCTCAGAGTACTTGCCAGGATCACTGCCTTGAGGAATTTCTGAGCCCTTATGTATTATGACTGGGGTTGAGGGGCAGCCACCAAACCAAAACCCAGACAAAAAATGCCTCATTTTGGCAAACATTATGGGGTAATTTTCCAAGTATGCGCTCCTGGTGGCTAAGGCTCCCGCCGGAGGCATGAACATGTGTTAATATAGCCAACTTTGGTCTTTTTTCCTTAAGTATTTAGGTATAGATATGATATATATGGCGCATTCCAAAAAGGAACTTCAACTGATGATGGACAAATTTGCAGCTTCTGCTAACACCTACAGGCTTATTATTAGTCTGAAGAAAAATGAAGTAATGTATCAACCAGCTCCTGGCAAGCCCTATGTTAGACCATCAATCACAATTGGCGAAACCAAACTGAATGCTGTCAAGGAGTTCACCTATCTTGGAAGCATACTATCTGATGATGTATGGATCAATAAGGAAGTGATGGCTCACTTACAGACAGACTGTCCTTTGGTAGACTGTCCAGGTGGGTTTGGAATCAGCACAGTATCAAGGTTTCCACTAAACTGAAGGTTTATAAGGTGATTGCCCTTACCAATCTCCCATATAGATGCAAAACATGGACTTTTTATAGAAGGCACACTCAACAGCTGGAAAGGTTTCATTAGACACTTCTTACCTTACTTTGCATTAAGTGGCAGGACAAGATCACTAACGATGAAGTACTGGAATATGTTGGCAGCACTAGCATTCAGGCTATGATAATCCATGTGCAGCTCCGTTGGGCTGGACATATTAGGAAGGACAAATGTCAAATCAGGTAGTTTCTGGAGAACTGGTGGATAGCAGAAGAAAGTGGGGTGGACAACAAAGGCGCTACAAGGACACTCCGAAGGTTCACTTGAAGCAGTGCAACATGGTCACTGGCTCTTGGGAAACCCTGGACACCGACAGACAACAATGGTGTGCTGAAATAAGAAAAGCAGTGAAGGACTTTGTGTGACAATGCCGTGCCAGCTGCAAGAGACAGAAGGATCAGCAACATCAGAAGGATCAACAGAACTCCCCAGGAACGTGTGTGAGGCTTGTGGTAGATGATGTCTGTCATGTAGCGACCTGCATCAACACACCCAGCTACTGTGAATTTTTACACACTTCATTATTGTCACCATCATCCTTGAATACAAGGGACACACTACTATTTGGGGCTTTTAGCATTTGGATTTGTATAAAGAATATCAATTATATAAGCTAATTAGAAGCTTGTGAATACCATGTCAATAGGTGAGGTCACCAGTTAGTGGTTTTCACATAACATGATCCATCAAAACACCAGCAAAAAAAGTCCCAGAAAATCCTGTAATCTCATGTAATAGAACCAGCATTTAATTTATTCAGTTGCCAGAAACCAATGGGCCCTAAATTATAAACTGACAAAACTGCGGAATACAATTCCCAAAACATTGGTAAAAAAATCCCACAGTCCCTTAAATAAAAATGGAACTTGCCTTGCATTTTAATAGCATGAAGTATTTCATAAATATTTAGGATATTTAAATATCCGTTTGGGTGAATTGACTTTCAAAGGTCTCTGGTCCCCTTTTCCAAGTTTGCTGGGTTGAAAAGTTTTGTAAGAAGACACGACAGTCCGCCGTCAATGGTCAGCAATTCCGTGTGGCCACACTGCGCAGGCGCTCTCCCCGTAATCATTAGCATATATTTTCCCTATACTTTGCATGCGACTGACGCACTTCCTGCGTCCGTCACTGCTTAGTGTTTACATGGTGAAGTGAGCGGAGTGCTGAACGGCAGTTTGACAAAAGAGCCCAGACAGCGCGACGCGGTAAGCGGCGAGCCTGTGCTCGTCTTCTTAACACTCGCGATGCGACACGATGAGAAAGTACATATTTTTTAAAAAAAACCTTGACCGGTACAGGGAAAATGTCGTTGCGGCGGCCCGGGTTGGGTTGGGTTGCAGCAGCAGGCTGAATGTTCGCAGCTCGAGACAAGCAAGGCACAGCGCCGCCGACAGGACAGCTGGGGAATAGCCGGTGGATTGTATTTATAACAACAAAATATTGACAATAGGTATTTGTGCTTTTAGATTGCCCCGCTACAGCAAGCTATCCTGATTGGAGGCAGTGCAGAAAGGATCCATCAAACTGCTAATGTGGTTTCTTTCTTTTAATGTAGTTTTAAGGATCTGAGCTATGCAAAGAAGTTGAAGAGCCTGGGATTGGTTACTTTAAGAATTCAAAATTCTTAAGGGAATGATTAAATTGGCCTCAATAATATAGATGTTTGAGATTGCCATGAACTCAATAAGAGCATTGGTTCAAGCTTAGAAGAAGGAAGATACACAGATAATTTAGATTTAACCCCTTCATGCACACTGGAGGAAGGCTAATTTTGTTGAGTTAAAGGGGAATCTTGCCCAGGTGAGTTGGAATCAGCAATTGTTAGGCAAAACAGTAATTGAAAACGGGAGACCTTCAAGGAGGAGATGGTTCGGGCACAGAGTAGACACATCCACAGGAGGGGAAAAATGGCACACTCTGGATGACTAAAGATATAGAGATTAAAATGAAACTGACAAAGGAGGCTTATGATAAATGTAAGACTTTAATATAGAAGAGAACCAAACTGAATACTGAAAGTACAGAGGAGATCCAAAAAAGGAAATAAGAGGGACAAAGAGAATATGAGAATAGATTAGCAGCTAACATAAAAGGCTTTTGGGTTCCCTTTTATAAACAGTAAAAGGGTAGTCAAAGGGAGGGTGGAGCTGATTAGGGACAAAAAAGGAGTTCTTGTGGAGGCAGAGGGTATGGCTGAGGTAATAAATGAATTCTTTGCATTGGTCTTCACTAGAGAAGAGGATGCTGCCAATGTAGCAGTAAAGGAGAAGGTAGTAGTGATATTGGAGAGGATAAAAATAAAGGAGGTACTTAAAAGGTTGGCAGTACTCAAAGTAGAAAAGTCACCCAGTCCAGATGGGATGCATCCTAGGTTACTGAGGGAAGTAAGGGCCATAATCTTCCAATCCTCCTTTAGATATGGGAGTGGTACCAGAGGACTGGAGGATTGCAAATGTTGCACCCCTGTTCAAAAAGGGTGAGAAGGGGTGTAAAGACATTGAATATAAAAGGTCATTATTGCTCTTTTTGATATATATTAATGACCCGGACTTGAGTATACAGGGTATAATTTCAAAGTTTGCAGATGACACGCAACTCAGAAATGTAGTGAACAGTGTGGAGGATAATAGATTTCAGGAGGACATAGACAGACTGTTAGAATGGGCAGACACATGGCAGATGAAATTTAATGCAGAGAAGTGTGAAGTGATACATTTTGGTAGGAAGAATGAGGAGAGGCAATATAAACTAATTTTAAAGGGAGTACAGGAACAGAGAGACCTGGGGGTGTATGTACACAAATCTTTGAAGGTGGCAGGACTAATTGAGAAGGCTGTTTTTTTTAAAACAAGAAGTATATGGAATCCTCAGCTTTATTAATAGAGGCATAGTGCACAAAAGCAAGGAAGTTATCCTAAACCTTTATAAAACACTGGTTAGGCCTCAGTTGGAGTATTGTGTTCAATTCTGGGCACCACACTTTAGGAAGGTTGCCAAGGCTTTAGGGTGCAGATGAAATTTACTAGAATGGTAGCAGAGATGAGGGACTTCAGCTATGCAGAGAGACTGGAGTAGCTGGCATTGTTCTCCTTAGAACAGAGAAGGTTAAGAGGAGATTTGATAGAGGTGTTCAAAATCATGAATGGTTTTGATAGAGTAAATAAGGAAAAACTGTTTTCAGTGGCAGAAGGGTGGGTAACCAGAAGACAGAGATTTGTGGTGGTTGGCAAAAGAACCAGAGGTGACGAGGAAACATTTTTTTATGCAAAGTGACTATGATCTGAAATACACTGCCTGAAAGGGTGTTGGAAACAGATTCAATAGTAACTTTCAAAAGGCAATTGGATAAATACTTGAAAGGACAACAATTACAGGGTTGTGGGGAAAGAGCAGGGGAGTGGGACTAATTAGATAGTTTTTCAAAAGAGCCGGCACAGGCACGATGGGCTGAATGGACTCCTTCTATGTTGTACTATACTATGGTGATGAATATTCCCTGGACTCCCTTTGTCCATTAAGTCAGTGGAGGCAGATAGTATGGAGAATTGGATAGACATTTGAGGAAACAGATGGTTCAATGGTATTAGTTTTTGGGACTGGCTGGATAGGCTGCAGAGTCTTTTCAGCTCTTGTACTTTCCTATGTTGTATAATGTAAAACATGGTTGATGTTAAGAGTTGTCATGTTCTCTAAATTTCATACACCGCTTTATAGATCAAGGAAGAGTTAGAGGGGAAAAAAACCAGCATGTTTCAAAAAGAATGACTAGTATAAATATTATAGTGACTCTTGTATTTAACCAAGTCATTTATATTGTGCGATTTTAACAGCTGATAGAATGTATTTAATATTGACTTTTATACTGAAGGTTATTAAGGTCCAATTATTCTGTACTTGTATAGAGGGCTACACAATGGAAGTAAAATACTATCTTGAGGCTTACATCCTGGTTATACTGCATTTTGGAGGTCAGAGTGGCTTTAAAATTGCTGAAATCTGCATTCTGGTGTGTAGCATAATAATTGCAAACTGAGGCAAAACTGAATCCAAGTCTGATGATAGTTTCCACCTGATTTGTTCTTAAGCTACCATAAAGCTCCCTTTGTTTGAAAATGGAACAAGCCCAGATTTTGAACCTAGGACTCCATGTAACTAAAATACAAAGGTGCTTAGTAACTTCAGAAGACTGTAGTCTTTGCTAAGTGCTTTTGTTTCTGTCACTGACCGAATGGTTTAGCAGGTAACAGTGAAAGCTTTTCTATTGGTGACTTTTTCAGCCAGTCACAGTGGAATTTAAGTTCAGTTTAAATAGTTAATAATGGTTTATTTTGGTAGGAGAGATCAGTTGCTTTTAGACACCATCCACTGTCTTGGTAAGTTTTCAATCTTAATTAGGGTGCAAAGGAGCAGATGCAAGTCTGAGTGGATGCTTGGTGATTTACTTGATGAGGTAAAGAAATTGAGATTGAGTCAGCATGAGCCACTCTTGCATATCTCCCAACAACCAGTTGGAGAAATATGCTGGCACTTGGTTAAGTTTCAGGTAGATAATGATGTAGTGAGGAGACAGCAGAAGTTTTCACTCCAATACTAAATATTGCTGAGAAATTACAAAACCAGCCTTTAAATCATCTTACAAGCATAGTTATCGGGTCAGAAATTCAAAATACTTACTTCCAACTGAAAAGATTTGAAAAGTTCCTAAAATTTTGTAAGTTCTGTTCCACACGCTGAGTATACCACTTGCTTTTTTGTGTAGCCCTCATGTGATTCTTTGCAGTTTGTCCCTGAGTCCCAACTACATTGCAAAATGTTTTGCATTTTATTTGTAATGTTTTGGCATCCTCAAGTGAAGCTGGGTGTAAATATTTGAGTTGATCGTCTGTCTACTTGGGTTACCTCCGGTTATCCCGTTGTTAAAAGCTCTCAGGATTGCTTTGTTTATCGAAAGTGCTGGATCAGATGAAATAATTAAACTGCAGCACTAACCAGGAATCTGTGCATATAGGTTGTTGAAAATAATCACAAGAAATAATGCAGAAATGCTACATGGATAAACTGAAATAATAAATATGATCTGTAGTATTTTAGCAACAATGTGGCACAGAAACATAGATTGGATATTGGTATGGAAGGAAGATGTTGAGTATCAGCAAGGAGAACAGAGTGACAGATACTGAAGTGACAATACAGGAAGAACATAATTGCTCTGGAGAGAGTGCAGAGAAGATTTACAAGAATGTTGCCAGGGCTTGAAAATTGCAGCTATGAGGAGAGATTGGATAGGCTGGGGTTGTTTTCCTTGGAGCAGAGGAGGTTGAGGGGTGACTTGATTGAGGTGTACAAAATTATGAGGGGCCCAGATAGAGTAGACAGGAAGTACCTGTTTCCCCTAGCGGAGAGTTCAAGAACTAGAGGACATAGATTTAAGCTGATTGGCGGAAGGATTAGAGGGGACATGAGGAAAAACCTTTTTACCCAGAGGGTGGTGGGTGTATGGAATTCGCTGCCTGAATTGGTGGTAGAGGCAGGGACCCTCGACTCTTTTTTAAAAAGTACTTGGACCTGCACCTAAAGTGCTGTAAGCTGCAGGGCTACGGACTGGGTGCTGGAAGGTGGGATTAGAATGGGCACCTGGTTGTTCTTCGAGCCGGCACGGACACGATGGGCTGAATGGCCCCCTTCTGTGCTGTATCTTTTCTATGGTTCTATGACATGATGAAGTAACAGACCATATTCTGACAAAGCAATGGGCAGGGCATGTATGTCATATGGCGGAAGGTAATGGAATGAATCTCAGCTGGGGAAAAAAACGAGGAAGATGGTGAGACTGTGAGAAGACCTGAATGGCAGTGCCACATTGGGCAGACAGTGCAGGAGCTGGCAGAAGGGGAAGAGCTGCGGCAGCACCTTGTCTTCTATGGCTAACCTGGTTTGATCGGCTAGCAACAATGTATTCAAAGGTTACAAATAGGAGTGTTATACTGTTCGTATGCCTATTTTTAGTAGACAAAGGACTTTTATTTCTAATTTTGTCCCTCTCTCCTGAAGGAACTGACTTATTAAGGTATAGTCCCAAAGGCACAGTTCACCCTCCGATATCTCACTCTGGTGGCCATTATTCAAATGTGAACTTAAGCAGTGAGTGTGAATGGGCATTTGCCTGTGAAAGGTATCAAAGCTTCGCCTGATCCTGTTGAACACCCACAAAACTTTCCGGTTGGGGTAACTGAATAATAATCAAGAGCTGGAGCCCTGGCTAATTTTCTCCCATTCCCTAAGGTCAACTAACTCAGCTTAGATTGAATCTGGGATCCTCTGACCTGTATATGGATTATTACTGCATTAAGCATTGTCCTCGCCCATTAGGGCGCTGAGGCAGCAGAAGTCATATTTTGAAGGACCAAATGCACTGTAATGTCTCTGCTGCTATAAGTAGCAGTCAAAACAGTAAAACAAAAATTATTGATAGACCAGGGACATACTTATTAAAATATTTTAAGTACTTGCTTGTGTAGGTTTATACAAGTTCTGTGGTATGAAATTGTTCAGTATAACCTGCAGTCAAATGAATGCATAGTTAATAGTTGCTCGAATTACGTGGCGTGATGTAAGGTGGGAATCCTGAGTCAGTGGCAATGGCCTCTTAAAAAATAATGGGATCCCGTGCTGATAACCTCTGATCGAGTATTGGATCTGCTATCAATCTATTTGTACAGCTCCTATCACTACTAATACTTAGTAAATGTTAAGCAGTTAAGGGAAAGGGTCACATTTCAAGATGACTGCTTTCCTAGCTGATGCTGATTTTAAAACCCTTTTTAAATGTTCATTAAGAAGTTTTTGAAAACTGCAGAGCCCAAAACACATTAGTTATTTTCGGGCAATAGCAAGGATTCTGGGATATTTCTTAAACATGCAATAGATTTTCAACTGTGCCAACATTCATTGTAGTACATTTTTAAGCCATTTAGTAGTGCTAGATTTCAGCTTGTTGGCAACCAGCTGTCTGTAGTAAATATATAGTGAAATCCGTCTCTTAAGAACCACCTGTAGAGAAGACTGTCTAAAGCCTGACACTAAGGCAGTCATTATAAATTGTAAATTTCGGCAATATTAAGTTTATGATTTTGAAAATGGCTTTTTAATTAACATAACAAATAATGTAGTTTCAAAAAAGAATACAGCTAAGTATTTTTGACCTGCTTGCCAAAGTGTTGCTTTACTAGGATTCATATTCAGATGATGTTTTACATGGTATAGCAATACACCATGTATGCTTCGCAATGGGAAAGAAGACACAAAGATTTTCATCTAAGCAATTGTAACTTACTTCATTTTGGTTGGAGCTGAAGACTATTGTAGCAAACACCAATTCAAAATGCGAAGTTTGAGTTGTAAATTTATGTAAAGAATATTGCTTTTAGAAATGTATTGCTAAACAACCATTTGACATCATATTGAATAACAATAAGGTATTGTTTTCTTTGTCATGTATAGTATCTCACAATTTCTTAACTTTTAATGTGCAGTTTTAACAATTGAGAAAGATGGGAGGTGCTGTGAGTGCTGGTGAAGACAATGATGATTTAATCGACAACCTGAAAGAAGCACACTACATCCGAACAGAAGTGGTAGAGCAAGCTTTCCGAGCCATAGATCGTGCCGATTATTACTTGGAAATTTACAAAGATAATGCCTATAAAGACTTGGCTTGGAAAAATGGTAATATCCATTTGTCTGCACCCTGCATTTACTCTGAGGTAATGGAAGCACTGGACCTACAGCCAGGATTGTCCTTTTTGAACCTTGGAAGTGGCACTGGCTATTTGAGTACAATGGTTGGCTTAATTTTAGGTGAGCCAATATGTTAAGACAGTTGCAGTTTGTTTAAGGTTTCCACTGTAAGTACAGTGACATACCTTGAAATCTACATGTAGTATGAAGAAAATACATACTGTAGTTTGTTACGAGACTGTAATACACATAAGGGGAACAAATGATCTCACTGAGCAGTTTATAGTTACCGGATCAATCAGTTACACCCTTGAGCACATGCTTTTAAAGTTGTTCTTGACCTACACCCTTTCCAGATACAAATCCATTATTGTATTGCCAAAGTTGGGACTGCAAGTCTGTTGTACGTAGTGCATGACTTAGAGGTGTTTTGCAACATTCTAATGCAAGGCTAAGGTTATGATGGTTTGAACATGCATAAAACCAGTATTTAACTTAGACCTAATAATCAGTTCTGTAGTATAATATTTCATTGCTCTAATCCTTGTGCCACTTGTGTTTTTGCTTAATATCTGATCCAGAATACTGTGTTTATCTGTTGGATTAAATAACAAAATGATAATGTCATAAACTTCTGAAAGTCATAATTGATAGTATGTAACAAGTTGGGGAAAATCAATTTACACAAAATATCAAGGTTTTAATTTTTTCTGATAAGTATACCCTTTCTACCATCGCTACTTGTAGTTTCACTCAGTAAAACATAGTTGTCATCTTATTACCTTGGATGGTTGAATATATTGCATCTACTGTGTTTATATGTTGTAATAAACTTCACTTTTATTTTTGTGGTATACCCAGATGCACTTCCTCATTGCAATAATACACTCCTGTTGCAATTGTATCAAAATTGTAATTTTCCTTTATTCCAAAACGTGTCACAAAAATTGTTTTATCAATACAATGCATGTGTACACTGTATTTTGTAGCTTGTCATGTTCAGTGCTAGTAGTTTTATTTGAATATAACCTATATCTTGAAATGAAAATGCATTCTAAAGTATCTTGAGCCAATTTGACATTAGAAAGAATACTATTGACTGCTTTCGATTTTGGCAAATAATACTCTGTGGCAGATTGGATTTCCTCTATTAGTTAGAGTTACTTTCATTAACTATTAGGCCTCTGCCTGCAGGCCCCTTTGGAGTAAATCATGGAATAGAGCTTCATGTTGATGTGGTGGACTATGCCAACCAAAAGCTTGAGAACTTCATTAAGACAAGTGACAGTTTTGATAAGTGAGTACTCTAGACCTCGAGCTAAATGTTTCTAATTGAATGGATGCTGTGCTTGTACATGTTAAATTTCACAAATGCAGATTACAGACTGACTAGTCCTCATGCCAACTCCTTGTGTCTTTCCCATGGGAACTAAACATATATCTGATTTTTGCGCCTAACATATATAGTGCTTGCAAATAAGAACAAAGGTTTATGGTGGCCATTGGACTGTTGCATACCTTGTTTTTTATGATTCATGATATAAATTCTTAACTTTTCATTGCCAGCAATTATTGTGTGCTTTTTTTCAAAAAAAATGGTTTACCTTTTGTAGTGGTCATTCAGAGAATAAGCAAACCTGAATCCATTATCCACAGTGTTTAATTTTATGCTTGTATAGATATAATTATCCATGGCACAGTATTCCCAGATTGGAATCAAAATTCCCTGTAGATGATGGAAAAAATACTTTTTTTTTCCCCCTGCATAACCACACAAGGGAAATATACCAATAAAAATGTTAATATTTGTCACTAATTACTGAAGATGAATTTTTAAAAAAACTTTTCAACTTAACTGCTGCAGCCAACAAAATTTGTTTTTCTCAGAACTTTATTAATTGCACATTCTTGACAAAACTGTAGCCATTTTATACTCATGAACTATTTTCAGAAAAATACTATGACCTGTATCACCTTGAAACATCTAATATTTTCATGCTTTTTCATTCAACACTTGTGTTGTAAGCATCAGGAGTATTTAAAATGTGCAGGTCTACAATGTGAATTGAACAAAAAACATTTTATTTTAAATCCCTATTTTCTCCCCATCTCTCTTAAAGGCAGTGACACTTTATGTAGTATGATTCCACAGAGGCCAGCCATGCTGTAGTACCTATGTGAAGTAGCCAACCTTCATCTGTGAACTTAGTCAATGTTAGCAGGTTATTCCATCATGAAAAGCATCACAAATGAGCCCAATCATGCCTTCACCTGATGTCCACATGAACATTTTCCAACAGGATCACTGCAAAGCAATCAGACTTGTTTTTTTTTTAAAAATCCCCCTTTCTGGCCCAAGAGCAATGAGCTCAATTTTTAAGCCCCAGCTGTTGCCCTAAAACTGACTAACTCAGCGCTGACAACAAATTAAACCTGCTACACAAATGGTGGCTTTATCCTCTAGACCTTCGGAGAAGTTAAATCATCGTTGTAAAAGAAAAACTTTATAAAATTATAGAAATCTATGCACAAAAGGAGGCCATTTTGATCATCATCCTATGCTACAGCTAGGTCCACAATGGAGCTGATTTCCTTCAAGTGCTTGCCTAACTCATTGAGCATTGTCATTAACTTGGCTTCAATAGCCACCTATGATAATGTATTCTATATTCTTTTAATAACCCTTTGCTTGAAACAAATTCTTCTAATCCACCCTTTAATGCTTCCAGTTCTAATTCAAAGTTTATGGCCCTGTGTTATTGACTCATCAACCAATTGAAATCTTTCACTCTTTCCCTTCCCAAACCTTTTATAATTCTGAACACTTCTATTACATCGTTCCTTAGCCTTCTCTTCTGTGAATACAGACCTCGTTTTCCAAATCTCTTATCATAACTATGTCCTCCCATCCTCAACGTCCAGAAAACATGCATTGCACTTTTTCTATGGCTCCAGTACCTTTTGTGTAATAGGCTATCCAAAACTGCCCCAACTGTGGCAAAACCAGTGTATGTACAGATTCTTCATTTTTTTTGCTTTTTGTATTCAGTGCCTCTATATAAAACTTAAACTCCTATTTATCCTTTCACCTGCAATCCTGCTTTTAAAGATCTGTGTTTGCACACCCCTAGATCTCTTCTATACCTTCTGAATTTTACCAGTTCAGATATTTTTATCCTTTGTTCTTTTTCCCAAAACATATCTCTTTCCAACTATTTTCACTGAACTTTGTTTGCTGCACCTCTGCCCACTCCCTCTAACTTGTCTATGTCCTCCTGTGGTCTCCTGCATTCTTACTCACTGTTTGTTTGCAATGCTCCCTACTTTGGTTTCCGTTTGACCATAGTTCAGCTATACGCCTGTGCAAATCACTTGTGTGTATGGAGAGTAAAGAGATCCCAACACATGAACTACATCTTGTCATTCTGAGAAACATTCACTTGACCACTATAATAAATTAATTAAGAAACAGTTTGTCACAACTGTTATGTTTTTGTAAATTTAGGTTTGAATTCTGCGAGCCATCCTTTGTCGTGGGTAACTGTCTGGAGATTGCTTCAGATAGTCGTCAATACGACAGAGTCTACTGTGGGGCAGGAGTTCAGAAAGATCACGAAGAGTACATGAGAAATCTGATTAAAATTGGTGGAATCCTTGTCATGCCATTGGAAGAGAAGGTAAGTTTAAAGCTGATTAATTTCAATTAACTAACTGTATGCCTTCAGCCTTTGCAGTGTAAAACATCATATTCAACCTTGCCATCTCCCGTGACCTCTCTACAACAATCGCAGACAAGGCTATCTCTGATCTCTTCTTTGTATCCCTCACCACCCACATCTCCCATCCCCTTCCAAATCCACTTCCTTTTGCATTTGCCCCTGGGGGGAAAAAAGCTCCAACCCGCTGACTTCCAAGTTTCCCAGGGACCCACCTGTGTGCACGCGGGCAACCGGAAAACGGAAGTTCCACTGGCAATTAAAGCTGACGGGATGACAGTTAAAGAGCCAAATGTACCTCATTGAGGTACTTTACCTATGACAGATTAAGTAGTTAGAAAAAATTTTAACTTACCTGGGCAGCTTGCCGACTGCTTCTGATTCATGCCTGGTGAAGCGCTGGATCTTCCGTTCTCTCTTTTTCCCCCCGCCCGCCCTGGTCTTCCTTTCCAGCGCCGGATGACATCTGGATCTCTCACCGCCCCCCCCCCCCCCCCCCAAGCATTGCAACTCCTGACGGTAACCAGCCTGTCAGTCAGGCTAGCTGCAGGGCGCGAAACCCGGAGAGGACGTTAACCACGTGCGATCGCGTTGGAAACGGTAAGTTTGGTTCGTGCGGGTTTACCACGCTCCCATAAGTTCATGGGGCGCAGACTTGAACGTATCTGGCATTAGTTGGTTTGGCCATCCGTTGCCAGATCTGGCAGGACCACATCAAGCACTCTTGGGCCTTGCTATCCTCTGCCAAAACTGCTCACTACTTAGGATCATCCTGGAATGCAAAGATATCCCCTTGCTTGTTTCCTCCACTACGAACCATCTCCATTTTAAACCCCTCTCTCATGCCCCCTCTACCCTCACCTTCAACAACAATGGGGAGGAGCTCGTGGACTTCTTTGTCACTAAACTTGAGTGCTTCTGCCATATCCACCCCTTCCCCTTGCCTACCAAGCCAAAACTTCCCCCAAGTTTCTATCTGCTGTAGTCCTGAACGTACATCTTTCTCTAGTTTCTCTCCTATCTCCCCTCATGCCTTCTCCGAGCTCATCTTGTTCATGAGACCCACCTCCTGCTCTTTCAATCCTATTCCCACTAAACTACTGACCACCCAACTTCCCTTCCTGTCCTTTTTTGGGGGTGCATGCCCGAATTTCCAGTACGCACTCCCAGCAGTCAGGTTCCACATGAGAAGCACGATGTTGTAAAATTATCCTTTTGGGTAAATCGAGAAATGGTGGTTAGGTGACGTGAAGCTTGAGTTTTGATGCATTAAGCATAGAAACCTAAAGTCAAATAACTTCCATTGAAGTAGACTATTTACCTCCGTGAAAGTTCTCCATAATAAAGGAGTAATAACAATGAAACAGGTGATTTGAACCAGTTGGACAACTTTTTTTTTCTGGAATTAGGTAAGTGTAGAATGTTTATTAAAATAATACTCCAAGGAGCAAACTCCAAAACATTGTGTTAAAAATTATCTGTAGAATATGTTGGAAAAAATCATAAAGATTTCAGTTTCCTTTGCTAGTAAATGTTTTTATTGTTGAGACTGCTGGTCTCTTGTGCCCTGCTGTATGCTATTATTTCTTTCTATGATTTTCATAGGAGTCGTCACCAGAAACAGAAGAACTAGTTAATTTCTTGTGTGGCATCATGTACGCAAATTGCCTGCCATGTTTGCTTAGATAACAACATTGCTAGCACTTCAAAAGTAATTTTTTTGGTTGTGAAGCATCTTGGGAGGTAGTACGGTGCTGTTTCTTTATTTTCGGGAAGTGATTTCATTATGACTCATGACAATACAGGTACCTAAGTGCCACATCCCTGTGCTGGATCTGTTGCATTGTGTTCTTATTGATGTACAAATCATAAAATATGACTAATTACAAAATATTTAATAGCATTTTTTTTTAAATGTAGTTCAACACCCCTGCATAAAATATATGAACATTAGAATAGTTTTTGAAATTGTGTTCCCAACACTCAGTCTCAGCTATCAGTAGCACATACCTGGAATTTGGGCTGTACTCTCCATGATTTTCCATCCATTAGCAAAATTTTTCAAAATTAACCCTTATATGTATAGATTTTTTTTTTCACAGAATCATAGAATGATACAGCACAGAAGGATGCCATTCGGCCCATCGTGCCTGTGCCAGTTCTTTGAAAGAGCTATCCAATTAGTCCCACTCCCCTGCCCTTTCCCCATAGCCCTGCAAATTTTTCCCCTTCAAGTATTTTCATTTCAACAATTGGGATTATGTTGCATTTTGAAAATTCTCTATTTAATAATAACTCCTACTTGCATCTAATATTTCTCATGATTCTTTGATGCAGCTAACTAAGATAACACGTACAGGATTGAATACTTGGGAAACTGAAAAAATCTTGGCTGTCTCCTTTGCTCCTCTAATTCAGCCTTGCAGCACAGATGTTGGGAAAGTACGAACAGTCCAATTGCGTAAGTTTTATTAGTGTGATTAGTTTGTCAGTAGCTTAATATACTTAATATGAGAATTTCATTTTTTAGTGAATAAATTGGTGTATTTAGTAATCTGCTTTCCAGCTACTCATCTCTATGCAAATTCCCCAACAGTGAATGATTAGTGTCTTCATAAATCTGCTCTGTAGCATTGGTAAAACTGTAAATATAAGCACACGTTTAGATAATTCAGATACTAGTTGTGTGTCACATTCTTGGAGTTTATACTAAACCTCAAAGGCTTTAAATTCAAAATATTTTTCTACCGTTTGGAGATTTGCTAATTACATGAATGTTTTCTATGAATGACATATCTATATATGTGGAATTATGAGATTTTGGCATGCAGTTTAACTCACTAATAACACACTAGTTCTTGTGCTAATGTAGTTGGGAAGTACCTGGGTTTTTACAACATTAGTGGTTATATTTTATTAAACTTTACAGAGTTTAATTTATTATTTCCCTCACCGCTTGAACAGTACAATAATTAAGTTTGGCATTCACTATGATTACTACATCATACAATTTTTAAAAAAAAATAGAATCACACTTTGATGATACAGCTGTCGATTGATCTTAATTTGATTTTAATTTTTTTCCTGAATTTACTTTCAAGTGCAACATCTATCTCTGCATATATTATTTTTAATCTTTTTTTTTGGTTGACTGCATTATTTGAGGAACCAGGATAGTCTCTCATTCATGTTGTCTGATCTACAGGCATCCTTATGGTTAATTTCGGTTTACAAAGTACCTAGAGGATATGGAGTGAGGAAGATTACATTATTTCTGAATTACACATTCCAAAGGTTTTCCTCTCAGTGGGATAAGCTTCATATTTCAACTATTTCTCTTTTGTTCATTATGTTTATAGTATGTGATTGTTTTTCCCCCCCCAAATATTAACCCTTGCAAGTAGATGTTTTAATATTTGTATCTCTGTAATATCTTGTGAAGTGAGATGAAGGCCCTGAAATTATGCCATGGAATACTAATGTGTGAACACTTAACTCATTAGTCTGAAATTATTCTCTCCACTATTTTAATGGAGGCATTATTTTAAATGAATTAGCAACTCCACTGAAGTAGTGGAATTTCAAACAAATGCATTAAGCGTTCGTATGCTTGCATCCCATGGGCAATTTAATGGTCATAAGTGACAAAACCATGTAAAGTACAGTCTGTAGCCAGTGATCATGGTGAAGCTGTGCTTTAAGGATGAAGAAAATTGGCTCAACTAATATTTATGCAATGAAGTAACTAGCCAAACAGACCAGCAAATTCCTAGGTATGATTCCCAGTCTGTGTTGAGTTAAGCGATCTTAGCTAGGCAGTACTATGGGTGCTTTTAGGGATAGTGAGAGGAAAATCAATCATTATTTCAGCCCTACTATCCAGAAATCCCTGCTAGAGTGCACATTTGTGAACATCAAATGAGGACAGCATCAGGATTAGCTGTGACATCCCCTGCAATAGAATAGTCTGTCGACGCTTGCTGTCAAGGCTGACACATGAATAATGGCAATTTGGGTGGGGGACTGGAGGATGCTTAGCCCCAGTAGAGTCGACATCTTAAGGAGTGAGTGGAAAACATTTTAAAATAGGAAGAAAATCAACTTGATCCCCTTCTCATGTAATGTCCGCACATGCACTTTCCAACACTGGATAGCAATCAAGGGCAAGGATCCTGACTGACGTTTTTCCCCATCTCAGCCTAGGGGTGCAAAACCCAATTATAATGGCCCAAGTGAGATCATCAAACATCATCGAGAATCAAATTGGGACTTCTGCTCTGTATAACTTAGTGCTTCTCTAAACTATGCCTTTAGCCATTAGGCTAGTGGGGAATCAGGACTAACTTTTTTCTTAAAAGAGAAATAGGGAAAAAAAATTACATTAAGAGATTGCCTTCATTAAACAGGACATTTGGTGGGGTGGGGAGAGAGAGGGGGATGGGTTCAATTGCACCCAGGCCCGTCAATTCCTGGTAGCAATGTTATGAGAAGACATCAAGCAAAGTCCAAGTGCTTTTCCACTGGAATCAAGTGAGAAGGACTCCTGTAGGGAATCCTGTCATGCCTCCAAGTTTCCAGTTTTGAGCAACATTAACAGAGTACTTGGAGCAGCTTACATTCTAAGCTACAGCATCTGTATAAATTGAGAAGATCAGAGGGCAGGAAGGGGCTAGAGAGAAAATAAGGTGGCTGATTTCAACAGTACTTACAATGCAACCAGGATATCATTTTTGGTTGTAAAATTGGATAAATGCATGCATCTGATACCAAAAAAGTCATTTGTTTTGAAAGAAGAAAAACTGACAGAAAAATATTTTTTTGGATTTTCTCCAAATAGTAGCATCATATTTGATTTTAAATCTGGCAGTAAAATGTCAGACCTAAGAAAAGTGACACAATCTTTACTTTTTTTTTATTCGTTCATGGGATGTGAGCATCGCTGGCAAGGCTGGCATTTATTGCCCATCCCTAATTGCCCTTGAGAAGGTGGTGGTGAGCCTCCGCCATGAACCGCTGTAGTCTGTGTTGTGACGGTTCTCCCACAGTGCTGTTAGGAAGGGAGTTCCAGGATTTTGACCCAGCGACGATGAAGGAACGACGATATATTTCCAAGTCAGGATGGTGTGTGACTTGAAGGGGAACGTGCAGGTGGTGTTGTTCCCATGTGCCTGCTGCTCTTGTCCTTCGAGGTGGTAGAGGTCGCGGGTTTGGGAGGTGCTGTCGAAGAAGCATTTTCGAGTTGCTGCAGTGTGTCCTGTGGATGGTACACACTGCAGCCGCTGTGCGCCAATGGTGAAGGGAGTGAATGTTTAGGTGGTGGATGGGGTGCCAATCAAGCGGGCTGCTTTATCTTGGATGGTGTTGAGCTTCTTGAGTGTTGTTGGAGCTGCACTCATCCAGGCAAGTGGAGAGTATTCCATCACACTCCTGACTTGTGCCTTGTAGATGGTGGAAAGGCTTTGGGGAGTCAGGAGGTGAGTCACTCGCCGCAGAATACCCAGCCTCTGACCTGCTCTCATTGCTACAGTATTTATATGGCTGGTCCAGTTAAGTTTCTGATCAATGGTGACCCCCAGGATGTTGATGGTGAGGGATTCGGCAATAGTAATGCCGTTGAATGTCAAGGGGTGGTGGTTAGACTCTCTCTTGTTGGAGATGGTCATTGCCTGGCACTTATCTGACGCGAATGTTACTTGCCACTTATGAGCCCAAGCCTGGATGTTGTCCAGGTCGTGCTGCATGCGGGCTCAGACTGCTTCATTATTTGAGGGGTTGTGAATGGAACTGAACACTGTGCAATCATCAGCGAACATCCCCATTTCTGACCTTATGATGGAGGGGAGGTCATTGATGAAGCAGCTGAAGATGGTTGGGCCACAGACACTGCCTTGAGGAACTCCTGCAGCAATGTCCTGGGGCTGAGATGATTGGCCTCCAACAACCACGACCATCTTCCTTTGTGCTAGGTATGACTCCAGCCACTGGAGAGTTTTCCCCCTGATTCCCATTGACTTCAATTTTACTAGGGCTCCTTGGTGCCACACTCGGTCAAATGCTGCCTTGATGTCAAGGGCAGTCACTCTCACCTCACCTCTGGAATTCAGCTCTTTTGTCCATGTTTGGACCAAGGCTGTAATGAGGTCTGGAGCCGAGTGGTCCTGGCGGAACCCAAACTGAGCATCGGTGAGCAGGTTATTGGTGAGTAAGTGCCGCTTGATAGCACTGTCGACGACACCTTCCATCACTTTGCTGATGATTGAGAGTAGACTGATGGGGTGGTAATTGGCTGGATTGGATTTGTCCTGCTTTTTGTGGACAGGACAGACCTGGGCAATTTTCCATATTGTCTGGTAGATGCCAGTGTTGTAGCTGTACTGGAACAGCTTGGCTAGAGGGGCAGCTAGTTCTGGAGCACAAGTCTTCAGCACTACAGCTGGGATGTTGTCGGGACCCATAGCCTTTGCTGTATCCAGTGCGCTCAGCCGTTTCTTGATATCACGTGGAGTGAATCGAATTGGCTGAAGACTAGCTTCTGCGATAGTGGGGATATCAGGAGGAGGCCAAGATGGATCATCCACTCGGCACTTCTGGCTGAAGATGGTTGCAAATGCTTCAAACTTGTCTTTTGCACTCACGTGCTGGACTCCGCCATCATTGAGGATGGGGATATTTGCAGAGCCTCCTCGTCCCATTAGTTGTTTAGTTGTCCACCACCATTCACGACTGGATGTGGCAGGACTGCAGAACTTTGACCTGATCCGTTGGTTGTGGAATCGCTTAGCTCTGTCTATAGCATGTTGCTTCTGCTGTTTAGCATGCATGTAGTCCTGAGTTGTAGCTTCACCAGGTTGGCACCTCATTTTTAGGTAGGCCTGGTGCAGCTCCTGGCATGCTCTTCGACACTCCTCATTGAACCAGGGTTGATCCCCTGGCTTGTTGGTAATGGTAGAGTGAGGAATATGCCGGGCCATGAGGTTACAGATTGTGCTGGTATATAATTCTGCTGCTGCTGATGGCATCCATGAGGCACTGTAGGCTCAGTTTTGAGCTGCTAGATCTGTTCTGAATCGATCCGATTTAGCACGGTGGTAGTGCCATACAACACGTTGGATGGTGCCCTCATTGCGAAGACGGGACTTCGTCTCCACCAGGACTGTGCGGTGGTCACTCCTACCAATATTGTCATGGACAGATGCATTTGCGTCGGTTGATTCGTGAGGACGAGGTCAAGTGAGTTTTTCCCTCGTGTTGGTTCGCTCACCACCTGCTGCAGGCCCAGTCTGGCAGCTATGTCCTTCAGGACTCGGCCAGCTCGATCAGTAGTGGTGCTACCGAGCCACTCTTGGTGATGGACGTTGAAGACCTCCACCCAGAGTACATTCTGTGCCCTTGCTACCCTCAGTGCTTCCTCCCAGTGGTGCTCAACATGGAGGAGGACGGTAGGTGGTAATCAGCAGGAGGTTTCCTTGCCCATGTTTGACCTGATGCCATGAGATTTCCTGGGGTCTGGAGTCGATGTTGAGGACTCCCAGGGCTACTCCCTCCTGACTATATCACTGTACCGCCACCTCTGGTGGGTCTGTCCTGCCGGTGGGACAGGACATACCCAGGGATGGTGATGGAAGAGTCTGGGACGTTGGCTGAAAGGTATGATTCTGTGAGTATGGCTATGTCAGGCTGTTGCTTGACTATTCTGTGGGATAGCTCTCCCAATTTTGGCACAAGTCCCCCGATGTTAGTGAGGAGGACTTTGCAGGGTCGACTGGGCTTGGTTTGCCGTTGTCATGTCCGGTGCCTAGTGGTCCGTCCGGTTTTATTCTTATTATGACTTTTCGTAGCGAGATTGTACAACTGAGTGGCTTGCTAGGCCATTTCAGAGGGCAATTAAAAATCAACCACATTGCTGTGGGTCTGGAGTCACATATAGGCCAGACCGGGTAAGGACAGCAGGTTTCCTTCCCTAAAGGGCATTAGTGAACCAGATGGGTTTTTACGACAATCCGGTAGTTTCATGGCCACCATTACTGATACTAGTATTTTAATGAATTGAATTTAAATTCGCCAGCTGCCGTGGCGGGATTTGAACTTATGACTCTGGATTTTTAGTCCGGACCTCTGGATTACTAGTCCAGTAACATAACCACTATGCGACTGACGTCGTCTGATTTATTTGGTTTAAAAACATTTATCAGAAGGCTTAATAAAATTTACCCTCCTTTTTTAAAAGGAATAAGGCAACATGGTTCCACTGTTTAGTGCTAATTATCAGCTGGGAAAGAGAGAGAAAAGAGATTGCTGACATCCTGAAAGTTGTTATATCTAGGCTCCTCTGATGGCTTGGTAGTGTTGCACTGAGTCATAACAACAACTTGCATTTATATAGCATCTTTAATATCGAAAAACATCCCAAGGCACTTCAGAGGTGTAATCAGAAAAAAAAAATAATAACCAAGCCAAAGAAGGAGGAGTGACCAAAAGGTTGGGTTATATGGATGGTCTTAAGAGGAGAGGGAGGTGGAGGAGCTTAAGCAGGGATTTCGGAGCATGTAGCCTGGGCAGCTGAAGACATGGCCGCCAATAGTGGGGTGAAGGGAGTGGGTGGGGGGTTGTGGAAAGGACCAGAGTCAGACCTGGGTAGTGGGGCTGGAGGAGGTTACAGAGATGGAGAGGGGTGAGGCCATAAAGCGATTTAAACAAGAGGATGAGAATTTTAAATTTGAGGCACTGGGGGACTGGGAGCCTATGTAGATCGACAAGGTTAGGGGTGATTGATCAGTGGAAGAGCAATCAAAAGAAGGATGAAAAACTTGCATATTGGAGCATCCAATTGTTAAATAATCAGATTTTTGTGTTTTTCTATACGTATTCTGTAAAGGATTTCCATAGTAGTGGAAATGCTGTATACCTAACCCAGGGCTAAAAAATGCTACTCATCAACCATCCTGGACCAAGTTGCTTTCAAGCTGCTGAACTGAGAAACCTGACTTACATGCAGCATCAGCCTGTGTTATCCATCCAGCTCCAGTTCCTCGCTGTCTTGTGTTTTTGTCTTTTGTTTCTCTGCTTGTTGTTTGGTATCCTTTGTAGCCTTTTGCAGCTCTTTTTTAACCACTGTTGAGCTTCTGTTTTTTTTAAGGATTTGTTTCCTTTTGTTAAGTGTTATAGATCATAAAATTGTGGAAATTTTACAGCACAGGAGGCCATATAGCTCTCTGAAAAGCTACCCACTTAGTCCCATTACCCTGCCCTTTCCTCATACCCTTTTAATTTTCTCATTTTCAAGTATTTATCCACTTTCATTCTAAAAACTTATGGATTCTGCTTCCACCACTGTTTCTGGTAGAGAATTCCATGTCCAGCAACTATCTGTTCAAAAATAATGTTCCTGACCTTTTTTCCTTTGTTTTTTTGCTGATGATCTTAAATTTATGCCCTTCAGTTACCAACTCATTGGCAATGGAAATAGTTTTTCTCAACTTATTTTATTAAAGCCCCTCAATTTTGAACAACTCTGTTAGATCTCCTTGTTATTTTGAACTTTTTTTTTGAAGTTCTAGTACCTATCAAACAGAAAAAAAGCTCAGTAGTATTGTGTACAAGGAAATAATCATCAGTTAGGTGAGGTGATCCATATCAGGTTAAACTTATTGTGAATAACACATTGTTCTTTTCCTCTCAGTCCTCCCTCAGTCCCCCAAAAGCTGATCATTTTACTTGTAGTAGTTTTGGTAATGGGTTCTATGTAGAGAATATTCTAGTGCTGAATTCGTAAATACTGTTATTTTTGCTGTATGCTAGTTTACATTGCAAAGAAATAGATATGTGAATTCTTTTTAAATTTGTGATTCTACAGCTTCAGTTAACGTTGGAACTCTCCAAGACTTGACTCGGATCTGCATTCGTCGGACTCTTAAAAATACAATAAATCAGGACAAGTCAAATGGCGGAGTTCCTCCAAAGGTTCCATCCAGATTTAAAAGAAGGCGGATCCGCAGGCGACGAATGGATGCAATTGTCCTTGTTGAAAAGCAGGTTTTTGCAAGTCGAATTCCAAATCCTTTTGATGATAACGATGAGGACATGGAGGATGTCAGGAGAGATGATGATGAAAAGGAATACAGCGACTTTAAACCTGAGCCTCCAGTAATTTTGCTTCGAGAAAAAATCCTGAGTCTGCCTTTACCTGAGCCATTAAAATTATACCTACTGTACTATAGAGATAAATAAGTCTTAGAAATGACTGCTAGTAATAACTGTAACATATTGCACTTAAGCTAAAGTTTGAAAAATATAGGGGGACATATACTGCAATGAAATAAGTGAGCACTTTTACAGACTTGGTTGATTAACAGTTTCCTATTAATAGTTTACTACTAAATTGACTAGTTTCTCTCATTTAAAAAAGTTCTAGCATTATCCATGTAGAGTATTTGCAAAACTTGCGTACGCTTAGCTCTGCTGTACATTACTGCGTCATTTATGGCAAGCACTTCTTTAAAAATAACATACAAGATGAATAGAGAAATTTAAAATGACTTTCCCTGTAAAACTGTTTCCGGTGGCTTGTATCTCGTCTGTATAACAAAATATTGTAATTTGTAATAACTTAGTTGAATATTTAATACTGTTCAGTTTAGAGTAAAGATGGTAGATTTTAAGCACGGTTCAGTGCTTTATATGCCAAAATTGTTTTTTTTAATGCAATTGTTAAAATGTAACAATTTCTTTAGAAATTCTTTTCAGATTAGCTTCTTAATTTAAAAAAAAGTTTTAAAAAAAAACATTGGTTACTGCTCTAACGGTTTCATATTTTTGCAGATTGCTTGGTAGATGAACTGATGTAAGCAAGTACTTGTTTAGTCATTTCTCTGCAATAAATAAAACAGAATAAAAGTTGGTACATAGTTAACCCTTTGTCTCCTCAATGTTAAAACCTTTGAAATGCACACTAGATCAGGATAGTGCAAACTGTGACTTAGGGACATTTGCAGCCTGATTCCACTAAGCCCAGAAACTCAGTTATATTTGTACTTTCTGGTTTGTCCTGTTTCAATGTCATGGTCTTGGAGGTTCAGAAAGGATTCTTGGTGCTATTGCCTCATTGGTAAATAAGTCCCAAATCAGAACACATATTCCTGTTAATAGGAATATTGATTTCTACTTTATATATGACCCATGCACCTTCATGGTACACACCTAAGCAGCCCCAAAGACAGAGTTTGTACATTCTTGCTTTACATATATTAGGCTAGATTTTTCACCCCATCTCTGCTGACTTTTTTTTCTTGGGTGGAAACTTGGTCAGGAATTCCTGCCCATCTTTACCAAAGTCCGATTTCCCACCTAAAGTTACAGGTGACTTACAATATATTGGCCCACATAGAGGTAACCATAATGATATGTAAAGGATGGAAACGTGTCAGCTGATGTAATTTCCATGAAGCCGGAACTTGCTCAGAGCGGCCTGGCAATGTTCGCAGCTCCTGCAAATTAAATGTACGAATTTACTCATCGCGTGCTCTGTGGCGCAGACTTGCGTGATTTGGAAGTTTTCAAAAAATGCGCGACATTAACCCAGCCTTTGAAGAACATGAGTTGATTTGCATAGGGAAATGTCTGTGAGAATGGAAGACGCACCCACAAAATCTGTCATGAAGAGAAGTCATGCCCACAAGCAGGCAAGCAAAGTTCATTCATTTAAAGTAATATTCTGTAAGTCATTGTAAATAAAAAAAATTATAAAAACCTAAAGTAATTAAAGACAGAAGTGAAAAGTTTTTTAAAAATGTCAACTTTAAAATTTGTTTAAAAATTTAAAAATGAACAAAATATTACAATAAGGAGTAATATAAGACTCCACATTTTTAAAATTTAATTTTTAATTGTTTGGCAGTCATTAAGAGTCAGCCTGTTTTTAAAATGTAGTGTAGAGCTGGTATTTTTTTAGCGTACCTTTTGGTGGTGTAAGTATCTTTGTTCCAGCTGGGCAAGTTTATAATTTTTCTGTGATTTCAATGATTATGGCAAGCGATTTCCACTTTAATTCGCAGGTGTCAAATCGCCAGTAAGCCAATAGGAGCAAGTTCACGATTTCTGGGTTTTAGTGCACATGCGTAAATGCGTGAACTTGCTCCATCGATTTGCCGGCGGAGACAGGATGCCACTGAAGAACGGCATTCACAAGTGAGTAAATTCTGCCCCATGATTTGTGCCATAGCAACACTGAATAAGAAATAGGAGTAGGCCAATCGGCCCCTCGAGCCTGCTCCGCCATTCAATAAGATCATGGCTGATCTGATCCTAACCTCAAATCTAAATTCATGTCCAATTTCCTGCCCGCTCCCCATAACCCCTAATTCCCTTTACTTCTAGGAAACTGTCTATTTCTGTTTTAAAATTATTTAATGATGTAGCTTCCTGGGGCAGCAAATTCCACAGACCTACTACCCTCTGAGTGAAGAAGTTTCTCCTCATCTCAGTTTTGAAAGAGCAGCCCCTTATTCTAAGATTATGCCCCCTAGTTCTAGTTTCACCCATCCTTGGGAACATCCTTACCGCATCCACCCGATCAAGCCCCAAATGCAAGAGGTGCCTATTTGTCCCTGACATACAGAATTTCTATGCACAACAGACAGGATTTAAAGTTTAAAGGCTAAAAATGACTATGGCCAATTGATTGCATCCAGTTCTTTGGTGTCTTTTTTTAAAAAAGTTTTATGCTGGCAGCACCAAGGCAGCTGATCACACTATGCTGTGGCAGGCCTGAGTACACAGCTAATCTACAGAAATTATTCAAATGATCTGACCCGGAAATTTGTTCAAGGTCTGGTGTACATCTTTGTAGTGTGTGGAAGTCGTACCATGATGAACTTCTGCTGACGTTTTGACTGAACAGAAGTTCTAGGCCATGAATGCAAGAATGCACTAGTAATCAATTGTGTCCTTTGAATGATTTCTTTACATTTTTGATCGAAAGGTTGTCCAAGTTTTAGCTTTTCATAAGCTTGTTCACCAGTACACATGCCATTTAAAAAAGAATGCAGCTACATGGATAGAGATGGCTCGGGCAGATAAGAGTAAATGGCCGTTATCAGATTGGCGGGATGTTGACTAATGGTGTGCCCTAGGGATCTGTGCTAGGGGCTCTCTTGGTTTCCTTTTAAATAAATGATTTGGACAAAGGCACAAGAAGAATGACATTGAAGTTATCAAATTAGCAGACAGCAAACTGAGGAAGAACGTAGGAGGACGTAGGTCAGCAGAGTGGGCAGATGCAGTTCAATGTATAGAAATTAGATGTATATTTTAGGGTAAAAAAGTTAAAGGAAGTTTACAATAAATAGTAAGACTTTTTTATTGTGTTCTCAAAAAAAAAGTACATTCATATATTTTATGCAGCTATGTATGGGTTTGCAGTCATGTATTTTATGAAGCCAGTGGCCTGGAATTTCCTTGGAGCTGCTGCTACTCCACTGCTGTAATTTTACCAGAAGTGTAGCAGAAGCCCCATTTACTTGTGTAAACGTAGTTTCCGTTGCATTTCTGACAAAGTTACGGCAGCAGAGCAAGAACAGCTCAGAGGAAATTCGAAAGCATTGTATATTTAAGTGTACATTCACATAATTTGAGGCATTGCACATTAGGGTATACATTCACATATTTCATGAAAGCTCATTCCTATTTTTATTTTGTTGTTCAGAACATTTGTCTGATAAGACTCTTAATGTATGGAGGAACAAAGATCTACACAGAAGTTATAACATGGAAACAGGCCAGTCCATGTTGGTGTTTATGCTCTGTTGAAACAAATAGTCCTAATCACATTCACCCACCTGTTCCCATATCCCTTCATTCACCTAGGCGGTGCAGTTACACAGATCTTTAAGGTGGGAGTGGAGTTGGAAAAGACCATAAAATGGCAAATAGGTTTTATGTGTAAAGATATTGAATATAAAAGGAAGGAAGTGATATAAAAGGTCGGTATTAGGACCGTTGCTCTTTTTAATATATATTCGTGAACTGGACTTGGGTATACGGGGTGTAATTTAAAAGTTTGCAGATGACACGAAACTCAGAAATGTAGTAAACAATGTGAAGGATAGTAACAAACTTCAGGAGGATGTAGACTGGTGTAATGGACAGACACATGGCAGATGAAATTTAACACAGAGAAGTGTGAAGTGAGACATTTTGGTAGGAAGAATGAGGAGAGGCAATATAAACTAATTCTAAAGAGGGTACAGGAACAGAGACCTGGGGGTGTATGTACACAAATCTTTAAATGTGGCAGGAAAGGTTTTAAAGGCTGTTTTTAAAAAAAAGAATATGGGATCCTGGGCTTTATTAATAGATTGTAAACAATTTTACAACACCAAGTTATAGTCCAGCAATTTTATTTTAAATTCACAAGCTTTCGGAGGCCTCCTCCTTCCTCAGGTGAACGATGTCAAAATGAAATCGCATTTATAATTCACAGAACAATGCTTGGTGATTACAGACAATTTTTTCAACTGCCCGTTGCCAAGGCAATCAGTGTGCAGACAGACAGGTGTTACCTGCAAGGTCTCAGAATATACAAATCACCAAAAAAAACAACAAACAAAAAAAAACAGAGATAGAGAGGTAGAAACATAGAAAAGACAGCAACTGACCCGTTATATTAAAAACAGATAACATTTGTTCGCTGGTGGGGTAACATGTAGCGTGACATGAACCCAAGATCCCGGTTGAGGCCGTCCTCATGGGTGCGGAACTTGGCTATCAATTTCTGCTCGACGATTTTGCGTTGTCGTGTGTCTCGAAGGCCGCCTTGGAGAACGCTTACCTGAAGGTCGGTGGATGAATGTCCATGACTGCTGAAGTGTTCCCCGACTGGGAGGGAACCCTCCTGTTTGGCGATTGTTGCGCGGTGTCCGTTCATCCGTTGTCGCAGCGTCTGCATAGTCTCGCCAATGTACCATGCTCTGGGGCATCCTTTCCTGCAACGTATGAGGTAGACAACGTTGGCCGAGTCACAGGAGTATGAACCATGCACCTGGTGGGTGGTGTCCTCTCGTGTGATGGTGGTATCTGTGTCGATGATCTGGCATGTCTTGCAGAGGTTACCGTGGCAGGGTTGTGTGGTGTCGTGGACGCTGTTCTCTTGAAAGCTAGGTAATTTGCTGCGAACGATGGTCTGTTTGAGGTTGGGTGGCTGTTTAAAGGCGAGTAGTGGAGGTGTGGGGATGGCCATAGCGAGGTGTTCGTCGTCATTGATGACATGTTGAAGGCTGCGGAGAACATGGCGTAGTTTCTCCGCTCCGGGGAAGTACTGGACGATAAAGGGTACTCTGTTGGTTGCGTCGGAACTGTCGATCGATGAGTCGAGCGTCATATCCCGTTCTTACTAGGGCATCTTTCAGCGTCTGTAGGTGTCCATCGCGTTCCTCCTCGTCTGAGCAGACCCTGTGTATTCGCAGGGCCTGTCCATAGGGGATGGCCTCTTTGACGTGGTTAGGGTGGAAGCTGGAAAAGTGGAGCATCTTATTAATAGAGGCAGAGTATAAAAGCATCTTATTAATAGAGGCAGATTATAAAAGCATCTTATTAATAGAGGCAGAGTATAAGAGCATCTTATTAATAGAGGCAGAGTATAAAAGCAAGGAAGTTTTGCTAAACCTTTATAAAACACTGGTTAGGCCTCAGCTGGAGTATTAAGTTCAATTCTGGGCACCACACTTTAGGAAGGATGTCAAGGCCTTCGAGAGGGTGTTGAAGAGATTTACTAGACTGCTTCCAGGGATGAGGGACTTCAGTTATGTGGATAGACTGGAGAAGCTGGGGTTGCTCTCCTTAGAGCAGAGAAGGTAGAGAGGAGATTTGATAGAGGTGTTCAAAATCATGAAGGGTCTAGACAGAGTAGATAGAGAGAAACTGTTCCCATTGGCAGAAGGCTCAAGAACCAGAGGACACAGATTTAAGGTGATTGGCAAAAAGAACCAAAGGTGACATGAGGAAAAACTTTTTTATGCAGTGAGTGGTTATGATCTGGAATGGACTGCCTGAAAGGGTGGTGGAGGCAGATTCAATCATGGCTTTCAAAAGGGGAATCGGATAAGTACTTGAAGGGAAAAAATTTGCAGGGCTACGGGGAAAGGGTGGGGGAGTGAGACTAGCTGGATTGCTCTTGCAGAGAGCCGGTATAAGCTCGATAGGCTGAATGGCCTCCTTCTGTGCTGTAACCATTCTATAATTCTATATATGTGATATCCTAACATCTCTGTGGCAGATTTGTACCAAACATGAATCTTTTCAGAAGTAATTATACACCATTAAATTATAAGAAACATACTGAAATTCTGATTTTATAAATGTATGTTTTTCACTAACCACTTCATGTTTACATTCAATTCTGTGGGTCTCTGATTTTGTAGAACTGAAGCGAAACAAGATTAAAACAACTAGCGTTAAATTAGCTGGCATCCTTATTTTTGAGACAGAAGCATTTTAACCACTAGGCGGCTCTTTAAGCAGATTGGGATGGGGCTACAGTTTACCAACACACCAATTTGTTGAAACTAAACACATTTTTTTAAAAAGCGAGGACAAACACATTTTTCCAGTCAACTGAATTTTAAACTTCGCAAAGTTTGCATTTTCTGAAAGCTGTATAATATTAAAAGTAAAGACATAGCTACTAATATTGTAAGCTATACTTGGCATATATGTAGTCGAATATATACACATATAAAATATAGATTACAATATTAGTAACTATTTCATATATATATATGATAATGGATTCGTTCAGTAATTCTCAGAGACAGGATTGTGGAAAGTGGCGTCTTGAAGTGACCGGGTTGAAACTGACTGGTTTGATAGGGTACACGTGCCTCCTGCAGGCTCCTGCCTCGAAGTTTAGTTGGGCTTGAATCTGACCACTGGCGCTCGGATAAAAGTAAAGTCGGCGCCGCTTCATCATGCTGGCAAAATGTATCGTGTTTTTAGTGAACGTTTTTTTGTTTTTCTCTCCTTTGTGTTCGTCTTGCCCAAGCCGGTGTCTTTGCTTTCGGACGACGGTGCGGTGTATGCATTTAATGCTGGAAAATGTCCCCGAGGTTTCTGCACAGACAACTATTTTGTAAGTAGCCTGTTGTACTCCAGTCTGTTTTGCTCATTTGATTTCGGATCAGCGGCAGACCCCGAATTTTGTAGATCAATTAAGAAGTACCCAAGGTGCGCTGCTTATATTTTTAAGAATTAGCACGAATTTAAGCTAACTTTTGTTTAACGATTCAAGTTGATCGATCTAAGTTTAGTGTTCAAAATTTGACCGTGGTTAGTGGGACGACTTACATTCACCGCAGTTTAGAAAGATGCTAGAGGAGATGTTTTTCCCTTTTAAAGTGGCCAAATTTAAAAAGTAATGGTTAAATTGAAAGAATGGTTAACCAAAAGGAATATTTATTTGTTGTAAGGGTATGTTTGTGTTAAGAATACTAAGTCATGCTCTCTTTAGCATCCAGGAGATTAAAAAGCAGTTTAGTCATGAATACAGTTACTTTAACAGTTACTGGAAGAAGGGTTAGGAATGTTTTATTTCTTGAAATTCTGTTTTGGGTCCCCCTACTTTCCTCCATTGAAGTTTGCCAGATGTGTACCATCAGTTTTTCCCCTCCTTTGACTGAGGTTTGCCAGATGTGTACCATCAGTTTTCCCCTCCTTTGATTGAGGTTTGCCAGATGTGGTCCATCAGTTTTTCCCCTCCTCCTATTGAGGGATTATCAATCGGAATTTTACTAAATTCACTGGCCAGTCAACATACCCAGAAACTCCATTACAAGAGAAAGTTAATGTGTGAGCACTAAAGAAAAATATTGTGTTTCTTAGCTACTGGATTGTATATTTCTGGGGTTCATGCATGACTAGTTTCGTGAAATGCATTGCTGAGAGATCATTTGGGTGGTAATAAGGCTGCAGCTTTCATTCATTCCAGACATTTGTTATTGGTGGACGGTTGAATCCTGGTGATCTGGCTGAGAGCAGACGGTTAAGATTTGCGTTTCCTCCTGATAGTTTTTACTCATGCTTAATGTAAACGTTAGCTTTCCTTGGCTAGCAAGAACCGAAACTTAGCCTTATACTCAAAGTATGATAGCAGGCCACTGGGTGAACAATGTTTTACTGTTGGGTATTTACTGGAAATTGTATAGCATACCATCTGAGATTTCCAATTGGCACACAGGTAGTGAATTCAGGCTAAAAACATCTATTTTTATTAAGAGGTAAAGTTACCCAGAAGTCAAAGATTAGAACAGTAGATTTTAGATAGATTGCAGTACTTCACTTAACTGTACTCCATCTGTTTAAAAGCAATAAAAGTTCTAACATTTCTGCGGTTCTCTTCAACTTTGATCATGCATTTGTGATGACAAGTTTTATATGGGACTGGGCCCTCGGCGAGTGGCTTACTAGAACCCAATCCATATTACAGCACCGCAAAGTAGGAAAACACTTGAGAACAAAGGCTACCAGTCTCCTACTATCTTTGTTGCCTTTGATGTCCAAATTTGTGCAGAGGAAGATTAAAAAGGTAACTTCACAATTAATCAGAGCTATCAATCAAAATAGATTTCAGCGGTGGCTTTTCAGAATCCTGACAAGCTATTTACACACATACAAGACAAAGCAAAACTGCAAGAGGCTTGTTCACAGGACACTTGATGGGACGAACATTACTGGGCCTATAATAATTGCAAATATAATTGACTTTAAGTATAGGCAATAGCCTGGTGATCAGAATTAATTATTTTGTTTATCGAATGCTTCTAATATTTGTTAAGCAATCAACATAGGCAGAGGTAAATTCTCTCCCTCGACTTACTGGACAAGGTGTGTATCTTCCTATGACACCCAATACAGATGCAAAGACAGCAGAAAATCTTCCCCAGATTTCATTGACAGAGTTGATACAATATTGGCATAACTACACATTCCTATTAAAAATATGTATCCTATATAGAGATTTTTTATATGTCCTCTGGGTCTGTCCACTGATGTTGAAGTGTGTCAAAGTTTCTATTCCAAGAACAAGTTTAACTAGTAGTTGCATTACTATCTACCTACTAATGGTTGTAATAAACATTATTGTATGTTTTATGGCAGAGGTTTCCAGATTTTGCCTTGGAGGGCCACATTAAAAGTTTAAATGGACCTTTTATTCAATTTGCATATATCTCAAGTTAACCTACTGATACTAACATGAAGTATGGACGCTAAAAACAGCATTTTGCAAATTTTCAGGCCCACAAAGTTCTAAAAGGACAAATAGTAAATAATAAATAGAAGTGCAATTAAGACTGAGTCACCTGGGCTTCGAAGGTCAGATAGCTAGGGTTTGGGGGCTGCATAAAGCCTCAGGGCTGCTGGGTGGGCATCCCTGTATTATTGTGTAAGTTTTCAAGCTGGGATCCTGGTCTTTGTGTCACCAGATTTCTGTACTTTTTGTATATGGTGACTTGCTTGCTTGTTATTTCCGGTGCTGTGTATATATTTTTTTTAAAACCTGGCCATGTTATCATTTTCTTTTGGGTAGCTAACACCACGTTTAAAAGTTATAGCAGTGAGTCCCCAGGAGTGTGTCAATATTTGTATGGTCCCCCCCCACCTTACAGGAAAGATCAAAAACTTTTATTTTATGGGGAATTGTTGACCATAATCTGATTAATGCAGGGATATTTGTTCTAACCACAGTGGGTGGTGGTTTAACTGGAAACTGGAGAAGAAATGAGGGAAAAACTTCCAACTATGCCACATATCATCTCCAAATAGAATTAGAAGAATCTCATTGAACCAAGATTCCAAACCTTTCAAAATAGCAGATTTCAGGAAATCCCAAGGATTCACATGAAAATTAGTGAAAACTGGAAATGAAATTACTTTGAATCCTGTTATTTATTGTGGTTGTGGCTTGCACCAGGATGTGGTGTTGTACAGTAATAGTTAGCGATGAGCCTTTTTTGAGGGAAGAGGGTTGTGTACTGTACTTAGCTGGTGTGATTGTAGGCAGCAAAGATATATACAATTTGAATCTTTTCACATTTTGGTGAGTGACAAATTCAGGTATTTGTGAAGTGTCCTCTTTCCTTTGTCCCCATCCCAACCCCCATCAAAGATTGTGGGAGTTGGGCGCTGGAGGCCTGTTAAAATAAGATACAATAACATTTTTGCCACTTTTTCCAGAAAATGTATCCATATTCCATAGCATGCTTTGGTGCCATGATATTGTGAATAATTAGGGAATAGGTGTTCCACGTGGATTTCAGTGGATTTCCAATTTGCTTCACTCTTTGTGAACTGCGAATTCAGTGGAGATGGTATTGCACTGGGAGTTTTTTAATCACTTCAGCAAACCCATAATTTTTGAAGATATTTTGAAACATTTAACATTTTCTGCATTATTACATGTTTTGTCTATAATCCCATTTGTTGCTTGTCTAACACAAATCGCTGTCTTGGTTTAATGTATGTAATTTTCTGCCTTTTTATGAGTTAGCCACCAATGCTTCTCTTTAGTCTTCTGTCTGGCACTGGTTGTGGGTTTCTTTATTCCCTGGTGAGTCATTGACTAACAAGTATTGCACTTACAGTAGCATTATGTCTCTTCCGTAATTTTAGCAGGAAATTGGTTTTATATGTTTGTTTATAACTCGGAGAGCTGGCACAGGTGCAATGGGCTGAATGATCTCCCTCTGTGCTGTAAAATTCTATGATTTGCTGTAAATATTTGTTTGGGCCTGGTATTGCTTTGGACAGAAATAATTCTACAGTTATGCCAAAACAGTCTTGCACCTCACTAGGCTACAGAAGAATGCGGGTATATACATACTGTGAGACCCGGGAATAGGGAGGTTGGATGCATAATGATTATTTGTCTTTCCCTTCCTTCTTCCTGAACTATTCAAATCACTAAGAATATAGACGAGTGCTTGCCACAAGGGTGACAGAGATCAGATATGAACACATACCAGAGGAATTAAAGGGATATGGAAATCAGTGTTGCATGTACTACTCATTTGCATGTGGCATATGGGGGCAATGAATAGAGCACTTTAAGGAAAAATTGCGTTTGTTATAAAAGATTATTCTTTATGAAGAAATAATCTAAAAATAAGTTAGGGTCAGTTTTTCTTAAACCTTTTCTTAAATTGTAATATATCACGGAACTTAATCAGGTCAGAGGACAGCCCAACACTGACTTTGATCTTGCCATAGGAGTCAACTGATTGGACTTGCTTTACCTATTTCAGTAGAAGCAGCATCTGTAGCTCATCGATGTACTTACGTGCAATACACAATGTTGTAAATACATTACTGACTAGGCACAGTAAAATCTCACTGCAGCCAATGATGGTTGTTTAACAGTGTTCAAAGGGAAACTAGTGGCCAAACTATTCCAGTCTGCTCTTGCAGTTTTGACTGCAAACTGGTACCAATTTGGGCTCATTGAGTAGGGGTTGCATTTTTAGAAGTTTGGGTTACGCAAATTGTTAGGGCAGTACACAGAGAGATCTGCTCTGCCTTTGGCTTGTGTTATGTTTGACCTACTAATGCTTGGGGCAAATGCTAAACCGTGGACTTTTCAATTGGGGTGATTTCAATGGCATGCGTAACCCATTTATTTTAAATGGGTTAGTGCCAGTGTTAAAGCAACACAGATGGAAAATCTGAGTCTGAATGTCGAAAGTGGAAAGGTATTCTGCTTCTCAAACTGCAGTCAACAAGGTGAGAGATATCAAATAAATTTAACCTTTTTAAAACAAAAAACTTCTACACAGCTTGATCATTTTTTTGTACTTTCCCATAAGATAATAGTTCTATTTGTGTTTGTTTAAATTTTACAGGAACAAAGAATAAATTTAATGAACATTATTAATTGATTAGGTCATAGTTGGAGTATTGCATGCAGTTCTGATCATCTCATTATCAGAAGGATGTTCAAGCCGTGGAAAGGGTACAATGAAGATTCACTAGAATGATACCAGGAATTAGAGATTATAGTTATAAATAAAGGCTCAAAAATTGTGACTTTTTTCACTGGATCAGAGAAATTAAGGGGAGGGTGGTTAATAGAGGTTTTCAAAATTGTGAAAATTTTAAGAGGGTAAATAGTGATTGTTTCCACTGGTTGGTGAATTTGTAACAAGGGCATAAATTCAAAATGAACACTAAAGGAATAAATTTGAAAGTTGGAAGACATTTCACACACAGGGTTATTAGAACATGGAATGCTTTACCACAAGTAACTATTGAGCCAGAGACTATTAAATCATTAAAAAGGGAATTGGATAATACTTAAAAATGAAGAATATAAAAGGGTAGGGAAATTGAATTAGGGTAGATAGAACTAGTTGAAGAGCTGGCACATGCACCTGCTGTGCTGTACTTTCTATGACTAAAGCTGATTCTAACAGCTACTGAAATGATTGGTGTGATATTTCTATTAATATTAATGTACATTTCTTATTTAAAACATGCTGGTTTTCTATTGCCAAAGCTAATATATTTATAAAATAATGTACAATATTTTAGATCCTATTTGCATTAGCTCCCCGATCCTGTTTTAATCACTACTTTATTATTAATCCCCTGTAAGCTTTCCTTCCAACCCCAGTCACGCTCCCTACATTTTTGGGCTTAATTCTAAATAGTTTCATAATGTATCTTCTTAAAACTTTTCCCTTTTCCTTCAGTTTCTCACTTTTAAACCACTGGTTTTTGAAATGGGAGGGTCTCATTGGACCACCAGGGGTCCACAAACCCATCAGATTGTTGCCCACTTGTCATCAGACTTTTGAATTTTACTGTATTTGGCTTGCAGGCAAATTATTCCTATTACTGTACACTAAAAGCACACCTGATAGCACTACATTCTTTTGGATAGTTGATACTGCATTTCAGAAATCAAAACAGGGGGTCCCCTGGATTTGTGTACATATTTGCAGGGTTCCCCCACACACAAAAATTTTGAAAATCACCATTTCAAACTATTTTTGTTTTTTTGACCCTCTTTTTTCCTGTTGTCCTTGTGTGTAATCTTGAATTTGGGAAGCTGAACAGTGCCGGGGGAGGAGCAAGAATTTTCCAGTGCTCTTGGAAACCTACTGATAACTTCCAAAAGTGACTAATTTTTAAACCGCTCAAAATAGTTTTTGTTTGTGTGTTTTGTTCATGGAGCAGTGCATAACGAGTCCACATGTGCCCCTGCATCTGCACTGCTGAGGTTGGAGCAGAGGGTGCGTGACCAGTTCTTGGGACTTTCCTCTAACTTACTGGAGTTCTTCAAGGAAACAGCAAACCTTGTTAACATTGGAAAGTCAGTGGCTGTGATGTATTTAGATTTCAGCAAGGCTTTTGATACCGTGCCACACAAATCATTAGTCCACAAGGTCGGAAGGCAAAGTTTAGGATGTGAGTTTGAAGTGGGGCCATCCCTGTCTAGTGTGTATAAGTAATTTGAAACTGGGAACAAAGACAACAGAAATAAATCTGTCTAAGTTTGCAGATGACACCGAATTGGAGGGGGGTTGGAAAGCAAGTTCAAAAAATAGGGACCAGACAAGCCAAATACAAAGGGATCTGAATAGGTTGGGAAGGTAGGCTGATGAGTGGCAAATGGCATTTGATATGGACCACTGCAAGGTAATGAAACTAGGGAAGGGAAGTAAGCAGAGGATATAAACTTAAATGACCCTAGGTGCCGGGCCCACCACAGGAGTGGGACCTGAGGGTATTTGATAATAGCTCATTGAAAACAACAGTGCAGTACGTGGCAGCAATAAGGAAGACTAACTGAATCTTGGGATGTATAGTCAGAAGGTTAAAACACACATTGCAGAAGCTGTTAGAGTCTGTACAAGATGCTGATTTGTTCGCACCTGGAGTATTGTGTACAGTCTTTGTTGCTGTACCAGAATAAGAATATTCAGGCTTTGGAGGCAGTGAAGAAAAGGGCAACCAAACTGATATCCAGCTTACAACATCTGAGTTATGAAAAGAGGTTGAAAAGCCTGGTGTTGATTATTCTGTGCTGGAGATGAAAAGGGTCAGGGGCAGATACCATAACAGATTCTTAAGGGACTAGATAAGTTGATCCCTGATAATATGTTCAACATTAGACTGAGGGGATAGAGGATCACATTTATAGGAGGGAAGGCGTGCTGACGGTTTAGAATCAACTAGTTTAATGCGAAGGTGGTCAATATGTGGAATGGACGCCCTAAGGAGATAGATAGCGTGGAACAATTTAAGGGAGAATTGAATAGATACTTGAAGGAGTTGGAGATGGAGAGGTATTAGTTTTTGGGACCAGATGAACTGTAGAGTCTTTTCCGGTCCTGCGTTCCTGTGTAACATACTGCACCACAACAATGTTTAGTAAAGAATTCTGGCTTTGAGCAAAGACAGAAGTAGAGATATTTTGGTATATTAATTGGGATGCACGTTTCTGCATGCCTCCTGTTTAGTGTGGGCACGACTGCTGTGATATTGACACATGGGAGGAGATTCGTTATTTGGGGACCAGTATTTTGAAAGCAAATGTAGGAATTGCGGAGAATGGGAAAAAATGTTTTGATCAAAGCTGCAGGATTAGTGTGAGAGCAGTGTTTGAGTGGGCAAAGAGTAGGAAAGAAAGGAGTCTGTAGATTTGGAGAAAAGTTTGAGACTGTTGAGGGAAGACTGAAAGCCCCATTAAATTGAACTGAAGCAGTAGGGGCTATGAAAAGTACGAAAGGAAACCAAGCACCAGTGAAGTATGCATAACATTAATGGAAAAAAAATGAGTTTTTAATTAGAAAATCCAAATGTGATTTTTAAAAAATATTTCTTAAATATATCCTGTTACCATACACTTCTGAAGTTATTGTGTGGGGTTTATTTTATTCACATTAAACCTATTAACTGCATCATCCCCCATTGGTAAATTTATTGCTCGATGTGGTACTGAACTATACAGGTCAGGTAGGTTCCAGGTCTGGTTGGCCAGCTGTGCAGTGGGTATTACATTTAGCCTGGGGGGTCCCCCTGGGAGAAATAAAATCAGATGAGGATCCTATTTCTGACTTCTAACTCCTGCTCAAATGCTTGTGTGGATGTTGGGTGAGGGCAACATCAGGCTAGTGCCTCGTTAGGTTCGCTAAGTTGGTAACATTCATGCCTCTGAGTCAAAGGTTGAAACCAATTAAATTCGATAACTCCTGAATCCAGGCGCGGGGCTCGTGGTGCGCGATTAACCCGCGCCCAGTTGTTTTGATGCAGGCAGCACGTGAGATTCGTGCTGCCTGGTCATTTACCTGATTCCAGCGCAAGCAGCCAGGCCTAGCTGCATTGTTTAGTGACTTCTCACCAGCAGGGGGGCTCAATATCGCGTGAGTGGCTCGCACCTCTTAAAGGCAGCCTGCACCTCTTACGTGCAAAATATAAGATACAGGTCCGCACGGAGTCTGAATGGAGATCGGACATCGTACATGTTAAACACAGATGCAGGTCCCATCCCTATATTTACAAAGTGATGAGTTATGTTAAAACATTCAAAAAGATTGTGCACTACTAAATCCCACATCCTCCAATCTGCACACCAGACCTCACCAACCTGCCGATCTGAGTTTGTACCAGACCTGCGAGAGAGCGTGCGCCAAGGTCCTCTGCTGATACACAAGAGGCCTTGGTGCAAGAGATGGACAGAAGGAGGAGCGTCCTATATCTGCAGGGCGGCAAGAGGCCCTCCATACATTTGCTCAAGAGGCAGAAGGGGACAAAGTCAATGCCAGGCGCATAGCACCATGAACATGGATGCAGTGCAGGGAGAAATTCAGTGCTTTGACACGAGTGGTGAAGGTGAACGAGGTCAACTATCAAGTGGCATCTCCTACCAACTGCACCACTAGCCACATCCACTGCTCCACGCACTACACCCCCATCACCCACCTACCAACAAACTTTTTCAATCAGATGCTTCCTCTCACCCTCACACATTACCACTGTTGCAAGCTGCCTACCCAAAACTCACAGGTCACACACACTGGCAGCTATTCAACATGACAGGCACATCACCCAAACATCTTGCAGGACATTCAAGAAATAGGAGCAGGAGTAGGCCATCCAGCCCCTTGAGCTTGCTCCGCCATTCAACATGATCATGGCTGATCTTCTACCTCAACGCTATTTTCCTGCACCATCCCCATATCCCTTGATGCCTTTAATATCTAGAAATCTATCGATTTCTGTTTTGAATGTACTCAATGACTGAGCCTCCACAGCCCTCTGGGGTAGAGAATTCCAAAGATTCACCACCCTCTGAGTGAAGAAATTTTTCCTCACCTCAGTCCTAAATGGCCTACTCCTTATTCTGGGACTTATTCTGACCCCTGGTTCTAGACTCCCCAGGCAGGGGAAACATCCTCCTTGCATCACTCACCGACACATATCCCGCTTTCTCGCAGGAGAAGGTTGTACATAACAGGAGGCAGCAAGTGGTAATGGCATTTAGCCCCTCGAGCCTGTTGCACCATTCAATGAGATTATGGTTGATCAGTGACCTAACTCCATATACCTGCCATAAGATTTACAGATTAGTTGCTGGATTATTGCTTCTGGCTGCAGATGCATTTATACCTGTTTTTGGAGATCTCCCATATCCCTTAATAACCTTGGTTAATTAAAATCTATCCGTCTCAGATTTTAAATTAACAATTGAGCTAGCATCACCTGCCATTTGCAGAAGAGCATTCCAAACTTCTATCACCCTTTGCGCATAGAAGCGTTTCCTAACTTCACTCCTGCAAGTCCTGACTCTAAATGTTAGGCTATGTCCCCTAGTCCTAGTAATCAAATATAGGAGATCACCAAAAACAGGTACAAATACATCAGCAGCCAGAAGCAATAATCCAGCAACTAACCTGTAAATCTTACATGGTCCCTTTTTAAATAGCGCTAGTGGGGCATCCTCCAGGCCGTCTATGACATGTTCAGCTGTTCGTAGTTAAGACAGTGCATTGGCTGGAACATTGAGTGCCAAAATGGTATTTATCCCTTTAAATCAGCATTGCACACTGATCCAACGCATATTCACCTTACTTTACATGGTACCGGCATTTGTTATCTGCGCGTGCGCAAACCCCTATATCAAGATGGCATCCAGCACATGTCACGCTAGAAGTGTGCGCGCGCATTCCGGGTACCGTTTTGGGACCTTAGGATGCTGCGTAGCACCTAAAAAATAATAAAAAAAAGGGTGCTACATGGCCCAATTTATAGCCCTTTGACTTGAACACAATATTGGGTGACATTTCAGTACAGTATTGAGGGAGTACTGCATTGTCGGAAGTGCCATCTTTGGGATGAGTCATTAAACCATTGCCCCGTCTACGGTGGATGTAAAAGATCCCATGCATTATTTGAAGAAAAATTAATTATTTGAGATGTCCTAAAATGTGATAATGAGCTTTATATGTCTGTTTCTTTCCCTCTTGCATGAAAAATGGCCATTGAAGTGAGATCCTGGAGGGCTGTTGAACCCATGACCCAGCAGCACCTTGGAAGAGGAAGGGGGAACATTGGGTTGGGGGATGAAGAAATTAGGAATTTTTCTGAATTCTTCTGCCTTTCCTGCACTGTTGTAATCATGTAAAACCCCTTTCGTCTATCATTACAAGGTTTGCATATCCATTTCTGATCTGCATCCAACTATAATGCTTTCCCCTCCGTAGTCTTTCTAGCTAATTTGTGTCCATCTGGACATAATTTCACTATCATTTTCAATGGTCTTTCGTGCAAGACTCAATTTTCTCTTCTTTTCTTTCACCCTCAGCCCATTGTGAAATCCTGGCCTTTGCAATCTAGTCAAAGCTATTTTAATTTTTCTAGTGCTGTGGCAGAGGGTGCTTCTTACACATCCATGCTTGTAATACCATTTCCACCAGTGGGTAATGCCAGTTCAGACTTCCTATTTCTGATAAATTCATGCTCAACATACCCTTCCTCCTAGGTAAAATATTTTGACTCGTACAATATTCTGTCAATCCTTCCATCACCTCTGCGCAGAAACAATAAACAATTGGTCACCCCACTCTCTTCTCTCCACTTCACCAACATACCAGAAAGTAGCCTTCTCAGCAAGGTGTGCTTCTTAAGTCCAATTTTTTTCCCCCCAACTATTTCTACTCCTATACCACTGCAAAAGCAAATTAAGGTTAGATGCGATTTTAGGTGGAAATAAGTTTCATTATAGGTGACATTAAAAGGCTTGCTACGCACTGTGATACTAAACTTGCTTAAACAGCCCAACTAACATTCACTCATAATGCATTGTTCCTTGCTGAGCTAGAATTCCATTCCCACACAAAAAGTATAGATTGTTGATTCAATCATGGGATATTTTGTTCATACAATGTTTAACTAGCTTGTACAATTATATTGAGTTGTTCTTAATGTCTATGATGTTATTATAAGGAACATCATGCAGTTCTGCATTAATGGACGCACCCTGACAGACAACTCTTATTTTTACAAACATTATGTATGCTTTTTGATCTTTTTCTGAGTCAAAATCTATTTCTTAGTACTGAAAATAACATATTTGAAGAATAATTAATTATTCTCTGATCTCTGCTCCCAGGAGAAAACAATTTATCAATAACGTACAAATAGGCTCCATCCCAAACTTACTGTTTTTTGTGCTTAAAATACGCAGCCTGTATTTAAGTTTGGTATTTATCTTATTATCCAGACTTTAACATTTACTCCTTATTATGTTACCTTATTTGTAACAATGACATTACTTATTTATCATTTTCAGACAAAATATATTCTCTTCAACTTGATATAGTTCAGGAACTGAACTATTTGCAGAGACCATGGAGTCTTTAATTTGTGAAATGGCCCATAATGCGTTTAGGATTATAGGTTGTTTATTTATTATTTTTAACAAGAGCACAAAAGAAAAGGCAATTCCACTGAGGAAAAATGAATTGAAAATCAGTTTGAGAGTTTGAGAATCTAACTCTTTCTTGGACTGCACCATTGGAATAGTAAAATGTGTATTGGCAGCATTCCATCAGCTTGACTTCAGTCTAACCATAAGCTGCAGTGCCAGATTTTGGGTTTGGCAGGGCAGTCTAACAAAATCCAAAGTTAATTATTTCAGAATACTTCTACAAAATTGATACACACATTTCTTGGTTGGTAGCATTCCTAGATTCTGGTTTCAGTTTGGCAAATGTCTACCAAGAAAGCAGAAGGGAGACTTGATCTTATTTGAATAGTGTGAAACATGTGTACAGAACCTAAATACTGCAGGAAATTTTGCACTTAGCTATGCTCCATGACAGACCTTAAATGAAGATAAGAACTTGAAGATGTTTTAATGGAGCTATTAATATGCGTGCTATATCACAAACTATTTATGAACCCGCCATTTTGTGAAACTTTACCCACCCCGGTATCAGTTTCAAGTATTATGGTGGTTGAAGTGCATTCTGTGAAAGATCGTCAGCAATAACGATAATGTAAAAGCTACTCCCCTGACACTGCTGCATTTAAATTGCTGACTATTGGGTGGCACAGTGAACTGGGAGATCTGGTTTCAAACATTGTCCTCCAAGTCACACACCATCCCGACTTAGAAATATATCACCATTCCTTCGTCATCGCTGGGTCAAAATCCTGGAACTCCCTAACTAACAGCACTGTGGGAGAACCTTCACCACACGGACTGCAGCAGTTCAAGAAGTCAGCTCACCACCACCTTATCAAGGGCAATTAGGGATGGGCAACAAATGCTGGCCTTGCCAGCGACGCCCACATCCCATGAACGAATGGAAAAAAACATCAGTCATTGCTGAGATTCATACTCTGGCTTTGTCCCAGTTGGTGAGTTGCTGATCTTGTCCAGCACAGATCCGAGCAGAATCAAGGGTGTATATCCAATGGAAAGGAGGAGAAATTGGCAGGGGTTCCACCCTGGTCGCACTTCAGTCCCCACTAGGTGGCCACACAGCAGCATTGGCAAAGGCTGTGAAGAGTCGTGTGGCCAGAGCTTCTTCTGGATGCAAGCCCAGAAGCTATGAAGTGGATAAAATGGAGTAATCGATGAAAAGAAATTGCATTAGGGGAGGAGGTAGGGAAACGGAAGATTCTAGCCATGGTGAGCTGAGAGCTTCGTTCTGTTATATAAGTGTCGCAGTATGAGTGATTCTGCAGAATGATTCTCTTTTCTTTTGCCACAATTTTTTGCATAAGTATATTCATAAAAGTATTTGCAGCCTGCAAACTCTTGTAACAGATGTCAGATTCAAATTGTACAATTTAATTTCTGTTTAACAATCTTGTAAATATGTTTCCAGTTTGTGTTGAAAAGTATTGGATGTGTTTGGAATGAGCAGCAAACCAATGTTTCAATTTGAATTAGGCCTGTTAGGAACTATTCAGACTTCTTCCAAATCTGTCCAGTACAGAACATTTGTTCCCAGTAAGCTATGCTATTTATTGACGGGACAGGGCATTGTGCCCCATTACCAGTTGAATGATGGTACTGGTAGAGGTCAGAGAGAAAGTCACCTCCCTGCTTTTCAGGATGCTGCAGGCTGATGAGAGAGAACATTTTGTGGGCCTTACTAAAAAAAAAATCCATAATAAAGTGGTGCCATTCCAGATAAATATCAGGGCTTCAAATTAATACAGGTGTTCCAGCAGACTCCATGTGGTTTACGTGATTAAGGTAATGAACAATTGTTATCCTGTGACTCTATTGAAAGTGTATATATGTGGGCATTGGGTGAGACAAGGTGGGTAAAATTGGGTGATTTCCCCTCATAATCAAGTAGTCTGCTGACATTCATTTTAAACTTATACATGTAGAATGCCTCTTGGACACTGTACCTGATTTTCCCCAAAACCTATGGAATCGTATCCCAGCAAGCACTGATAGCCTTTGTGGGGGGGGTTTCATGTGCAGGAGTAAAAAGTGGCAGGAAAAGAAGGGGAAACACTTGTGTGCTAAACTGAAAGCATTGTCAGCATTAAACCAGTGAAAGCATTCTGACACCAACCCATACTTGGGAATGGCACTTACATAAATGTGTTTCTAGTTTGTGCTGAAGAGTTCTGGATGTGTTTGGAATGAGTAGCAGGCATTTTCGCTAAATGTGTCCGACAGGCATTGTGTATGTAAAGGCTACATCATGTTGTTTCCACAAAGTAACTGTAATGTGATTAGTTTTTCACTATAGAACAGTGTTTTTTGTCAGCTTGTAGTTATGAAACCTTAACTTTGACTCCTGCCTAAATCTATATAAAAGTTCAGTGATAGCACTTGTCTGTCACACTCCCATACGCACTTCAAAGTGTCACACTTTATTGCTGGGTTCTTCTGAACTGAAGCTGTAATGAATGCATTGGTAACTATTGTTCATGTGTTGTAATTTTTCTTTACAATTTTTTACTTGTGTTGTGTGTCAAGTACAGGGTCAGTGGAGATCTGCAGTTTTAAAAAATCTAGATATACCTATGCAATCAAAATCTTGTGTGCAGCACACACTACTTGTAAATGTAACACTTCCTGTAAATTTTCTGAAGCACTTTGTAATCATGCCTCTCGATCACTTATCCATCGTACCAAATTTCTCCTACGTATCTCTGGCTCATTTTAATACACAACCAAATGGTCTTCCCAACTCCAATACATTAAGTTCCAATACCCCAACAAGAATTCATCTGTTGAGTCCCACAACAACCTTAGAATTTAAAATTCACTAATTTCAAAAGTCTTTCAGGAACTACTTTCTCAAAAAAAATTGGACCCAGCTACGAAGAGTATTGCCTCCCTTATTCCCATGAGACCACTTCTTCTCACTCATTGCTTTTTAAAATCTTTCTTCTCCCACTACTTTCTCCCTCACCATCTTCATTCTTTGCCACTCTTTTGGACCTCGTGACCATTTTGACCCCACACCCATCTGCCACGATCATGCCATCCAGCTCCTACATCCCCAGGCTCACCAACCAGCATCAGGCCACTAGTCTGCTCCAAACCACTTCTTTCTTGCAATCCCTCCGCCCTCCCCCTCCTGATTAAAAAGCACATAGAAAAAATACTTGACTAAAGCTGCTTTTATATCGCACCTAAGATCTGAGCTAGTGCTGTGGCCGTGTCTTGTGCAGCCTACCGCATACTGAATGTGTCGAGGTTTGCTAAGGTGGGTATCTGGGAAGACCCTAGTTTGACACGTCAGGAGGTGTTATTAGCATAGGTGTGGTGCAGTTTAAAAAGTAGCTTCTGAACCATCACATTGATATACTTACATTCATTCAGTCCAACATTTGGAAGCTTGAGATAACTTGTATCGATCAATTGAAAAAAAAATAGAGAACGTCAGAGTAAAGAATTTCTTTCTAGTGTTGTTGTGTATTTTCATTATTGGGAAATATTTTCTACATCATTGGGAGCCCCACTGCTGAGAGGCCTGCAGAATGAGAGATTAGACTTCTTCTGACCCCTGCATTGCTCGTTTGTTGTCCCTTGGACTGATATCATTAATTGAGGCCATCTGTAGTAAGCAATTACAGAGTTCCTGAATAGCCCAGAGGCTTTTCTAATTCACACTGTTGGGCTGTTTTTCACCTTAAATTAATGTATCTCCCCCCCAGATTTCATTGGCACAGTGAATGTTATTAACCCTAGAACTGCTGGTCGCAACATTTGTTTTATATACAGAATGGCATTTTTTTGCAGCAGGCTTTAGGGTTACAAAAATATGCTCATTTCTGAAGTACTTTTAACGTAGGATTTTAAAGTGTTTAATGTCAAACCATCTTTTTATACTTTTACCATCAAATTCAGGGACAAAAGTTTGTCATGTTTCAACAGTTGCACATTATAAATGGTGTCGAAATCACTGGTTTCAGTTTAGAAAACCAAATGTTTGTGCTGCATTTTTTGTTAGGTGTGAGCCTGGGATTACAAAGCATGGTAGAGGCAGTAAAAGGATAGTGTTTATCTGTCACATGTGACAATTGAATCCTCTTGACACTTTCCGTTTTCTATTTATTTCTCCTTAATTCTAAATTCTTTTAGATACTAGGGTGTTCTCCTGCTGTCCTGACCAACTGTCCCCCAACTAAAACCAACACCAGAATATCTGGTCACTCATCTTATTGTTGTTTGTGAAAATTTACAGTGCACAAAATGCCTGCTGTGCTTGGCTGCATAATAAGAATGCAAAGTGATTCAATGATTCTGAGAAATTAGATAAGGTGCTATATAAAGGTTTCAGCCTTGGCTCGATGGTTAGAGGGTAGTTGATTCAAGCCCGCTCCAGGGTACATAATTTAGACTAATCTAAGGTGATATGATGTGGAGATGCCGGTGATGGACTGGGGTTGACAATTGTAAACAATTTTACAACACCAAGTTATAGTCCAGCAATTTTATTTTAAATTCATAAATGATATCTCAGTGCAATATTCAGGGAGTGCTGGACAGTTGGAGGTGCCTTCTTTCAGATAAACTGAGGCCCTTCTGACCTCTTAGGTGAACATAAAAGATCCCATGGTTCTATTCGAAGAAGAGCAGGGGAGTTCTTCTAGTTTACTGGCCAATATTTATCCCTGAACCAACATCACTAAAAATAACACACCTGGTCATTATCTCATCGCCATTTGCGGGGCCTTGCTTTGTGCAAATTGACCGTTGCATTTGCCTACATTACAACAGTAACTACATTTCAAAAGTTTTTTACTGGCTGTGAAACACTTTGGGGCGTCCTGAGGTCATGAATCGTGCTGTATAAATGCAAGCTCTTTCTTTCTTAATGCATATTCTTTTTTCCTTAAGTTTTAAAATTGTGCAAAAATCAAAACTGTTAACTTGTAGTAAATCCCAGTTAATTATTGATGGCAACCCTGCCCTTTTCTATGTTTAATTCTAATTAATAAAGTAAACTGTTTTTGCTTTTTTTTAGGTTTGCTTGTCTTTCTGCAGTACAGCACAGAATGTTGCATCTGTTAATGGTTTGAAGATGCAATTTAAGTGCAAATGAAGCCTGTTGTAATTCACGTTGTGCTGTATGAAATTGTTGAACTACGGCAGCTGGCAACAGTAAATCAAGCCTGCTTCTGAGTTTTTATATTTTTCTCTGTTTCATCTGACAAGTTATAATGGAGGCTAGCACCCTTATTAAACCATCATGGTCCAAATATTATCTTTTTATGTAAAACAACAAGTTCCAGAAGGCACATGCGCAATTACAAAAGATTAGAGTTGATAGGAATATCCTTCCCTCCCCTCCTTTCATCTTGAAGATTGGAAACTGAATTGTTGCCTTACTAAGGTTTCTAAATGTACAGATTTCTGAAGAACAATAATTGTTAACAGCTTTTGACAAGCTGCATCTCATTTTTCAGATTATTCTTTCCAATCTGTTTTCCATATTGTGGAGCGGGTCCGAAGGTATTCGGAACAGTCTGACTTAGGTCAGCTATTGCTCACTTGTTAATGTGTACATCTATTATAGGTTCTAAACAAATAGCAAATTCACAGCATAATGATTATAGCCAACTATTGTGGTCGGGTTAAAGGTCAGCAATGGAACTACTTAGTGTTGCGCTTCTGATTTGGACACATCTTATTTTAGAAAGTTCCGTGGAAATGAAACTCGTTATTATACTGAGATATTTACTAATAGTTTTGGGTATTTTTTTTAAAAGACTATTTGATCCCCGTTTTAAAGTTGCAATGACATGCAGCTTCAGTGTCCAGTTTGCCTCTGGGCCAAGTTTTAAACTCCATGGATGGTTCATCACCAAGCCTGCTAATTTCCACCTTTATAACATCACCCACCTCTGTCCCAATCGTATCCGTGCCTTCGTTGACTCTAGACTCAACTTCACTACTAAGCCAGCCTCCTGAGCTCCAGCTGACATAACTTCCAACTTGCCCAAAACTCGATCACTGCATCCTACCCTGTGCTAAGTCCTCATTTATCACGGAAGTCCTTGCCAACCACATCTGGGTTCCCAACCCTAGTGCATTGAATTCTCACTCATGTTTTACAAATCGCTCCACTGCCGTGGTCCAGTCTCCTTCTGCAACAACTTCTAGGCTTACGACCCAGCTTTGTATTCTGCACTCTTGATTTTTTTTTTCGTGCATTCTCCCTCCTTCCCGCATCCTATCATCAGGACAGACCATTCAGCCAACTTGCCCTGCACGCTTCTTCCTAATCCATCCACCTTGCTATGCTTATCCTCCCATCTTCAAAAGCCTCCTCAAAACTTACCCCGTTGTATATTTTGACCATGTCCTTAGAATCATTGTTTTTCTTCCCCACCCCTGCAACTACTACTCATTGTCTAGTTTCCTCTTGTAAAGCACCTTTTAATATAGTGAAACATCCAATATATAAATTTTACACAGTTTAAATGTGGAGAAGTTAAACGTGTCTATTGTGCATTTTTTTTTAATAAAAAGCATTCCCTATTCCATCTATTTTTAAGTTATTTATATTTCATGGTGCTGACCCATTTCAGTACGATGGAATTTGTGTACTTTTGATACTTTGACCCTTGCTTTTTAGCCTGGGTTCTTGCCAATTGCAAAGCTGGAAAATGTGGGACAGAGAGCAGGCATCCAGTAACGTGAGCACAGAAATCAGCTGCAAAAACATAATCACTTAAAATAGGATGGCTGGGGACACAGCATTGGGTATATTTAGCTCTTACATTAGTCTGAGAAAAGTTAAATTTATGGATCAGCTGTGATACTCTTCAGCTTTAAATGCATCAAATTTCACCTTTTCTTTTTTAAAAAATAAGTCTCTTGAATGTAAACCAGTGTTGTTACTGGGCTTCAGTGTATTTGGTACTAATATGCTGTAGAAATAGTTGCACTTTAATATCGTGCAAGCTCCTTGGGTGGGTTTTAAATCATCCCTCAAATTGCTCCAAACACCAGTGACTAACCTGTACTTCACCCTAATGTTACAGAAATTGCATTTGTACAGCTCTCCTCATCCACAGGAATATGTCTCAGAACACTAAAATTAGAAGGTAAAGGATACCATGGACGCCGAGTATGGGGGAAAAGTGGGGGGGAATGGAGAGGCTAGGACAAGGAACCAAGGGGTTGTCAAAGAGGAGGGTGTTGAAAGCAGGGAGGGAGGTGGCAAGATGGGGGGGGGAACTGGCGAATGGATTGCAGAGGGCAGGAATGAATTGGCCTCCAATGGTAGTGAGGAGGAATCTGATGCTAGAGGAATGGAGCATGTGTGTCTGCCTCACAAAATTGTTCACTGTCAGCAAAAACAAATATTTAATTTGAACAGTATGAATAGTGGTGCCTGTTATCTAAATGTATTTCATGAGGAAGAAAGACTTTATAATTCACATGGAATAGCTGTGAAATAGGACCATATTACATTATCATTAGTGTGTTCTTTTTAATTTGCCATTGAATGGAACAAAGCAAAGAATTATTGAATTGGCTGAACAGTGTTACTTGGGTCATTGGGCCATTGGGAGTACATAGAATTATATAGAATTTACAAACAGGCCATTTGGCCTAATTGGTCGCTACCAGTGTTAATGCTCCATGCAAGCCTCCTCCCACCCTACTTCATCTAACTCTATCAGCATATCCTTCTATTCCATTCTCCGTCATGCACTTATCTAGCTTCCCCTTAAATGCATCTATGCTATTCACTTCAACTACTCCATGCGTTAGTTACACATTCTAACCACTCTCTGGATAAAGAAGTTTTTCCTGAATTCCTTATTGGATTTTTAGTGACTACCTTATATTTATGACCTCTGGTTTTGGACGCTTCACAAGTGGAAACGTCCTATCCTCTCTATGTCTACCCTATCAAACCCATTCATGATTTTAAAGACTTCTATTTGGTCACCACTCAGTCTTTTTTCTGGAGAAAAGAGCCTAATCAGTCTTTCCTGATAGTTATAAACTCTCAGTTCTGGTATCATCCTTTGTAAATCTTTTTTGCACCTTCTCCATTGCCTCTATGTCCTCTTTGTAATATGGGGACCAGAACTGTGCATTGATTGTTGATTAAAAGTTACTCTCATTGGCAAAGTCACTCCAACAGTCCTAAGAATGGTTGATGTGATAAGTGGAAACACTGCCACACTGATGCAGTAGTGGGTGCTGTTCTGGGGTTGAAATACATTGTTGGGGACAAAACAGAAGGAGTTTCATCTGCACTGGGACCTGACCTGGTCGTGTTTGGTGTTTTCACTAGGTGCTGGAAAGAGTTCCATTCCCCGCACCAACATCCTTCGCCTTGATGAGCACAGAAAATCTTTTTTATATATAAAAGGACATTCCTGTGTCCGCTATACTATCGCAGACATTAACCCATTTATTTTAAATAGATAATGCTATTCTTAATGGTGAACAGAGAGTGTCATAGGAATATAGTAATCATTTATCTGCAAATATTGCCAACAATAGTTTCTAGTGTAAAAAGGGCTGCTGATCAAATTCTTCAGATGAACGAATGGATTTGACCATTGGTCACTTTTTTTAAATAGCCACAGATGATGCAAGTTCTTTCCTGGTAATTAGGAGTAGTCGATCAAGTCACTCATTCCCTGATGTCTGGATTTGTTTTCTGAAACCACTTTGCCTTGCTCCTACTCATCCTAACTTCAAAACCATCTTTAAGGACTATCTTCAACATGCCTTCACTCTCCTCTCTTTCTCCCCTCCCAGATTCTTCACTTCTTGCTTATTGTCCCCTTCTTCCCACCTGTAAAGTGCTCCGAGGTCTTCTCTACTATAGGAGGATTATATATATGTGTGAAGGTGGCAGGCACAATGGCAAATACTCTCATTGCCTTATAGTGAAGCAAGGAGTGAAGTTTCTTCCAAACTGATCTGTTTCCAGATGTTCCAACAATACAAACATGCAGAGTTATCTTCATCCGTAAGTTCTGTTTGGAGTGGGACACTTTATGAATTCACCAGCACTGTCGCTGTAATGTTAACAGTAATATCCATACATTTGAAGTGAATAATATTTCTGGTAAGATTAGACAGTGTTATATGTTTGTATCCACCTGCTTCTGAGCTGTATATTATTTCCCTGTGCTTGCGGTCCAGCAGCGCCTTGATTTTAAAATTCTCATCCTTGTTTTCAAATCCTTACCTCTGTGACTTCCTCCAGCCCTATAACCCTACGAGATCTCTGCGATCCTCCAATTTTGGCCTCTTGTGCATCCCCAATTTTCATTGCTCCACCGTTGGCAGCTGTGCCTTCAGCTGTCTAGGCCCTAAGCTCTGGAATTTCATCCCTAAACCTCTCTGCCTCTCTACCTTCCCTTTAAGACGCTTCTTAAAATCTACCTCTTTGACCAAGCTTTTGGTTACCTGTCTTAATATCTCCTTATGTGGCTTGGTGTTTTACTACGTGAGTTTGATAGATTTTTGGAGACTAAGGGATATGGGGATAGGGCAGAAAAGTGGAGTTGAGATAGAAGATCAGCCATGATCTTATCAAATGGCGGAGCAGGCTCGAGGGGCCAAATGGCCTACTCCTGCTCCTATTTCTTATGTTCTTTCGTTCTTATGTTAAAGGTGCTGTATAACTGCAAGTTATTTACTGTTTGGAGTTGCTATAACTTGAATTAGTGCAGGTGATCAACTTCTTAGAGTTTTTCAAAACTAAATGGTTTGGAGGGGATAAATTAGTGAAAGTCTCTTTCCACTGGTTGGTGAATTGGTAAGAGAGAGTGTCATCACTGAAAAACGAAAGGAGAAGTTAGACTTTTTTTAACGCAGAGGGTTGTTGGAACGTGGAACACATTACCACAAGTGGCTATTGAGACATACACTATAACATCACTTTAAAAGGGAACTGGATAAATATTTGAAAAGGAAGAATATAAAAGGCAATGGAGAGAAGAGCAGTGAAGTGGAGTTTAGAGTGGATAACTCCAGCTGAAGAGCACTGCCACAGTTTCAATGGGAAGAATGACCTCCTTTTCTGCTGTAATTTCTATGATTCTATAGAGGTCTGTGGTTCTGGGACATTGATTCAGAAGGCTGTGTGGGGTAAAGAACTGAGGCTGATGAATTGATTGGTTGCCCCTGCATCTGATTTACCAAGTGTATAATTGTTGTTCTGTATTCCAGTGCAGTAAGTTCAAGGTACTGCTTTTACCGAGTTCAAGGAAATATGGTTGTATAAGTTTTCATGGGTACTGTGTTTTCATTGCAGCCTCTATTATGCAGAGCAGCATGTTTTGTTCCATGCCTCACTCTATCTAATATGCTATGCTGTGTACTGTTTTTTTTTTAATCTTACGCCATGATGGGATTTTTATTCTTGCCTCATGATGGGTCGTACTAGAATGTAGCCACAATGGGTGCTCTGTGCGTATCTTGTAATAAAAATTCTCCCAGGTAGATGGGATTGTGATGGAAATTTGAATTTGCCTTTATGTTATGTCATTTTTAGGTAGTTAGGGTAAAAACAAATTGAAGAGAAATGGCCTCTGGTAGCTGTCACTTTGGGGTGTCTATGCGAAAACTTCCTTTTGTTCTGCGGCAAAAGCAGTTTTTATATTGGCCTTAAAGGAACATTAGCGCTGCTGGTTTCTAATGGGTTGTCTCACGCAGCAGGGGTAACCCTGCTATAAATTTGCCAATCCACTAATCCAGCCACCAGAAAAATTTGTCTTTTACCCAGGTCTTCCTAGTAGCTGGATTTGGTGAAACTGGGTTGCTGCTGCCTGCACGAGACCCACATGTCAGGAACTGGCAGTGCTAATACCCCTCTGAGGTGAGGATAAAAAGAGTTAAAGTTAGTCTGTAGGTGACCAATACACATAGTTGGATTCAATGGGATGAAGCTGTCCTAAATGGGTACAGGTGAAAAGAGGAAAACTGTTAATCTGAAATGGAAATAGAAAACGTTGAAATACATCACAGGTCTATCAGCATCTGAAAAGGGAAAAGATAACAACGTGTTTCGGATGCAGATAATATTTTGTCTGTACAGCAGTTTATCCTGCATGAAATCTTATAGTGGTGTGGTATTTTTCTGCCTTCTGAGCTGCCAGGAGAACATGGGCATTCCACGGATTTTCTAGTAAACAATTTTACCGTGATTCAGGGTTATGCTAAACCATGCGTGGCGAAGAATTGACATTCTGGTTTCAATTCATAAGTAACTCCACCTACTTGTGGAAACTTGTAGTCCAGCTATGAAAAGAAGAAAGGGCACGGGGGAAGAGATTCTGAACTGTAACGCTGACATAACTGGAGAAGATGAATTTGTGCAGGAGCAGGAGACTTTTTGTAATTGGCTTAGAAGCTGATGTCACAAGCTGCAGGCAGGATACAAAATTAAACCATGTTTTTGAAGCTTCTTGTTTCTTATTAAACTCTATTAGGCTAGACTATCCACCCATTCGTAGTCAGTGGGTGGAAAATCTAACCCAGTCATTGCCAAGCAGAATTCATCTCAACCAATATAAAATAAAAAGAAGTGACCTTATAACCCAAGTTTTACTGTCCTCTCTGCATGTCATGGCTGTACTTGCTATATGGAAAATGTATGTTTCCAGCTTCTATTACAATCTTCATCTTGCAGTTCTCAAATCACAGAATCTTCATAAATTCTCTGCAAACAAAATGATGTGTGGATTTTGTTGCTTTTAAAATCAGACACTGTTCTAAAACATCAATGGTTTATAGTGTTTCCTGATACTTGTGACTGAAATGATTCTGGTTTCAGCAGAAGCCAAATCTGTACTTTGATCACTTATACTGACCCCATTAAAACCATTTAAATTAATACCCGAGAATGCATTGCACAATAATTTTTTTTACTATTCGTTCATGGGATAGGGGCGTCGCTGGCGAGGCCAGCATTTATTGCCCATTCCTAATTGCCCTTGAGAAGGTGGTGGTGAGCCGCCTTCTTGAACCGCTGCAATCCGTGTGTTGAAGGTTCTCCCACAGTGCTGTTCGGAAGGGAGTTCCAGGATTTTGACCCAGCGACGATGAAAGAACGGCAATATATTTCCAAGTTGGGATGGTGTGTGACTTGGAGGGGAACGTGCAGGTGGTGTTGTTCCCATGTGCCTGCTGCCCTTGTCCTTCTAGGTGGTAGAGGCCGGGATTTGGGAGGTGCTGTCGAAGAAGCCTTGGCGAGTTGCTGCAGTGCATCCTGTGGATGGTACATACTGCAGCCACAGTGCGCCAGTGGTGAAAGGAGTGAATGTTTAGGGTGGTGGATGGGGTGCCAATCAAGCGGGCTGCTTTGTCTTGGATGGTGTCAAGCTTCTTGAGTGTTATTGGAGCTGCACTCATCCAGGCAAGTGGAGAGTATTCCATCACACTCCTGACTTGTGCCTTGTAGATGGTGGAAAGGCTTTGGGGAGTCAGGAGGTGAGTTACTTGCTGCAGAATACCCAGCCTCTGACCTGCTCTTGTAGCCACAGTATTTATATGGCTGGTCCAGTTAAGTTCCTGGACAATGGTGACCCCCAGGATGTTGATGGTGGGGGATTTGGCAATGGTAATGCTGTTGAATGTCAAGGGGAGATGGTTAGACTCCCTCTTGTTGGAGATGGTAATTGCCTGGCACTTGTCTGGCATGAATGTTACTTGCCACTTATGAGCCCAAGCCTGGTTGTTGTCCAGGTCTTGCTGCATGCGGGCTCGGACTGCTTCATTATTTGAGGGGTTGCGAATGGAACTGAACACTGTGCAGTCATCAGCGAACATCCCCATTTCTGACCTTATGATGGAGGGAAGGTCATTGATGAAGCAGCTGAAGATGGTTGGGCCGAGGACACTGCCCTGAGGAACTCCTGCAGCAATGTCCTGGGGCTGAGATGATTGGCCTCCAACAACCACAACCATCTTCCTTTGTGCTAGGTATGACTCCAGCCACTGGAGAGTTTTCCCCTTGATTCCCATTGATTTCAATTTTACTAGGGCTACTTGGTGCCACACTCACTCAAATGCTGCCTTGATGTCAAGGGCAGTCACTCTCACCTCACCTCTGGAATTCAGCTCTTTTGTCCATGTTTGGACCACGGCTGTAATGAGGTCTGGAGCCGAGTGGTCCTGGCGGAACCCAAACTGAGCATCGGTGAGCAGGTTATTGGTGAGTAAGTGCCGCTTGATAGCACTGTCGACGACAACTTCCATCACTTTGCTGATGATTGAAAGTTTGTCGGGTAGATGCCAGCGTTGTAGCTGTACCGGAAGAGCTTGGCTAGAGGCACGGCTAGTTCTGTAGCGCAAGTCTTGAGGACTACAGCGGGGATGTTGTCGAGTCCCGTAGCCTTTGCTGTATCCAGTCCACTCAGCCGTTTCTTGATATCACATGGAGTGAATCGAATTGGCTGAAGACACTTCTGTGATGGTGGGGATATCAGGAGGAGGCCGAGATGGATCATCCACTCGGCACTTCTGGCTGAAGATGGTTGCAAACGCTTCAGCCTTGTCTTTTGCACTCACGTGCTGGACTCTGCCATCATTGAGGATGGGGATGTTCACAGATCCTCCTCCTCCCGTCAGTTGTTTAATTGTTCACCACCATTCACGACTGGTTGTGGCAGGACTGCAGAGCTTTGATCTGATCCGTTGGTTGTGGAATCGCTTAGCTCTGTCTATAGCATGTTGCTTCCGCTGTTTAGCATGCATGTAGTCCTGAGTTGTAGCTTTACCAGGTTGGCACCTCATTTTGAGGTACATCTGATGCTGCTCCTGGCATACTCTTCTGCACTTCTCATTGAACCAAGATTGATCCCCTGGCTTGTTGGTAATGGTAGATTGAGGAATATGCCGGGCCATGAGGTTACAGATTGTGCTGGAATACAATTCTGCTGCTGCTGATGGCCCACAGCACCTCATGGATGCCCAGTTTTGAGCTGCTAGATCTATCCCATTTAGCATGGTGAGAGTGCCACACAACACGTTGGATGGTGTCCTCAGTGCGAAGACGGGACTTCGTCTCCATGAGGACTGTGTGGTGGTCACTCCTACTAATACTGTCATGGACAGATGCATCTGCGACAGGTAGATTGGTGAGGACGAGGTCAAGTAGGTTTTTCCCTCGTGTTGGTTCGCTCACCACCTGCCGCAGGCCCAGTCTGGCAGCTATGTCCTTCGGGACTCGGCCAGCTCGGTCAGTAGTGGTGCTACCGAGCCACTCTTGGTGATGGACATTGAACTCCCCCACCCAGAGTACATTCTGTGCCCTTGCTACCCTCAGTGCTTCCTCGAAGTGATGCTCAACATGGAGGAGGACTGATCCATCAGCTGAGGGAGGACGGTCGGTGATGATCAGCAGGAGGTTTCCTTGCCCATGCTTGACCTGATGCCATGAGATTTCATGGGGTCCGGAGTCAATGTTGAGAATTCCCAGGGCCAGTCCTTCCTGACTGTATATCACTGTGATACAAATGTGATTATATCATTGGGCGTTGCATTCTGGAGCATGGAACTGAGCTGGAACCAGCTTGTAGATATACTGCCACTGGAAGCTGGACAGATGACATAGACATAAGAACATAAAATAGGAGCAGGAGTGGGCCATACGGCCCCTCGACCCTGCTCTGCCGTTCAATAAAATCATGGCTGATCTTCGACCTCAACTCCACTTTCCCGCCTGATTCCCCTAGAGTCCAAAAATCTATCTTTCTCAGCCTTGAACATATTTAACGACTCAGCACGTCGGCACTTCATTCCTGTGGGGAGCCACCTGGATACCAGTGCAATCCCCTTCAACACTTTACTGAGATTGATACCTTTCTGTGGGTGTGAGCCCCCATCTCACAGACCCATAATGCCAAGAAAAATATATTTATTGTAATTTTTTGTACAGAAACTAAATGACTGCCTTCTTCCTTGCTCTGTCTGTATGGTAGCTGGTGCTGTACTCCATAGCACGCCCATCTGAGGACTGCTTTTAAAAAAAAGTCTCTCACCCAATGCTCCCTCTTCTGAGCCTCTCACTCCCTCTGCCTCAAGTGCCAGTGCCCCGCCCCACTCCCCACGATCTTCCCCCACTTCCAAAAAATCCTGGCCTTTTCTGAGTACTGGCTGTCAGCAGGTACCTGTGTTAAGCGATTTAGAAGTGTTTACTGTGCTTTTTATGCATTTGCCTCTGCCCAAATGAGCTACCTTGCCAGATAATGCAAGGTCAGCTATTTGCATCATTTTGTGGCACTCTGGGAGTATCTTGCATGACACACTGCGAATGCCATGGCAGCAGTGTCGGGGTGCCAGCAGTCAGTTTAGGGCTGCTGGCTGTCTGTTGTGCAGTGGGCAATTGTTTGTCTCAGGACAGGGGAATCAGGCGAGAGATAGTAGGGTCATGGGTGACTGGATTGCTTTTAGTTGATCTTTCAATGGCAGCCTTTGTCAAATGGAGGTTGTTCAACTAAAATCAGGGGCGTAATGAGGTGATCACGATGCTTGTATGAAGGCTTTCAATCCTCTTTGTGTTTGCCACTTGTACTGGTACCTCTAGGGCACATTGAAGGCCTCGCACTTCTGCGGCCGATTAATGCAGGGAGCAAGCACCCCAGTAAGTACTTTTAATTCATTCAAGTTTAATTCTGGCTAATGATCAGGAACGCGGTAAGGGGCCTTTTCTTGGGTTATGCACCCAATGGGAGATAAGGTATTGGGTGATCTGTCCTTCCAATATGAAAGGGAGGGGGAACTGCTAAAGATCTCGAGGTGAGGTTAGACTACGTTTTTTTCTGGCCCATTCTCCATGCTCTCCGTAGTCGCCTTTCCCCCAGTCCTGAAGCATCAGTGCCTTTTCCCATTTGGAGGAAACGAGGTTGGCTAAGGTGCCTGGCTGTCTCCCGTTTAATGATACGACAGCCTGCTCTCCCCCCTCCCCCAATGTTGCCAGAAAATACCCAACCTCTCTTCCCCCATTATCCAGAATCCCGATACACTATCTTTGAGGACGCTGGGACTTGGCCTTCCCAATAATCTTGATTTCAGGACCCCTTTCCCACTGGTTCCTCATCATGAGACGCCCTATCTTATTGCTCCCAGAGCCTCCCTCCACTGCTCAAAGATCCCAAGACTATTTCTTTGATTTCATCCCTACCAGCACCATTGCCAGACCCCAAGATACTACTACCACATCCTGAGATCTTTCTTCTCTATCCCATGACCCTCCTCCAGAGATGCACCCACACCTCCAGATCTCCCAATACTCAGGTACTGAGACCACTCCAGTAATCTCAAAATTCAGGATTCCCCCTCTGTCCACTACTGGCAGTTGCTCAGAACTCCCTTCTAGTTCTCCCACTTCCCAAAACTCCTTCCAGTCCTTGCATAGTCAGTATTCCCCTCCCCTTCTACCAAACCACACCATTACCCAAATTCTAAACCTTCCTCCTTCTCCCCTTTTCTGGTCTTTCCAGACCACATGACCCTGCTTCTAAGCAGCCCCGAGTTCTATCAAACCGAAGGATCCTCTTTCCCAGTGCTTTCCAATCCCAGATATCCCTGCAGTTCTAAATTCCACAATGTCCCCAGTCCTCAAATCTTAGCAAGTGATTCAAAGCTCCCACAACACTGCCCCAATTCTAACAAACCCCAAATTATTACCCCCATTCCCTCCCCTCCCAGTGCTGCCGAACTCCACTCCCACTCTCCAGTTTTGCCACATGCTGAAAGTTACCTGCAACCTGCCATATCTAATGCTAACGTCCTCTTGTTTCTCCTTTGCTTTCACAAAGATGCGAAGTCAGCCTTCGCTCAGTGGTAGCACTCTCACCTCCGAGTCAGAAGGCCGTGGGTTCAAGTCCCACTCCAGAGACTTGAGCACATAATCTAAGCTGGCACTTCAAAGCAGTACTGAGGGATGGATCTTAAACTGAGGTGCCGTCTGCCATCTCAGGTGAATGCAAATGATCCCTTGTCAAAGAAGAACAGGGGAGTTCTTCCTAGTGTCCTGGTAAATATTTATCCCTCAACCAACATCTTTAAAATTTAGATTAACTGGTCATTATCTCATTGCTGTTCGTGGGACCTTGCTGTGTGGAAATTGGCTACCGCGTTCCCGACATTACAACAGTAACAATACTTCAAAAATACTTAATTGGCTGGAAAGGGGCTATATAAATCCAAGTTCGTTCTCTCGCTTGCTCGCCCGCTCTCTCCCGCCCGCCCCTCCATCCCGCCCGCCCCTCCATCCCGCCCGCCCCTCCATCCCGCCCGCCCCTCCATGTCCGCCCGCCCCTCCATGTCCGCCCGCCCCTCCATGTCCGCCCGCCCCTCCATCCCGCCCGCCCCTCCATGTCCGCCCGCCCCTCCATGTCCGCCCGCCCCTCCATGTCCGCCCGCCTCCATGTCCGCCCGCCCCCATGTCCGCCCGCGCCCTCTCCCGCTCGCGCCCGCTCCCGCCCCCTCGCTCGCGCCCGCTCCCGCCCCCTCGCTCGCGCCCGCTCCCGCCCCCTCGCTCGCGCCCGCTCCCGCCCCCTCGCTCGCGCCCGCTCCCGCCCCCTCGCTCGCGCCCGCTCCCGCCCCCTCGCTCGCGCCCGCTCCCGCCCCCTCGCTCGCGCCCGCTCCCGCCCCCTCGCTCGCGCCCGCTCCCGCCCCCTCGCTCGCGCCCGCTCCCGCCCCCTCGCTCGCGCCCGCTCCCGCCCCCTCGCTCGCGCCCGCTCCCGCCCCCTCGCTCGCGCCCGCTCCCGCCCCCTCGCTCGCGCCCGCTCCCGCCCCCTCGCTCGCGCCCGCTCCCGCCCCCTCGCTCGCGCCCGCTCCCGCCCCCTCGCTCGCGCCCGCTCCCGCCCCCTCGCTCGCGCCCGCTCCCGCCCCCTCGCTCGCGCCCGCTCCCGCCCCCTCGCTCGCGCCCGCTCCCGCCCCCTCGCTCGCGCCCGCTCCCGCCCCCTCGCTCGCGCCCGCTCCCGCCCCCTCGCTCGCGCCCGCTCCCGCCCCCTCGCTCGCGCCCGCTCCCGCCCCCTCGCTCGCGCCCGCTCCCGCCCCCTCGCTCGCGCCCGCTCCCGCCCCCTCGCTCGCGCCCGCTCCCGCCCCCTCGCTCGCGCCCGCTCCCGCCCCCTCGCTCGCGCCCGCTCCCGCCCCCTCGCTCGCGCCCGCTCCCGCCCCCTCGCTCGCGCCCGCTCCCGCCCCCTCGCTCGCGCCCGCTCCCGCCCCCTCGCTCGCGCCCGCTCCCGCCCCCTCGCTCGCGCCCGCTCCCGCCCCCTCGCTCGCGCCCGCTCCCGCCCCCTCGCTCGCGCCCGCTCCCGCCCCCTCGCTCGCGCCCGCTCCCGCCCCCTCGCTCGCGCCCGCTCCCGCCCCCTCGCTCGCGCCCGCTCCCGCCCCCTCGCTCGCGCCCGCTCCCGCCCCCTCGCTCGCGCCCGCTCCCGCCCCCTCGCTCGCGCCCGCTCCCGCCCCCTCGCTCGCGCCCGCTCCCGCCCCCTCGCTCGCGCCCGCTCCCGCCCCCTCGCTCGCGCCCGCTCCCGCCCCCTCGCTCGCGCCCGCTCCCGCCCCCTCGCTCGCGCCCGCTCCCGCCCCCTCGCTCGCGCCCGCTCCCGCCCCCTCGCTCGCGCCCGCTCCCGCCCCCTCGCTCGCGCCCGCTCCCGCCCCCTCGCTCGCGCCCGCTCCCGCCCCCTCGCTCGCGCCCGCTCCCGCCCCCTCGCTCGCGCCCGCTCCCGCCCCCTCGCTCGCGCCCGCTCCCGCCCCCTCGCTCGCGCCCGCTCCCGCCCCCTCGCTCGCGCCCGCTCCCGCCCCCTCGCTCGCGCCCGCTCCCGCCCCCTCGCTCGCGCCCGCTCCCGCCCCCTCGCTCGCGCCCGCTCCCGCCCCCTCGCTCGCGCCCGCTCCCGCCCCCTCGCTCGCGCCCGCTCCCGCCCCCTCGCTCGCGCCCGCTCCCGCCCCCTCGCTCGCGCCCGCTCCCGCCCCCTCGCTCGCGCCCGCTCCCGCCCCCTCGCTCGCGCCCGCTCCCGCCCCCTCGCTCGCGCCCGCTCCCGCCCCCTCGCTCGCGCCCGCTCCCGCCCCCTCGCTCGCGCCCGCTCCCGCCCCCTCGCTCGCGCCCGCTCCCGCCCCCTCGCTCGCGCCCGCTCCCGCCCCCTCGCTCGCGCCCGCTCCCGCCCCCTCGCTCGCGCCCGCTCCCGCCCCCTCGCTCGCGCCCGCTCCCGCCCCCTCGCTCGCGCCCGCTCCCGCCCCCTCGCTCGCGCCCGCTCCCGCCCCCTCGCTCGCGCCCGCTCCCGCCCCCTCGCTCGCGCCCGCTCCCGCCCCCTCGCTCGCGCCCGCTCCCGCCCTCTCCCGCCCGCTCCCGCCCTCTCGCTCGCGCCCGCTCTCCACCTCTCCCGCTCTCTCGCTCTCCACCTCTCTCGCTCTCTCGCTCTCCACCTCTCTCGCTCTCTCGCTCTCCACCTCTCTCGCTCTCTCGCTCTCCACCTCTCTCGCTCTCCACCTCTCTCGCTCTCTCGCTCTCCACCTCTCCCGCTCTCCCCTGCTCTCACTTGCTCGCTCTCTCTTTCAGAAAATACGGTATATAACTAAACCAATATATGATCTTCGTCAAAATCATTTATATACGTTTTTAATGGTAAAATGTGTCAAATTCAACAATTTTTTTAAAATCCAGAATACCATTTAATAAAAGCACAATTTGACATTTATTAATCAGTGGCTCCTATAATTCATTTTTGTGTGTGAGAGATCCATCTCTGACTCCCCTCCTCCTCTATGCAGTTCCAGATCCAAAAGAACTTTTTGCAGATGTTGAGCTGTACAGCAAAACGTGATTAGAAAGCTTGAAGCTTTACACAAAATGGGGATGACACTTCCCATCCGAGTTTTACTTCTGCTGAGACCGGGTGCCCCATTCCAGGCACAGCATGAGGATGTGGCCATTCGGAATTGCTTTAAGCTGGCAGCTTCACCGAGTAGTCTGTTTTTAACAAAAGAACAATGCTGTGCACATGTATACATGTTGTACACACGTGGGAATTAAATGCAGAATGTACATATCTTGTTTTTCTTTAGCCAGTGTGTGCAGAATAAGGGATTTGGGACTTGAGTCTGATTGAAAGTTTATGCAGATGGGCATTTTCTGAGCCTGACACCTGAGCTGGGCCTCTAACTCTGGTGATGATTCAGAACTAGAGAGTTTGGGCAGTTTATTGTGCCAAATGGATGTCAGATTTTGGGACAAGTCCAACCTGCTTTAGTCACTATAAACCGGGTATTGCATCATCCTTTGCACACTGTTTGCTGTGGTTTTGTCCCTGTTGTTCTCTTGCTCCACAATCTCTGCTTTATCTCTTCCTGGTCTCCACTCTGTCTGTGCCCCAATCTGCATTTCCTTTTTTCAATCTAACTTTTTTTTCCCTCAAGTTCGTTTAACCTACAGCTGCAAATTCTATTTAAATGTTGCAAGTGACTTTCCTCCAGTGCTAAATGGGAGTCAGTCCCCTCCTCCTGGTGCCAATGTAAAACCACGAGACTTTGGAATCTGCTGTAAACAGACTTATTTTTGAATTTTTGCTGCTCTATTGACTAAAATTTAAGAAGTTTAATCCTTAATGGCAGGCAAATTCCGCACCTGCTGTTCTCCAAATAGATTTTTTGATTATTTTGGGATTCACAGCAAAAATATGTTTTGTGACGCTGAGGTGTAACTGTTAACTTCGCATTGGTTCTCTCCGTTTGAGTGTCGGTAATTCTATTGGATCATGTGAGTTGCATAATGTGTTTTTGCCAAAGAAATTTTAGAAAGTTAGACGTGCCCAGAAAACTGGCAAAAACTGATTTACATCTTCAAGAAAGCTGACCACTGAAACGGCTCTGATTGCAGAGCTATGACAGGCAGTGGGATATGGGTTCATTGTAAAATAAGCTGCAGGTATATCCAACATTGCATCACTTGTATTGCAGGAAAAATGAAAATGCAAAAAAGCTACAATTTGTAAGTGACAGACTTAGTAATTTCTCACGGAGACTGCGAGCCCCAAAATTTCTTTTTTATACTTTTTATTTATGAATTTTCAGGAAATAAGAGAAGCATTATTTAACACAGACTGTTGACTACCCACCATTTATGTTTGTAGGTGTAAATGAAAAAAGGAACATGTTACATAATAGTATACCACTGCTAGTATTGGGTGCCTCTTCACTCTTTAAAGTAGAATAGACTAAATTAGCACTTATGAATGAATGGGATTATTATTTCTCTTTTTCTTCAGCCCCCCCAGCCTTTTCCATATCATCCTGGACTACCACACCACCACCTGGTCCATAGTATAAGAATGTCTCCCTCCCCTTCTATAGTGTGCTGGAGTCATATGCCCTTCGTCTGTACACAATTATTACCTTTCAAAGATTATCACCCTCTTCCCTTCCAAGATGTATATAATTATCAGTCATCATGAGGTACACAGAGATTTCAAACCAACACAAAACTAAAACTCTTCCAACTTTTGTTCATCCCTCTGGAACCTGCAGCAAACATGTAGGAAAATGATTTGAGAAAATATTAACCATTTATCATGTTTACTACTTCACAGCTCAATCTACACTTTTAAAAAAATTATCACCCTTTTTAAAAGGAAAATAAAATACCTGTAGGCGTTTCACTTTTCCTGGGTTAACTCCCAATCCACAAAAGCTGCTGCAAAGTCAAATCGACCCATTATTAGGCTCTCCACCTAAATGCTGTGATCTCTTCCACTGAACATGGGACCCATGTGGCATGGCAGTATTTGTGTGAGAGGACTGCAGAAAGATTAAATCCACATTCATTCTTAACAGGTGTAAGGAGTCGTACAACACCAGGTTATAGTCCAACAGCTTTATTTGAAATCACAAGCTTTCGGAGCTTTCCTCCTTCGTCAGGTGACTCCTTACATTTGTCCACCCCAGTTCATCACCGGCATCTCCACATCATTCTTAACAGGAAATGTGGACCAGTAGACACGTATACCAGTGTGGTGACTGTCCACAAAATCACGATAGTTGGTATTTATGTAATAGTTAACGATGCCATCAAAAAATTAAAGTATCATGTGTCTGTTGATACTGTGTATTGGCTGATTTACTGCAATGTCTTTCTGCTGGATTTAACATTACCCTGCCTATTTCACAAACAAAATCTTGTTTATGCAGTGCTGTATTGAATATTTATGTTATTTTTATTGTAAAACTGTTTTAGAAAACTGCATATTGAAATGTTCCTGTATTGAAACATTTCTGGCATAAATCTTAGTGAATGTTGTATGTAACTCAAATTCAAATATTTGTTAAATGCATCAACTCTCCTCTCATTTCTCACAAAAGCTTTTGACTAGAGTAGAGTTGATTTTTTCTCTTCTCTCTTTCTGCCCAGTCTCTCTCTTTTTTTCTCTCTCTCTCTCTCTCTCTTATCCCTTCCCCTACCTACCGCCTCCAATCTCTGTCTCACTGTGTTTAAGAGCCTTGTAATGCATGCACAGAAGAACTGAGTCCTGTTGACTCATGGGGTAATTTTAACCCCCAAGAACGGGTGAAATGGGGGCGCGTGGGAGCTTAAAATAAAAGTTTTTTGGAGCGGGATCGCAACCCAGCACCAATGCGCGCACTTCCGGGTTAGACCCAGGCGTGTTTGGATGCGTACGCACAACAGACACCAGGAAGTCCCGCCCCCACTTAAATCCGGCAGGCCAATGCTTAAAAAGGCATTGTACCTCATTGAGATACTTGAGGTGTTTAATTCTTTGTGTATTGCTAAAGTTAAATGAATTTAGTCTTACCTGTTTGGGTTTCCCATCGCTTCCGATTCCTCAGGTGAAAGCAGGCGGGAAGGGCCGGATCCATGAGATGAGTGAGTCTGGAGGACCAGGCGTGCTTCTTCCAGGCCCAACAAGCTCACCTGACGCGACATGACCCCGTGATCGGCCGCCCCCCTTCACCCGATCCTTGAAGCTGGCTGGACCCCCCCCCCCCCCCCCGATCCTGATGTCGTCCGGAACCTTTTCTTTTTATTCACCAGAGCCATTACATCTCACTCTAATGGAGCGTTCTCTTTGTGATTAAATAGTGTGGTACATAAATGTTTTCTAGCTATTTGTTCAGGCTCTGCACTATTGGAGTGCTGCAGCTCTTTCAAGTACTGCAGGGATCGTGCTCCAATTTGGATGGAATTAAAATCCAGGAGACAAGGTAGTATCACCTTCCAACTAATACGGAGCAGCATTGAAGATGGCTGTGGAGAATTCCGAAGGCCATTGGGCTCTACCCTCGCTACTGAAAGACGAAAGTGTGGCAGTAGGAATGCAGTGAATTGACAGGAAACCAATGTAGGAATTAAACAAGCAATGAGTATGGTGCTACAAATGGTCTTTCTTTTACACTCTAGTGCCTGGGGAATGTTCCTGGCATAACCATGTTCTGCATCTCAACATTAGGAATGTCTGTTATGCAGAAACATTTTGTTTTAAATTTGAACATCTGGTTAGCTATATCTAATGTTCTGGCCACTTGAAGTTTAGAAGAAAAACAGCTTGTTACAAATCTGAGGAGGCTATTGTGTGAAGCTTTAGTTTTAATAAACTTTTGGTCGCCAAGATATTTTGAAATAACGGAGCTTATTGCACTTAATGCAGTGTTATTCGGGCCACTCGACAAAAGTGGAAACTAATAAGATGCAAATTAAATATGGAGGGGGTAAAAATGCAGATGCATCAGAATAATGCCAGGGCTTAAAGGGCTAAAATTAGGATAGATTGCATAAACCTGGTTTGTATTTCCTTGAATTTAGAAGATTGAGGGGTGACCTAATTAAGCTGTTTAAAATGATAAAGGGATTCGATAGGGTAGATACAGAGAAAATATTTCCACTAGCGGGAGAATCCAGAGGAAGGGAGCATCATCTTAAAATTACATTAGGCCAGTTAGGAGTGAAATCAGGAAGTATTTTTTTCTACACAAAGGGTAGTGGAAATCTGGAACACTAACCCTCCCCCCGCACCCCAAAAGGCTGTGGCTGCTGGGACAATTGAAATTTTCAATAGATTTTTGTTAGACATCATCTTTGGTCTCTGCCACAAACTCCATTCCCTAGCCATCGACTCCCTCCCTCTCCCTGGCCACTATCTGAGGCTGAACACGACCGTTTGCAACCTTGGCATCCTATCTGAACCTGAGCTGAGCTTCCAACCCTATATCCTTTCCGTCACCAAGACCGCCTACTTCCACCTGAGTAACATCGCCCATCTCTGCCCCTGCCTCAGCTCATCTGCTGCTGAAACCCTCATCCATGCCTTTGGTACCTCTAGACTTGACTATTCCAATGCTCTTCTGGCCGGCCTCCCACCTCGCACCCTCGGTAAACCTGAGCTCATCCAAAACTCTGCTGCCCATATCCTAACTCGCACCAAGTCCCGTTCACCCATTGCCCCTGTGCTCGCTGACCTACATTGGCTCCCGGTCCGGGAACGGCTCAATTTTAATATTCTCGTCTTTGTTTTCAAATCCCTCCATGGCCTCACCCCTCCCTAGCTCTGTTCCCTCCTCTAGCCCTACAACCCTCCAAAATCTCTGCACTCCTCCAATTCTGGCCTTTTGCGCATCCCCGATTTTCATTGCTCCACCACTGGCGGCCATGCCTTCAGCTGCATAGGCACTAAGCTCTGGAATTCCCTTCATAAACCTCTCCACTTCTCTACCTCTCTCTCCTTCTTTAAGATGCTCCTTAAAACCTACCTCTTTGAACAAGCATTTGGTCACCTGTCCTAATACCTCCTTACGTGGCTCGGTGTCAAATTTTGTTTGATAACACTCCCGTGAAGCGCCTTGGGATGTTTTACTACATTGAAGGCGCTATATAAATGCAAGTTGTTGTAAAGGTATCAAGAGATATGGAGACAAGGCGGGTAAATGGAGTTGAGGTACAGATATGAGCTGTGATCTAATAGAATGACAGAACAGGCTTGAGGGGCTGAATGGCCTACTCATGTTCCTATATTTCAAACACTGTGTATATAAAAAAAAATTTGAGCACAACTTCCTCTGACTTGCATTATACTTTTTTAGCCAAGTAGTTCAACATTCCATTGGATTTATTGATTGCTGCTTGGACATGTTATAGGAACATCGGAATATAGGAACAGGAGTAGGCCATTTAGCCCCTCAAGCTTGTTCCGCCATTCACTGAGATCATGGCTGATTTGTGATCTAACTCCATATATCAGTCATAGTCCCATATCCCTTAATACCTTGGTTAACAAAAATCTCTCAATCTCAGATTTAAAATTAACAATTGAGCTTGCATCAACTGCTGTTTGCGCAAGAGAGTTCCAAACTTCTACCACCCTTTGCGTGTAGAAGTGTTTCCTAACTTCACTCCTGAAAGTCCTGGCTCTAATTTTTAGGCTTTGTCCCCTAGTCCTAGACTTCCCAACCAGCGGCAATAGTTTCTCTCTCTATCTACCCTATCATTTCCCCTTAATATCTTGAAAACTTTGATCATATCACCCCTTAACCTTCTAAATTCCAGGGAATACAACCCTAGTTTGTGTAATCTCTCCTCTTAATTTAACCCTGGGAGTTCAGTGGGTAAATTTTAACTTGGTGCCGGGAAGAGGGTGGGGGAATTCCTGACCGGAAACCCGGAAGTATGGGTTTCCCGGACGTCCTTATGATTTTGACGTAAGGACATTTTAATTTTTTTTTTGTCGGTTTCCCGCCCAACAGGCCAGCCTGATTGACAGGGGGGTCGCTGCAGGTAGGCTTGTTCGACCTGGGGGAAGCACTCCTGCTCCTCCGAGCCCACAAGCAGTGCGATAAAGGCACTTAACTGCTGTTTCGGGCCTTCTCGCCTCCTTTCACGTGGCGTGATGCAGAGCTCTGGGAATCCCAGCCCCCAGGAGGTAAAAATAAAAAATCTGTAAAAATGGAGGCCCATAGCCTCCTTGAAAGCTTTCACCGACCAACCCGCCTCCTAAGAGCGGGTTGGTCGCCTGCCCCTTGTCCTGCCTCCATTAAAACCGGAAGTGGGCGGGTTGGAGGTGAGTTGGGGTCGGGTTTTAATTTTTTACAATTTTTACCTTCCCATGCACCCCCAACCCACCCATTTGTGGGGTTTAAATTTAGGCCCAGGTATCATTCTAGTAAATCTATGCTGCACACCCTCCAAGGCCAATATATCTTGCCTAAGGTGCGATGCCCATGACTGAACACAGTATTCCAGATGTGGAGATGCCGGTGATGGACTGGGGTTGACAATTGTAAACAATTTTACAACACCAAGTTATAGTCCAGCAATTTTATTTTAAATTCACAAGCTTGTGAATTTAAAATAAAATTGCTGGACTATAACTTGGTGTTGTAAAATTGTTTACAACAGTATTCCAGGTGTGATCTAACCAGGGCTTTGTATAGCTGCAGCATAACTTCTACCCCCTTGTATTCTAGTCCTCTAGATATAAAGGCCAGCATTCCATTAGATTTTTTGATTATTTTCTGTACCTGTCCATGACATTTTAATGATCTATGTACATGGACCCCTAAGTCTCTTTGGACGTCCACTGTTTCGAGCTTTTCACCATTTGGAAAGTACTTTGATCTATCCTTTTTACGTCCAAAGTGGATGACCTCAGACTTGCCTACATTGAAATTCATTTCTTACAGTTTTGCCCATTCATTTAATCTATTAATCTCTCTCTGTAATTTTATGCTTCCATCTACACTGCTTACAACGCTGCCTATCTTTGTGTCATCAGCAGACTTGGATATGTGGCTCTCTATCTCATCATCTAAGCCATTAATAAATTAAGTGAATAGTTGAGGCCCCAACACACATCCCTGTGGGAGATCACTAGTCACATCCTGCCCATTATCCCCACTCTCTGCCAACTTCCTAAGCTGGTCAATAATTTGTCCGCAAGTGTTGAGCATCAAGTCATCCCAGGTCTCTTTCAACCCAATCTTTAGCTATTTCAGCACTATTTATGGAGTATATCGTCACCTATGTTTCCTTCCTATGACAACCCTTTACACTTGTCTACATTAAGTTTCATTTGCCATTGTTCTTCCCACTCACGTATTTTGTTTAGCTCATTCTGCGATTTCTGGGTAGCCTCCTTCGACTCCACTGCCCTTCCAAGTTTGGCACCATCTGCAAGTTGGACTAATTTTCTTTGAGTTTCTGAATCCATGTTATTGATGTAAATTAGAAACAGCAGTGTTCTTAATTCTAAGCTCAGAGGCATCCCACTCAGTACTTCTTCCCCATCCCCACAGTGCCCAGTATTTTCTATCCTTCATCCAATTTCTTGACCTGTTTTGTTACCCTTTTTGAATATGGCCACCACATTGGCTGGTTTCGAATCTATAGGTACTCCCCGGTGTCCATTGATTTCCCCCTTCATAATGATTCCATGGGCTTGATTTTCCCGGGAAATTGGGGGTGCATTGGGGGTGAGGGGGCTCCGAAAATTAGGGAATTCAGGTTCGGAGCCTGGACGCAACTGTGTGCGCGCAGGCGTCCTGAATCCGGAAGTCCCACTGGTAATTAAAGCCAGCGGGATGATAGTTAAAGAACCAAATGTACCTCATTGAGGTACTTAAGGCACTTCACTTGTGACATATTAGGTAGATAGAATGATTTTTAACTTACCTGGGCAGGTTTCCCACTGCTTCTGATTTACGCCTGGTGAAACCAGGCGTGAAGGGCCGGATCAGGGAAAAAGAAACAAAATAAATTAAATAAAAAACCATTGCACGAAGTTAAAACACAAAATCAACCTACCTTTCCACCCTGCTCCGATGTCCGATGTCTCCCTCTCTGATCTCCCCCTTTTCACCCTCCCCAATGTCCCCCCAATCTCCCCTCCTTCCCCCCCCCCCCCCGATCTTCCCCTCCCCCCCCCCCCCCGATCTTCCCCTCCCCCCCCCTCCCCCCCCCGCCCCGATCTTCTGTTCTAGTGCCGGATGACGTCTCTATCTCTTTCTCTCGCCGCCCACCCCCCCCCCGCGGCATTGCAGCTCCTGTCGGCAGCCAGCCTGTCAATCAGGGCGCAAAACCCGGAGAGCATGTTAATCACCATCAATTACGATACGATCGCGTCAGAAACGATATGTTTTGTTTATTCGGGTTTGCCACGCGCACCTTCACCCCTCCGCTGCCAACCCGCCACCATTTCAAAATTGAGCCCCATGTCTCTCAGATCTCCTCCCTTGTCTCTCAGCGCTCTGAAATTAATACCATATCCCTGAGGATTTATTTGCTTTAAGCCTTTTCAGCTTATCTAGGACTACCAACTCATTTATATCAAAGGCCTGAATTTTACCATGGCAATCTTTTATTTGTGAAGGACATGTTGTTCATTTCTTTCTTTGTCAATTCTGGGAGGAAGAAATCGTTCGGGATATTTCCTTTTGCTCATCCTCATTTCAAGCACATGCACATTTTTAATGTTCTCACCCCTTCTCTGATTGTCATCTTGTTATTGTAATATTGAAAGATTTGTTTACTGTTGTGTTTTGCCTCTGAAGGTGTGTTTCTTTTCTAGGTCTTGCTCTGCCTCTCTGATCATCCTTTTAACGTGTTTCTGTGTGACCCTATATTCATCTCAGTGGGCCCCTTTTCCTCTCTCGCTATGGGATTTTTAGAGGTCATTTTTCCTCTGTATTTCATTTTTAATTTATTTGTTAATCCATTTAGGGCCACGTTTGCTAAATCTTAGGTAATCTTGGCTTGTTGATCTTGGGTATTCTTTTAAAGGTGTTCCATTTGTCTTCGACTGAAATGTTGTTAAACATTGTCCTTCAATCCATTTGTTTTAAATCTTCCTTCATGTCTCTTAAAGTTATAAACCTTTCTCAGGGTCTTGGGTTTACTTGGGTCCCAGTCATATTAAAATTGATCATTCTGTTGTTGCTATCCTCCAGGGATGCTATGATTTCCATTTCCTGTAAGTTGTCTGAGTCATTTACGAATACCAGGTTAAGATAAGCAGTGCCTCTTGTGACTTACATTTACCAACTCTAATTCTCGACCTCTTGTATCTTCCTAGTTTACATCGGGTTGATTGAAATCATCCAGTTAAAATAACTTTCCTGTTCTCACAAATGCTTCTTATCTCTTTACCATCCTTCTTGTGCTGATTTGGTGGTCTTTAGCACATGCCTAGTGTTGACTTGGATTTTGTCACATGAACGATTGCTACGTTAGAAAGTACTATTCAAGAGGCAAAATTGTCTCCTCTTCTTATGCTAGATGATGCTTGACGCCACTTCAATTAAGTGCTTTATTAAACTGCAAAGATAACAGTCAAGCTTTTAGAAACCTTTCAATAAGTTCCACTGCAGTGAATTAAAAAAAAACACAAGTTCTTTCTCACTGCTGTGCTTTATAAATGCACCAATTGATTGGAAGGCATAAAAGAGGAATTTGTGCACTGCTTTCTGCCCATTGCTGTTTACTAGACGATAAAGTTTGTTTCTTTGATTTTTTTCATACATACGTTTTTGATGAGAAGGAAAATCTTGGATGGAGACTTTTTTTTACTGATTTAATGCAGACTTGAAATCAAATAATGCTGAAAATATAGCACAGGATGTCTGAGGAGTGGCACTGAATTATGGTTTACTACAGAGACAAAGGTCCCGCTATTGGTGAGGAGGGTGCAGGGGAGTGCATTAGCAGGGTAGAAAGCCCGGGGTCGCGGAGGTCCTGGCGATATTAATGGCAGAACCTCCTTATCATTTCTCCTTCCGTTTCCTAACGGGCAGTCAGCCAAATTGACAGGTTGGCCAGCTGCCAGGGGGCATAACCAGCGGCAGGAGGCTGCAACCTAGGTCCATTGGGTATTCGGGAGTGGCCGGAGCTTAGTGGGTAGGGGGTGGTGTCAGAGCCTGGCAATCGGGAGGGACTGAAGGAGAGATCGGGGCTCGGGATCGGCGCTTTTTGAAGTGGGGGGTGAGGAAAGAGCCCGGCAGGAGGCTCGAGATTGGGGCTTCGGGGGAGGACGCCGTTCACGGCAGAGAGGAGAGTTGGCAATCGGGAGAAGAGAGGCCAAAGGCTTCCTTGAGCAGGGAACACTCCCGCTCCTCCTGGCCCACAAGGAATGCTCGAAAAAGCACTAACCTGCTGGAGCCGGCACCTTTATTTCGCTGTTTGGGAAACCTGGCTGGCAGATATTAAATTTAAATCAGGCTCCCAATTGCACTGTTGATGTCCTGCCTCTCCTAAACGGGACACACATGTGCCATGCAGCCCACCGCCATAAAAGTGACGGCAGGCGCATGCGCAGTGGGTCAGGGACACATTCCCTGATTTTTATTTTTAAACTCCCTCCCCCGCCCCCCCCCCGCTGACCCTCTCCTGCCTGTGATTAACATCGAGGCCAAAATGTCTATAATGTGAATACTAGCTAGAAGATGAACAGACACTAAGAAATGCTGGAAAACTTTGTGCATGTCTGCAGCCATTTAACAATTATTTGATGTCGTGTTTTAAGAGCCAGTTAGATCTGAATTAGTATAAAAGCAAATCACTGCGGATGCTGGAAATCTGAAAAAGAAACAGAAAATGCTGGAAATACTCAGCAAGACAGGCAGCATCTGTGGAGAAAGAAACAGAGTTAACATTTCAGGTCAATGATCTTTCTTCAGAACTGGAAGGAATAAAGATTTAACAGTTTTTAAGCAAGTTCAGAACCAGGGAAGGTGGGGGTGGGGGCAGAAGGGGAGAGGAGGAAAGAACAAAAGGGAAGGTCTGTGATAGGGTGGAGGGCAGGAGTGATTGAACGACAAAAGGGATGATGGTGAAAGGCAAAGGAGGGTCATAATGGGACTAGTAAAGAAACAAAAGATAGGTCTAGAGGAGCTGTAAATGGCAACATCAGAACCATTACCAGCACCTGCTGTCTGAAAAAATGGGAGCAGTGGTTATAATCTGAAGTTATTGAAACCAATGTTGAGTCTGGAAGGTAGTAAAGTGCCTAATTGAAAAATGAGGTGCTGTTCCTCGAGCTTCCATTGAGCTTCATTAGAACAATTGTAAACAATTTTACAACACCAAGTTATAGTCCAGCAATTTTATTTGAAATTCACAAGCTTTCGGAGGCTTCCTCCTTCCTCAGGTGAATGCTGTGGAAATGAAATCCTCGAACCTCTCGCATTTATAAATCACAGAACAATACCTGGTGATTACAGACATTCTTTCCAACTGCCCGTTGCCAAGGCAATCAGTGTGCAGACAGACAGGTGTTACCTATAAGGTCTCCGAATATACAAACCACCAAAAAAACACAGAGATAGAGAGGCAGAAACATGGAAAAGACAGCAAATGACCCGTTATATTAAAGACAGATAACATTTGTTCGCTGGTGGGGTAACGTGTAGCGTGACATGAACCCAAGATCCCGGTTGAGGCCGTCCTCATGGGTGCGGAACTTGGCTATCAATTTCTGCTCGACGATTTTGCGTTGTCGTGTGTCTCGAAGGCTGCCTTGGAGTACGCTTACCCGAAGGTCGGTGGCTGAATGTCCTTGACTGCTGAAGTGTTCCCCGACTGGGAGGAAACCCTCCTGTCTGGCGATTGTTGCGCGGTGTCCGTTCATCCGTTGTCGCAGTGTCTGCATGGTCTCACCAATGTACCATGCTCTGGGGCATCCTTTCCTGCAACGTATGAGGTAGACAACGTTGGCCGAGTCACAGGAGTATGAACCATGCACCTGGTGGGTGGTGTCCTCTCGTGTGATGGTGGTATCTGTGTCGATGATCTGGCATGTCTTGCAGAGGTTACCGTGGCAGGGTTGTGTGGTGTCGTGGACGCTGTTCTCCTGAAAGCTGGGTAATTTGCTGCGAACGATGGTCTGTTTGAGGTTGGGTGGCTGTTTAAAGGCGAGTAGTGGAGGTGTGGGGATGGCCATAGCGAGGTGTTCGTCGTCATTGATGACATGTTGAAGGCTGCGGAGAACATGGCGTAGTTTCTCCGCTCCGGGGAAGTACTGGACGACAAAGGGTACTGATGAATCTGGCATTGACGTGTATGCTGGACATGTATGCTCAAGCTGTCAGGAAATGCGCCAATGCCAGATTCATCAGCCGCACTCAGAAGACAGTCCAGAATGTCACCCGAGCACAACGCAACGCCATCAACGCTCTCAAGACCAACCGCAACATCGTCATCAAACCAGCGGACAAAGGAGGAGCCATCGTCATACAGAACAGAACGGACTATTGCAAAGAAGCATACCGACAACTGGACAACCAGGAACACTACAGACGGTTACCCGCAGATCCGACCAAAGGACACACCCACCAGCTCAACAAACTGATCAAGACCTTCAATCCAGACCTTCAAAGCATCCTACGCACTTTCATCCCACATACTCCCCGCGTGGGAGACTTCTACTGCCTCCCAAAGATAAACAAAGCCAACACACCCGGACGTCCTATCATATCAGGCAACGGAACCCTGTGTGAGAACCTCTCTGTATACATCGAGGGCATCCTGAAACCCATCGTACAGGGAACCCCCAGCTTCTGTCGCGACACTACAGACTTCCTACAAAAACTCAGTACCCACGGACCAGTTGAACCAGGAACACTTCTCACCACGATGGACGTCTCGGCACTCTACACCAGTATTCCCCACGATGACGGCATCGCTGCGACAGCATCAATACTCAACACCAACAACAGCCAATCTCCAGACGCCATCCTACAACTCATCCGCTTCATCCTGGATCACAATGTCTTCACCTTCGATAACCAGTTCTTTACCCAAACACACGGAACAGCCATGGGGACCAAATTCGCACCCGAATACGCCAACATTTTCATGCACAAGTTCGAGCAGGACATCTTCACTGCACAGGACCTCCAACCAACACTATACACCAGATATATCGACGACATTTTCTCTCTATGGACCCACGGCGAGGAATCACTAAAGAGACTACACGATAACATCAACAAGTTCCATCCCACCATCAAGCTCACCATGGACTACTCCTCAGAATCAGTTTCTTTCTTGGACACACGAATCTCCATCAAAGACGGGCACCTCAGCACCTCACTCTACCGCAAGCCCACGGACAACCTCACGATGCTCCACTTTTCCAGCTTCCACCCTAACCACGTCAAAGAGGCCATCCCCTATGGACAGGCGCTGCGAATACACAGGGTCTGCTCAGACGAGGAGGAACGCGATGGACACCTACAGACGCTGAAAGACGCCCTAGTAAGAACGGGATATGACGCTCGACTCATCGATCGACAGTTCCGACGGGCCACAGCGAAAAATCGCATAGACCTCCTCAGGAGACGAACACGGGACGCAACCAACAGAGTACCCTTTGTCGTCCAGTACTTCCCCGGAGCGGAGAAACTACGCCATGTTCTCCGCAGCCTTCAACATGTCATCAATGACGACGAACACCTCGCTATGGCCATCCCCACACCTCCACTACTCGCCTTTAAACAGCCACCCAACCTCAAACAAACCATCGCTCGCAGCAAATTACCTAGCTTTCAGGAGAACAGCGTCCACGACACAACACAACCCTGCCACGGTAACCTCTGCAAGACATGCCAGATCATCGACACAGATACCACCATCACACAAGAGGACACCACCCACCAGGTGCATGGTTCATACTCCTGTGACTCGGCCAACGTTGTCTACCTCATACGTTGCAGGAAAGGATGCCCCAGAGCATGGTACATTGGCGAGACCATGCAGACGCTGCGACAACGGATGAACGGACACCGCGCAACAATCGCCAGACAGGAGGGTTCCCTCCCAGTCGGGGAACACTTCAGCAGTCAAGGACATTCAGCCACCGACCTTCGGGTAAGCGTACTCCAAGGCGGCCTTCGAGACACACGACAACGCAAAATCGTCGAGCAGAAATTGATAGCCAAGTTCCGCACCCATGAGGACGGCCTCAACCGGGATTTTGGGTTCATGTCACGCTGCACGTTACCCCACCAGCGAACAAATGTTATCTGTCTTTAATATAACGGGTCATTTGCTGTCTTTTCCATGTTTCTGCCTCTCTATCTCTGTGTTTTTTTGGTGGTTTGTATATTCGGAGACCTTATAGGTAACACCTGTCTGTCTGCACACTGATTGCCTTGGCAACGGGCAGTTGGAAAGAATGTCTGTAATCACCAGGTATTGTTCTGTGATTTATAAATGCGAGAGGTTCGAGGATTTCATTTCCACAGCATTCACCTGAGGAAGGAGGAAGCCTCCGAAAGCTTGTGAATTTCAAATAAAATTGCTGGACTATAACTTGGTGTTGTAAAATTGTTTACAATTGTCAACCCCAGTCCATCACCGGCATCTCCACTTCATTAGAACAGTGTAAGAGGCCGAAGAATGAGAGGTCAGAGTGGGAGTGGGACGAAGAATTAAAATAGCAAGCGACCGGAAGCTCAGAGTCACGCTTGCAGACTGAATGGAGGTGTTCCGCAAAGTGATCACCCAATCTGCGTTTGGTCTCCCCAGTGTAGAGGAGACCTCATGGTGAGCAGCGAATACAGTATACTAAATTGAAAGAAGTACAAGTAATTGCTGTTTCGTCTAGAAGGAGTGTTTGGGGCCCTGGATGGTGGGAAGGGAGGAGGTGAAAGGGCAGGTGTTTCATCTTGCAAGGGAAGGTGCTGTGGGAAGGGGAGCGGTTGTTGGGGGTCACTGAAGAGTGGACCAGGGTGTCGCGGAGGGAGCAGTCCTTTCGGAATGCTGAAGGAGATGGGGAGGGGAGGGGAAGATGTGTTTGGTGGTGGCATCATGCTGGAGGTGGCGGAAATGGTGGAGGATGAACCGTTGAATGTGGAGGCTGGTGGGGTAGAAGGTGAGGACAAGGGGACCCTATCGTGGTACTGGGAGGGAGGGGAAGGGGTGAGGGCAGAAGTGCGAGAAATTGGACGGACACGATCTGAATTGGTGATATTTCTTGCCAGATAGCACAAGAATAGTCCTCGCTGGTAATCAATCTGGATCTTGATTAGAGAATGTCCAAAGATGGAGTGTTCAGTATGCTATTTTAGTGTGATATCTTCAGTGTTTTTTTTTATTCGTTCACGGGATGTGGGCGTCGCTGGCAAGGCCGGCATTTATTGCCCATCCCTGGTGTGTGTAATAACAGAATTGTGTCTGTTATGACATATATATTTTCACTGCACTTTTTAAAAAAAAAGAAAGCCAGTTATTTGCCTCAACCACCATCAGCCAAAAGTGCCGAGTGGATGATCCATCTCGGCTTCCTCCCGATATCCCCAGCATCGCAGAAACCAGTCTTCAGCCAATTCGATTCACTCCACGTGATATCAAGAAACGGCTGAGTGCACTGGATACAGCAAAGGCTCTGGGCCCCGACAACATCCTGGCTGTAGTGCTGAAGACTTGTGTTCCAGAACTAGCCGCGCCTCTAGCCAAGCTGTTCCAGTACAGATACAACACTGGCATCTACCCGACAATGTGGAAAATTGCCCAGCTATGTCCTATCCACAAAAAGCAGGACAAATCCAATCCGGCCAGTTACCGCCCCATCAGTCTACACTCAATCATCAGCAAAGTGATGGAAGGTGTCGTCGACAGTGCTGTCAAGCGGCACTTACTCACCAATAACCTGCTCACCAATGCTCAGTTTGGGTTCTGCCAGGACCACTCGGCTCCAGACCTCATTACAGCCTTGGTCCAAACATGGACAAAAGAGCTGAATTCCAGTGGTGAGGTGAGAGTGACTGCCCTTGACATCAAGGCAGCATTTGAATGAGTGTGGCACCAAGGAGCCCTCGTAAAATTGAAGTCAATGGGAATCAGGGGGAAAACTCTCCAGCGGCTGGAGTCACACCTGGCACAAAGGAAGATGGTAATGGTTGTTGGAGGCCAATCATCTCAGCCCCAGGACATTGCTGCAAGAGTTCCTCATGGCAGTGTTGTCGGCCCAACCATCTTCAGCTGCTTCATCAATGACCTCCCCTCCATCATAAGGTCAGAAATGGAAATGTTCGTTGATGATTGCACAGTGTTCAGTTCCATTCAGATAATGAAGCAGTCTGTGCCCGCATGCAGCAAGACCTGGACAACATCCAGGCTTGGGCTGATAAGTGGCAAGTAACATTAGTGCCAGGCAATGACCATCTCCAACAAGAGAGAGTCTAATCACCTCCTCTTGACATTCAGCGGCATTACCATCGCCGAATCCCTCACCATCAACATCCTGGGGATCCCATTGACCAGAAATTTAACTAGCCCAGCCACATAAATACTGTGGCTACAAGAGCAGGTCAGAGGCTGGGTATTCTGCAGCGAGTGACTCACCTCCTGACTCCCTAAAGCCTTTCCACCATCTTCAAGGCACAAGTCAAGAGTGTGATGGAATACTCTCCACTTACCTGGATGAGTGCAGCTCCAACAACACTCAAGAAGCTCAACACCATCCAGGACAAAGCAGCCCACTTGATTGGCACCCCATCGACCACCCTAAACATTCACTCCCTTCACCACCGGCACACTGTGGCTGCAGTGTGTACCATCCACAGGATGCACTGCAGCAACTCACCAAGGCTTCTTCGACAGCACCTCCCAAACCCGCAATCTCTACCACCTAGAAGGACATGGGCAGCAGGCACATGGGAATAACACAACCTGCACGTTCCCCTCCAAGCCACACACCATCCCGACTTGGAAATATATCGCCGTTCCTTCATCGTCACTGGGTGAAAATCCTGGAACTCCCCACCTAACAGTACTGTGGGAAAACCTTCACCACGCGGACTGCAGCGGTTCAAGAAGGCGGCTCACCACCACCTTCTCAAGGGCGATTGGGGATGGGCAATAAATGCCGGCCTTGTCAGCGACGCCCACATCCCATGAACGAATTTTTTAAAAATTAACTTCAGGATGACCAGTTTGCAGCAATTAGACCTTGTGGCTGCAAAGATGTAGGACAGATATACAGAGATCTATCTTAACAGCAGAATAATACATTGTGTGTTACATGATATAACATTGCTGTCCATAAAAGACAGCATATCGTTTGACTTCCTGTGACCAACACAATGGGAGATCCACTAGTAATTTACCAGTTTGATTATATTCAGGTTTGTTAAAATTTAAGATCACAGAATAATGGAATGGTTACAGCACAGAAGGAGGCCATTTAGCCCATCGAGCCCGTGCCGGCTCTTTGAAAGAGCAATCCAGTTGGTCCCATTCCCCTGCTCTTTCCCCGTAGCCCTGAAATCTTTCCCCTCTAGTAGTTACTCAATTCTTTTTTAAATGCCATGATTGAATCTACTTCCATCACCCTTTCAGGCAGCGCATTCCAGATCGTAACTACTCGCTGCGTAAAAATGTTTTTTCTCATGTCGCCTTTTGTTCTTTTGCTAATCACCTTAAATTTGTGTTCACTGGTTCTCGACCCTTCTGCCAATGGGAACAGTTTATATTTATTTACTTTATCTAAACCCTTCATGATTTTGAACACTTCTATCAAATCTCCTCTTAACCTTCTCCGCTCTAAGGAGAACAAAGATGTGCTTATTTCCTGTATTTTGTCCTAATATCGTGAAAGCTGCATGTGTACAATTGTAAAGCCCAAAATAAGACACTCTGACAAGATTAAGCAAAATATAATAGCCCCAATTTTAATTTAATCCATTTTAACTTAATGAGGTGGGTTTTAGTTTGACTCCCATTTTACAACCTGCCCGATGCTCCATTGACTTCAATGGAACGTGAAATAAGGTGGGCTGTAAAACTGGCTTCCATCCCAACTCGGCCCCATTCCTGTCAGGCAGGTTAGGTTAAAATCGGGGCTAATTTGTCGATAGTGCTGTGAAATTGGGCTTGGAAAATTGAGTTACACTGAAGAATATCTTTGCAAATTATTTTTTCATTAATTTAAGAATTATGTATCAATTCTATATACTGCACACTTTATAACCTGCTAAATTTGAAAATTCTGCCCAATGTCTCGAGGAGCTTTGCAGATACAGAACATTAGGAGAGATGATTGAAAACAGTTGAAAGGATTTTGACAAGGTTTTTAAAGAAGTAGGAAGATAATGACATTTAAGGAAGGGAGTTTCCCAGACTAGAGCCAACATAGCTGAAGGCTCTGCCACTGATAATGGAGGAGAGGACGTGCGGGAGGCCAAAGCTTTAGGACCAAAAAGTACAGGCTAGGCTGTAGGGCTGGAGGAAGCTGCAGTGGTAGATTCTGGAAAGGCCGTACAGGGATTTTTAAATGAGGCTGAGAATGTAAACTCTCCACAGAAAGGCAGTACGTAATGCCACAGAAAATTAGGAGCCAGGTTTGATTTCCTCATTCTGCTTGGTTGGAAGGAGGTGTTAAGTTGGGGCAGGTGGCAGGCCCTTCCCTATGAGTGAGAGTAGAAGGAAGGAAAAAGATTAAAGGACGAATTTAACCTGGCCATCTTTATGCAGCTCCCAGTGCAAGGCTCAGAGTTACTTTGGCAGACGTTTGAGATTGGGTTGATTGTCTACCATGCCAGCAGCACCCTATGTCTGGGCTAAGAAACCAAGGGGAGGCTGGAGGAAGAAAACTGAGATTCAAAGCCTCAAAATAAAATTTGGAGCTGTAATTACAAAGGCCTCGATATTTACAGGGAGGGAGCGGGGGTGCCTGTCAGCAGCTGGGAAAGGCGGAAGTCCTGCCGAATTTAACGGCAGGACGTCGTTAGAATTTTTTTACTCAGTTTCCCACCTAGCGGCTGGCTGGCTTGAGGGGCTGAGGGGGGTGGGGGCAGGGTGGGGGAATGCTCTCCTGCTCCTCCTGACCTACAAGCAGTGCTGTAAAAACACTTGCGTGCTGGATCCAGCAGTTCTCGCCTCCCTTTAGCTCGGGAAACCCATGCTGGAGGTGTTAAATCCAAATGGTTGCGAAAATCTGAGGCGTGGAGCCTCGTTAACGTATTATAATTACTGACCTGCCTCTCGAGAGCGGGTTACTCGCCCAACCCCCAACCCGCTCTGGTTAAACCAGAAGTAGGCACGTTCGCAGCAGGTTAGGTTCAGGTTTCCCATTGAGAATTTAACCCCCCCGTTCTGTCCCTCTCCCGCCCTGCCTGGGGGGGTTAAAATTCCCCCCAAAGTGTTCAGACATTGTACGCTTGAGAAAATGTGCAAGTATTCCGTCTGTCAATTCCATTTATTTAAATAGGACCAGCTGCAGCTGTACATTCCAACCTTGTTATCAAAACAAGTTTTTCTTTTCAATCCAAATTACATTGGATATGAACTCGCATAATAAAACTTTTAATTTTTGAGAATACAAAAAAAAAATTGTTCTAATCTTCATAATTATAAGCCCAACAGGGCAGCACAGAGTATATACATTGCTTGCAGAATCCACACAAATCTCTGCGTTCCATTCCTCTGATGAATTCCAGCAACCACAAGCAGCACCATTACAATTAGCTTCTGACAGCCAGACCCCCTGCTCCAGGTCCAGTTGACTGCATTTTATATGTTGGTTTGGGGAATGAGAGGGGGGAAACTGAAGAGTAATTCAGGGAATATGCACATAAATTTTTATGAAATGTAGTATGTTGGTTACTGTCACTTATTTTTTGTTTTTATAAGCGCCTTCAAAAGGCAGATGATATTCTGTTCCACAAACAGCTGGGGCTGGAAAACCTGTAGGGTAGGGTTATAAATTACAGCAATAGTTGAAGCACTCAGCTGTCATGGCACTCTAGAACTGTGTGTGCCTCTGACCTAATCCAGCCTCAGTATCTGTGCAAGCTGCAAGAGCACAGACTATTCCTGTTCAATAAATAACCTATGCATTACGTAATGCTTAATAAGATATAAAAGGATTTGATGTTGAAGTGCTTGATTGGTGCCTCACAGTTTCTGTACTTTAAACTAACCAGTGTTGTTGCTAAAGTAAATGAAGAGCTTGGCAATTTGCAATTCTCAGACAAGATTGGTATTGGTTTTTGAAGTAATGTGAAAATATTTAATAACAAGCTTACTATTTGGGTCAAGATTAAAATTGTTTACCAGCAGATCTCCCATGGCACTGATCACAGGTCTTGGGTCGAGAGCAGAGTTGTGATGTTCGGTTGCCAACCTCTCCTCTTTTCTCTATTCTCTTGCCTCGATTTTCTCTTTTTTCTATCTTTCTCTCTCTCTCCCTCCCCCCCCCCCCCCCAAATACTGTTGCAGGGATATTTAGTAAAGAAGGAAAGATGCAAATTAGTTTCATTTTTTTTCTTAAGTCTGATATATTTCCACTATAAAATTCCATAGTCTGAACAGTGAAGAAAAAGAGCTGATCCCTCATATTATGAGCAAAGACTTTCTACTCACTTATGTAACTGGTATTTATTTATCTACCTGCAGTGGGTAAAGAAAGCACTATTGATTTTTCGGGAACCAAACACTGCACTGTTTCTGTGATGATCTGTTACAAACTTCTTTCCACATTTTTTCAGTGTTCCCCGATCCCTTGCAACAGCATAACCTCTAACTCATTGTGTGCAATGTCACAGGGAATCTATAATGTGAGAATTTGAATTTATATAGCGCTTTTCATGACTGTAGAACATTCCAAAGTGCTTCACAGCCAATGTAGGGAAACATGGCAGCCAATTTGCACTCAGCAATGTCCCAGAAACAGCAGTGAGATAAATATCCAAATATTCTGCTTAATTGTGTTAGTACAGGGATAAATATTGGCCTGAACATCGGGAGAACTCCTCTGCTCTTCTTCGAATAGTACCATGGGATCTTCTGCGTCCACCTGAAAGAGTAGATGGGGCCTCGGTTTAACATCTCATCCGAAAGGCAGCACCTCCGACAGTGTGCTAATCTCTCTGTGTTACAGTGGAGTGTCAACCTTTTTTTTATATTCGTTCATGGGATGTGGGCGTCGCTGGCGAGGCAGGGATTTATTGCCCATCCCTAATTGCCCTTGAGAAGGTGGTGGTGAGCCGCCTTCTTGAACCGCTGCAGTCCGTGTGGTGAAGGTTCTCCCACAGTGCTGTTAGGAAGGGAGTTCCAGGATTTTGACCCAGCAACGATGAAGGAACGGCGATATATTTCCAAGTCGGGATGGTGTGTGACTTGGAGGGGAACGTGCAGGTGGTGTTGTTCCCATGTACCTGCTGCTCTTGTCCTTCTAGGTGGTAGAGGTCGCGGGTTTGGGAGGTGCTGTCGAAGAAGCCTTGGCGAGTTGCTGCAGTGCATCCTGTGGATGGTACACACTGCATCCACTGTGTGCCGGTGGTGAAGGGAGTGAATGTTTAGGGTGGTGGATGGGGTGCCAATCAATTTGTCCTGGATGGTGTCGAGCTTCTTGAGTGTTGTTGGAGCTGCACTCATCCAGGCAAGTGGAGAGTATTCCATCACACTCCTGACTTGTGCCTTGTAGATGGTGGAAAGGCTTTGGGGAGTCAGGAGGTGAGTCACTCGCCACAGAATACCCAGCCTCTGACCTGCTCTCGTAGCCACAGTATTTATATGGCTGGTCCAGTTAAGTTTCTGGTCAATGGTGACCCCCAGGATGTTGATGGTGGGGGATTCGGTGATGGTAATGCCATTGAATGTCAGGGGGAGGTGGTTAGACTCTCTCTTCTTGGAGATGGTCATTGCCTGTCACTTATCTGGCGCGAATGTTACTTGCCACTTATGAGCCTAAGCCTGGATGTTGTCCAGGTCTTGCTGCATGCGGGCTCGGACTGCTTCATTATTTGAGGGGTTGCGAATGGAACTGAACACTGTGCAGTCATCAGCGAACATCCCCATTTCTGACCTTATGATGGAGGGAAGGTCATTGATGAAGCAGCTGAAGATGGTTGGGCCTAGGACACTGCCCTGAGGAACTCCTGCAGCAATGTCCGGGGCCTGAGATGATTGGCCTCCAACAACCACTACCATATTCCTTTGTGCTAGGTATGACTCCAGCCACTGGAGAGCTTTCCCCCTGATTCACATTGACTTCAATTTTACGAGGGCTCCTTGGTGCCACACACGGTCAAATGCTGCATTGATGTCAAGGGCAGTCACTCTCACCTCACCTCTGGAATTCAGCTCTTTTGTCCATGTTTGGACCAAGGCTGTAATGAGGTCTGGAGCCGAGTGGTCCTGGCGGAACCCAAACTGAGCATCGGTGAGCCGGTTATTGGTGAGTAAGTGCCGCTTGACAGCACTGTCGATGACACCTTCCATCACTTTGCTGATGATTGAGAGTAGACTGATGGGGCGGTAATTGGCCGGATTGGATTTGTCCTGCTTTTTGTGGACAGGACATACCTGGGCAATTTTCCACATTGTCGGGTAGATGCCAGTGTTGTAGCTGTACTGGAACAGCTTGGCTGGAGGCGCAGCTAGTTCTGGAGCACAAGTCTTCAGCACTACAGCTGGGATGTTGTCGGGGCCCATAGCCTTTGCTGTATCCAGTGCACTCAGCCGTTTCTTGATATCACGTGGAGTGAATCGAATTGGCTGAAGACTGGCTTCTGTGATGGTGGGGATATCGGGAGGAGGCCGAGATGGATCATCCACTCGGCACTTCTGGCTGAAGATGGTTGCAAACGCTTCAGCCTTGTCTTTTGCACTCATGTGCTGGACTCCGCCATCATTGAGGATGGGGATGTTTGCAGAGCCTCCTCGTCCCGTTAGTTGTTTAATTGTCCACCACCATTCACGACTGGATGTGGCAGGACTGCAGAGCTTTGATCTGATCCGTTGGTTGTGGAATCGCTTAGCTCTGTCTATAGCATGTTGCTTCCGCTGTTTAGCATGCATGTAGTCCTGAGTTGTAGCTTCACCAGGTTGGCACCTCATTTTTAGGTATGCCTGGTGCTGCTCCTGGCATGCTCTTCTACACTCCTCATTGAACCAGGGTTGATCCCCTGGCTTGTTGGTAATGGTAGAGTGAGGAATATGCCGGGCCATGAGGTTACAGATTGTGCTGGAATACAATTCTGCTGCTGCTGATGGCTCACAGCGCCTCATGGATGCCCAGTTTTGAGCTGCTAGATCTGTTCTGAATCTATCCCATTTAGCACTCAAGTGCTTTGGGATGTTTTTTTTATTTTAAAGGCAGCATATAAATGCAAGTTGTTGCTTTTAAGAGAGTACTGCTCTCAATAAAAACATTATTTTCATTCTGCTTTATGAAGGGAATCTTGTATAATACAAAAGGGTAAGAGCTGAGACAGACACCAAATATTTCAGTGTTACCCAACCATTATAGCAGATTGAAATAATTATTTTAAAACTCTGCAGAATGAAAACTGGTCATAGGGCTTTTTACAAAATGACCCCGTTTGGAACAATGTTCTTACTTTGAACTTGTTTCAGGCTTCTTTTTAATCCAAGATTAAATGAAAAGGAATAACTTTTTAGTAAGATTTGAGCAACTTTACGTATCGCAGCTCTCAGCAGATCAGCCTCCGGTAAACTATCTTGCAGTCCTGCCTCAAACCCATTGGCTAGTTGAAACATTCTCTGCTACTGATGTGGGAATATCTCTAAATTGCATACTCAAACTGATATGAAATGTCGATACTGAAATAAAAATGTCCCACAAACTGAAAATGAATGAATGATCAGATAATCTGTTTTTGGTGGTGTAAGTTGAGTGAGGAATGTTCGCCTGGACAACGGCAATATTCCTCACTCTTCAAATAATGCCATGGGATCCTTTGCATCCGCCTGAGCAATCAGACTGGTCCTTAATTTAATGTCTCATCCAAATGACTGCGCCTCTGACAATGCAGTGCTCCTGAGGACTGCATTGTGAGTATCCAACTAGATTACATGCTGAAATCTGTAGTGGGGCTTGAACCCATAACTTTCCAAATCAACGAAAGTGCTACCGACCAAACCAAACTGACACTTTACAGCTCAGCATCTCCTTTGACAGATGCAAATCTCACGCACAGGGATAGGTTTTTTCACACTGTAGCAATGTGTGTCTTGTTGCATATTTATGCTTCTTATAGTGCACTACATGTTTTGAAAAGGCCACTTTGCATTCTGAAGTTTTTAACTAGTTTGCTTTAATTGTGAAGAAATTCAGTTTATTTGAGTGTCGAATGTGTTTTTGCAATATGTTATTTGTAAAGTAACAGTAGAAATTTTTTCACGAGTTAACAATTCCAAATTCAAATCTAATAGCAGAGTAGCTGGCTCCAAATGAATTATAACAGTAACCACATCCAGCTTACAATGCCTTCATCTATATGTATGTGAAAATCGGATCATGTGTTGAATGTTTCCTTTGATTGGATTGGCTGTATTGTAACACCCCTACTGTTAAGTTAACCTACAATATAATTAGTTCCTGAAGGAAACTGCTAGAGTTTGTTGCCCTGTCAGATTATTTTTTATTTTTAAATGATAAACTTCTTGGTAGCAGCAGCTTTGCTTGTAATGGAGGATTGAGTTAATAAGTGCGTTATACCAGCAGGGAGCCTCATCCACTGGCCATGTTATTGGGAAATCTCGGGCACCCTGTCTTAAGATTTTCCCTCCATTGCTGGTGACGGGCTTTCGAAAAATCATCCCTTAGTTCTTTTTCCTAGTGTTTCGTGTCATGGAGTAATTATTTAAAAGGGAGCTCAATGAGAGATGAACTGTTGAGATTTCATGCTGAAATAACATAATGGTGGTAGTTTTATATAGCCCAAGATGCCCCTTGCTGGAAACTAAATCAGTCCCGATGACTGAATTAATGATTAGTAAGGTCAGCAGGAGACAGGCAAACTCTTCCACTTGTTTAATGGACCCAAACAGCCCATTTGGGGTTGACTGGCAGTTGCTGTCCATGTTTTCACTATTGCTGCTTTTCTGTCAGGCGTATAGTGCGCTGATGCTAGTACCAGTTGTCACTGCCATATAGCACTGCTTAATAATTAATAGGTAACACCGGAAACTGGAATCACATGGTTGAATCTGATTACATCCGAACATAAAAAGATGACGAGCAGGAAAAGACCAGCTGGTCCATCAAGCCTGCCCCGCACTCATGATGGCTGGACCATCCTGACTGGTCCCTTCCTACCCACCCTCTCCTCCCTGCCCCACAGCCATGTAGTTTTCTGGTAGAGGCAAAAAATCCAGGACCGATAAGGGGGAAAATTCCTCTCCGACCCACTCAGGTGAACGAAACTGGTCCAGGAGATCAGATTGACCATGCATTGTTATCTGTTAATCCACTCACTTTCCATATGATGCGATCTATGCCCCAGGCAAGAACCGGTCCAGCTCCATCTTGAAGGCATGCAGAGAGTACCATGCACCGCACCAGCCAGCAATGTATCCCAGAGGCTCAGTACTCTCTGGGAAAAGAAGAACCACCTAACATCTAGCTTTATCCTACTTTTGCGCAATTTAAATACATGTACCCTGGTCCTCCCGAATCTGTCAAATTGAAATAATATATCAATATCAAACACTATCCAGCCCTTTTATTATTTTATATCATTACTGTATGTGATTTAACTGTTCTCTTATATTTTTTAATGAAATTGGCCACAAAGCCCAGCTAACCCCTGCGGAACATATTAACTTTCTGTGTCCCACTTTATTTTGTGAGTAATGTTTAGCTGAGGGGCAGGTTATCGTAACTCCGGAATACAATCCCTTGTTAGAATGTCTTCCTGAAGATAAAAAGACCTGAAATATGGACTCAGCACCAATTCAGATACTAAAGCTTTTCAATGCTCTGATTGGTAGATAAGATTAGAGACGGGGCTTGTGTCTATCATCTGAATGTGAACACAGTGCAGTCTCAGTTATTGAAGTTTTGGAAACGCTTCAGTTTAATTGGTTGCCTTTAGCAGATCTTTTCAGCAAGGATTAAGATGACATAGTGGAAAATTGAATATTTCCTGTATATGGTACAAGAAAACATGCCTGCCAGAGTGTATTAAAATGCAGTTCTGAATGTTTACAAGGACTTAAAATGTTTGATAGCTGCTCCAAACTCCATTAACAAGCCATTTGAAAAAAAAACAAATTTGTGCAGATCTGGGGAGATTTTAATTTTTACTCAATCAGCAGTGCATAAAAGAAAGCAAAATGGCCCATTTTGCATGGCAAAGTGACACTGCTCTGGAATCACCACAAGATTTATTTATGATCTGCATGGATTATAATCTTGCGCTATGACTAAACTTTACTTAGAAAACAAAAGACATAGAGAATTTATGTTTCTTACTCCATGATTAGTACTTGCTACTAGGGTTGATTTTAAATCTCCTCGCAAGGCGGAAGCCGGGCAGGTGGGCAGTTAAAATGGAGCGGGGTACTTACCCATTCCATTCCCGCCCCAAACTGGCCGACTACAATTTAACATTGCAGGCGGCAAGTACACCCGCCAGAAGCCAGAGGGTTCCTTCTTTAAATATGTAGATCGGGCTCCAATTATGTCATCGTGGCCCGACTGCTACTTTTACTTGAGGCCTGAGCTGGGGACAGTGTTGGTTTCCCCGCCAGGCCAAAGCTGCTGGAGCAGGAGTGCTCCTTTAGGTCCCACAAAGAAACCTTGGGCCTCTCCTGCCCCTGGGCTACTCCACTCCCTCCCCTGACTACCATTCCCCTGCCAAGCCCCTCCGATCCACTTCCTTTGTGCTGGGGACCATTCCTGTGCGTCCCTGGCAGTGGCCCCTGAGCCACTCAATTTTAACGGCCGAGCAGCCGCTTCCTACTGATTTCTCAGCCGTTAAAATCGGTCGAGCCTCCCTGCTACAGTTCCGGAATGGGTTGGCTGCTCACTAGTTCACAGTTTGTACTAGCAAGTATAGTGTTTTTTAAGTTGCATTCTCACCCGGGAGTAAAAGCCAACCCCATTGTATGAAAAATATTTTTTTCCCATTATAACATTTATTTTTCTTCTTCCTGCCCCAATTTTACATTTCCCAAGGTCGTGCATAAATACTTGGATGAGATGGTGAGCAAACAGGTGACATTCTCACTGCCAGCGTGGCTCTTCAACCACCATCGAAGAAGTACATGAATGTAATCTTGGGTGACAAGTTTTTTATTACTACAACAACAGCAACTTGCATTTACACAATGCCCTTAATGCAGTAAACCTCTCAAGGTATTTCACAGAGAAGAAACATCGAACAGTACTGGGAGAGTTGGGAGAGATGATCAAAGCATTGCCAAAAAGATAGGTTTAGAGAGAAGTAGCAAGGCAAAGAAGTTTAGGGAAATTGGAGTTCTGGAGAGTTGGACTGAGATAGCTGAAGGCTCTTTTATAGTTTATTTTTATTTTTCAACTCTGTGTGGAACTTCCTGGCCTGAGTTCAGTGGCTCCCCAGCCACATGATCAAGATTTTGAAACTTACTGGCGTGCTGCCAATCTTTTTAACAAATGACTTGGGCTTCCCCAATGGTTTACTGGATAAATGTACTGGGTGGTGTGTTATTGAACGGTGTAGGTTAGAATGGTTTCCAATTCAATACCTCACTCATGCTGAATAAACTAATTTTAACCAGAAAAGCAATGGAGTTATTAGTGTCCCTGTGTTAAGGAGGGGAAAAATTGCACTACATTCCAGCTCCCGATTGCTATCCTGTGACTTCTTCTGTAAAGTGTCTGTCTGTGAACATTGGTGAGACAGGATCGGCTGTGAAATTGTTTGCTGACATTCCCTATCTATTGTCACATTACGCAAAATTAATGTATTTAAACTCATAGTTGTCATAATTGTGTTAAATGTGGGATGTGTATTTCCAATCACTGTAAAGATATCTCTTGCCAAAATGGCTGATAATCTACATTGTCTTTACCCTTTTTGATGCTTAGACCAACCTAATATTTTAGTAGATTCGGAATTTAGTAGATTTTAGCCCTTATGGCATCAAAAGTAAATACATTTTAATGGTACTATTAATTTTCACAACAGATGTTTGTACAATGTGCATTGCATCCAATTACATGTAACATATGCTAGTTAGTTTACAGATGTGTACAGAACTTATTTTATGTCCTAGCACATCTTGCATGGCATTTCCCACAGTAAATCAGAGGATGTGCTGTTTTATAATGGGAGGGTTTTGCCATGCCCAATGTATTATTCTGCTGCTAAGAGATGTATGTAACCTGGTTTAAACCTTTTAAGGCTACAAAGGCTAATTGTAAATAGGACATTGAGGTCAGCTGTGTTTAGTGAGTGAAGTCTGCAGGTTAGAATGTGTTTGCCAGTTTCAGGTTGCAGTTCAGAAACACCCAACAGTTTAAGGTTGTTTAGCATCTGTAACAAAGTGTGACATGAGCATGCTCGGTTTATGTGTGTATATTATAGATCTTCTGTAACATTGCTTATGGTAAGTTGGATGATAGACTGTTTTATAAGGAGAAGAATGTTATACTATGTAATGGAAAATGTGTTATTTTGATGATTAGGATAAGGAATAAAGATAACAAATGGTCAAGGAAGAAATACTAAAACAGAAGTATAAAAGGACTGTTTAAAAAAAAAAGTAAAAGGAACAACTATTGAAGATGAATTAAATTGCCTGTACAACAATGTACACATCATCCAAAATAAAACGGGGGAACTGGAGGCAATAATCCGTAGTGAGGACCCAAATGTAGTAGGAATAAATGAAACATGGCTAAATAAAGAACAGGACTGGCAACTAAATATCGCAGGCTATAACATAATCAGAAAGAGTAGGGAAGGAAGCAAAAGGGGGGATGGAGTAGCTGTACTAATTAGAGATAACATAATGGCAGTAGAAAAAAGGACATAACTAACAGAAGGATAGAAACAGAATCCATATGGATTGAAATAAAAGAAAAGAAGGGATCGATCATGCTAATAGGGATAGATTACAGACCACCTCATAGTGGACAGGAGGTGGAGGAAGAACTATGTAAGCAAATATGTGAAATGAGTAGAGAACATAGAATAATAATCATGGGAGATTTTAACTATACCCAAATAAACTGGCAAGAAGAGGTAGGTAAAGGATACAGGGAATGGAGTTTTTACAATGTGTACAGGACTCATTTCTCACCCAGTATGTAAAAAGCCCAATAAGAGAGGAAGCACTGCTGGATCTAGTAATGGGAAATGAAGCAGAACAGATAAGAGAAGTAAGCATAGGGAACATCCAGGCAATAGCAATCACAACATAATAAGGTAACGATTGAGAAGGACATAAGTAAGATAAAGACCAAAGTAACAATTTTTTAAAAAGCTGATTTTCAGGGGATAAAAATGGAACTAGGGAAAATAAACTGGAAAAATTTACTGAGAAACAAAGAAATAGAACAGCAGTGGGAAACATTTATAATGTTGATCAGTAGAGTCTAGGAGAAATATATCTGTCTAAAAAGCAAGAACAGACTGGCCATGGATGAATAAAGAAATAAGGGCAAAATTGAAAGTAAAGGAAAAGGCATACATTACGTACATGGACAACAAAGGAGAGGATGACAAAAGGGAATACGAAAAGGTTAGGAAAGAAGTTAATAAAACAATTAGGAAGGCAAAAGAACTATGAAATTAGATCATCAAGGAATATAAAAAGAAATAGTAAAGTATTCTACAGACACATAAATAACAGAAGAAAAATCAGGACAGGGATAGGGCCACTAAGTTATGCACAAAATAAACTCATAGGTAATTACAGCAAAATGGCAGAAATATTAAATAATTACTTTGCCTCAGTATTTACCAGAGAGACAAACAAGGTAGGCATGACATTAGAAGAAGAGATCAAAAAAGATATAAAGACATTTAAGATAGAAAGGGGGGAGATAATTGATAAACTAATCAAACTTAGAGAGGATAAAACCCCTGGTCCGGATGGATTGCATCCACACACATTAAAAGAAGTTAGGCAATATTGCGTGTATATAAAAATTCATTAGAAAAGGGAATAGTGCCAGAGGGCTGGCTAATATGATTCCTATGTTTAAAAAGGGAGCTGAAACCAATCCAGGGAACTATAGACCAATTAGCTTAATGTCGATGGTAGGAAAGATAATGGAGTCCTAGCTGTAATAGAAAAACATCTAGAAACCGAAAACATAATAAAGCACGGATTCCAAAAGGGAAAGTCATGCTTGACCAACCTTATTGAATTCTTTGAAGAAATAACAGAAAGGGTAGGTATAATATATTTGGATTTTCAAAAGGCCTTCGATAAGGTACTGCATAGTAGACTCATGACTAAGGTCAGCACATATGGAGTCGGGGGACAAGCAGCAGATGGATAGCAAGCTGGTGACAAAACTGAAAACAGAGAGTAGGGGTTAACGGTAGTTACTCAGACTGGCAAAAGGTGGGAAGTGGTGTTCCACAAGGATCGGTGCTGGGACCACTTGATCACCATTTACATAAACAATTGGGACTTGGGAATCGGAAGTACAAATTCAAAACTTACGGACAACGCCAAATTGGGGTGTATAGTTAATACCGAGAAGGACTGCGACAAAATACAGGAAGACATTAATAAACTTGCAGAATGGGCATGTAATTGGCAAATGAATTTCAAAATAGATAAATGTGAGGTATTACATTTTGGTAGGAAGTATAAGGGGGGCAGATACTGCTTGCATAATAAAAGTCTAAATGGGGCAGAGGGCCAGAGGAGCAGAGGGATCTGGGGATACAGATACACAAAGCACTAAAAGTAGTGACTCAGGTTAATAAGGCCATTTTAAGAAAAGGAAACCAAGCACTAGGGTTCATTTCTAGAACGATAGATTTGAAAAGCAGAGAAGTTATATTAAACTTGTATAGAACCTTGGTTAGACCACAATAAAAGTACTGTGAACAGTTCTGGTCTCCATATTATAAAAAGGATAGAGGGGGCTCGATATTAGCAGGGCGACGGGTTCTCAGCAGGGGGTCGACTGGGCGCGTGGGTAATACGCCCGGTGAAATCAGTGTGCTGCGCACGCAATCGCAGGCTAATTGGAGCTACTTACCTGTGCTTCCGGGTTTCCCGCAGCTAAGCTGCGCGGCGGGCGGACTTCGCATGCGCAGCATAGTCTGTCGGCTGGAGGAGCCATATTTAAAGGGGCAGTCCTCCACTGACTGATGCTGCAGAAAATAGGAAAAATTACAGTATGGAGCAGCCCAGGGAGAAGGCTGCTCCCAGGTTTAATGATGCCTCACTCCAGGTATCATTGGATGGGGTGAGGAGGAGGGGGAGGACAGAGATCTTCCCCCCGGCGGGCGGGAGGAAGCAGCCTGTCTCTGCCACCAAGAAGGCCTGGCTCGAGGTGGCAGAGGAGGTCACCTGCACCACCAACATATTGCGCACCTGCATACAGTGCAGGAGGCACTTCAATCACCTAAGTAGGTCAGCCGAAGTGAGTATACTTACTCATTCCCCTTCCCTCCGTCTGCCACATCACCGCCCCCACCCCACATCTCCTTCTGTACTGCCAACACTACTCTATCACATCACCCCTCACACCCACTCAAAGCTCATCCTCATCTTATCTGCACTTACTCACCTCGCCAGTACTCATCCCACCACTACCACTCAACCCAATCCTCATACAATCTCATGGCTCTATCTCATACTCACCCTCTCATGCATCTCTTTCACGGTCAGCCTCACTTAACCTGCCACTACCTGTGCTGCAGCCACACGGCATGCATCACGTATGTGCAGTAGGAAGCGTAAGGCAAACGTGTCGTGAGCATGAAGGGGATGCACAAGGGTGTTTGAGGGTTTGTCATGGTATTTACCTATGTTTAATTTCTGATCAACTCACATTACATATTATATTGTCACCACTACTGCCACGTCTTTGCGAATCTTGTCTGGTTTGTGCAATAATGCCCTTTCCTGAAGACCCACACCTGATGCCACCCATTGTGTCACTGCAGAGTGAGTGTAGGTGTATTTGCAGGGCTCTTTTGTGCTGACAACTGAGAGATGTCGGCGATGTCCCCGGTGGCACCCTGGAAGGATGCGGAGGAGAAGTTGTTGAGGGCAATGATGACTTTGTCAGCGACAGGTAAGAAGATAGTGCTCGGGCCAGCCGGGAGCAGCTCGGCATGAAGGAGGCTGCAGATGTCCACGACTACATGTCGAGTGACTCTCAGCCTCCATGTGCACTGCTGCTCAGAGAGGTCCAGGAAGTTGAGCTTTGGTCTGTAGACCCAGTGCCGAGGGTAGTGCCCTCTGCGACGCATCTCTCTCTGTGGTTGCCCTCCCTCCTGCTGTGCAGGTGGATGTGTCACAGCACTGTGTTGTGGAGCTCCACGTGTCAGAGGTGGACGGCGAGGCTGGTGATGCTGTTCGCCCTCCGAGGAGGTCATGACTGCAGCTATGGCGGCCCTCATCCGGAAGATGTTCATCTGAGGGGGTCCACAAGGTAGGTACATGTGTCTGGACCCCGGGGTAAGTGTGCAGGTTGGTGACTTTGACTGTCAGGAGGAGGGTGGTGGAGGCCAAACTTTGTCCAAAGCGACAGAGTGGCCTCCTGCAATGAGTGAGGATCTCCACCACCCCCCCTTCCCCTCCCCTCCCCTCAGCTGTCAAATGGACCTTTGCAGCTGCCACAGGAAGGTGGCTGCAACACGTCCATTTCAACTGGGAGTGTTTCCCACAGTACGGGAAACAGTCTCAGTTCATTGCAAAATCCCAGCCCTCCTAAAATATCAGGTCAATCAGGTCTGTAAACAACCTGAAGTGCCTGTTTAAGTACTTTAAGTGGCACCTCGCTGGCTTTAATTGCCGGCAGGAGTCCCACATGCGGGGACTGCGCGCGCATGTTAGCGCGTCACTGGGGAAACCCGGAAGTAGGCGGGTTGGAGCCGGGCTCCAGACCCGCCCCGGGAATCCCCGATTTTCGCAGCCCCCCCCCCCCCGCCACGAACGCACCCGATTTGCGGGTGCTAAAATCGAGCCCAGAGACACTGGAAAAGGTGCAATAAAGATTTACTAAGATGATACCAGAACTGAGAGATTATGCCTATCAGGAATGATTGAACAGTCTGGGGCTCTTTTCTCTTGAGAAGAAAAGACTGAGGGGTGACCTGATAGAGGTCTTTAAGATCATGAAAGGGTTTGATAAGGTCGATGTAGAGAAAATGTTTCCACTTGGTGGGGGGAGGAGATCAGAACTAGGGGCCATAAATATAAGATAGTCACTAATAAATCCAACAGGGAATTCAGGAGGAACTTCTTTACCCAGAGAGTGTTTGGAATGTGGAACTTGCTACTACAAGGAGCAGTTGAGGTGACTAGCATAGACGCATTCAAGGGGAAGCTAGATACACACATGAGGGAGAAAGGAATAGAAGGATCTGCTGATCGGGTTAGATGAAGTAGGGAGGGAGGAGGCTCCTGTGGAGCATAAACACCGGCATGGACCTGTTGGGTGGAATGGCCTGTTTCTGTGCTGTACATTCTGTGTAATTCTGTTTAATTAATTGGAGGTGTGTATGATAAAGTCATTGTAATACAGTTGTCTTTGATATCTTATGTTTGTGTGTTGATTGTTTTGTGGTAATGAGAAACAGATGCCATGTTGCAAGGGAACTGCAAGGTCTTTCTGGATGGAGCAGATATGGTGAGCTAAGCAGCCTTCTTTATCCATATCTGTCCCATGATGAGGGGTTATCTCCAGGATTAAAACAAACTGCACATGTACTGAAAACTGTATCCCTCCAAAGTTGTACAAATCATTGATCGCTATGTCTAAAGCAGTGTGAGGCAGTAGTAAAACAAGAAATTCAGAGGCTGGGTTATGTTGCCAGATGGATTGAGTCCAAAATCCCAGAGGTTATGGTGCAGCTTAAGGTGCCTTGGTAAGGCTATGTCTAGGGTACACTGTATTGTTTTGGTTGCCATAACATAAGGGAACCATCTAGGCCCCAGAACCAGTGTAGAGAAGAACAACAGTGTTAGAGGGAACAGATATGAGGAACAATTTGCTAAACTGGAGCTCCTCAGCCTTGAACTGAGATATCTGAGAATGGACTTTAGAGAGATATGTGGTACTTAGCAGGATTGAAAAAGTAAACCCAAAACATTATTTTCAGATTTGGCACAGCAGTAAGACTAGAGGGCACAACTTCAGGTTTGCGATGGGTAAATACAGAACAGATGTTAGCAAACATTTCTTTATATGGAGAGTGATTGACAGCTGGACGGGGTTGCCAATGAGGGTGGTTATGGCCTGAACACTGGACTCACTTATGAAACAACTAGATACTGTAACGGGAAGAAGGTAGAGTTGGTATTCTGGAAAGATGTGGTCAGATGGACTGAAGGGCTTCCTCATCTGAGCATATTTTGTGACAACATGGATCAATGGGAATCTTTTGAACAGTGGAGCCCTGATAGAGCTTTTTTTTAAAATTTGTTCATGGGATGAGGGTAATGCTGGTATTGGTATATTTATTGCCCATCACTAGTTGCTTTGAGAAAGTAGTGGTGAGTCACCTTCTTGAACCACTGCAATCCTTGTGGTGATGGTGCTCTCACGATGGTGTTCGGTAGGAAATTCCAGCATATTGATTTAGCAACAATGAAGGACGGGTGATGTAAGTTTGTCAGGAGGACATGTGACGTGTATGTGGTGATAGCCCCATGATATTACTGCTAATCGTTCTCAATAGTGGAGATCGTAGGACTCGGAGGTGCTGTTGAAGTAGGCTTAGTGAGTTGTTGCAGTATATCCTGTAGATAGTGCTGCCACAGTGCACTGGTGGTGGATGGGATGGATATTGAACCCAGTGGCGTGAGTGCTGATCAAGTGAACTGCCATGTCCTGAAATGGTGTCGAGTTTTTTAAGTGTTGGAGCTGCACCTATCCAGGTGAATGGGGAGTATTCATCACACTCCTGACTTGAGCATTGTGGATTGTGTAGAGGCTTTCAGAGGTCAGAAAGTGAGCCACTCATTGCAGTGTCTCCAGCCTCTGTCCTGCTGTTATAGCCACAATGTTCACATAACTGGATCAGCTGGGTTCTGACAAACTCAATTCTTGGACATATGGCTAGATTTTTTTTAAAAATTGAATTCAGACTAATTGATGCTGTACGTTTTGTATTTAATGTTTGGACATGTCTGTATCTGTGATTATTTCAAGCTTGTACCATGAATTATTCTACTTTTTAAAACAATGGCCCTCTGTACCTCTGCTATTTTGCTATTCTTCTTATGAGAGGCTTTGATGGAGATTATTGGGCAGGGTATTTGACTGGGGATATCACAGCTGAGCCCAAAACTGATTGCTGTCCAGTGACCTCTGCTGTAAATTGGATTAGAATAGGGAACCCTGCCCAGTTTTTTTTACCTTCTCTCCTATCTCCCCCACCCCCTGCACTCTCCCCCCCACACACACTCTATGGACTGTTGTGGTGTCCTTTTACCTGAGAAAACTTCAGTACAAACAGTAGGTTCAATGTGGGGCCTTCCTGGTCTATGCGGCTCAGCAACTCATTGGATAAACTTAAACTCAGTGAGCCATCAGGGGAGTGATCATTATTTAATTTAACTATAATTCCTCTGTGAACCAATCTACCAACTGGATCAATAAAATAACATTTTGTAATTTGTTTCCAGTTGTGTGACTCTCGTGGGATAAATAGAATATCACAACACAGACAAAATATTACTAAAGTTTGATACTTGTGAAAGAACTTTTTAAAATCAAAATTCTCTGTCACTGGTACAATAGGATCTTTCTTTGCTGCAGTATGTAATCTGTAATAAGAGCCAGATGCCTGTACTGTGTGTTGGGGAACTCAGCATAGGCAGGCTGATTCCTACACTGGCTTCCTAACTGCCTATATATCAACTTAAATCTCATCCTCCTCTACAAAGTTCTCCATGGTCTTGCCCCAGCCTCCCTCTCTTGGCACTCCTTTTGGCTGCATAGTCTTCAGCCAGTTTGGGCTGGAACTCGCAAACATTCCCCCTAAGCCCCTCTACTTTGCTACTTCTCTGTCTTCCTCAAAATTTATGTCCTCTCCTTTCGGCCACAACTTCTTCATTTCTTTTCGTCTCTAGTTTTTCACATCTGTGAAGTGCTTTGGGAGATTTTATTACATTAAAGGTGTTATGTAAGTTAATGTATTTTGCTACTTTCATTTTCCTAATATTATACACTGCCTACATCTGCTGTTAAGGTTTAATTGTATCATTGGTATGGCATAATTCTCCTACTTGCTAATTTCCTCCAGTACATCTGAACATTAGAGGCAATCTTTCCCTTAATAACTCACAGTCTGTTATTGATTGCCTCATTGAGCAAAGCACTAGCTACAGTGCAGAGCATGTAAATGAATGGAACAACTGACAAAAACTACTGGAGATTTTTTGGGGTGGGCTTGGCAGAAATGTAGAGAAACCACAATGAAACCTGGCCTTCACTAACTCCCTCGCTGCATGGCAGCTGGGGGTGGAACGTAAGTTAATTATTTTAATGTATTTGCAAAGAGAACCAAAGGGATGAGAAAAACTGGGTGTCTTTTCATTAGAACAGAGGAAATTTGATAGAGGTGCTCAAAATTGAGAGATTTTGATTAGGGAAAAAAACTATTTCCATTTTTTGCTGAGTTGTTAATTAGTGGGCATAAATTTAAAGATCATCACCAAAAGAACAAAGGGAAGTATTAGGAGAATTTCTTTTTACAGAGAGCTGTTAGGACACAGAAAGTCCTACCAGAAGCATTGCTGGAAGCAAAATCCATAATAGCTTTTAATAGGGAAGTGGATAAATTTAAGGGAATGGAGAAAGGATAAGGGAATGAGACTGAACGGAGCTCTTTCAACCATCTGGCACATGATGTGCTGATTGGCTTCCTTCTATGCTGTAAATTTCATAGGGCCGATTTTAACTCTGCCCGGCCGATGGAAGCAGGGCAGGTGGGTGGTTAAATTAGAGGTAGAGTACTTACCACTATGTTCCCAAAGCACTCCCACCCATCCCCACCCACCATCATTTTATCTGCGCAGTCTTCTGAGTCAGCCGAGGCACAGGCTAGGGGCAGGCGGGGGTCGTGTAAATCAGGGGCCTATGATGCAGCAAGGTCCTGACGCCATTTTTACGTGAAATCAAGGACAGTCCCACTGAGTGGGACAACGTTGGAGAGGAATTGGAGGAGGATGTGGTCAACTGTGTCATAAGGTGCAGAGAAGACAAGGAAGGATAATGCATCATGGTCACGGTCACAAAGAATGTTGATGTGACTTTGCTTCGGATTGTTTCAATATGTCGGGTGGACGGAAATCTGAGAGAGATTCAAATAGGGAGTTACAGCCACTTACGATGCCCTTGTCCCTAGCAAAACTTTCCTGATTCCCATCCCAGCAGTTCCTCCAGTAATTCCCATCTTTGCTTGCTCAAGTTAAAGGAGAGGCGACTTGAACGTATCTGGCATAGCCATTCATCAGTAGATGCGGTTGGGCCACATCAAGTTCTACCCGGCCTCATTCTCCTCTGCCAAAACTGCCTTACTACTCTAGGATCATTTTGGAGGGCAAAGATAACCTTTTGGCTTCTTTTCTCCACTACCAAATATCTCCTTAAATCATTCTCCTCCGTGCCCTCAAACAAGTGAAAGTAGCTTATGGATAGTGGCCATCCATTCAACTGCCTCTGCTGTTTCTCTCCTCAGGCACCTTCTCTCTCCCTTTCAAAACTGCCATTACCCCCCCCCCCCCCATCAAAAAAAACCTTCCAACTTTCCTTTCCAAAGTCCTTGAATGTGTTGGCACCTCCCAAACCCGTGCCCATCACACCTGGTCCCTAGGTTTCCATCGAAAGTGACATTGAGGGAGTAGCTGAGCAAAACGATAGCTGCAGAGATATGGTGACTGGAAGGCCAAAGGGTAGGCAATTAGGAATTTGTAAGAGCAGATGTAAGCAACTTGGTTCAAGGTTTTTTTCTGGGGACAGACACAGAAGGAAATGGGTTAGAAAGGGGAGTCACGCAATGCAGAGGCTGAGGGAGGAAAGGAGAGAGGATATCTTGGAGAAACTGAGGTTGGGGCTTGAGGGGTGTGTGGGTAGACAATGAGGACTTTAAAGGAGATGTAAGAGGGGTGGAACAAGATGAGGTGTTCGAAGGACAAGAAAGTGCCAGAGTCATAAGGGCATGAGGGTCACGCTGCTACCATGGCAGTTTGGTGAAAAGTATAGCCAGGTGAGGAGGCTTTGATAAGGGGTCAGGTATCAACACCCATGGGCCAAGCTTCACTCAAAGCCTGTGCAGGAAGGTCAGTGAGAGAAGAGGATTGGGCCCATGGGGCTGCTGTTCATAAAAAGGCAGTGATGATTGCCTCCACAGGCCGATAAAGGCACAGAGTGTGGCTGGGAATTTATTCAAGTGGGATTCAAGCCTGAGCTAACAGTTGGAAAGTAGGCAGTCAGAGGAGTAATGATGGGTTGGAGTGGTTATTGGGGTGGGGGGGGGGGCATGAGTACCTGACAGGGGAGAAATGAAAGGTGATGGGAAGAGGAGGAGGGAAGTGCCAAGAGAAATAAAAAGAGATTAAGGTAATGGGCTCAGATCCAGAACGACAGCCAAAATGTGCACGCAGTTGAATACGGAGGGACTTTGCATTACTTTGGCATGATAGAGATTAGGAGAGACTAGTCATGGTTGTAAACAGAGGAGAGGGAAGAGACAATACGGAAGAGTCTAACGTTCAAGTCGGAGGCCCTGTGATGGGTCAAGTCACCTTATCAATAGCATGAAATCAGCTTAAGGCATCCTTGAACAAACATCCAGGTTCAGAGTTCGCTGTGGAGAAGGAGTGGATCCAGGAATGGTTCAAGGGGTACAGCATCACCGGAAACATTGGTGGAAGTTAGCCAATGGAACCAGAGCTGTGAAGGAGCAGAAAGTTGACCATGATCCAGTGAAGTTGATCCTGAGGTCCAGTGGTAGTGTATCGTGGCCACAGATGTTAGCAGTGCTCATCAGCGATCTGATGGACCAGCACAGGAGAATGGAGCAGTGGGAGTGAAACACGGGGACCAGGTGTGATGAAGACTCCAGGAGCTAGGGGGCGATGAAAGTTAATTCCCATGGGATCAGTACAGATGAGGGAGCTGGTCCAAGGAACTGCTGTAGGGTAGCAAAGTGCACACAAGATAGGGAGCAGGAGCTTGAGAAGCTGGTCCAAACCAGCCCAGCAAAGGATGATGGAGGAGGTCTGAAGGATGAATGAGAACAGAAAAGAGTCAGCAGCCATGCGAAGCAAGCTGATAGCAGCAAAGCAGAGATCGTTCAGCAGCATGGGGGCAGCATCCAGAGCAGGATGAGAACCAGTAGATCGCAGTGAAGGAGCAGAAGATGGGCCCACAGGAGGAAGCCAGGTTGTGAAATAGAGGCAGTCCAGCAGAGGATATAATCTCAGTAAAACGTTGCGCTGAAGGTGGGGGTCACAGTTATGCCTGGAAGCCAGCGGAGAAAGGAGAATTAGCCCAGGAGAATGTGAATTTCTGCCTAGGATTCAACATAGTACAAAACAAAAAAAGGAGAGAGACCACAAAGAATTAGAGCAGGAAAGAAAAGAAGAAAAGTTATAAAAAGGAATAGAAGGTTATGCCGAGAGTGTTAGATGAAGAGGGGTGGGAGGAGGCTTGTGTGGAGCATAAACACCGGCATGGACCAGTTGGGCAGAATGGCCTGTTTCTGTGCTGTTAATTCCATGTAAGTGATGCTGTTGTTCTTTTATGCATGAGCAATGTCAAGGGAGATGAACTTACAGCAGGGGAAGAATTATTCTTCGCTGTGTAGAATCTAGAATGGTTACAGCACAGAAGGAGGCCAATCAGCCCGTCGAGCCTGTGATGGCTGTCTGCAAGAGCAATCCAGCTAATCCCACTCCCCCGACCTTTCCCCTTGGCCCTGCAAATTTTTTCCCTTCAAGTACTTATCCAATTCCCTTTTGAAAGCCACGATTGAATCTGCCTCCACCACCCTTTCAGGCAGTGCATTCCAGATCATAACCACTCTCTGCATAAAAAAGTTTTTCCTCATGTCACCTTTGGTTCTTTTCCCAATCACCTTAAAGAAGCAAAATTGTAAACACATCTGTTTTGAATGCATATACGATGTCACTTGCACTCAAAATGCTATCAACAGTGTAACTTCTTACACCTGATGAGCAATGCCTTGGGCGATCCTTTGGTATTTACTAGAAACCTCATGGTTTATCTGTTTCTTGAAAGCTGATTCTATGACATTGGTTGTTTATTCTACCAACCTGAAAGATAATTGACCTCGATTCTGGGAAGGTGAAGTTGATTCACTGATTGATTTATTAACAGCTCATTGCACCTGATAGTGAAGTTAATGGTTTTATGAGTGCTGCAAAATTTTGGTCTGGCTGGAGAAGGGAAAGACTTGGCTGTATCTTTATTGTTTAATCTTTATTGTAATAACATAGAAACAGGAGTAGGCTATTCACCCCCTTGAGCCTGTTCCGCCATTCAGTTAGATCATGGCTGACCTGCATCTCAACTATATTTACCGGCGTAAGGAATCTTACAACACCAGGTTATAGTCCAACAGTTTTATTTGAAAATCACAAGCTTTCGGAGGCTTTCTCCTTCGTCAGGTGAGTGATGAAGGAGAAAGCCTCCGAAAGCTTGTGATTTTCAAATAAAACTGTTGGACTATAACCTGGTGTTGTAAGATTCCTTACATTTGTACACCCCAGTCCATCACCGGCATCTCCACATCATATTTACCGGCGTTTGATCCATATCTCTTGATGTCCTTAGCTAATAAAAATCTGTCGATCTTAGTCTTGAAAATTTCAATTGACCCAGTATTCACTGCCTTTTGAATTCCAGATATCCACTACCCTTTGTGTGAAAAAGTGTTTCCTGATTTCACTTCTGAATGGCCTAGCTCTAATTTTAAGATTGTGCCCCCTTGTTCTGGATTTCCCCCACCAGAGGAAATAGCTCCTCTGAGCTCGTCTTTAGCTCGCAGTGGGATTGGTGCCTGGGGTCACCGAAGCTGCCGGTACACTTGGAAATCGTGAAGGAAGTGAGGTCAGGCCGATTTTAACAGCCGGGCCTCATTTAAATTATTTAAAACTATCACCTGTCCGAAGCCGTCAAGAATGACGGCAGGGGACAGCGGGAATTGGGCTGGGAACCAGACGCCGCTGGGATTCCAAGGGGCATAAGGTAAGTACTGCGCAGGGGGTGGGGAGGGTGTGTGGGAGGGGAGGGGAGGGGAGGGCGGGGGGGGGGGGGGGAGAGGTTGCTGAGCTGATGATGATTGGAAGAAAGAGAGGCAAGGCCAGTGCTGGGGAGGCCCGTGTACTCTTTGCTGGGCCTGGGAAAGCACTCCTGTTCCTCGTGGCTTATAAGGATTCCACATAAAAATTAAATTTGTTAACTTATCTTGGCCACTCCACGACTACCGCATGGTTCGGTTGTTGGGATTTGCTGCATGAGGGCCTCCTGAATGCCAACATTAAAATGCTATTGCAGAGCCAATGATGTCATCGGGCCGCAACTTTTAGATTTAAATTAAGCCTCTGCATGCCTGCAACGGAAGTCGGTGAAGATAAAATGCTGCCGGGCGGGAAGCTCTGGTCTCGGGCCGGTGAGCAGACTCGGGCGATTTTAACCTCTCCCAGCTCCGTTCCCACCAGAACCTTTCGAACCTTATCGACTCCTTTTATCATTTTAAACATCTTGATTAGATCACCCCACAACTTAGTAAACGCAAGGGAATTTAAGCCTAGTTTATGCAACCTGTCCTCTTATTTTAACCCTTTTAAGTTTTGATATCATTCTGGTGAATCTGCGCAGTACCCCCTTCACGGCCAATATATCCTTCCTGAGGTGCAGTGTGCAAAGCTGGACACTGTACTCCAGATGGGTTCTGACCAGGGCTCTGTACAACTGAAGCATAACTTCCTCCCCTTTGTATTCCAGCCCCGTGAGATAAAAAGCCAACTGTCTATTAGCCTTTTTGATTACTTTTTATGCCTGTGCACTAGCTTTTAATGATTTATGTATATGGACACCCAAATCCTTTTGCTCCTCTACAGTTCCTAGTCTCACACCATTACGAAAATATTCCGACTGTCTTTCTTGGACTCAAGTGGATGGCCTCTCACTTACCCACATTGAACTCCATCTGCCAGAGTTTTGCCCACTCACTTAGTCTGCCTATGTCCCTTTGAAACTACCTGCTCCCATCCACACAACTTATTGTGCTTCCTAACTTGATGTCATCTGCAAACTTGGATATACAACTTAGGATTCCTTCATCGAAGTCATTAATGTATATGGTGAAAAGCTGAGACCTTCGTACAAATTCCTGGGGAACACCACTTGTCACATCCCATCAATCAGAGTACATTCACTTTGTCCCTACTTTCTGTCTTACCTCCCAACCAATTATCAACCCATGTCACAATTACCTCCAATTCCGTGCACTTTTATTTTTGCTAATCTCGTTTAATTGCTAAAGTGCCATGGGATTTTACCTAATGGAATAAAAAACTATTTGTGTTTGTCACTTATCTGGTGTAAACATTGTGTTTTTTTTATATATTGCAGGGATCTACGATTCAATCGTATTAAGGAAATCCGGCCAGCAGCCTTTAAGAGACTGAGGAATCTGAACACATTGTGAGTACACTATTGACTCATTTTCCAGGACAATTTTAGTCTCTTCATGTGGGCTTACATTAGGAGCTTGAAACATGGGAACTTAAGTTGGCAATTAAACCATCCTGAGTACTTTGTGTACTTGGGGATGGTTCCAAGATGTGCTCAATGCAAAATCACTGTGTGACATTTAATGTTCTGGTGGAGTTTGGACTCTGTTCTGACTGGGGAGGGAGGATCATTTATTAGTAGCAGTTGTGTAAATGGCAGAAAATCTAGCAGCTTGAAAAGGTTAATTGGATTATAAATGCTGTCCGCTTTCGACAAGTTTTGTACCAATGAATTTAGGTTGACTTAGTTGCCTTGATTAATGTAGCTATTACTGTCTCCGTGGCCTTTTTGTAGTTTATGTCACTCCAGATATCAATTGACCAAGGCAGCTGTAAACTGTATCATGTGAAATGTTGGGTTATAATTATCGTATCCTTTGCTTTGAATTGTAGGCTTGACTGAATATATTGATGGTTAGACATTCAGCTGTGTTGAGATGTTTCTGTTGGTGCTTCATTCATAAACCATTGTAATTGGCAATTCCAACAACTTTTCCATAATGAAAGGAACCTTTAAACATCTTAAAGCTTTTTCCTGCTCTGAAGAATGCTGCTGCTCTTTATCAAGTCTGACATTGGTATTTCCAGTGAAATGGATAACAATTAAACCACCCTGAACTGACCAGGAGGAAATTGATGAAGTGTTCCTGGGAATAAAAACAACCAATCAGTTTTTTTCCTTCTTTCTTCCTCACAGCTCTGCATGCTTTCCCTCCAGAACGTTTAACCAATGTCGTTCATTAAAATTTATTTTATATCCACAGTTTATTTGTTATGGTATGATGTATCTCTTCCACGTTTTTTTTTCTCCTTGGGCACTTCATCTTGAGTTAGTTGCTAGGAAGCAAGTAACAAATGCCTCGCAATGACAGTATCTCCATAATCTCCCCACCCATCACATTGCAGCCAAATTCAGGAACCTGATGGAGTAGGGGAACTAACCTGCATTCCAGACTCCATGACAATACATCTCCTATACTTAGTGTATAATGCCACCTAAACTGCCCATTTAAAAAAAAATCCATGACGTTAAGTATTTTTGATATTATTTTGAAATAAAAAAAACTGAGGGTGAACAGAAAGTCTCAGTGAACTAGCTTTTCTAAACAATTATGAAAATTTATAATGAAAGGGTAAATTTTATGAATGCACCCTCCCAGTACAGAACCTCCCCCACCAGAAGCATACGTCAGCAATTTGTATGCGTGCCCCGTATGTTTTTCTATCTATTAAAATAAATCAATGTAAAATCATGGGTAGGGGCACAGTTGTGTGATTTCCTGATTGGCGTTCCTGACTCCAAGTCAGGAGTGCGCATTTCTTAAAATCTGCCATTAAAAATAAACAATGACTAACTCTTAGCTTAAAACACAGGTGTTGAAGGTCTTTGTGAAATTAATTGCAGGCTTGAAGAACTTGAAGTAAAGACAGCAGAACCAGTCCCTGGCAAAAGCCACTCGACCAAAAACATTTTGGTCTTTTTTTGTTACTTTTAAAATTTTTTTCACTTCGCTTTGATCTTCACAGAACACTTCAACTCTTTTTCTTCCCCATCCAACTGAGTAGGTTGGCATTGATGGACACTGGCATCTACCCGACAAAGTGGAAAATTGCCCAGGTATGTCCTGTCCACAAAAAGCAGGACAAATCCAATCCTGCCAATTCCCGTCCCGTTAGTCTACTCTCAATCATCAGCAAAGTGATGGAAGGTGTCATCGTCCGTGCTATCAAGCGGCACTTACTCACCAGTAACCTGCTCACCGACGCTCAGTTTGGGTTCTGCCAGGACCACTTGGCTCCAGACCTCATTACAGCCTTGGTCCAAACATGGACAAAAGAGCTGAATTCCACAAGTGAGGTGAGAGTGACTGCCTTTGACATCAAGGCAGCATTTGAGTATCAAGGAGCCCTAGTAAAATTGAAGTCAGTGAGAATCAGGGAAAACTCTTCAGTGGCTGGAGTCATACCTAGCACAAAGGAAGATGCTAGTGGTTGTTCGAGGCCAATCATCTTAGCCCCAGGACATCATCGCAGCAGTTCCTCAGGGCAGTGTCCTAGGCCCAACCATCTTCAGCTACTTCATCAATGACCTTCCCTCCATCATAAGGTCTGAAGTGGGGATGTTCGCTGATGATTGCACAGTGTTCAGTTCCATTCGCAATCCCTCAGATAATGAAGCAGTCTGTGCCCGCAAGCAGCAAGACCTGGACAACACCCAGGCTTGGGCTGATAAGTGGCAACTAACATTCGTGCCAGACAAGTGCCAGGCAATGACCATCTCCAACAAGAGAGAACCTAATCACCTCCCCTTGACATTCAACGGCATTACCATCGCCAAATCCCCCACCATCAACATCCTGGGGGTCATCATTGACCAGAAACTAAACTGGACCAGCCACATAAATACTGTGGCTATAAGAGCAGGTCAGAGGCTGGGTATTCTGCGACGAGTGACTCACCTCCTGACTCCCCAAAGCCTTTCCACCATCTACAAGGCAGAAGTCAGGAGTGTGATGGAATACTGTTCACTTGCCTGGATAAGTGCAGCTCCAACAACACTCAAGAAGCTCGACACCATCCAGGACAAAGCAGCCCGCTTGATTGGCATCCCATCCACCACCTTAAACATTCACTCCCTCCACCACCGGCACACCGTGGCTGCAGTGTGTAACATCTACAAGATGCACTGCGGCAACTCATCAAGGCTTCTTCGACAGCACCTCCCAAACCCGCGACCTCTACCACCTAGAAGGATAAGGGCAGCAGGCACATGGGAACACCGCCACCTGCACGTTTGTCTCCAAGTCACACACCATCCTGACTTGGAAATATATCGCCGTTCCTTCATCGTCGCTGGGTGAAAATCCTGGAATTCCCTACCTAACAGCAATGTGGGAGAACCTTCACCACACGGACTGCAGGGGTTCAAGAAGGCGGCTCACCACCACCTTCTCGGGCAATTAGGGATGGGCAATAAATGCTGGCCTTGCCAGCGACGTTTATCTCTATCAGTGCCATTCTTCAGCTGGTTGCTTCAAGTTGTTTGAGTGTGACATGGATTGGTGCACTCGGTGTTGTTTTATCCTCCTCCCTAAGATTTTTCCAATCCGGAATGTGATCTTAACTGAAACGATGCAGGGGTCAGGATCCTGCTTTACAGTACTACTAATTGCTAACTTAGAACATGGAGGGAAAATTGTTCTTAAACCACCTGCTATTAAGTAGGTTAACTTGTAAAACACTGCAATGTATTTAATAAAGAAAAGGTATTAGAAGTATAGCTAATACCTTAATGGGCGAAGTCCTGGACATGACTGGAATAATTCTGTTTGGTTGGTCAGCTGCTAAATAACTTCTTAGGGGTCAATGTGAAATTATATTCCTCCTCAAGTTTTGGCATCCTCAAATTTTTAATGCTGTGGGTAGCACTGGCTTCAAGCTGATCTATCTGCATGTGGGACATTCACGCATGCAATGATGTCAACAACAACTTGCATTTATATAGCGCCTTTAATGTAGGAAAATCTCCCAAGGTGCTTCACAGGATCATAATCAGACAAAAATTGACACCAAGCCAAAGAAGATGATATTGGGAGTGGTGACTAAAAGCTTGGAGGAGGGTCTTAAAGGAAGAGGGAGAGGTAGAGAGGCGCAGAGGTTTAGGGAGGGAATTCCAGGGCTTAGTGCCTAGACGGCTGTAGGCATGGCCGTCAATGGTGGGGCAAAAGGAGTGAGGGAAGCATAAGGGGCTAGAGTTGCAGGATCACAGAGTTGTCAGAGTATTGTAGGGCTGGAGGAGTTTTCAGAGATGGGAAGCAGCAAGGCCATAGAGGGATTTGAATGTGAGGATAAGAATTTTAAATTTGAGGCATTAGTGGACCAGGAGCCAGTGTAGGTCAGCAAACACAGGGGTAATGGGTAAACCGGGGACTTGGTGCAGGTTAGGATACGGGCAGCAGAATTTTGGATGGGCTCAAGTTTATAGAGTGCAGGAGGTCGGCCAGGAAGGCATTGGGATAGTCGAGTCTGGAGGTAACAAAAGCATAGATAAGAGTTTTAGCAGCAAACGGCTGAAGCAGGGGCAGAGACAAGCAATGCTGGTGGTGGAAGTAGATGGTCTTTGTGATGGAGAGGATATGGGGTCGTAAGCTCAGCTCAGGGTTAAGTAGGATGTTGAAGTTGCGAACAGTCTGGTTTAGCCTAAGACAGTGGCCGGGTGGGGGATGGAATCGGTGGCGAGGGAACAGAGATTGTGGTGGAGAACGAAGACGGGGAAATTGCAGCACATCCAGGACTGGACGTCAGACATACAGTCTGACAATACAGAGGCAGCGGAGGTGGTGGTGAGGTATACCTGGGTGTCGTCAGTGTACATATGGAACCTGATGTTGTGTCTTCGGATGATGTTGCTGAGGGGCAGCAGGCAGATGAGAAATAGGAATGGGCCATTGATAGATCCTTGTGGGACTCCAGAGGTAACAGTGTGGGGGTGGGAAGAGAAGCCATTGCAGGAGATTCTCTGGCTACGACTGGATAGGGAAGAGTGGAACCAGGCGAAGGCAGGCCCACGCAGCTGTACAACAGAGGAGAGGTGTTGGAGGAGGATGGTATGGTCGACCGTGTCAAAGGCTGCAGAGAGGTTGAGAATGATGAAGAGGGATGCTGCACCACGGGCACAGTCACGAGGATGTAATTTGCGGCTTTGATTAGACCAAAAGGATTCTACACTCTTTTCTGGTTTCTGTAGGCTTCAGCCCTGTTAAAGCTATTAACACCTCCAAGATGTTGGTGTAGAATGGACACTACACCTCCATATTGCTGTGTTTTTATTTACTTAAGCACAATTCTTTTGCTGAATAAAAATCAAAAGCTTTGATTTACATGTTAATTTAGCAGTACAAATTCATATTTCTAGTGTGACAAACTCATCTGGATCAGTTGGGTGTTGGCTAATTCTCTCCGAAATCTCTCAACATTCTTTGTTTTGGCATTCTGTGGGGCTCCTAAGCAGAAGGGAATACCTATTTAAAAAAAAGAAAAGGTCCTGCAGTATCTTGTGTAAACTTGATGGATAGAGCTTCTCGTTACAGTAATTAAAATTTGCTGTTAAATGGAGCAGTATGTAATCGAGACATTCATTTTGCCCTGGGCTTATGCGTGATAGCTAATAAAAATGGGAGGACAAAAGAAACAGACAAGTATTTTCCTTAACAATTAGCTGTTCTGATGGTATTTAACTTGTAGCCCTCTGGCCTTAACATTAACTTTAACAACCTGTAGTTAAGGTGTGAAGTTATCATTTTATCTCTGGCAGTATGGGATGGGTGTGCCTGCATTTCCGGGGACGGGGGAGAGAGCATGTTGGTACTTGGAGGCGGTGACCCCTGTCAGAACATTGACGGGGTGATCTGCACCTTTGGTGTCAACCTGCTTTTTGTTTCTTCCACCAGACTCCCAGGGACTGCTCTGCCTTGCCAGTTTTTCATACTTCCCTTTCTACGTATTCCCCTTTAGCTATTTACACATGTTCCATTTCCCATTTAGGTCCTTTATGTCTCTCGTTAAGCCTCCTTTTGTCTCCTGCTAAGATCACCTGCCATTTAACCACCTCCCGTTGTCCGCCCAAGTCCATCACAGGTCATTCTATTTCTTTTCCTGTGTGTAGGGGTTTTTTCCCTTCCCCCTTACCATTGTTCTGCTCCTTTTTTAAATGCTGTTCATCTGTAATATCTTCCAGTCCTGAGGAAGGGTCGAAGACCCGAAACATCAACTTCTGATGCTGCCTGACCTGCTGAGTATTTCCAGCTTTTTCTGCATTTATTTTCTTTTTAACTTCATCTGTTTGTGTAGACATAAGAACATAAGAACATAAGAAATTGGAGCAGGAGTAGGCCAATCGGCCCCTCGAGCCTGCTCCGCCATTCAATAAGATCATGGCTGATCTGATCCCAACCACAAATCTAAAGAACACAAGAAGTCGGAGCAGGACCCGGCCACATAGCCCCTGGGCCCTCTCCGCCACCCACAGGGCATTGACCGATCCGAACTCAGCTTCATGTCCAATTTCCTGCCCGCTCCCCATAACCCCTAATTCCCTTTACTTCTAGGAAACTGTCTATTTCTGTTTTAAATTTATCTAATGATGTAGCTTCCACAGCTTCCTGGGGCAGCAAATTCCACAGGCCGACCACCCTCTGAGTGAAGAAGTTTCTCCTCATCTCAGTTTTGAAAGAGCAGCCCCTTATTCTCAGATTATGCCCCCTAGTTCTAGTTTCACCCATCTTTGGGAACATCCTTACTGCATCCACCCGATCAAGACCCTTCACAATCTTATATGTTTCAATAAGATCGCCTCTCATTCTTCTGAACTCCAATGAGTAGAGTCCCAATCTACTCAACCTCTCCTCATATGTCCGCCCCCTCATCCCCGGGATTAACCGAGTGAACCTTCTTTGTACTGCCTCGAGAGCAAGTATGTCTTTTCTTAAGTATGGAGACCAAAACTGTATGCAGTATTCCAGGTGCGGTCTCACCAATACCTTATATAACTGCAGCAATACCTCCTTGTTTTTATATTCTATCCCCCTAGCAATAAAAGCCAACATTCCGTTGGCTTTCTTGATCACCTGCTGCACCTGCATACCAACTTTTTGATTTTCTTGCACTAGGACCCCCAGATCCCTTTGTACTGCAGTACTTTCCAGTCTCTCGCCATTAAGAAAATAACTTGCTCTCTGATTTTTCCTGCCAAAGTGCATAACCTCACATTTTCCAATATTATATTGCATCTGCCAAATCTCCGCCCACTCACCCAGCCTGTCTATATCCCCTTGCAGGTTTTTTATGTCCTCCTCACTCTCTACTTTCCCTCCCATCTTTGTATCATCTGCAAATTTTGATATGTTGTACTCGGTCCCCTCCTCCAAATCGTTAATATAGATTGTAAAGAGTTGGGGACCCAGCACCGACCCCTGTGGAACACCACTGGTTACTGGTTGCCAGTCCGAAAATGAACCATTTATCCCAACTCTCTGCTTCCTGTTTGATAACCAATCCTCCACCCATGCCAGAATATTACCCCCAATCCCGTGATTTTTTATCTTAAGTAATAATCTTTTATGTGGCACCTTGTCGAATGCCTTCTGGAAGTCTAAATACACTACGTCCACTGGTTCCCCTTTATCCACCCTATACGTTATATCCTCGAAGAACTCAAGCAAATTTGTCAGACATGACTTCCCCTTCATAAAGCCATGCTGACTTTGTCCTATTAAATTATGCTTATCTAAATGTTCCGTTACTGTCTCCTTAATAATAGACTCCAAAATTTTACCCACCACAGATGTTAAGCTAACTGGCCTATAATTTCCAGCCTTCTGCCTACTACCCTTTTTAAATAACGGTGTTACATTAGCAGTTTTCCAATCTGCCGGGACCTCTCCTGAGTCCAGGGAATTTTGGAAAACTATCACCAAAGCATCCACAATCCCCACTGCCACTTCCCTCAAGACCCTAGGATGGAAGCCATCAGGTCCAGGGGATTTATCCGCCTTGAGTCCCATTATTTTACTGAGTACCATCTCTTGAGTGATTTTAATCGTATTTAGCTCCTCCCCCCCGAGAGTCCCCTGTTTGTCCAGTGTTGGGATATTCTTAGTGTCCTCTACTGTAAAGACTGAAACAAAATATTTGTTCAGCATTTTTGCCATCTCCATGTTTCCCACCATTAATTTCCCGGTCTCATCCTCTAAGGGACCTATGTTTGCCTTAGCCACCCTTTTTCTTTTTATATAACTATAGAAACTCTTGCTATCTGTTTTTATATTTTTTGCTAATTTCTTTTCATAATCTAACTTCCCTTTCTTAATCAATCCTTTAGTTACTTTTTGCTGTCTTTTGAAGAATTCCCAATCTTCTATCCTCCCACTAAGTTTGGCTACCTTATATGTCCTTGTTTTTAGTCGGATACTATCCTTGATTTCTTTACTTAGCCACGGGTGGCTGTCATTTCTTTTACACCCTTTTTTCCTCAGTGGAATATATTTATTTTGAAAGTTGTAAAATAACTCCCTAAATGAACACCACTGCTCATGTACCGTCTTACCCTTTAATCTATTTTCCCAGTCCACTTTAATCAATTCCGCTCTCATACCATCATAGTCTCCTTTATTCAAGCTCAGTACGCTTGTTTGAGAATCAACCTTCTCACCCTCTAATTGGATATGGAATTCAACCATGTTGTGGTCGCTCGTTCCAAGGGGATCCTTAACTAGGACATTATTAATTAATCCTGACTCATTACACAGGACCAGGTCCAAGGTTGCCTGCCCCCTTGTAGGATCAGTTACATACTGCTCAAGAAATCCATCCCTGATGCACTCAATGAACTCGTCCTCAAGGCTGCTCTGCCCAATTTGATTTGTCCAGTTAATATGATAATTAAAATCCCCCATAATTATGGCTGTTCCCTTATTACATGCCCCGACTATCTCCTGATTAATACTTCTTCCAGCAGAGTTGCAACTATTAGGAGGCCTATATACTACGCCCACTAATGTTTTTTTTCCCTTATTATTCCTTATCTCCACCCAAACTGTTTCATTATCTTGATGCTTTGTCCCAATATCATTTCTCTGTATTACAGTGATTCCTTCCTTTATTAACATAGCCACCCCACCTCCCCTTCCTTCCTGCCTGTCCTTCCTAGACGAGGAATGTTAATGCTGTGGAATGGAATACTTTCCATTTCAGGCACCCAGGTATCAGAAATAGCCACTCCCAGTTTAGGTATAACACGGATGCAGAGTAACACTCCTTTTATTCTGCCCCAACAATGTGCTTCATAGTCCCAATCTCAAGAGCACCCCATACAGCACCAGTGTGGCACTCCCCTTCCCCATTTCTCATATTAGTCATTAAGCCTATCTGAATGTTATTGCCAAGTAATACCAAATTAGGGCAGCTTAATGCTGTTGAGCTAGATTGAGACTACTCAAACTGATTTCACAATAGGACCCTTGCAACCAGCAGAGAGACAGAATCAATCTGGACTGGATTTGAATCCAGGTACTAAAGGTGAAAGGCCAGTGTCTAACCTACTGCGCCACCCAGTTCCCAGATATGTTTTTTTAATATATGTTTTTAAAGTTTAAATTTTTGTGTGTTGGATCTGCGGTAATGCAGCTGTTGCTTACCGAGTAATGAAATGTTAATGCAGAGGCCTCTGAAAGGTTACTTTATGGCTTTAACATTACTTCATCTCACTGGGATGTTATTTCACAATACTTTCTGAAGAATTGCTTTATGTGTTGTGGGACTTTGACATGTGTCATCTGCAGGTTTTTTTTGTTTTCATACACTTCACAACGATCCAATTCTATTATTTATTTCCTTTCTGATTTCTTCCCATCAGTCTAGTGTAGAATTTTAGCTGATGGCAAATGAGATTCTAAAGGGGGAAGGACATTTTGTAAAGATTGCTTCTAAACAAGTACTCCCTGTTTCCCTTTATAAAAATAAGTACATATTTCATCTTGTTGAAAATATCCAACATTTTAACAGCTTTATTTTTACCTCATATGGAGACTAATGACTTGCTTTCTCTTTCCTCATCACCCCTCCACGATGTAAAATGAGATTGGCCAACCTACATCCCGAAGAGGCTTCATTCACTTCATGGGAGTTGGCATGTCAGGCTGGCCTTGGAGCTTCAGTCAGTAACCAGAAGTGGGAAGATGCCAATCTATGTGCTTAAATAAGTTGTTCACTGACAGACCTCCAGCATCCATCAGCAGGGGGTCTATAACTACTGATATGATGGATCTGACACCCTGCCAGCTAAGGATACAATTTGTGGTTTCTGCTAATGGCTAGCAGAAAAGATGAACTTTTTAAATAAACTGCGTAGGAGAAAAGCACTGTCTGTCCCCTCCAGAAATGTTCCCATTTGATCTTTTAATTTTTTTAACGGACTTCTGGCTAGAAATTACTATCGATGATTGTGGGCTGAGGTTTAATGCGTCTTATAATATTCTTTTGTCCATTATTTTAATAGAGTCGTTAACTTTTTTATTTTAAATAGGATAATGTCTCTATTAAAATGTGCTGAATGTTTGTCCGCTACTATAAGCAATAGGCTATAGTTGTTGGTCTGTGGCAGTTTCGTTATTACGAAGGTGACCAGATCTTTTTAAGAGAAGAATGACTTCTAATTCAGTGAGGAATTCTGAACAAAATTAAACCTGGCTCAAAAACCTTCAAAATGATTCTCAATCTTTTGGTTTTTATTTTTTGCAAGTCTAATCATGGAGGTTTTCTCCCGTTGCTGGCCCTTCATTCCTTACCCTTTATTACTCACATCAACATTGTTATATCAGTGGTTGTGTGCTCATCTCTTTCTATTTAATCAATTTCCCAGTCTTTTAAAATACCCAAAGATTCTCTGATTTAATAGACAATCCTTAATGGTTTTTATATGACTAAAATATTCTCAAAAAATCTCCACCACTTTAAAATTGATGGCCAGTTTTCTGGAATTGGTTAGAGAAAATGACAGTGCAAAGCCCTATTGATGTGTACTTAGCCATAACACTGCATCGTTAGTTTACTTTCACATATGGGACAACAGCATACATACTTATTGTCCATGTTTCATGCAGACAGTCAGGATTTTCAAGCTGTCTGCATTTCCAGACAAAAATCAGTAGTTCCCAGTTACCCTTTCAGCACTACTTCCGGATCCTACATGTCGCTATTCCATGCAGCAGCATTCAATTCCCTGGATCACCAGTTAGGAGACTGGTTAGCATTAGGGGCAGAGAACCAGGAGTGATGTGGTTGGGGGAATAAGGGAGATGAGTGCCAGCATCAGTTAGTTATAGCAAGAGAGTAGCAGTGGCCTTTCATCCTTTCTTCCCCCATGTGCCAGTGTGAATTGAAGGGAGGGGACAAAGAGTGCCAGAATTGGGATAGGAAAGGGGAAGAAAATTACCTTCATGAACATGGTGGGAGGGGAGGACAAGAAGAGTGCTGCTCTAAATGGGGGTGAGGAGAAGAGTGTCTCATCAAAGTGACAACAGAAAATACCAATACATATCGGCAATAGCTCACAATTTCTTTGCAAGAAATGAGGGAAAATCTGGGCGATTCTTGCTGTAATCTTCCACTGTACAAGTGGTGGAATGTTAGGTATAGCTGCAGCCTAAGTTATGAGAAGTCCCTGCCCCACTGCACTTTCAGTGCCATTTGCGGTTGTTTTTTAGTTGCCCATTTTCTTTTGAAGCTGTTGGCCGGTGTTAGTTAGTTTTCCAGGTTCTCATGCTTGCGATTGCCATGCGTCACTCGTAGCTGAACGGGGTGAGCATCCTGGAATGAATTTGTAAATAAAAATAGTGAGTTTGTCCCATACTGCTTTCTGAATACTACCTTCTTACTAAACCGGTTCTACCAGTTTAAATCCCCGGAGCTTCAGGCTGGTGGGATTGTTCTTGACTCTGCTATTGTTTATTATTCTAAATCCACCAATAGCAGCACAGAGAGCCCCTTGTCCCCAACCTGAAGCCCTGGGAATTCAAATAAGGAGAACAAGTTTAATATAACAATAGGATCATTTGCCAGCACCGTAGGACAGGAGCAGATCTATAATGGAAATCAGGAGAGTAGCAGTGATCTTTCATCCTTTCTTCCCCCATATGTCTCTTCGGCCTGATTGACTTCAGCAGCACCTTAGGTCACTCCCAGGCCTGCAGGTGGTGTTCTCCAGTTTACTGACTTTTTATCCCAAAGTGTGTATAGCACTAACACCCCCTGCCTCTGATCTCCACCACTCCTGGGCTTGTTGTCTGCTCTTTAGCGGTGGGACATTCACTGTTCATTTTTTAAAGTGCTTGCATGACTTATAATATACCTGCTAAGTAAAAATTACTCAACAGATATTTGATAAGTGCCATCAGCAATTTAAAAAAAAATCAACATCTGGTTTCCCACTGGCAAAGAGCAGCCTACAACCCTGGGGACACTATGGAAAAGGCCAAGAAAGGGGAAAATTGAGGGGGAGGGGAGACTAAGTGGAATGGGGGGAAAAAAGATTAAGGAAGAGGGAAACGATGCAACTTATTCTTGAGAAAGTTTCTCTTTACCATTCTGGCAGTAAAGAAAACAGATCTATTACTGATACCCTGTGGCACAATTAGTAAAAGCAGATAATTCACTCTCATCTCATTCTGGCTGGCTCTCGTACATGTCCTTTCTCTTGGAAGAAATAGGCATACAAGAAGTTCTAAAATGTAGCTGGATCTGAGGAATAGCATTTTAACGCATTAGCTCAGTAAATGTTTTACGTACGGGGCTCATTGTCTCCATTTTTACAATTTTAAGCAGATGGGCAGAGCAAGAGTCATTTCAGTAATATGGAGAGAGAGCTTCTAACTTTTTGGAATACATAAGGCAGGGTATTAACTACACACCAGCTGAAAGTGCATGGGATATGTGTAAAGAGTTATGGTACACCCCTGTGAGTGTCTCAATAGTCTGAATAACATAAACCCAAATAAGAAACCTTTGTGTTCTTCATTGCCCAGTGAAAACAGGAGCCACTTAGTGCCCAAGGAATTGTTAAGTGCTCAATACAGAATCAGCAAGTCAGACCAGAAGGAAAGACAGACTTTGAATGAATCATGCTGACATATTGTCAGGCTGGGCATTCAGTGGTTGAGAATGCCTGACAGTTGGTGCTCCAAAGACACACAGTGTCGATTTTCATTGAATGCAAGTAAATCTTTACCAAGTTACAGTAAAGGCATCTGCTATAATAGAAATATAGTGTGTACTTTATATTAATGGCTATCAAACGTATCTGATAAAATAATGTAAAAGAATAACTATAATAGAATTACTGATCACACAATAGATGAAGGTTGTTGAGTGCTGGAATGTATGAAAATGGGACAAAATGTAGTACACAGTATAACACTAGTCCATACAGAGCTAGAACAGACAATGATACAAAACAAGGACTGCAGATTTTATACTTGTTTCATTTTAAACTTGATATTTAAAAGAAATGAACATGGGTGAAAACAGCCATAATAAGAAAGATGTAAAGGCAATTGAGACGGTGCCAAAGAGATTTACTAGGTTGATACCAGGAGTGAGAAACTGGGGCTCTTTTCTTTAGAGAATAGAAGGTTAAAAGGAGATATGATAGTGCTGTTCAAAATTGAGAGGTTTTGATAAGGTAAATATGGAAAAACTATTTCTATTGATCAATGAATCAGTAACTAGAGGGCATAAATTTGTCATCATAAAAAGAATGAAGGGAGAAGTTGGGAGAAAATATTTGACACTGGCTTGTTAGAACATGGAATGACTTGTCAGAAACTGATGGTAGAAGCAGAATCATAATAGCTTTGAAAAGGGAAATGGATAAATATTTGAAAGAGATGGGGAATTGGACTAAGTGGCTAGATCTTTCAGTGAGCAGCCGCAGGGTAATGGGCTGAAAGGCCTCCTGCACTATAAAATTCTAGGTTCTAATAATTTGTGTATTAGGGAGGTGTAATTCTTGTTACTGCAAAATTATTCACTTAGAAAACAGCCATTAGACTGGGCTAATGGGATTGCTATTGCAGAAGAGACAGATGTTGGCTAATTGGTTTTGTCACAGATGATGTTGGAAAAGTAACTGGCTGTTATAAATAGTGATTAAGCCAGAATATTATGTAAATGAAGAGAGGAAGAAATGGTAGTGTTCTGAGTACGATGTAGTGATATTTAGAGGAAGAATTAAATGATCGGACATGTGTGTTGAGAAAAATTTACTGAACAAAATAAACTGGATCAAATAAGTTTAGGTAAATGTTTGAACCAGAAGAGGCAGAGATTGTGATGAAATAGACACTTGTGTGATGGGGTGGGGTATTAATTTGTGGTTCAGGGATTTAGGCTATTTTGGATAGTGAAATGATGTAGGTGGAAGTGATGCTGGAATCATATCAGGTTTTGGAACTGTAGTTAAGATGTTTTATTAGTGGGACTTTGTCAGTAGACCAAGAGCTGAAGGTGAGTTGACAATGCAATAAGGTTTTACTGATTGTGTTCTTCTATAAATTTGCAGGGCTATAGGGAAAGAGCAAGGGTGTGGGACTAATTGGATAGCTCTTTCAAAGAGCCAGCACAGGCACGATGGGCCAAATGGCCTCAGTCTGTGCAGTATCATTCTATGATGAATTATATTTCTTTAAGCAGAGAAGATACTTGCACTGATTTTTTTTAAACATTAATTGGAGTAAAACATACTCCATTGCCCATATTGGGATTTTTTCTACATACAGGGCCAACTCTTCTGTAACTCCGTCAATAAGACCGATATAAAGTACCATCAAATATTGATGAGTTATTTTTTTGAAATCTCCAATATCTGTGAACTGTATTCCTAGACTCAACTCAACAATAGGATTTAATTGAAAAACAAAATGTTTTATTCTGAGAAAATTGTGAGTAGGTGATCCTCCTCTCTCTTGATCTTCATCCTCTTTGACCTCATACCCCACTCATGGTCAAGAGGGTGGACCACCTGCTTCAAGCCTGAGTTAATGATGGTCTGATTGGCTCAGGAATTGGGCATGACTTTGGCATCAGCTTGGCTGTGTTGGTAGAACTCTCACCTCAGAATCAGAAGGTTGTGGATTCAAGTTCCATGCCAGGACTTGAGTATATAATCAAGGCAATGCGGTACTACGTGAGTGCTGCAATGTTAGAGGTGCATCTGCTGGATGAGATGTTAAACAGAGGTCCTTGTTAGGATATGGTCAAATAACTCTTAGCACTAAAAGCTAATCATGAATCTAGGAAGAAGCCAAGACATCTCCTTGCAGCAAGGCTTAAAATCTTCTAACATGATTGTGAAGATTATGTGACTTTTGGTATGTATTTCATTCTTTTAGTAACTAACATTTAAAGAGAGCAAACTAGAACTCAAATGATTTATAATCATGTTGAGATTTTTTAAGGGTTATCCAGAATTGTGCAAAACTACAGGGGGGGTTAAATTCTCTAGAATTTAAATCAAAATGAATTTTACTCTACGGTATGCTTTAGGGAATGGATTAAGCAAAAAGTGTTCTTTGTATTCTGGTGAAAGAGATGACAATTATAGATTTCCCATGAAATAACTGGCATGCGAGATCAAATTCTACACGGTCTGCTGCCAAACTATAGTGTGACTTGTAATTGTTGTACTGGGATGCAGGGAGAGTGGGAATACAATGGCCAAATTACTTTTTCCCCTCCTTTTTATGCTTTGATAAAATACTTATTTTACCATTCCTCAACTCATCTGTCTGAAATTCAAAGTGGATTTTTTTTGTGTTGATCTAGCATTTCACAAAATCTCATAGTTGTGGCTAACCTATTGCAGCTGTTCCTCTTTACAGTCAATGTGAATTGTTTTGCTAAAAGGTACATGCAGTCTTTAGGACTGTTATGTTGTTTGCGGCTAAAACTGGTGAGATTGCTACCACTCGGTCCTCAATGCTAATATATCTCAGTTCACCATGAATACCCTGAACTGCCACTGATAAATGTCTTTCAGATTTTTATTACACTGAGAAAATCTGAAAGCAAGACTACTTTTGCACTGTAAAATACTTTCTAGAGCACCACTTTGATTTACTACATTTGCCAGATCTGAGGAAATTCAGCTGTGGTGAGGACATTCTAAAGAATAATGTTGCTGCAAAGAAAAAAACATCTTGACATACACGTGCCAATGTGCTTTGTCAATTTACCAGATCTTAAAAACACCAACTGTCCTATTCCTATCAGCAGCCTATTTAAATTTCTGTATGTTAAATTCAAGCAAATGTACCGACTTACTTATGTTGCATAAAAAAAATGATTGGGAGACAAATACTAATTTAGAATATGGACAATATGGAGAAAGGTTTGGAAATTGGAATCGAAAGGTTGAAAAGCTGCCGTGGCTAACAAAATAAAGGAACTGGCTTAAAGAGGTTTACTCCTGCTCCTATGTTCCTTATGACGATTGAGGTGACATTGGGATATGGTAGCGTAGTGGTTATGTTATTGGGCTAATAATCCAGAGAATGTGACTTCAAATCCCACTGTGTCAGTTTGAGAATTTGAATTCTGTTTAACAAATCTGGAAATAAAAAGCTGGTACCTGTAAAATTGTCTTAAAATTCCCTTTAGGGAAGGAAATCTGCCATCTTTAACGAGTCTGGCCAATATATGACTCCAGTCCCCCAAAAATGTGGTTGACTCTTAACTGCCCTCTGAAGTGGCCTAGCAAGCCACACTGTTGTATCAAACTGCTTTCAAGCTGAAGGCCCACCATCACCTTCTCAGGGTAACTAAGGACGGGCAATAAATGCCGGCCTTGCTAGCAACACTCACATCCCAGGAATGAATTAAAAAAAAGAATTACAATTTTTTGTTACAAGTTCTACAACATGTATGTTTTTGACATTGCAAATTAAATTCGGAATTTCAAGGATTAAATAGCACTAACTTACACATTTTACTGTACACTTCAGACAGTTCCGAGTTTCTCTGAACTTAGTTACCTTTAAACTAGTAGAATGGTTTCTAAGTTGAACTTTGTTTAGTTGCATTGTGTTCTTTATGCAGGTTTAAAGCTTAATTCAGTTGAGACATGATCTGATTTTGCAGTAATTTGAAAACCTCAAACCACTGTCCTATTTGAGGGAGAAAATTCTGATATGAATTGTGCAACTCAGGGGTAACAAACTACAGTGCAGGGGCCCTTTCCATCCCATAAACCCTGCCAATCCAGCCTATGAAGACTAGGCAGTTCAGTTTCTATTTGTACTTCTATTTCTTTCTTGGTTTCTGGGAATCTCCTCTCCAACCCCAAGTTCCAGGACTGGAGACACTTTTTTATTCATTCATGGGATGTGGGTGTCACTGGCAAGGCCAACATTTATTGCCCATCCCTAATTGCCCTTGAGAAGGTGGTGGTGAGTCGCCTTCTTGAATTGCTGCAGTCCGTGTGATGAAGATACTCCCACAGTGCTGTTAGGTAGGGAGTTCCAGGATTTTGACCCAACAACGATTGTTCAGTACCCCATCAACCTGTGTTCTTGTGATATCAGACGCAGCCAGGAGCTTGTTTAGCCCTCTTGATGCTTGCAGCATTCACCTCATAAGCTGTAAACTTGTTCTAAAGGTCGATGATCCTCTGCGATAAGAAAAGCCTCCTGACATCTAACCTAGTTCTATGCTTACATAACTTACATTTATGTTTCCTTATTCTTCTTGACCTATCTAATTCAAATAGTCTCTCCACATGGAAACAGTATGGTTCTTTCGTTATTTTAAAGACCTCAAATCTCCCTGAAATATACGCTTTTCTAGAGTGAAGAGACTCCGTTTTCAAAGCCTATTGTGGTAACTAAGGGCTTTTAAGCTAGCTATCAATCAATCTTTTCCAGAGTCTCTATATCACCCACCATGAGAGGGGGCCAAAACTGGACACAGTATGCTAGATGAGCGAAAATCAAGGTCTTATACAAGGACAATATAGTGCTGCTTGTTTTATATTACCTCCCCTCCTATTCAAGCTGGCTTTTCTCTCCCCACCAACTCCAGTTCATGCTGACACTCTCCTTCCACCCCCTCAGTTAAAGCAGCTCATCTTTCCCCTCCCCCCCCCAAAAGCATCACTAATTCTTCATTGTCATCTATTTCCCCCAATCCTCTGCCCTTCATTGCTATCCACTCCCCTCAGCGCCACTCGTGCCCAAGTGTTGCTGCTGTTAATCGAAGAGATTGCGACCACTGCATGCTGTAGGTGGGAACTCCTGTTCTCATGAGATTCCCTGGTGACTTCAGTATGAGTAGTCAGAATCTCTCCCATTAGTGATAGGATTCTCGTAGGAGTAGCATTGAGTAAAGGGAACTGATCTGCACAGGTTTTTGTAAGTAAGCACTGACATGCTGGCCGAGCCCCCAGAACACCGTGGAACACTGCAGGTATGCATCAGGTAACAGTTTTTTCCGTATGAATGGAAATCTAGAAGGACCTCCCCAGATACAGTCTGGGATGTAATTCATAGAATGATAGAAAATTTACGGCACAGAAGGAAGGCATTTGGCCCATCGTGTCCGTGCCAGCCGAAAACAAGCCACCCAGCCTAATCCCACTTTCCAGCACTTCGTCTGTAGCCTTGTAGGTCACGGCACTTCAGCTACACATCCAGGTACTTTTTAAATGAGTTGAGGGTTTCTGCCTCTACCACCCTTTCAGGCAGTGAGTTCCAGACCCCCACCACCCTCTGGGTGAAAACATTTTTCCTCAGCTCCCCTCTAATTCTTCTACCAATCACTTTAAATCTATGCCCTCGGTTATTGACCTCTCTGCTAAGGGAAAATAGGTCCTTCCTATCCACTCTATCTAGGCCCCTCATAATTTTGTACACTTCAATTAAATCACCCCTCAGCCTCCTCTGTTCCTAGGAAAAAAACTCCAGCCTATCCAATCTTTCCTCATAGCTAAAATTTTCCAGTCCTGACAACATCCTCGTAAATCTCCTCTGTATTCTCTCCAGTGCAATCACGTCTTTCCTGTAATATGGTGACCAGAATGGTACGCAGTACTCAAGCTGTGGCCTAACCAATGTTTTATACAGTTCTAGGATAACCTCCCTGCTCTTATATTCTGTGCCTCGACTAATAAAGGAAAGTATTCCACATGCCTTCTTAACCACCTTATCTACCTGTCCTGCTACCTATAGGGATCTGTGGACATGCACTCCAAGGTCCCTCACTTCCTCTACACCTTTCAGTAATCCTCCCATTTTTTGTGTACTCCCTTGCCTTGTTTGCCCTTCCCAAATGCATTACCTCACACTTCTCCAGATTGAATTCAATTTGCCACTTTTCTGTTCACCTGACCACCTTGATATCTTCCTGCAGTCTACAGCTTTCCTCCTCACTATCAACCACACGGCCAATTTTTGTATCATCTGCAAACTTCTTAATCGTGCCCCCTACATTTAAGTCCAAATCATTAATATACATCACAAAAAGCAAGGGACCTAGTACTGAGCCCTGCGGAACCCCACTGGAAACAGTCTTCCAGTCACAAAAACACCCTTTGCGTCCTGCCACTGAGCCAATTTTGGATCCAACTTGCCACTCTCCCTTGGATCCCATGGGCTTGTACTTTTTTGATCAGTCTGCCATGTGGAACCTTGTCAAAAGCCTTGCTAAAATCCATGTAGACTACATCAAATGCACTATTCTCATCGACCCTCCTTGTTACCTCTCAAAAAATTCAATCAAGTTAGTCAGACATGACCTTCCCTTAACAAATCCATGCTGCCTGTCCTTGATTACTCTGTGCCTTTCTAAGTGAGGTTTATCCTGTTCCTCAGAATTGATTCCAATAATTTGCCCACCACCAAGGTTAGACTGACTGGCTTGTAATTACTCGGACTATCCTACGCTCCCTTTTTAAACAATGGTACAACATTAGCAGTTCTCCAATCCTCCAGCACCACTCCTATATCCAGTGAGGATTGGAAAATGATGGCCAGAGCCTCCGTTATTTCCTCACTTGCTTTTTTTAACAGCCTGAGATGCATTTCATCCGGCCCTGGTGATTTATCTACCTTCAAAGCTGCTAATCCCCTTAATACTTCCTCTCTCACTAAGTTTATCCCATCCAATATTTCACACTCCTCCTCGTTAACTACAATGTCTGCATCGTCCCTCTCTTTTGTGAAGACAGAAGCAAAATATTCATTAAGAATTGATAGGGCATTAAGAGTTACTGAGAGAAGGAAGTGTTTGAACAAATGGAAAAGCCAAGTTTTTTTGAGGCAGTTTAACAATGGAGGAGATTTGGGAGTTCCAGTTGAGGTCAGAAGAGATATTGAAGCCAATAATAATGGACGATGACGGACTAAGGATCGAACTATCAAAGTTAAGAGCTGGTAGCTGCAAAATTTATGAGAAATGTGAAGAAACTATTTTTGAAGAATTCAATACATATTTTCATTGTCCCATTTATGGGAATGGAGGAGATCACGATAGGATTAGATTTCTGATTTATTTTCATACTAACTGACATGAAAATTCTTCCAGAACATTTTTGACTTACTGCCTTTAGTCTTCCATAGCATCTGGCAGGGATCCTATAAAGCTGTCAGTCAGACCTGCCTCATCGCCTTAACATCTCACAGTCACTGTTGATTAGCATTCCTGAGTAATGTAATGCTGAGTACTAGTTAATGGGTAGATAAGCATCAACTTTATTTTTAATCCCTAAATAATGCTGCATATGATGGTTCATATGCAACTTGTTAAAGGATAAGCTGGGTGGAAATATCATGGGAGATCAAAAGATTTTAAATCTTACAAATACAAATCTTTTCTCTAACATTAGTCTGCACAGTGAAGCCTTTGTCAAAATTTCAGATCTTTCCTCAATGTACAACTTAGTTGTACTTGTGTTCCGAAGAAACTTGTACAACAGGGGAATGGGACTAATTGGATAGCTCTTTCAAAGTACCGGCAGAGCCACGATGAGCCGAATGGCCACCTCCTGTGCTGTACCTACTATGACAATCACTCCATGGCCTTGTTCCACCCCAACTTAGTGATCCCCTCCTGCCTTATGCCCCTGTATCCTATCACACTGGACTTCTCCCCTCTCTACCATCCCATAGAATTCCTCTGCTCCTTTAACATTGGACTACTCTTTGTCCTCCACTCCCTCTGCTCTTCTATAGGTAGCCACTTGCTCAGCCTCCAAGCTCCTGTTCCCTGAAACTGCCTGTGATATTCTCTCTGCCTTGTCACCTCCCTCCTGCTTTGAAAAATCTCCTATTTGATTGTGCCTTCGTTCACTATTGTAGTCTCTCCTTTCCCTGCACTCAGTGTCCACCATATCCCTTTCGGAAACATCTTCCTGCACGTGAAGAGCACCGTGTAAATGAAAGTTGTTGTTTCTAGAGCACTTGGCCAAATCAGATACATCCGAGAATAATTAGGAAGACCATGTAGTTATAGGGAAGTCGCTGGTTAATATTTCCTGGAGTTCCATAAATACAGTGCGTGTATCTACGGAGTGGAAAGTGGCGTATATAATTCCAACAGTCAAAAAAATGAATGAGGTGAATCAGGACAGTCGAGACAATTTTATGGGCTGCTGTCTGTTCGCTGAAGCGTAGACGTTTACTGCACCCAAGGAGGTTATTCGGCTCATTGTGTCTATGCTGGTTCATTGCTAGATCAATGCAAAACTAATACCACTGTTCTTTTCTCCCCCATGACCTTGCTTCAAATATTTATCCAGTTTTCCTTTAAAAGATGCAACTGTCCCTGCCTCAACTACTCCCTGTGTCAAAACATTCTGAGCTCCATCAATTCTCTGCATCAGTAAATTTCTCCTGACCGCTCTCTTCACTCTCTTAGTGGCAGTTTTAAATTGATGGCCCCTCACCATTGACTCCCAAACCAGCAGAAATTAGTCTTTCCATACTTGCTCTATTGAAACACTTCAAAATTTTAAAAACCTCTATCAAATCTACTCTTCGCAATCTGCTCCAGTGGGAATAATCCCAATATTTGTTTCCCAAAAGTGTTTCTTCATAACTATAGTTTCTTGTCCCTGGTATTATCTTGGTGAATCTACATTGTACATTCTCTATGGCTTTAATGACCTTCTATAATGTGACACCCAAAAATGCATGCAATACTTTAACTGTGGCCTAGCCGTTACCTTGTATAAATTTATCATAATCTCTTTGCTCTTGTGCTTTATGCTGTAATTTGTAAAACCCAAAATGTGTTGTCCTTTTTATGGTTTTATCTACCTACACCTGCAATTTCAAGGAATTACTTAAACTCCTAGATCGTTCTGTCGATCCATACCTTTCAGTATCTTTCTATTGAACGTATACTCGCATTCCTTGTTTTTCTTCCCAAAATGTATTACTTCACACTTCTCCACAGTAAATTGCATCTGCCACCTGTCTGCCCATTCCATTAAACTGCAACTATTCTCCTGAAGTCTTTTACAATCCTCTTTACCGTCTACTAAACCCCTTTTGTGTCATGAATGCAAAGGCCATAATAGGAAGTTAGCATGGCTTTAGAAGCAAAAGGTTATGGGCTCGATTTTCGGACGTCAGAGCGGGTGCGTTCGTGGCGGGGGGGCTCCGAAAATTGGGGATTCCCGAGGCAGGTCCGGAGCCCGGCTCCAACCTGCCGACTTCCGGGTTCCCCAGTGATGCGCTTAGATGCGCGCGCAGCCCCCGCATGTGGGACTTCCGCCGGCAATTAAAGCCGGCGGGATCCCACTTAAATCAGTTAATTGGATACTTAAGATCATTAGCAGACGTGATTTGTAGGATATTTTAGGAGGAGTGGGATTTTCATCTAAACTGAGAGTGTTTCCCATACTGGGGGAAACACTCCCAGTTGAAATGGACGTGTTTTAGCCACCAACTGCAAAGCTCCATTTGACAGGTGTTGGTTGAGACCCTCACTCATTGCAGGAGGCCACTCTGTCACTTGGGACAAAGTTTGGCCTGCACCACCCTCCTCCTAACATTAAAATTCACCAACTTGCAACCTCAACCCTGGTGTCCAGACACATGTACCTACCTTGCAGACCCCCTGAAACGTACATCTTCCGGATGGGGGCTGCTAAAGCTGCAATCATGACTTCCTCGGAGGATGAACAGCATCACCAGCCTCGCCGGCCACGCCGTCCACCTCTGACACGTGGAGCTCCACAACACAGTGCTGTGACACATCCACCTGCACAGCAGGAGGGAGGGCAATTGCAGAGAGAGATGCATCGCAGAAGACACTACCCTTACCACAGGGTCTATAGACCGAGGCTCAGCTTCCTGGACCTCTCTGAGCAGCAGTGCACACGGAGGCTCAGAGTCACTCGACATGTAGTCGTGGACATCTGCAGCCTCTTTCATGTCGAGTTGCTCCCGGCTGGCCCGAGCACTATCTTCTTACCTGTCGCTGTCAAAGTCACTACTGCTCTCAGCAACTTCTCCTCCGCATCCTTCCAGGGTGCCACTGGGGACGTCGCTGGTGTCTCTCAGTCGTCTGCACAAAATAGCCCTGCAAATACACCTACACCCACTTTGCAGTGACACAATGGGTGGCATCAGTTGTGGATCTTCATGGTGATCCTCCGGAAAGGGCATTATTGCTCAAACCAGACAAGATTTGCAAAGACGTGGCAGTAGTGGTGACAATATAATATGTAATGTGAGTTGATCAGAAATCAAATATAAGTAAAAAACCATGACAAACCCTCAAACACCCTTGTGCATCCCCTTCATGCTCACGACATGTTTGCCTTACGCTTCCTACTACACATACATGATGCATGCCCTGTGGCTGCAGCACAGGTAATGGCAAGTTGGGTGAGGCTGACCATGAAAGAGATGTATGAGAGAGAGCCATGAGATTGTATGAGGATTGGGTTGAGTGGTAGTGGCGGGATGAGTACTGGCGAGATGAGTAAGTGCAGGTAAGATGAGGATGAGCTTTGAGTGGGTGTGAGGAGTGATGTGATAGAGTATTGTTGGCAGTGCAGAAGGAGATGTGTGGTGGGGGCAGTGATGTGGCAGACGGAGTGTAGGGGAATGAGTAAGTGTACTCACTTCGGCTGACCTATTTAGGTCATTGAAGCGCCTCCTGCACTGTATGCAGGTGCGTGATATGTTGGTGGTGCTGGTGACCTCCTCTGCAACCTCGAGCCAGGCCTTCTTGGTGGCAGAGGCAGGCCACTTCCTCCCGTCCGCCAGGGAGAAGATCTCTGTCCTCCCCCTCCTCCTCACCCCATCCAATAAGAGCTGGAGTGAGGCATCATTAACCTGGGCACAGCCTTCCCCCTGAAGCTCGCTGTTTATTGGTAATTTTGCTGTAATTTTGGCTCTTTCTACAGCATCAGTCAGTGGAGGACTGCCCCTTTACATGGGGCTCCTCCAGCTGACAGCCTATGATGCGGGTGCGCAGTCCGCCCGCTGCGCAGCTTTCTAGCACGAAACCCGGAAGCCAAGGTACATGCCTTCAATTAGGCTCCGATCGCGTGCAGAGCACCCCAAATTCACTGGGCACATTACCCATACGCCCAGTCGACCCTCCGCTGCCAACCCGCCTCCCTCCTAATATCGAGCCCTATGTCTCACAAATCCAATGGCATTCTTTGTGAGATAATTAGATTAGTGGATGAGAGCTATCCAGTACACATTTTATATTTGGATTTTTCACAAGGTATTAAATAAGGTTTCATATCTGAGGCTTTGAAAACTCCTGGAGTTAGTGGTAAACTAGCTGGTTTAAATACAGACTTGGTGTTCCAAATATGGCTCAGTTGGTAAATGCACCATGTGATGTGGTGCTGAGCCATACAGACCAGGAATGTCCCTCCGATATGTGTCACCTAAATTTCAAGTTGCCTACAAGAGAGACAAGGAGATCTTTCTTGCTGCCATGCTGTGCAGAATGTATCTACCTCAAATGACCAGAAAGATTAACGACAAGGAAATAATGTCAATACGCTGCAATGTCTACCCTTATTTAAGAATGAATGGCCAAGAGTAAGCAAATTACTAAAGTTGATGAAGATGTGAAATTTTCAAGAATAACAAAGGATGGCCTGACATTAGAGAAGTGCCACAAACTTAATGTACACAGTATTAGTTGGAATGAAATCCAGAGTGCGCTTCTAGCAGGATGGTCACTGATATTGAATCTAACCATGTTGAGAAAGACCCTAGTGAGGATCTTTCCAGCAATGGGCATAAGTGAGGTCTTTCGACAGGTTGAGCAGTTTGATTTTGTCTCCTTTCTCCATACACAGTGTCCTTTACATCCAAGGATTTATTTTGATACCTGTTAAGGTTTATGTTGTGGATTTGTATAGCTCTATCGATGTCCCATCGGATTCAAGAACCTTTCCTTTCTTTACCTCCTTGATGGCTGCAATCTCTCTTCCAAAATGAATAGATGATCAAGTTCCTTTTTGACCAGCTTTTGATCTATCACAATCTATGGCCCATAATTTCCTCAATGTAATTTATACTACTGTCGCTGCTTTTAAAAAAAAAATTACATCTGCTTCTGGCCTTTAGAGGGAGATACATGTAAGTTTCCTGGATACGCTCATTTGCATATCGGTGCATGCTTCGATGTAAAACCAGTGCAAGCAGCTAAACCAGCAAGAAACTTCTGTGCAGCCTTTTAAATGCATTGTCCAGCTTATGTTTTCAAGCAGGACATTGGGGGACAAATGGGTAAGGCAGGAACACTGCATGACTCTTTCATTTCTCTTTCAAATTACTTCACTGCATGTCTTACTGACATTTTTATTTTACTTGGACAGAATTATGAATATTCAAGTGCCATCTGTACCCAGAGGGCAGCAAGGCATAGCACCAAGCCAGAGGTAATGAATGCATAACTTCACTCCTTCAGACCTCCAAGCCCTCCTGGGGGGCATTGAAGGCAGAACAAACAGACTCCAAGGTGTGGGTGCCACCAGTCACCCAGAATTATCATTCGTGCCACCTGGAGGGAGGTGGCACTGGCATTGACTGCCAACTCCCTCAGCCCCTGGACTGCAGAACAGCGCTGCAAGAAGTTCCACATTCTCAGCAGGACAGACAAGGTAACACACTGCACACCTCTCCCTTTTCCTCCAATCTGGGCACTAGCATGCTCTTCACCCTCTTAAAGTAACACTTCTACAACTAATCCTTCACAATGATTTCTGGTTAAGGCTGCCTCCAACTCCCTATCCTGCACTACGGCTACACGACTCCCCAAACACACAACAATGGCTTTGCACAACCCTAAGCCCTCTTCCTCCACTTCCCCATACCCTCACATCTCTTACTTTACCTCTCCCATACCAGTTGCTGCACACTCCTTAATTGTGAGCCTCACCCTCATTTACTTTTCTCTTTGGAGGAGAAATTGATGGGGTGCTATCTTTCGATGAGACGTTAAACCGAGACCCCATCTGCCCTCTCAGGTGTGTAACAATTTCTGGAGCGGGGACGTTTGTCTCTCCCACTGTTGACACCATTTTGGTTATAGAAGATGTTCAGACTTTATTGTATCAGGTAGTTCAGACTATATTATATTACAGTCCGATAGCAGTAACTAACAATCGCTTTAGCAGTGCAATAATAGATTCATATTACCCGCCTCTCACGATTGGACAATCGGCATGCCTGGCTCATTGGTGATGTTCCCGATAGTTACACAGCGTTAGGCCAAAGGCCAGCATCGATCCGCTGGATGTGTCTAACTATCTGTTCCTTCCCCGACAGTGTTTCTGCTGGCTAAAAGCTAGTCTGTTATACTTTTACTTTAACCTGAAAAGATATGCCACTCTGCACGTACTGTTTAACAAATATCGCACAAGTGGTGAGTTAATGATGTGTCAGTTCCTCTATCCTGTGGAGATATGCCAATATTCGCAGAAGCACGACAAAAGTCGCTAAATTAGCTGATGGCCCCCTCCCCAGGTTTACAGCCTTCCTGTTTATTCAGCTACATGATTTAGTTAGAAGAGCCCTAAAAGTCAGAATGGTTAGAAAGATTTAGAAAGGTTAGTACTTTTCCATTTCACGAGACTTTTAACCCCTTACTACCAAAATTCACCTCTTCCTGGATTAGCCTAGTCTAAACTTAAACAATTTGAGGAATTCTTAAACCCATTATATTCTTACAGGTGGATGTAAAAGATCCTTTGGCACTATTCGAAGAAGAGCGGGGGAGTTCTCCCGGAGACCCGGCCAATATTTATCCCTCAACAAGCACCTAAAACAGATGATCTGGTCATTTATTTCATTGCTGTTTGTGGGAGCTGGCTGTGTGCAAATTGACTGCCACATTCCCTATATTACAACAGTGACTACATTTCAAAAGTACTTAATTGGTTGTAAAGCGCTTTGGGACGACCTGAGGTTTTGAAAGGCGCTATATAAATAACAAGTCTTTTTTCTTTCTTTTAATACAACCACCAGTTAAATTACCTACCTTTTATAATAAAAGTGGAGCAAATCTACCCAACTAGCCCATAAAGATGGTTGCAACAGGAAAAGCATTGTTTTTTTTAAACAAAAAGAAAACAGAAGCCAGAAAGAAACTATCTTATTCTATCTTTTTTAAAAAACGACTTCACGTGAGAAGTTAGCACAAATATTGCCAGCCCAGAGAGACCATATTGCAGGATGACTGTCTCTTTCTTCAGTCTTATTTCTGATGGGGGCCAAACCTCAACAATTGCACTATTACCATTTTGAGCAAACAATCTCCGATCTTTATGAGGAATAAAATGTCATTCTGAAGGTACCTGTTGCCTACATCCATGCTGTGCCAGTGGCTCCAAAGGCATCTGCTGCTCTTAACAATCTTTGCAGCTGGCACTCAACTGGAGATATCACTTAAATAATATAGATGTGGAGATGCCGGTGATGGACTGGGGTTGACAATTGTAAACAATTTTACAACACCAAGTTATAGTCCAGCAATTTTATTTTAAATTCACAAGCTTTCGGAGATTTTCTCCTTCCTCAGGCAAATGTTTGCCTGAGGAAGGAGAAAATCTCCGAAAGCTTGTGAATTTAAAATAAAATTGCTGGACTATAACTTGGTGTTGTAAAATTGTTTACAATTAAATAATATAGTCATAGTGTCATAGTTTGTTACGGCACAGAAGGAGGCCATTCGGCCCATCGTGCCTGTGCCGGCTCTTTGAAAGAGCTATCCAATTAGTCCCATTCCCCTGCTCTTTCCTTCCATATGTTTCTCACAAATCAGAGCTGACATAGGATAGCATGCAAATACATCTGCTTCTATTTGATTAATCATCAGCAATAGCAAATAAAATGAGTTGGCTGCTGTTGTGCTTAAATGGGCAGAACATTAAGGAATTGTTTATTTTTGCAGTACAGAAATGTCCTGACAGTATTAAAGTGTTTCTGATGAGTTCTGAAAATAAACTCTTAAATCATACATTCGTAAATTGTGCTGCATATTTTATAAGCTTATGGTTGATTTTCTGCAGAGTTAAAATGCATACTATTCTTGTGTCTGTAAAACACTGTTGTGATGCACAAAAATGTTGGGCCTGAAAATCCTGGGGTCCTGCAACAGAACAGAAACCCCAGCAGCCCGAGCACAAGACCACAGACCAAAATTGCAGAGACGGGGTCATTGCCATAGGTAGGATAGGCCACCAGCCGCTGTAAGGGTGCTTCAGTGGCATCTGCCTCAGTGCACCCTGGTAAGGAGGATCAGTCCACAGCCGCTCTGTCGTAGGTTGACCCCTTCCTGAAGAAGCCATACCTTTCTTTAAAAAAATTTCAGGTCTAAAGGGAGTCATTTTCAGGCACAGCAAAGGTAATCGATGATCTCTATGATCAATTACCTTTGCCTGCCTAAGATATAGGGCCTTTTCTCAGAGCTGGGAAACGTTTTGCCATGGCCTTATAAGGGTATATGGAGCGGAATTCAAAGAGCCGGCACAGGCACGATGGGCCGAATGGCCTCCTTCTGTGCCGTAACAAACTATGACACTATGACTATACTATTTAAGTGATATCTCCAGTTGAGTGCCAGCTGCAAAGATTGTTAAGAGCAGCAGATGCCTGGGAACCCTCCCCCCACCCCCCAATCTCCAGATGTGCTTCCTTAAAGTGAAAGAGCCATATGCTCTCTCTTGCCCCACTAATTGCCCCCTCCCCCCCAAAAAAAACATAAAATGGTGGTTGTTAAGCAACAAGGCAGAATTCTGGCAGAACTGGATTCGATCCCAAATTCAGATGATGGTTGGTGGGCTCTAGCTCTCCGCCCTTTGGGTCAGGATGGAATTTTGGACCTATTTTTAGAAGGAAGCTGCATTAGAACTGTAATTTTAAAAATATATATATTATTGATGGGTTTGTCCTCACTGGGTGGCACCATTAAGTCTTGTACGATAGTCCAAGACCTAACTAAAGTTTCATGCTGCAGCTTATTCCTTAGGGCAATTACCTGTCTATACCATACCATTGGCCCAAAGGAGAAGGCGGGAAGAAAGAGTCCCCAAATGTGAATGGGACATGGTAGTGAAGTATTCAGGGTCCGTCATTGATTCTTGTGCCCTGTCTACACTGCTGCCTCGTAGCAGTGGATCCAAGATGATTCTAGATTTAATCTAAAATCGAACTGCAGCAGATTCTGCAGAGCACTAATTGTTGTGAGTCTGGGAGAATCCATTCAGTGAGCTGTCTTTGTTGGCCATGCAGTCATTTGTAAATTGGAACCTCCTGGAGAGGAAGTGCTCTGATATGTTGATGATCCAAATAGCTTGGTGGATTCTAGTAAATTAATCGACAAGCTTGAGCTGGATCAATCTGTGTTTATTGTGGGGCATGGGTGAATGTCAAATTACTGGTAAATATGGTATTCTGGTAAAGATAGCACCAAACTGTGAATGGCTACAAGTGATTGATACGTATAGTTTGCTTTTGCAGGAGAAACTGACTGCATTTTAAAGACTTGGCTAATGACTCAAGTAGGTGATCTCCCTTCCCCCAAATGAATTATAACAAGAGATCTAATTCATGCGTTGTATGGCTTGTGCTTCAATTGTGCATGCCTTGGCATTTTCAGAATGAAAACGGAGATGTACTTCGAACTGACATGGAGTTCTCCGCAATATAGCCCTAGAAAGGCTTGTACGATGTGTATTCACTCGCACTGGTATTAGCTCTGGATTTTGAAGGGTGATGTGATTTCTGCACACGCTTACAACATAGGCAGCTTCTGATGGGTTAGGCTGTGTGGGGCCCATCTCTAAGTTAAAAATATATCTGCGGAAATCACTGCCAATAACTTACGATGAAGGTAACTCTTATTTTAAATACTGTGGGGAATTAAGGGTACAGATATGCAAAGTGCTGCTCTGGTATCCCACCATAGCACTTCTTGTCTTTGGTGAAATTCCCTTCGCCCCTCCATTGGCAGCCGTGCCTTCAACCATCAATGCCCCGTGATCAAAAGAGTTGGGGTCCTTTGAAGTGAACTTCACATTCCACAGACAGTCTTGTTTTCCCATCATTTCCGTTGTTTCTCTGCTTCAATAATGTTTTTACTTGTCGGCATTTCATTTGAATGGTCATGGAAGTAAGTTGCATGCTATTGGCTACACTTCATTGGAAATAAATTAGCTGTGTGCTGTTTCTTATGCTGTGGCTGAATGACAGCCAAATGCATTTCTACAAAAAACACAGACAAACCACAAAAACATCTGCAGATTCAAGCCTTCGTGTGCTAATAAAATTAACATTCACACTACAGAAGCCAGCAAATTTACTAATGATAATAAAAAAACTCCCTGGGCTTCAAGCTACAGGATCCTTTTATAGAAATTATATAAAGTCACTGGAAAGTTAATATTTTCATATGGTAGGTAAGTTTAATCACTTGCAAACAGCAAGTTATGGAACTGCACGTCCACCCATCCTATCTAATTATAAAAATCTTAAGAATGCACGCACTTCTTGTCCATCACAATTCAGACGTGAAGCACTGTCTAATACAACGTTCTGTGTTATGCAGGCAATTGTTTTGAATGTACAGAAAAGCTCTTCAACAACAGAAAATACTAGGACCACAATATCTGGGGCACGATTTTAATAAGGTGGCGGGATGGCAGCGGGGGGGGGGGGGTCAATGGACATGCGGTAAACGCGAATAATAAAAACTTAACATTCCCCACACGATCGCGACTTAATTGGTGGCCATTAATCTTTTTTCTGAGTTTGCCGTCCGAAAGCTGCGCAGTGGGCGGACTGCGTACCTGCATGACAGGCTGTCTGCTGGAGCGTCTAGATTTAAAGGGCCATTGCGCCGATGGCTTTTGCTGGGGCAAAGAGCAAGAAGCCGCAATGCTGCTCCAAGATTCAGTGATGCCTCACTTGAGGTGCTGCTGGCCGGGGTGAGGAGGAGGAGGAGGAGAGATCTATTTTACCTGGTCAACAGCATGTCCTGCCCCTGCCACCAAGAAGGCCTGGCTCAAGGTGGCAGAGGAGGTCACGAGCAGGAGCAACATATCCCGCACTTGGGTCCAGTGCAAGAAGTGTTTCAATGACCTAACCAGGTCAGCAAAAGTGAGTGCACTTACTGATTCTCCTGCATTCCGTGTTGCACATCACCCACCCCCCAACTCATTCTGCACTGCCAAGACTACTCCATCACATCACCCCTCACGCTCACTTAAGGTTCATCCTCAACTTACCTTCACTTCCTCACTCCCCATTTGTGACCCCACCACCACCACCACTCACCCCAATCCTGATCTAATGTGATGTCTCTGTCTCATACTCACCCTCTGATGCACCTCTTTCATGGTCAGCCTCACCCAAAGCAATGCATTCATCTGTTGGCCACTTCACGATCACTCACTCGCTCGTCTGTACTTTCACCCCTTCGAGGAGAAGTGAGCGCAAAATGCATGCAAGAGGGCGAGGGCTGGAGAGGGGGCCACAACAAATAGTGGTCCTCGCAGAGAGGGAGGAGGAGGCCCTGCAGATCAGCCGCACCCACGTGTGCCTGTCTGTCGGGGCCGCCGAGACTGGCATCCCACAAATGATCAAGGGACAGCAGCATATTTGTGAGATACTGAAACAGGTGCCACGCACACACTCCACAATAGCGCAGAGGGTGGAGGAGTCCACCTCCTGAATTAGTGGAATGGTGGCACAGGTATGTGAGGGAATCTCTGAGATAATGTCGCAGGGACGTGAGGGAATCTCTGAGATGGTGTCGCACGTAACTGCGGAAACGTCTGCGATGGTGAGAAGGCTACCTCCATTGAGCTTCAAGCACGGCTCACAAATGAGTCCATTCAGGCTTTGACAATGGCCATTCGGACTCAGAGTGAACAACATTCTGCTGCCTTAAACAGGCAGACAGAAACTTAACAACTGGGCTTCCGAGGCATCATAAATGTCCTCCAAGCTGTTCTCCAACAGGGTGGTAGGAGTGATGTGGGCCTGGTCCAGGAGAGGGATGATGGCGGAAGGGGACATGGAAGTGGGGACACCACTCAAAGCGCTCCCACATCTCACCTGTTGGCCCCCTCTTAACCAGTACCTGCAATGCTGCCTCCTCTCCAGGTGGCTGAGTCTGCCCCTGCACAGGTGCAGGTGGAACAGTCTTTGGAGATGCCCTCATGGGCTCCAAAATCCAGAGGGTGTAGGCTGAAAGCATCTAAGCAGTCCAGGAATGAACATGAGCAACCTGCCACTACCTCTGCTGCAGCCACAGGGGATGTAGTAGGAAAAGAAAGGCTTAGGATTTGTGATCACTAAGGGTATACACAAGGGTGCCTGACAGACTTGTCATGTTTTTCATTTATATTTGTTTTTTGTTAAAGTCACATTAAATGTTATCATTCTCACCATTACTGCCACATCTTGCCCATTCTTGACTGGCTTTTGTGATAGCGACCTTTCATGTGCTTCATCATGAATGGCGACACTTCATGCCACCCAGTGGGTGACTTTACAGTGGATGTATGTGTAGTTGCAGGACAGTTTTGTGCGGGGGAGGGGGGTGGGCTGATGTTGGCACTGCTCTTTCCAGGTGATGTGAGAACTGGACTATTCTCACTTTGTGATCTTATGAGAACCGTTCACATATGCATGACACCCTGGCCTCACGAGCAGCCAGGTGAGCCGCTGCTCTGCCCATGGGTTCGTCCTCCTCCTCCTGCTACTTCTCCTCCTCAGTGTTCATTGCCGATGTGGATGGTGGATGAGGGCATTGGGCCTCATCAACCGGTACATCTCTGTTATCGCCATGATGTGCAGGACACAACACACTACTATAATGCGACCCACTCTCGCTGGTGCGTATTGAAGCACACCCCCAGAACGATCGAGGCATCAAAATTGCATCATCAGCAGTCCTGGTGGTGACATGGGTGTCGTTGTATTGACGCTGTTGCTCGCTGATGGGGTTCCTCAGAGGTGTTACCAGCCACGTTTGCAGGGGGTATCCCTTGTCCCCGAGGAGCCAGCCCTTAAAGCTGTTTGGTACATGGAAGAGGTCTGGGATGTTGGATTCTCTCAGCTGCCAGGGAATCTGGCGTACACGTGAAGAAATCTTTTGCGGTGGTCACAAACAAGCTGAGCATTGATGGAGTGATAACCTTTTCTGTTGATGAACAGTCTTGACTCGTGTGGAGGTGCTTGGATTGCTATATGTGTGCAATCGATTGCACCCTGTACACGTGGGAAGCCAGCCACAGAGTGGAATCCTACTGCCCTCTCCGTCTGGCTGAGGTCGTCCATGGGGAAGCTGACGCATTGCGAGGCCCTGCAAAACAAACCATTGGTGACCTGCCTTATGCACTTGTGGACAGACGACTGAGAGACCCCAGCGATGTCCCCGGTGGCACCCTGGAATGATTCAGAGGTGAAGACGTTGAGGGCAGTGGTCACGTTAACAGCGACGGGTGTGGAGATGCCGCCAGGCCCAGTCAGGAGCAGCTTGGCATGAAGGCAGCTGCAGATGTCTGCGACCACCTGGCCACTCACTCTCAGCCTCCATATGTACTGCTCCTCAGAGAGGTCCAGGAAGCTGAGCCTTTGTGTGTAAACCCTCTGACGAGTGCAGTGCCTTCTGTGACGTCAGTCCCTCTATTGTTCCCCTCTGTGCTTTTGTGGAGGTGCCTGTGGCGCAGTATTGTGTTGTGGAGCTACAAGTGGTGGAAGTGCACGCCGTGCCTAGTGAGGATGGTGATGTTGCTCGTCCTCGGACGTACTGGTGAAAGCAGCCATCGCCCCACCCCCCATCCTGATGGTGTCAGTTTGAGGGGGTCCGAAAAGTTGGTAAATATGAGTAAACAGAACAATTCTGAGTGGAAACCAAGAATTTTCAGTCTGAACACAAAGAACTCCCAGCCAAAAGTTTGTCTGAGAGAGCTGAGCCCTGCTGCAATTACTCTCCTTTTATCCCCATCTGTCAAACAGGGATTTAAATGTCCAAATGGCTGCCGGCTGAAACCCAACTACTTTCCAATGCTGTGCTTCACACAGCACGGGAAACACTTTGAGGCAGCATTAAAATCGCTTGCCTTCATTGTTAATTTGATTTATGGACATTTCAAGTACTTTAAGTACTTGATTTAATAGTTTAAATATTAAAGCCGGCAGGACTTCCGGGTTCGGGAACGGCGCGCGCACCCAGATGTCTCTAGGTCGTGCGCGTTCTTCGGCGGGTTGGAGCCGGGGTTCCTGCCCGCTCCAAAATAAAAACGATTTTCTTTGCCCCAACGCACCCACAGATTTCTTTTAAAATTGTGCCCCTGGAATTTCTTAATTGACGTGCATGTGAACTCACACAGTGTTTACTTAACATTAATTAGACTTTGCAGCCTTAAAGGGGTGTACACCTGCACTGTAGCAGCAGATTGATACATAGTATGATGTTCCTGTCCTTACTACTGTGAGTCGCACAATGTATTCGTTAATGTATTCACAAGGAAAGACATGCTGCTACCAGAAAAAAAAACAAAATTCATAACTTTGATGTAATGGAAGTCCTAGATAAACTGAAAAGGCCTAAACCAAATAAATCCCCAGGTTTAAATAGTATTTATCCCTGAGTGCTGAGAGAAACTCAGGAGATTTGTGAGCCATTCACTATCATTATGAGTAAGTCAATGGACACTGGGGAGGTACCAGTAGATTGGAAACAGGTTAGTGTGGTGCCCATATTCAAAAAGGTCGACAGAACAGGCAATTACAGATCCATTAATCTTTCTTCAATTCTATGTAAGTTAATGGAATTGATTATCAGGAGTAAATCTGTACAACAACAACCTAGTAAACAGGAGCCAATGTAGCTTTAGAAGGGGAAAGACCCTGCCTAACTAACCTCCTTGATTTCTTGAGGAAGTGGCAATCCATGTGAACTGTAGTAAAGCTTCCAAAAGTAATTTGCTAAAGTTCCACACAGAGGGCTACTAGTTAATCTTAAAGCTGTGGGGATTCAGGATAAAACTTAGGAATGGATAAGTAATTGGCTGAAGGGTAGAAAATAGGTACTTGTTCGAAGAGCCTTGTTGGCATGGCGGGGGGGGGGGGAGGGGGGAGGGAGTGCTAGGTGTTGGGACCACTATTGTTGCTAATTTACATTCAGAAACTTCATGCACATTGGTCAAATTTTCAGATGATACCAAACTAGGTGGAGTAACGCAATTGAAGTAGGATGCTCCGAATTTACAGATTGAGTTAAAATTAAATGTGAATAGGCAGAGCAATGACAGATGAAATTTAATGCAAATAAATGTAAATTAAATAGGAAGGAACATACTCCATGAATGGTGTTGAAATAGCTACGGATGAAGTTGATGTAGACTCAAACGCTCAACATGTCTAACCAGTGCACATGTTGAACTACATAACTTCCTCCAACTTGCATTTTAGGTAACATCTAACTGTACAGTGCTCTGGTTGGTCTGTACCTTTAATATTGTGTCCAGTTCTGACCACTGAGAAACAAAGGAGACATTCAAGAGCTGGAGGCAGTGCAGAGAAGAGCCACAACGCTGATCCCTAGTATCAAAGGTTTGCGTTATGAGACTGGAGAGAATTGGGCTTTTCAGCCTGGAAAGGAGGCACTTGTGATTGACCATATAAAGGTATACAAGATATTTAAGGGAATGAAGATATATTTGGACTGTTACTTTAAATTAAACTATGAGAGTCGGACAAGGGGACATGGATTCAAACTGGTAAAAGGTATTAGAGCTGACATCAGGAAGTTGTTCTTCATGCAGAGTGATTAGTATGTGGAATGGACTTGCAGATAGTTTGGTGGAGGTGAAAACCCTGGAATCATTTAAGAAACAATTAGGTGCAGCACGGTAGGGTCGTTGTAAATGAATGCATTAGGATGGGCTGAATGGCCATCCTCATCCTTCAGTATCATCTTGCACAGGGCGCACACTTTCTGTCCACTAACTTACTACTATTAGTCACGATTTTGGTCATGTTTCTATGTCCACATTTACATTTGTAAATAGCTATATCAGCATCAATTTTACAATGTCAACTGTCACAATGCAGTTGTAGGTGGTAGCTTTAGTTGAAGACAGGGTAAATTTCTTACACGAGTTGCCATTGTTGGTATCACTAGCCTGATCTTCCTAACTTACATTGCATTGTAAATGAGATCTGTAGCTTTTCTTTTTGATTGACCTTTTGCATAGAAATCACTTTTAAAGGTAATGTTCCAAATTATTTTGGACCTTTCTAAAATAATGTGCACAAATATTGGAAATGACTAGATCGGTTATGAAATTGTAAACTGTCCATTTTTGATAGAACATAGACCTCCAGATTGTTTTGTAAACAAGCTGTTAATTTTAGGTAATGAAACAACTGCTTTTAGCTCTGTATGGATTTTATAGCAGTGAGTCATTTTCACCACTCCAAAACAGAAAGGCATCATTTATAAGATTTAAGACCAATGCACGAATCAAAAAATAATGTCTTCAAGACACAAAGAATTCAAGACACAGAATCTTGGCGTGACTCGCCATCAATATTCCTGTAACTGTCCAAAAGCAATCTAAGAAAACATAAACATTCTAGGTACAGTTCAGTTCAGACTTTAATTCAAACATTTATCAGCTCCTTTCCTGAAAGTCCCCAGGGTTTTGGGTACCTTGCTCAAGAGGGCTTTTTTTTCAATTTTCTTTCTTCCTGAAGACACTGACTTGCTGGATACAGTTCTACCATCACAGGCAGCCCTGCTGCATCTCAGCACAGACCAGGAATCAAACCTAGGATGTTCTGGTCAGTATGGTTTAGTGCTGGACCAGCCAATGTTTTTACCCACTTGACCAGGTGGGAAAGCACCATGCTGACAAATAGTGTAGCTCAGACTGAAACTAGTATTTCATCACCAAAAACAAATTACTGGCCACTTGTCATTCTCAACTTACGTTTACTTATTTTCATTAGGGGGATTATGCAGATGCGATTATTGTGAATCAAGGTTGCCCAAGCTATGGGCCACATTTGGCCTTCGAGCACAGGTAATCCACCTTACAAAGCCCAGGCCTATTTATGTTTATATTTTTTATTCACTAGTTTGTCCTGTTTGAATTTTTGGAAAGGTCTGTTCATAAAACTTGTCTCATTGATGGATGAAACAAAATACCAAGACCTGTTAATATCTGCAGCTTGAGATATATGCAAATTAATGTATACAGCTAAGTGGCCATTATGGCAAAATGCTTGGAAGTTCAAGGTTTAGAAGAGTGAGAGGAGGTTTTGCCTTATTTTGTCTCTAAACACTTTTCAAGAAGAAAATGGAATCTTTACAGTGTGTCCAAATTGAAACATTTTTGAATGCATTCGATCATTACTGACTCCGTTTGTTTCTGCAGGCTGCTCAACAATAACCAGATTAAGGGGATTCCACGGAGGGCCTTTGAGGAGCTGGAAAACCTGAAATATCTGTGAGTTTACATTAATAACCATCTAGAAATATTTGCTGTGAGTTACATCTTGTATTAGAAGGCAGACATGATTTGATTCTCCTTCCTCTTGTTTCTCTCTTGCAATATCAGTTTATAACTTGAATGTGCATGAAGTAATCATGTGTAGTGGGATAAATCTACAGGATATTTATTTGCTGTAAGATGATATTGATTCCAATAAGCAAATCGTGCCTAATGTATTTGCTTCAAAAATATGGTATCCATGTACTTATTAAATTCAGATAATACGAAACAGCTCCAAGATTTACTAGAATGATTCCAAGGGTGAGGGACTTCAGTTACGTGGATAGACTGGAGAAGTTGGGGTTGTTCTCCTTGGAACAGAGAAGGTCGAGAGGAGATTTGATAAAGTATTCAAAATCATGAAAGGTTTAGACAGGGTAGATAGAGAGAAACTGTTCCCATTGGCGGAAGGGTCAAGAAACAGAAGACATAGATTGAAGGTGATTGGCAAAAGAATCAAAGGTGAAAAGAAGAAAAACTGTTTTACACAGCGAGTGGTTAGGATCTGGAATGCACTGCCAGAGGGGGTGGTGGAGGCAGATTCAATCATGGCTTTCAAAAGGGAACTGGATAAGTACTTGATAGGAAAAAATTTGCAGGGCTACGGGGATAGGGCAGGGGAGTAGGTCTAACTGGATTGGTCCTGCACAGAGCCGGCATGGACTCGATGGGCCGAATGGCCTCCTTCCGTGCTGTTTCCTTTCTATGATTCTATGATCATTGGGTGGCCAAGTCTCTAAACATGATACAGAAGTGCGACTCTTTAATAAATATTACCAGGCATATCTCAATCTCCAGATGTATATTTTTTTCTCCATTAGCTTGGAGTTTTTATTTAAGGAATGCTCATAACCAGATTTTGGGCTGAGTTCCCAACTCAGCAGAAAGCATAAATGATTGGTGTAAACAGATCTATTCTATGGGTTGTCACTAAAACAAACCTCTTCAATATTCACACACACACACACGCTGCAAGAACAATAGGCAGCTAATGGTTGTGCTGTGTGTGTAAGTGCACATGCATTGAGATGCAATGAACCATCTAAACCTTCGGGGCAATATTTTCTTTCCTTACAAGTCATAGTGATAAGGTAGACATAAATATAAAGTGGGGAATGCTGCCTTGTATTCGTGTCTTTTTCTGCTAAAAACACTACATGACTCGACTTCTCCATCATCTTTCCAAAAATGGTACAAATTACAAATGAGAGCTGGTAATTTTACAAGATTCTCTGCTGGCAGAGCGCCTCTCCCATTGGTAGCACAAATCATAAATTCAGGCCTGTCATTTTCCTACCATTAGTGGGTGAGAAATCATGAGCAGCTGTCTCCCAAATTTCCAGTTTGTGCTGATGGCGGGCAAGGCTCATAAAATCACCCCAGTGACGTAAACTCAAGAGGAGGCCTGAAATTATTAAGTGGATAAATCCAAGAGAACTGTCACCAGCTTGACATGTGACTGGAGCAATGTTGTGATTGAAATCTTGGTAAAGGGCAAGACAGAATGTTATGTACCAACATTCAATTCTCACCTGGACAGGGGCACCTAGTATGTAGAGTAAATATTTTGTGTTGATGCAACCAACTAGTTGCACTACAGTAATGAAAGTATATTTTGCAATGAAAGCACTGTTTTCCATTATATTATTTACACCATTAACACATATGCTAACCATCCAGGTTTCAGGTGGATGATCAGTTTGGGACTTGTCCGTGTTTGTGCATGAAAACCAACACTGCGCTGCTCTGTCCCCTCATCCCCACCTGAAGCTGCTACAGGAAATCAAAACTCTGCTACATGCTGTGGGTGGGAACTCTTGATCTTGCATTAGTTTTGTGAGATCAGGAATTCATGGCTACAGTCATAGTGGAGCACATATCCCTGGAGCAGCAGAATCAGGTAAGGGTGAGGGAAGAATTGGGGAAACGCAATGTTCATTTTAACTGGATGAGATAGAGGAGGGAGATTCCAAAAAGAATGCCATTGTGAACAGGGAGACAAAAGGGGAGAAATGTGCCAGTGTGAATTAGTGGGGGATGGGGGAAAGAAGAAGAGTGTCAGCATGAACAGGGGACATGGGGGAGTAGTAGTACAGCGGTGGGAATTGGAGGTAAGGGGAAAAAGAGTGTCCGCTTGAACTGGGGATTTGTTTTGCAAGATCAGGAATTTCTGCCTATGACTTATGTCAGAATTTTGATCCTTGGGGAAGCCATCAGGTATGGGTGAAGGGATAATTGGGGAAGAACAATGTCAGCGTAAAATAGGTGGGGGAGAGAATCTAAGAAGAGTGTCAGTGTGAACTGTGGGATGTGGCAGTGTGAATTAGGGGAAGGGGGTGCCTCTATGTCAAAGTGACAACCATAGACGCAATTTAAAACAACTCATTACATTTAGCAGCAGAGAATACCAATACATGTCCACAATGAGGGAAAATCACCACAGTTTCTGCCACTATCTTCCACTACACAAACGATGGAATGTCAGCTATACCTGCAGCTTAAGTTATAATGAGCCATGCCGCATTGCACTTTCAGTGTAACTGCATGTCATAGGCCTGTTTTTGAGTTGTAAGTCTTCTGGGGCCATCAGCTTTTGCAAATTTTCTCAGTTGACCTGTACGTATTCAGAAGTAAAGGCACAGGGACCTGAGGAATGACTCGATCAGGAAATCCCTAAGAATGTATCAATGTTGGTAGGAGTCCCCCACACAAACATTTGAAACCACTGTTCGAAAGCAGACTGAGAGCTGATGAAACTCTCCCCAGTGGTATAGGCAGAGTGTAATAGTGGTCAAATCTACGACTATCTAGTTAAGCTGCGGGGGTGAATTTCTGAGGGGGGTTCTCCCATTTTTTTCCAGAGTTTCCATGGCTGTTCTGCCAAAGTTACATAGAGCGAGTGGCAGATTCTCTGTGGAAATTCACCCCCTATGTATTTTGTCATTGTCTATGAATGTTTGTTTCCATGTCTGATTTGCAATAAGTATGATGGATGACTTGATAATACACTATTTAAAATAAATTGTTGTCTTACAAACTTTTCCCATTTTTCTTAAGCTATCTTTACAAAAATGAAATCCAGACAATTCAGAAACAAGCTTTTAAGGGATTGGTTTCCCTGGAACAGCTGTAAGTTTTAAAATTATCTTTCTATGTGATAAATATATTTTTTAAAATGTGTACAATTCATGATGTATTTAAAATGAACATATTGGGCCAGAAATCCCTCACCTCCAGACGCCGTTCTATAATGGCATCCTCTCTCTCCACCGGCAAATCCGTGAAGCAAGTTCACGAATGCGCACAGATGCACGAAAACCCAGAAAACTTGCTCCCATTGGTTTGCTGGCAGTTTGACAGCTGCAAATTAAAGGGGCTTGGTACGCTACAATCATGGAAATCATTCAAAAATCGTAAACTTACCCATCTGCCCAGCTGGAACGAAAATACTTACGCCTCCAAAAGGTATGCTGAAAAATACCAGCTCTACAGTACTTCTTAAAAAAAAAAGCACGATGACTCCTAATGACTACGAAAAAAATTTAAAAATTAAATTTTTAAGAAGTGGAATGTCATATTACTCTTATTTTAATATTTTTTGATCACTTAAAAAAAAATGTAAAAATTAAAAACTTAATTTTTTTTTACTTCTCATTAAATGAAATCATTTGCTTGGCTTTTTATAAGATGATATGTTAAATTTTTATTTACACTGACACACAGAAGTTTACTTTAAATGAATGATTTCTACTTGCCTGCTTGTGGCGTGACTTCTCTTCATGATGAAGTTTGCGGGAGTGGCTTTCATTCCCACAGACATTTCCCATGCGAATCATCCCACGCTGTTCAGAGGCTGGGTTGATGTCGCGCATTTTTTGAAAACTTCCAAATCACGCAAGTCTACGCCACAGATCCGCAGTAAGTGAATTCATACATTTTATTCACAGGAGCTGCTGCGAACGTTGCCACGCCGATGTGAGCAATTTCCGGCCAAATATCTGAATGCCAGATTTAATTGAACTATGTGAACCTCATTGTGTGATACACTGCTCTTAGTATAGGCACTCTGTACTGCTGTAGCAAGATGGTTTATCCAGGTATGGTTGTGGTTAAAAGTTTTTCATTCTGAAATATGAAGTAAACTCGCTGATCTCCCATGGCATTACCCACAGGTACTCTGGGGATTGGAGCATGGTTGTGATGTTTAGCTGCTATTCCTATTCCTTTTAATACCCTTGTTCAGGTAATCTCTGTGGGCAACTGTCTGAGTAGAGGCAGCCAAGTCAATGTAGCTTTTTGTGGATGCCTCAGGTCAATTGGCAAGCTGTAAATTTCAGGCTTCAGGTCTATGACTGGTTTTATTGTTTTTAATACGTTACTTTGTATCTATAATAAAAATGACACTTTGAAGTGTGACTTCTGGAGTGCGACGAGTGCACCCCATATGTGTCAAAAACTTCATAAAGAACCAAGAATACACTTGCATGCCTTGAAGTTTTAATTAGATCTTTTATGCTAACTTTCTGAAGTGGTTATTTTTTTGAAAACAAACACCAACTGGTGTCAGCCTGGCCCAATGTTAGCACTCTCACCTCTGAATCAGAAGGTCATGGGTTCAAGCTCCACTCCAGGGACTTGAACACAATCTTCAGTGCAGTACTGAGGGAGTGCTGCATTGTAGGAGGTGCCGTGTTTCAAATGAAATGTTAAATCAAGTCCCATCTGCCTGTTAGATGGATGTAAAAGATCTCTTGGCACTATTCCAAGGAGTGATGGGGAGTTGTCATGGTAGCCTGGCCAACATTTATCCCTCAATCAACACCACTAAAAAATAGCTTAATGGGTCATTTTCCTCACTGCTTTGTGGGACCTTGCTGTGCACAGATTGGCTCCCATATGACTGCACTGCAAAAATAATTTATTGGCTGTGAGCACTTTGGGACATGAAGATATGAAAGGCATTGTGTAAATACACTTTCATTCTTCTTTCCAACTGCTTAGGATTATGAAGGTTAAACAGTGAAAGTTTATTTTCTCTAGCTGACCAGTCAAAATGAGGAGACATGGATTTACCACCAGAAGAATAAAAGGGGAGGTTTTTTTTCACGCACAATGAAATTAAAATGTGGAATGCATCACCGTAAGTGGCCCTTGCGATAGAGACTATAATCATCTTTTGAAAGGGAATTGGATAATTATTTGAAAAGGGAGAATATGAAAGGATAGCAGGAAATAGGATTAAAATAGATAGCTCCAGGTGAAGAGCAAGCCGATCAGCTGAATGGCTGCCTCCTGTGCTGTAATTTCTATAATCCAATTTTTTTTCCCTAACAGGTACCTTCACTTCAATAATATAGAAGTGTTAGAATCTGAAACTTTTAGTGACCTTCCTAAACTTGAACGATTGTAAGTACAGCTTTTTGCCACAAATAATTTTCTAAGTTTTTTTTCCAAAACTGATCATTTTAAATCAGCACAGTGTAAACAGTTTTATTTAAAATTTCTGATATCACTGTGCCTTTGATCCAACACATTAGCCCTTGAAATTACATTGTGGGATACCGGTATATAAATACTTAACACATTCATTTGTAATTCCTCTCTGCTGTTTTATGGGAGGCATTAACCTGTTTAAAATAAATGTGTTAATGTGTTTGGTAAAATAGTGGACAGAGGAATTTCCAACAAATATGGTTGTACACTGGTATGCCACACACAATTGTAACTCTTTGATTTTTATTTAAGAGGGCTATTGAGAATCTTCTAGCTAAATCCAGAACATTGCAACTGCATGGAACAGGATCAGATTTTCAATTCTTCAGAGCTGAATACACATACAGTTATTGCCTTTTTAGTGTGTCTCAAATTAACTGGTGCTATTTTTTTTCATCAATGTTATTTTTAATTTTGTAGATTCTTACATAACAATAGACTATCAAGAATACATCCAGGGACCTTCTATCAGCTTGAATCATTGAAAAGACTGTAAGTAACAAAGTCTGTTTATGGAGACATCCTGAATTTGCAAGTGTGTTTGTATTTCATGACAGATCTACTTGAATTGGTTCGCAATGTGCTAAGGTGAAATACTTTGGAATCTGCCCTCCTTGCATTGCAGCCCAACTTTCAGAATATCAGTGGCAATGGAGAAATATGTGCAAGTTATTTGAAAATTGTGATGGAAGGCTTATGCCAGCAATTCAAAAACGGCATGGCTGTATGGGTGGGGTAAGAGCCCAGCCCACCGTCAGTCCAAAACAATTGCAACTAGGATGACTCTAAAGTGAAATCAATGCCAGCCGATAAATGGAGTCACTGCCGATATGATGGGCAAATATCCTCTTGTTCCCTTCTGTTGGTGGTTTAGCTTACACTTGAGGGAGGTAAGGAGAGAGATTTTAGGAAAACTGCATTGTGCAGATATATGAGGAAAACATTGTTATCCCCCCCCCCCCTCAAACCACTGTATTAATGGAGATAAGGGTTAGATTCCCTGACCTGTTTTTGATTGCTGATTTTGCATTGCTGATGGTAAAACCACCTTGTAACATAAACATGGAGGGGTAGGATTTCCGCTGTAACTTTGGCAGAATTTTGTTGGAAACCCCATATCTCCAGAGTTTCTGCCAAAGTTATGGTGGGAGATCAGGAAAACTCCTGCGGAAAATCTAAAGTGGTATGGCTGGGTATTCCAGGTGATCGTCTATTGCTGCCTTAATATCTGCATTTATTTTCATTGGAACTTGGAAAAGCAGTTGGCTAAAGGCCAGCCACTTAAAGTGCTTTTATATTTCTCTTTTAAGTCTGATTCCAGGAGCCTGGCGTCCAAGAACCATTTCCTGGTGTTTATGCTGTTAAATCCAGTTTCTGTAGACCAGTGGCAGACTTGTAGGCTCAGTTTTACCTGGGTTTACAAGTCCACCATCGTTTCAGGTATTTCCTGTGGCCAGCCTTAGCAAAACCAGTAAGTTTACTTTGGTAAACTGCCAGCTGTGTGAGACCTGTCTGTCAGGAGCCAGCAGCACTAACACTACAGTACTGTAATATAAAAGCAGTATAAGTGGAGTAGAAACCTCTTAATTGGAACACAACCATTGTCATTCCCTTTGTTTAATCACTTCCACCAAGAAAACACTATTCTCAGTTAACTCAATTGGCACTAATATGTTCACTAAGAGCCCCAAAATTGAAGTCATGAATCTGCCTTTAGCAGCAGGTTTAGATTTGTTGATAAGATCATATAAATATTTCCGACTGAGCTCCTTTGGGATTCGAACTATTGTGTCACTGACAGGAGGGCTTGTAAATTGTACTCAGTCATGCTGGCTAATGATCACAGCTCACCTGTTTGTTAAAAACTAATTGTTCATCATCCATCACAGAGAATTGCAAAACTCGGTTAACCATGTGTAAATGAAAAATTGCAACTTTTTTTCTAATAAAGCGCTTCCATCTATTAATCTAGAAAATGGATCAATTAAACTACTGGCTGTGCTCCAACTGTTGCTATGAATTTGAGCCTGCCCATTCGAAAACATGGGCATTTAGTTTTTATGACAAAGAAGACTGTGGGCCCAAGATTCTGCTCAGGCCTGGGCATATCTCCAGGGAGCAGCTATTTGGGTGGGGAGGGGGGGAGTTGTGGGGGAGGGACCTAGTTCAGTCATGATTCTGCCCCATGGAGTGGAGGCATAAGTTCCATTATGGGTCTTCTAAAGGCCGCAAAATACATCAGAGAGAAAGCAATGGATCCTAGAGGCCTTCAGGGTGATGACTATGACTGTCACATCTGGGCCTCAGTCACTGATGTGCACATACGGGCATGGGCTGTCCACTCCAGATATGCAGATACATATCCCTAAGATTTGGGATGAGGTTTGTATCTTTGCGCGTGGACACACTTAAGGCTGGCTCTGCTGCACTTCTGTCAGCGGAACAGGTCAATTGAAATTTTGGGCCTAGTGCCTCTGAATGAACACTTCCATTCATTCTAATGTATGTAAGTCCACTTTAGGTTTCTTTGTTTTAATGAATTTTTTTGAATTTCCTGGGAAATTTTCAATCATTTAATTTTATTTAAATTAAATCCAAGTGAAAATCATAATTGGGGGGTGAATTAACATTACATTTTCCAGGTAAAACAATCCATTTGTTGCAGAAGAATTTTAGCATACTCATTTAGTCTGGGTTAGTAGTTTTGCAGTTTTTTAAAGAAAAACTTAATATCACTATTATTCTGTTTTATTCCTAAATTATTGAGGTTCTACAGTTTTTTTTCTAAGCATGGTATACTGGAGAAGAGATGAGAGAAAGCACTAGGCACTGCCAATGCCACCAGGTACTGTTCACACCTGGCACTATCTCTAGATGCAACTAATGAGACTCAAAAATATTGTGATGTTTTGGGAACTCGTGGGTTGAGAAGTGTGTCGGTAAACTAATTAGGAACATTTGTAAAAGTCTGTAAACTTTAATTCATGCCATCTATTTCCAATACCTAATGAGAGTGAAATACATGGGAAGTGGGAGGAAATCTGATGATGATCTCTGGTTTGCTAATCTAAACGTTGGAAATTTACACCATTCTGAATAAGTGGAATCATTTCTTTGTTGGGTTTTATTTTAAACTCAATTTTCTAAACGGAGAGCAAGCTCTTACAGAATAGACACTGGTGGGATCGATATGCAAATTTTTGGTAATGAATTTACATGACCACTGCTAACTTTCCTGCTTCTGTCCAGGCCATTCCAAGAGCTTTTACAAGACCTACCTTGAATGTGGCTCCTCTCCCCGTGTTTCTAAAATGCAGCTGAATAAGCGTTTTCTAAAGAAAATTGTGCCTATCCCAACATGTTGATGGATGTGCAGATTTGTTTTAATGTTTTCTTTTCCACTTTTCGAGCATGACCTTACAAGGGGTCATATCCAAGATAGGTCCTGACACAGGCCAGATGACAGGCTAACATGGCCATTGTATTCTCCAATAATCTAAATGGGGCATTTTCACCAACAGGAGAAACTGAATGTTCAGAGCCACATTGTAAAAGTGGCTCTGACTATAAAGTAGTACAAGTAGGATAAGAATATCTTTATAATATGATCATTGATAATCATCTAAAATGGATGTTGCAGCAAGGAACATCTCTATAGAAGGGTTGTGTAATGGTTCTTTTATTTGTGAAGAAAGCATAAGCTCATATTTGAGGTTCGTGTTCTATCAGTGTCCTTGTGAGATGCTGCAGTATTACTGGTGATCAGTGAATTTTCATTAACAGTTCTGTCTGGCCTGTTGGGTCATTAAACCGAGGCCCAGTCTGCCCTCTCAGGTTGACTTAAAAGATCCCATGGCACTATTTCGAAGAAGAGCAGGGGAGTTCTCCCCGGTGTACTGGCCAATATTTATCTCGCAACCAACATCACTAAAACAGATGATCTGGTCATTATCTCATTGCTGTTTGTGGCACCTTGCTGTGCGCAAATTGGCTGCCATGTTTCCTACATTACAACAGTGATTACACTTCAAAAGTACTTAGTTGGCTGTAAAGTGCTTTGTGATATCCTGAGGTCGTGAGGTCGTATTAATGCTTCTTTCTTTCGTTCATTCTTTCATTTTTTCATTATGTATATAAGATTCATGCAAGAACAAAAGTACATTTCTCCAACGAAAACAGCACATGGAATGTTCTGTTCTTAAAATCTTACAACAAAATTCAACATCTTCAAAATAAATTTACAAGACTACACATGACTCGATTCCTAGTATCTCTTTCTCTCCCCTCTTTTCTCACTTTTTTCCAATCTTGGCCTATTGCTTTTGTCTCTCTGTCTCACATCTATCTTTAATTGTACTCTTTCTAATTGCTAATTCTGCATTCTCTCTCACACACACACACACACACACACACACACACCATGCTGTCTATAATCTCTCTCTTACATATCTCAATCTTTAATTTCATTTCTTTTAGAGGTGCCCCAACTTTTTGCTTATGGGCTGCAGGGGCCACATATACGATTTAAATCCATGTTTCTATTACTTTTCATATATCTCAAGTTACTAACAACAACAACTTGCATTTTTATAGTGCCATTAACATAGGAAAATGTCCCAAGGCACTTTACAGGAGCGTAATGAGACAGAAATTGACACTGAGCCAAAAAAGGAGTTATTAGGACACGTGACTAAAAGCTTGGCCGGAGAGGTAGGATTTAAGGAGGGTCTTAAAGGGGGAGAGAGACGCGAAAAGATTTAGGGAGAGAATTCCAAGTCATAGGACCTAGGCGGCTGAAGGTACAGTTGCCAATGCTGGGGCGAAGGGAGGGGGGATGCACAAGAGGCCAGAATTGGAGGAACGCAGAGTTCTTGGAAGGTTGTATGGCTGGAGGAGGTTACAGAGATAGGGAAGGGGATGGCCATGGAGGAATTTAAACACAATGAGAATTTTAAAATAGAGGCATTGGTGGACCAGGAGCCAGTGTAGGTCACTGAACATATGGGGTGATGGTTGAACGAGACTTGGTACGAGTTAGGGTACGGCAGCAGAGTTTCTGGAGGTTGGAAGATGGGAGGCCAGCAAGGGGAGCGTTGGAATAGTCGAGTCAATATTGAGGATACCACATTGCCATAAGTATTTATACTAACCGATTTTGGTATTCTGATTCAGGATTAATCCACCAAGGAAACAACAGTGTTAAGAGCCCTTTCCAAATCTTCAGACCCACAAAATTCAAACAGACAAGTAAATATGAAGTATATTTGGTTAAAGAATCAAGTTGTCTGAGTTTTGATGGCCCAGTTTGCTACATGTGGCCCTCAAGTAGTTTGGACACCCTTCCAGGATGTTTATAGCAAAAATTGGATAATAATCTAAGGTGAAAACACTCCCTAAACAATTAACTGTGTAGTCTGTGAACTGTTCTGTCATTGAGTTTACATACAATTATATTTCTGTTTTAATTTTATTTTGCAGTCGCTTGGACTCCAATTCACTGATATGTGATTGTGAATTAATGTGGCTGGCAGAACTACTGAAGAAATATGCTGAACATGGTAACGCCCAAACAGCTGCCACCTGTGAGCATCCCAGAAGGCTTCAGGGACGGTCGGTTACAACAGTAACTGCACAGGAGTTTAATTGTGGTAAATTAAATTGTCTCAATTATTTCATTCTTGTAAAGTAAACTAGTCGATCCCCCATGGGCTCGTTCATGGATGGTCGAGGGCATGGAGAGGTAGTGTGATGGTTGGGTGGGGGATGGAACACTGTTAGGGGAGCAAAGCAGTCAGGCAGTTAACGTAACGCTGGGCTGGGGAATGGATCTGTTAGACAAAGTGAGAGCTGGAGTAGGATGGAACAGGGCATGAAACGCAAATTCATGCCGTGATGAATTATATTTGAACTAATTGCGATTTATTTTTTTGCCCAAGGAGCGATGCCAAAATGTGACATCCTACAGATTTTTTTATATATATATATATAATATATATATTAGCTGATCACCTGTGGCATTGCTCACAGGTAGTCTGGGGTCTAGAACACAGTTGTAATGATTAGCTGCTGGCCTGGCCTGACCTGAGGCAGTGCTCAGGTACACTAGATTAATCCATGTTTAACTGTCGTTTGGTGAGACAAGTTTGCAGATTGTTTAACCAGAAATTTACATCTTATCTGAAGAATGCTACTTATGGCAATGTGGTATCCTCAATATTGAACAGATTATGTGCTGAAATCCTGGACTCAGGCTTGCAGCTACAATCTTCTGACTCTGATGTGAGGTTGCTATCAACTGAGCCCAACTGACACATGTTCCAAAGCTGTCTAAAGAAGTTTTATGCCTTGTACTGATAGTGCTGTGTCAGATATTGAGGGAAGAGGAAGTAGAGGACTTTGGGTTTAGATTCATTAGGTAAGAGTAATTATTTTGCCAGGAGGGGTTCTTGAGTCTCAGCCACAGTCCAAATATGCACAAGTGCTCACCCTTATCGCAATAATAACAATTCTCAATTTTTGCAATGGATGCTTCTTTTATTGCTTTTCCCCATTCAAAGAAAGCAATTTGAACTCACCACAATCTTGTTTCCTTGTAGAGAGGCCCCGTATCACTTCTGAGCCACAGGATGTGGATGTTACTCTGGGAAACACAGTTTACTTCACCTGCAGGGCAGAGGGCAACCCTAAGCCCAACATCATTTGGTTGCACAATAAGTGAGTACCAGGGGAGAGCTTCAGTAAAGACTTCAAAATATTATAGTAACTGCAAAGTGAGCACATGTATTTGATGAGAAATTACTTGATGTTAGCATACTGTCCACTTGTGGATCTTTCATATTGATTCAATTTGTGTAACTTCTTTTTGAACTGTGGTGATGATGCTCTTTAACTTGTAATTTAAAAATCTTCGTCAAGTACATGCAGCCTGCCAGAATCTCAAAGGCTAAGTCCTCTTTGGGTAAATCGTGCATATTTCACAGTGGCATGGAAGCCACTCTCAATCAGCAGAGGAAAATATCTGTGACATGAGCGAGAAGGCAATAAAATAACTAAACTGTCACTTGTAGGTCAGACAAGGTTACAATAATAGACTGGCTAGCAGAAGACTAGCTATCAATCACAATGATTGGGAGCAACAACAATCTGCTCTTTTGTAACAAACCATCCCAAGGTGATTCATGAAGGGGAGAGGAAACTGACACCAAGCAGGAATTAGAAGACAGTGCAGGTGGCTAAGGTGTTGTTGACGAGGTAGGTCCTGAAATGGTTTTTGAAGCTGGGGAGAGATATGGTGAGTTGTAGTAGTTTAGCAAGAGTGTTCCAGAGCATAGGGCTGTGCCTTCGATGATGAAGTGCAAGAAGGGACAAAAAATATACAGTAAGCTGCAGTCGGAATACCGGAGAGTGTTGGGACATAGGGCTTGAGAAGGTTGAAGGGATGGGATGGGGCGGTGGGGTAGGCATGGAGGTGGGCAAAGTTACAGAAGTGGTTTTGGTGATGGATGGGATATGAGGTTTGAAGCACAGCTCATAATCAAACAGGACAATGTGATCATGCACTGTAGGGTCCACCTTGAGCAAGCAGTCAGAGAGGTAACTGGAATCAGCTAGTTGTTTGCAGAGTTTCTCACTGGAGCCAAACTGGTTGGCTTCAGTCTTGCAAATGTTAACTTGGAGGATGTTAATGCATTCACAATTTCTGGCAGCAAGTAGCTGTTAACATGCAAAGATGCTAAAAGGTGCTAAATGTTGTTTTAAACACTGTTCCCTCAGACCTCCTGAAGGGACTGGTGTAATGGCTAATATGTTATGGCTATCTATTCCCAGGACATTTCCATTTTATTGAAAAGCTTCTTCAAACTATTGATACCATGTTGACATGTTCCTATTAACTGACATACCTTGTGTAGTCTTTGGCTAGACAATTCCATTATTATAAATGACGCAAACTGCAAATAGACAAGTAACAATGAATTTCAAAACTTTCTATTTCTATTTAGAGTTAGAAGAACAGATCAACTGATCATCATCTCATTTGTTATTTGTGGGATCTTGCTGTGAGCAAATTGGTTGCCATGCAACATCTGTGACTACACTTTAATTGGATGTGAATTGCTTTGGAACATCCTGAGAGACATAAGATGCTACATAAAAATAAATTCAGAAAAAAAAGAGGCAACACCTTTGGCCAATTACTTTATTCCTTATCTTTTAGAGCCATATAGTTGCCTCATAAAACTGCATTCTAGAGAACAGTAGTTGATTGTTTTTATGAGCCAGCATGAGAATTCATTTCAATCTAAAATGTTACAAAGAAAGAAAGAACTTGCATTGATATAGTGCCCTTCACAACCTCAGAACGTCCCAAAACACTTCACAGCCAGTGAAGTACTTTTAAAATGTAGTCACTGTTGTAATGTAGGGAAACGCAGCAGCCTGTTTGCACATGGCAAGGTCCCATAAACAGTGAGACAAATGACCAAATAATCTATTTTTTTGGGTTGTTGTTTGAGGGATAATTGTTGGCTAGGACACCAGGAGAACTTCCCTGCTCATCTTTGAAAAGTTCTATGGGATCTTTTATACCCACCTGAGGGGGCAGACAGGGCCTCAGCTTAGCACACATTTGTAAAAGAAGCCCTTATATATCCTCTATTGCTACTTTATCTGTTACCATGTGCTTCTTCTGGGAATTACACCAAGTTGTCCAAGGTGTTAACACCATATGGATTTTTTCAGTTACATAATAGCCCACTTGTTGCCATTTTCCATTTGTGGGAAGTCTTCGCTTGTCAACAATCTGCTAATATTTATTCATAATCGAGTTTTCCAGAACATCCAGGGTCAGGTTGGTAAGAGAGGCTATTTGAACTTGAAGTTGACCATTTCTTCACAATGATTCATCGATGTAATATATTTGGATTTTCAAAAGGCCTTCAATAAGGTACCGCATAGTAGACTCATATCTAAGGTCAGAACATGTGGAGTCAGGGGACAAGTAGCTGAATGGATAGCAAGCAGACTACAAAACAGAAAACAGAGAGTATGGGTTAAAGGTAGTTGCTCAGATTGGCAAAACATGGGAAGTGGTGTACCACAAGGATCAGTGCTGGGACCACTGTTGTTCACCATTTACATCGATGATTTGGACTCGGGAACCGGAAGTACAATTTCAAATTTTGCGGATGACACCGAATTGGGGGGAATAGCTAATACTGAGGAGGACTGCGACAAAATACAGGAAGACATTAATAAACTTGCAGAAAGGGCATGTAATTGGCAAATGAATTTCAATATAGGTAAGTGTGAGGTGGTACATTTTGGTAGGAAGAATAAGGAGGCCATTTACTCCTAGAATCATAGAAGTTTACAACATGGTAACAGGCCCTTCGGCCCAACATGTCCATGTCGCCCAGTTTATACCACTAAGCTAGTCCCAATTGCCTGCACTTGGCCCATATCCCTCTAAACCCATCTTACCCATGTAACTGTCCAAATGCTTTTTAAAAGATAAAATTGTACCCGCCTCTACTACTGCCTCTGGCAGCTTGTTCCAGACACTCACCACCCTTTGAGTGAAAAAATTGCCCCTCTGGACCCTTTTGTATCTCTCCCCTCTCACCTTAAATCTATGCCCCCTCGTTATAGACTCCCCTACCTTTGGGAAAAGATTTTGATGATCTACCTTATCTATGCCCCTCATTATTTTATAGACTTCTATAAGATCACCCCTTAACCTCCTACTCTCCAGGGAAAAAAGTCCCAGTCTATCTAACCTCTCCCTATAAGTCAAACCATCAAGTCCCGGTAGCATCCTAGTAAATCTTTTCTGCACTCTTTCTAGCTTAATAATATCCTTTCTATAGTAGGGTGACCAGAACTGTACACAGTATTCCAAGTGTGGCCTTACTAATGTCTTGTACAACTTCAACAAGGCATCCCAACTCCTGTATTCAATGTTCTGACCAATGAAACCAAGCATGCTGAATGCCTTCTTCACCACCCTATCCACCTGTGACTCCACTTTCAAGGAGCTATGCACCTGTACTCCTAGATCTCTTTGTTCTATAACTCTCCCCAACACCCTACCATTGACGGAGTAGGTCCTGGTCCGATTCGATCTACCAAAATGCATCACCTCACATTTATCTAAATTAAACTCAATCTGCTATTCATCGGCCCACTGGCCCAATTTATCAAGATCCCGTTGCAATCCGAGATAACCTTCTTCACTGTCCACAATGCCACCAATCTTGATGTCATCTGCAAACTTACTAACCATGCCTCCTAAATTCTCATCCAAATCATTAATATAAATAACAAATAACAGCGGACCCAGCACCGATCCCTGAGGCACACCGCTGGTCACAGGCCTCCAGTCTGAAAAACAACCCTCTACAACCACCCTCTGTCTTCTGTCGTCAAGCCAATTTTGTATCCAATTGGCTACCTCACCTTGGATCCCGTGAGATTTAACCTTATGTAACAACCTACCATGCGCGGTACCTTGTCAAAGGCTTTGCTAAAGTCCATGTAGACCACGTCTACTGCACAGCCCTCATCTATCTTCTTGGTTACCCCTTCAAAAAACTCAATCAAATTCGTGAGACATGATTTTCCTCTCACAAAACCATGCTGACTGTTCCTAATCAGTCCCTGCCTCTCCAAATGCCTGTAGATCCTGTCTCTCAGAATACCCTCTACCAACTTACCCACTACAGATGTCAGGCTCACCGGTCTGTAGTTCCCAGGCTTTTCCCTGCCGCCCTTCTTAAACAAAGGCACAACATTTGCTACCCTCCAATCTTCAGGCACCTCACCTGTAGCTATCGATGATTCAAACATCTCTGCTAGGGGACCCGCAATTTTCTCCCTAACCTCCCATAACGTCCTGGGATACATTTCATCAGGTCCCGGAGATTTATCTACCTTGATGCGCGTTAAGACTTCCAGCACCTCCCTCTCTGTAATATGTACACTCCTCAACACATCACTATTTATTTCCCCAAGTTCCCTAACATCCATGCCTTTCTCAACCGTAAATACCGATGTGAAATATTCATTTAGGATCTCACCCATCTCTTGTGGTTCCGCACATAGATGACCTTGTTGATCCTTAAGAGGCCCTACTCTCTCCCTAGTTACTCTTTTGCCCTTTATGTACTTGTAGAAGCTCTTTGGATTCTCCTTTGCCTTATCTGCCAAAGCAATCTCATGTCCCCTTTTTGCCCTCCTGATTTCTCTCTTAACTCTACTCCGGCAATCTCTATACTCTTCAAGGGATCCACTTAATCCCAGCTGTCTATGCATGTCATATGCCTCCTTCTTCTTTTTGACTAGGGCCTCAATCTCCCGAGTCATCCAAGGTTCCCTACTTCTACCAGCCTTGCCCTTCACTTTATAAGGAATGTGCTTACCCTGAACCCTTGTTAACACACTTTTGAAAGCCTCCCACTTACCAGACGTCCCTTTGCCTGCCAACAGACTCTCCCAATCAACTTCTGAAAGTTCCTGTCTAATACCATCAAAATTGGCCTTTCCCCAATTTAGAATTTTAACTTTTGGGCCAGACCTATCATTCTCCATAGCTATCTTAAAACTAATGGAATTATGATCACTGGTCCCAAAGTGATCCCTCACTAACACTTCTGTCACCTGCCCTTCCTTATTTCCCAAGAGGAAGTCAAGCTTTTCCCCCTCTCTAGTCGGGCCATCCACATACTGAATGAGAAATTCCTCCTGAATACACTCAACAAATTTCTCTCCATCCAAGCCCCTAATGCTATGGCTGTCCCAGTCAATGTTGGGAAAGTTAAAGTCCCCTACTATTACCACCCTATTTTTCTTGCAGCTGTCTGTAATCTCCTTACATATTTGCTCCTCAATTTCCCGTTGACTATTTGGGGGTCTGTAGTACAATCCTATCAAAGTGATCTCTCCCTTCTTATTTTTCAGTTCTACCCATATGGACTCAGTGGGCGAACCCTCGGATATATCCCCTCTCACTACTGCCGTGATGTTCTCCCTAATCAAGAACGCAACTCCCCCTCCTCTCTTACCTCCTGCTCTATCTTTCCTATAGCATCTGTACCCTGGAACATTGAGCTGCCAGTCCTGCCCCTCCCTTAGCCATGTTTCAGTAATAGCTATAACATCCCAGTCCCATGTACCCATCCATGCCCTGAGTTCATCTGCCTTGCCCATCAGACTTCTTGCATTGGTTCCCATCCCCCTGCCACATTAGTTTAAACCCTCTCCTAGGAAAATAAGAGTCTAAATGGGGTAGAGGAGCAGAGGGATCTGGGGGTACAGATACACAATTCACTAAAAGTAGCGACACAGGTTAATAAGGCCATTAAAAAAAGCAAAACCAAGCACTGGGGTTCATTTCTAGAGCGATGGAATTGAAAAGCAGAGAAGTTATGTTAAACTTGTATAGAACCTTGGTTAGACCACACTTGGAGTACTGTGAACAGTTCTGGTCTCCATATTATACAAAGAGGCGCTGGAGAAGATGCACAAATGATTTACTAATTTGATACCAGAACTGAGAGGTTATACCTATGAACAAAGATTGAACAGCTGGTGCTCTTTTTTCTAGAATAGAGAAGACAGTGGGGTGACCTGATAGAGATCTTTAAGATTGTGATAGGGTAGACATGGAAAAGATGTTTGCACTTGTGGGGGAGACCAGACTAAGGGCCATAAATAAAAGATAGTCACTAATAAATCCAATAGGGAATTGAAGAGAAACCTCTTTACCCAGAGAGTGGTTAGAATGTGGAACTCGCTACCACAAGGAGTAGTTGAGGCGACTAAGATAAATGTATTTAAGAGGAAGCTAGATAAACACATGAGGGAGAAAGGAGTAGAAGGACATGTTGATGGTGTTAGATGAAGAAGGGTGGGAGGAGGCTCGTGTGGAGTATAAACACCGGCAGGACCTGTTTCTGTGCTGTACATTCTATGTAACTCTCTGTAGATTACAACTTGATTAACAAAAGTTTTTCATATTTATACCGCTTAAGTATGATTCATAGAGGGGACTATGGGCCGAGACATCTAACCATGTTCCAATCATTTACTACATTGCAAGAATATTTATGGAACTTGCTTTCTAATAGGGCCGTTGAACAGTTCATGCAGCTGTGTAATAATTCGTACACTTTGGCTGTTGGACAACAAGGCAGAAGCAAATGCCTCTCAACAAGCAAGTGGGATACTTTGAAACATTATTGCTGCACTTCAAAACAAATGCAACTTTGCTGCAATTTTGTGTAGCAGTAATTATTTCAGTTTTCCCCTTCTCCCCTCCCTGGATCAAACTCGTGATCCTCACTGGACTGATGTTCTAGTCACTTTAGTAATATTCTCTATCTGTAAACACTAAAAATCTTATACAAACATATGAAAAGGAAAGACAGGAAAGGACCAACTGGTTCATAGAGCAGTCCCGTCCCGGCAAGTTGTAACTTTCACACACCATCAGTCCATTCCTCCTCCCTTTCCACCCCCTCCCTCATCCCTCCACACAATCACACAATCTCCTCGGAAGGGCAAAAAAACAGAAAACCCAGAGGCCAATTTAGGAAAAAACTCTAGGAAATCGCTCTCTGACCCCTGAAGGTGATCAAGCAAGCTCTAAGAGACTACAGTGACTAAATGACACAACTCCCAGTGACCCAGCTACCTTCTATTTGTATATCATTCTCAGGAACTTGCCCAGCTGCCTTTTGAATACTTGCAGCAAATCTGCACTCACTGAATGTGCTGGCCACTTATTCCAGAGGTTGATGACTTTCTGTGAAAAGAAGTAACTTCTAGCCTCTAACCTACTTATACTTGTCCACCATAACCTTTGTAACATGAATAACCTATCCACTTCGGCTGAGTCTAATCCTTTTATTATTTTAAAGACCTCAAATGTACCACTTCGAAGTCTACGCTTTTCCAAAATAAAAAAACCCCAGCTCTAAGTGTGTTTTGTAACTAAGGGCCCTTAGTTAAGTATCAAAAGAGTGTCCCTCCTCTGAATCTTTTCCAGGGCCTCTATATTCCCATCATGTGAGGGACCAAAACTGGACACACTATTCTAGATGTGGCCTGACCAAGGCCTTGTACAAAGAAAGGGTGGTGTTTCTTGTTTAATATTTAATTGCCCTAGCAATACATCCTAACACCCCATTTGTTTCATAATAGCCTAATGGACCTTCAGTTACTCATGCACTATAACCCCAGATCATTCTCCCGCTCAGCAGCCTTGAACACACAAACCTACTTGGTGTACATATGCTTGGAATTACCCCTGCCCAAGTGCATTATGGTACAATTGTCTATATTAAAATACAGTGCCAGACATGGGCCCATTTCCCCCATTGCATAGTTTCCCCAATGCCTTCATCCGGATTGGTGATAAAGATAGTGAAGAGCAACAGCCCCAATACTAATTCTTGTGGGATTCCACTAGTGACCAGCCCCCATAAAGAACCTCCACTATTAATGACTGTTTTCTGTCTTATGAATGCAACCAGTTCCTCATCCAAACACAAAATATGCCCACCAATCAAGGCTCAACCTTGCTTAGCCTTTTGTGCTGCACTGTCTCAAAGGCTTTTTGGAAATCTAGATACATTGGGCTCAATTTTGAAATGGTGGCGGGATGGCAGCCGGAGGCTGGACAGGGGGGGGGGTGCGGGCTGGTGAAGGTGTGCTTGGCAAACCCAAATTTTAAAAAAACTTACCTTTCTATCGTGATGTAATTGATGGTGATTAAAGTTGTTTCCGGGTTTCGCGCCCGGCAGCCAGCCTGATTGACAGGGGTAGAGGGGGCGATCGGGGTTGGAGTGGGGGTGGGGAGGGTAGAGGAAGATCGGTTGGGGAGAGGGGGACATCGGAGAGGGAGACTGTGGGGGCTGAGAGGGACATCGAAGAGGGAGATTTCTGGGGCTGAGAGGGAGACATCGGGGAGAGAGGGGGACATCAGAGAAGGGGATACGGATATCAGAGCAGGTGACATCGTGGAAAGGTAGGTTTATTTTGTTTTTTAACTTTGTGCAGTGGTTTTTTATTTAATTTATTTACTCTATTTTTGCCTGATCCGGCCCTATGGTTTCACCAGGCGTGAATCAGAAGTCTGGCAAAGCCGCCCAAGTAAGTTTAAATCATATTAACAATCTATTATGTCAGAAATAAAGTACCTTAAGGACCTCAATGAGGTACCTTTGGTTCTTTAACTATCATCCCACTGGCTTTAATTGCCAGCGAATTGGGGCCGACTTCCTAACCCACTTGGGATTTTCCCAATTTTCACAGCCCCCCAGCACACCCGCAATTTCATTTGAAAATTGGGGCCATTATGTCAACCGGGCATCCACCAACTAAGTAACTTTTTCAAAAAATTCAACCAAGTTAGTGAGACAGAATTCTTTTCCAGAAGCCAAGCTGAGATTCCTTAGTAACCCTTACTCTTTTTTCATGATGATTGTACTGTGCATCTCCAATGATCCCTCTAGCAACTTGCCTATCACCAAAGTCAAACTAATAGGCCTATAATTTCTCAGTTCTGACTTATTGCCCTTTTAAAATATTGGTACCGCATGGGCTTCTCTTCAGTCTATGCGAACAATCTCAAACCCCAGCAAGCTATTAAATATATGAGAAAGTGGCTTATAAAGCACTGTCCCTATTTCTTTGAACACCCAGGGATGAAATACTATCAGGCCAGCAGCCCGATCCATTTGAAGATAACTAATCCTAGCAAGGATTATATCCACAGCTACTTTAACACGTTGAATTCTAGCATCAACCCTATTTTATATTGCTAACCCAGTATCATCTTTAGTAATGAAGATGCAAAGTAGCAATTTAAAACCTCTGCCATATATCCTGGGACTCTATCCATTTCCTGTCAATGCAACAAGTGTTCAACTAATAGTTATTATTTTTCAAATTAGCAAGTCGTGGTTTGTACGAAAGCTGGACCATATTTATCTCATTGATAGCAGTAGGAGTTATGTAAATACAATATGCATGTATCAGCAATGCCATTATCCATGATTTGACATTGAATAACCTGCAGGGATGTAACATCTGAGGCATCTCCACAATCGCTTTTAGAATAGCACAGGTACAGATTTTCACAAAATGTCCACAGCAAGAACGTGAGCTGCATGTTTGTTTTTGAGTATTGTATCCCTAATTCTTTCTTGTATTCTTAAATGAACTAAATAATTTGGATTTAGTTAATGTATCTTTTTGTCCAGGCTCCCATGTTATATCATCATTACCTATTTGTCTCCCCTCAGTAATGAGATAGATATGAAAGATGACAATCGTGTGAACCTACTGGAAGATGGCACGCTGATGATTCAGGACATAAAAGAGTCAGACCAGGGTGCTTACCAGTGCATGGCCAAAAACGTTGCAGGAGAGGTCAAGACTAATGAAGTAATCCTCCGGTATTTTGGCACACCTTGTAAGGAAGCAGAAATGCATTCTAACATTTATGCTGCTATATATTTTATTGTCTGCTCCATAGGAGGATTTTTCATAGAACTGTATGACACAGAAGGTCATTCAGCATATCTGCCGGTGCCAGTGCTAGCTTTTCAACTGGAGTTGACTAAACCAATTTCCCTCTCCTTCCTCTGTATCCTTTCATATTCTTCCTTTTTTAAATACTCATCTAGTTCCCTTTTTAAATGATGATTTTTGCCTCAATAGCCACTTGTGATATAACATTCCATATTCTAATAATCCATTGTGTGAAAAAAAAAGTTTTAATTTCTCCCTTTATTGTTCTAGTGATAATTCTGAGTCCATGCTCCTTTATATGATGTGGAGATGCCGGTGATGGACTGGGGTTGACAATTGTAAACAATTTTACAACACCAAGTTATAGTCCAGCATTTAAAATAAAATTGCTGGACTATAACTTGGTGTTGTAAAATTGTTTACCTTTATATGAATTAAAAGGTTATGCTTTTATTACATTTTAATTAAATATTTATGGTATTTTTCAATTTCAATATAATTTTTTGTTCTTTGGCAGAAGGTTCACTAGTGTTTAATACCACTGAATGTGACATTGAGAAAGATGATGTTCATAAAATAATCTCTAAGATGGTTAAATGGCTTTTTATTTTGTGATGAGGTCATTGACTTCTTTCTCCCCATGGATTTTTTTTGACTCATTATCTTTTGAACTTTTGTTTGGCTCATACTATTAAGGAATATGGGATGCCAATCATGATTTTTAACGTTACAGTTAAAATTAATTAATGAAGAAATACATTTTATAAAAGCTATGAGAGAAATGTTTAATAAAGTACTTTTTCTCGTGTTAATCTATTACCTAGTTAAACTTCGGAGGATGGGTGCATATGTAAGCCAAGCGCATATACAGCTGATTTGTTGGAGACTGAGTAACACAACTCTCACATCCTGATTTGCATTCAGCCAGCCAGACAGGATGAAAGTAGAGTTAAGAGAGAAATCAGGAGGGCAAAAAGGGGACATGAGATTGCTTTGGCAGATAAGGCAAAGGTGAATCCAAAGAGCTGCTACAAATACATAAAGGGCAAAAGAGTAACTAGGGAGAGAGTAGGGCCTCTTAAGGATCAACAAGGTCATCTATGTGCGGAACCACAAGAGATGGGTGAGATCCTAAATGAATATTTCGCATCGGTATTTACGGTTGAGAAAGGCATGGATGTTAGGGAACTTGGGGAAATAAATAGTGATGTCTTGAGGAGTGTACATATTACAGAGAGGGAGGTGCTGGAAGTCTTAACGCGCATCAAGGTAGATAAATCTCCGGGACCTGATGAAATGTATCCCAGGACGTTATGGGAGGTTAGGGAGGAAATTGCGGGTCCCCTAGCAGAGATATTTGAATCATCGACAGCTACAGGTGAGGTGCCTGAAGATTGGAGGGTAGCAAATGTTGTGCCTTTGTTTAAGAAGGGCGGCAGGGAAAAGCCTGGGAACTACAGACCGGTGAGCCTGACGTCTGTCGTGGGTAAGTTGTTAGAGGGTATTCTGAGAGACAGGATCTACGGGCATTTGGAGAGGCAGGGACTGATTAGGAACAGTCAGCATGGTTTTGTGAGAGGAAAATCATGTCTCACAAATTTGATTGAGTTCTTTGAAGGGGTAAACAAGAAGATAGATGAGGGCTGTGCAGTAGACGTGGTCTACATGGACTTTAGCAAAGCCTTTGACAAGGTACCGGATGGTAGGTTGTTACATAAGGTTAGATCTCACGGGATCCAAGGTGAGGTAGCCAATTGGATACAAAATTGGATTGACGGCAGAAGACAGAGGGTGGTTGTAGAGGGTTGTTTTTCAAACTGGAGGCCTGTGACCAGCGGTGTGCCTCAGGGATCGGTGCTGGGTCCGCTGTTATTTGTTATTTAAATTAATGATTTGGATGAGAATTTAGGAGGCATGGTTAGTAAGTTTGCAGATGACACCAAGATTGGTGGCATTATGGACAGTGAAGAAGGTTATCTAGGATTGCAACGGGATCTTGATCAATTGGGCCAGTGGGCCGATGAATGGCAGATGGAGTTTAATTTAGATAAATGTGAGGTGATGCATTTTGGTAGATCGAATCGGGCCAGGACCTACTCCGTTAATGGTAGGGCGTTGGGGAGAGTTATAGAACAAAGAGATCTGGGAGTACAGGTTCATAGCTCCTTGAAAGTGGAGTCACAGGTGGATAGGGTGGTGAAGAAGGCATTCAGCATGCTTGGTTTCATTGGTCAGAACATTGAATACAGGAGTTGGGATGTCTTGTTGAAGTTGTACAAGACATTAGTTGGGCCACACTTGGAATACTGTGTACAGTTCTGGTCACCCTATTATAGAAAGGATATCATTAAACTAGAAAGAGTGCAGTAAAGATTTACTAGGATGCTACCGGGACTTGATGGTTTGACTTATAGGGAGAGGTTGGATAGACTGAGACTTTTTTCCCTGGAGAGTAGGAGGTTTAAGGGTGATCTTATAGAAGTCTATAAAATAATGAGGGGCATAGATAAGGTAGATAGTCAAAATCTTTTCCCAAATGTAGGGGAGTCTATAACGAGGGGGCATAGATTTAAGGTGAGAGGGGAGAGATACAAAAGGGTCCAGAGGGGCAATTTTTTCACTCAAAGGGTGGTGAGTGTCTGGAACAAGCTGCCAGAGGCAGTAGTAGAGGCGGGTACAATTTTGTCTTTTAAAAAGCATTTGGACAGTTACATGGGTAAGATGGGTATAGAGGGATATGGGCCAAGTGCAGGCAACTGGGACTAGCTTAGTGGTATAAACTGGGCGACATGGACATGTTGGGCCGAAGGGCCTGTTTCCATGTTGTAAACTTCTATGATTCTATGATTCTAAAGTCTTCTCTCTCATAGTTTCTTAATGATTAACGGGGTAAATTTTAACCTGATCTGCCTGGCGGGCAACTGACAGGGTTAGATTCTAAACATTTTTTTAAAATGTTTTATATGTAATGATATGTATCCATTTGTTATATTGGCATTTTTGTACAAGCCATTATTTTATGCCTAAAAGCATAGACTATATGCCCCAAATTATCAATTGTTTCACAATTATTATTCTACCATAATATTCCCTCTTAAATATTTTTTTTGATGTATAATCTTCAATACTTTTATTAGTGAACCAAGTGTGAAATTTTCTTAAAACACCATGAATCTGGACTGTGCAAGTAGATATGTACTGTAGCAGAATTTCAATAGAATGTAAACATAATCTATTGTAACTTAAATAGGGCTGGGTCACAACATTCCATTTCAAAATGCATTGAAAATTCATGTCAAACTGGTCCATTGTAAGTGTCCACATCTACCTGCAATAACTGTTATGCCTGTAGGTGGCATTACACCAAGGGTTTTCAATTTTAAGCTTTGATAACATTCATAGCATCTTGAACAATCCTAATGAAATCAATGCCAATTCAAAAATGAAAAACTCTTGACGGTACAGATAGGCATTGTGTTTTTAAAAAATCGGAGCCTCTCCAAGCTTGAATTATCATTATCTCTTCATTGCTTAAAAATTCTGAACCTATTAATTGTTTGAAAAATCAGGGCCTATTAAAGGTCATAAAATTCTGTGTATTTTTTAAAGTATCAGAACTTATTCAACAGTAGAAAAACCGGGCAGCCTCATTCATTTTTTCGGTAAATCAGGGCATCTCCCCCACACACTGAGATATTTTTCCAACCCCCACACCCGTGCTGAAGTACTTTCCTCCACTCCTGCCCCTTTTCTCCTTCCCTCTTGCCTCTCATACTTCCCCCTCTTCTCCTACCTCCTCTTCCTCTGCATCAGTCCAATTACCTCCCATCCTCTAACCGGACTCTACCCGAAGGCAACATTCGGTCTTGACAACCCATGTGCAATGTCACATAGATTGACCAGTTTACTAAAAAATATTTGCAGAGGTTTGGCATAGTTCCATCAATTTAATGAATTGCCTGATGTAGGAAGTGTTTCTTTTCGCAATATAATGGACCACTCGATGTTATCTGGATGATTGGTATATAACATTAACCCACACTTTAAGGTAGAATATTTAAAAGGTCCTACTTTACTTGTATTTTTCCAGCAAAACCCACTTTTGTGATTCAGCCTCAAAACACGGAGGTATTGGTAGGGGAAAGCGTCACGCTTGAATGCGGTGTCTCAGGACATCCTCAACCTCGCATCATCTGGACTAAGGGTAATAACAACCCATTTCCTGATGACTCCAGGTACACCATCACTTCTTCTGGTGGGCTTTTCATGCAGAACGTCACCTTTGAGGACCAGGGACAGTACAACTGTAATGCAAGCAACACCGAAGGTTCCATTCAGGCTGTGGCCCACATCATTGTGCAAGGTAACAATAAGTTGTTACTAGTTTTCAGTTGTTGTTATTAATATTAAAAGCACAATCTACTGGTTCAATGAAGGAAAAGCCAAATTTAATTAATGAAGGAATACATTTTATAAAAGCTATTTCAAAAATTTTTAATACAGCCTATTTTCTGTGTTAATCTATTACCTAGTTAAACTTTAGAAGATGGCTGCATTTTTAAAGCATGTCTGGCACAAAAAAACCTGCAGTTGCCAACTAATAATAAAAAAAAATCTTGACAAATGGAACAGTGGATGGAATAAAACATTAAAGGCTGGAAATTACTGTTGTGAAATTAGTGAATAAACATAACATGTGACATTCCTTTATACGTTATTTTAACATGTACATTAATCCATTTATTTAAATGGGCCAACAAGTCCATTAAATTGTGGACAATTGGAAGTCATATGTACTACATTCATCTACCATTCTTGTCGACAGTAATTTTTTATAACCATGGATTTTCCAATCAGCGTGAAAATAAGTTATTATAAAAATCTAGACTACATTAGCTATACCTAACGACAATAGACTTCAGTTCTAATTTAAATTTCAGCTGAAGTGATTGAAAAAAGCATTAACATAGGTTATGAAAACAATTACTTGTAATTATATTTGCATTTGAACTTAGTTTATTGTTTTTCATTAACTCAAAAAAGCCAGTGGCCCGTAAATTGCTTTGAGTGGTGAACCAGCAGTGGTCTCCACTCATTAAATTTAAATTCACTCACTGAGATACAGCGTTTATTTTGGCGTCAACTTCCTTGAACTGCAAGTTCAAAAAACGTCAACGTTTTTTCTCGGGTTATGTATGTGGTGAAAGGATCTCTAAGGCCCCTCAACCAATCAGCGTGAAGCAAGCCATGCTGTGAGAACCAGGAAGTAGAGTTCATAGACAAACAGCGCAGACTAAAAACCCGGATGTGCCCAATAAGGTATTATAAAATGACATAGAGAAAGCGAAATAAAGAGAGGATAAGATTAAAAGACTGAAGTAAAAGCGACAGAAGGAAAAAGTTTAAAAATTTTTTTTTAATTAAAACATTTTTTTTTAAATGTCCAAAAACTATTAAAATCAGGAGTAATAAGACTCCATATTTTTAAATGTTAATATTTAGTGCCAGGGAGTTTGTTTGGCAGTGATTAAGACTTACTACATTGCTAAAACTTAGTTTAGACTTAAAAAATTGAGCATACCTGTTTTGTGGCAATATTAGTTCGCTTCTAGCTGGGCAGGAGAGCAAGTTGGCGCTGGTCCATTGATTCTATTGATTGCAGCCAGCGATGTCCCTTTAAGGCAAAGCTGTCAGATCACCAGCAAACCAGGAAGAGCACGTTCCAGATTTCCATGTCTGACTGCGCATGTGTGATCGCCAGAACTCAATTTCGCCACTAATAACGGTGAGCGCTGTTGGGCTCACCGTTATTTTGAAAGCAATTTCCGGCCCAATGTTTTAAAAAAAAAATGTAGTTAAATCTGCCATATTATTGCTGTTTGATTTTTTTTTCAGTGCAGGACATACGTTTCTACAAGACAAGCCCTGCCTGTTATCAATCTCTCTAGCCTATGTGATAAAATTACTAATTTGCTGCATTTACATTATAGCCTTGACTCTGGTGGCAGGGCTGCCGTACAAACTGGATTCAAACTTCTAGCCCTTTAACCTCTAAACTGAGCACTAACTTGGGAAAAGCTGAGGAGCACATGCTCCCCTATTAGTAATTTCAGAGCGGTAACGCACCTCTAAGTTGATTGAACATGACCCAACCCGACAGCTGCTGATTGGATTCCTCAGACTCATTGCCCTTCCCAGGGTGCCTGTGAGGTGTTGGGTTGGGGCTCCACTAACCATGTATTTTCTTTTCGTAATCTTTTTCTTGTATTCCTGCCTCTTTGTTCTTTCACTAACTGTTGATTGTTGGCTTTCAATGAACAGTAAGGGCTAAATTTGTGGGCAGCTCATGCCACTTGCTGGCATAGGAGAGGGGGAGGAAGCACAATTTTGCATCTGTGACTCTTGCATAGAGGGAGATGAGAAAATAAGAGAACAAGAGAGACTGTGCTTTCTTCTTCTTTGAGGATCATCCTCATGTCCAAAGCTGTTAGCAAGTTAAGTCATAAGCGCCCATCTTCAAATAATCCCCATGAAAATCCACTATCATATTCACTAATTTTTCACCTCCCATAGCATTGATCCTATTTTTTCTGTGGCTGACAGCTGCCAAAATCCTTTTTGACAGATGGATTTTTGCTGAATTTGAAAACCATCCTCTGGTGGGATAGGAAGCAGTCTAGGGCCATAGCGCACATTGGCTTGTTTTTCCTTAATGTGTGGTACTCCATTGCTCATACAACTGCTCTTTGGTCTAATGATTATAAATCTTGTGGCAATTCTTGGTTGAAGTGGAGTAGGAATATCTAAATGGTGTGTTGTGTGTCCAAAACGTTCATGCACTGCAGGTTTGGTTGATTGAATCACCTCAGTATCCATCTTACATTGTGAAGTAATTAATGTGAAACCTTTTATTTATCCTTAGTTTCAGCAGTCTGCATTTTCCGATTGGTGTGCATCTAGGGTTCCCAATCCTCCAGGATTGCACTGGAGTCTCCAGGAATTAAAGATTAATCTCCAGGACACTGCTGCGAGTAACCCTGGGAGAAAAATCATAGGAGCATTAAAAAACAATTGTTTTTTTTAATTTTCTTTGAACACTTCTGTTTATTAGTTATAAAAAATATCAGACATGAAGATAAAAGGCTGTTTGACCGACAGTCAAGAATCATCCAATCGGGCAGTGAAGAGTCTGTTCACTTTCTGATTGGCGTGGGAAGGTGGTGCACCGCGAGGACGGAATATCAGGCGACCATTGGCAGGTGTGCGAGGGCAGGGAGTTTGGAGACAGGAGGTCATGTGGTGACACTTTCAGGAATATGTAGAGAGTTAGCCACCCTGGATGCATCTCTCCTGGGATGGGACTTCCCTTCGTGGCTCTGAGATATCTTGCATATCGGAGGCGGGCTCACCAGCTACTTCTGGGGAGTCACACTACATCAGGGGAGGGGTGAAGACCTCTGGGACTCGCCACAGCAGGAAGAAGAAACGGCTGCAGAGCTCCCTACAGAAAATGTTTGCTTTGACCAAGTTTTTTTCTTGGGGCTGTGCATTTCATGCTCTGAGCGAGCTTGTATTGGCCCCTCTTCCATTGAATCACCAAGGCCCTCTTCACTAACCTTAGAACCCTAAATGCTGAGGCTTACCGAGTGGCCCCTGGTAATGATCTAGCTCCATCTATCCCAAATCCACCAAACAAAATGGTAGGAGGCAACCAGAAATCCAGGCTAGCCTGTCTGTTGTTTGTGGCATGAAGTATGGCAGAGGATTTAAATCTGTGATGTGGAGACTCCTGTGTTTATTGCTATTAGTTTGCAAGGCTACTAGATTTTCCCCATTTGCTTTCTTAGAACCTTATGACAATAAGATCAGTTCAAACATGTACCAGCAGAAAGTTCTGCAGATGGGCCAGACTTTACATTATCATGGGCCTTAGTGCTGTTCCTGGCAAATCAGACCTTTCCTACAATGTAATGGTGTATATGATTTTTCAGTGATTCATACCTTAGTGTGCAAAGCAATACTAATGTTTAAGATTTGTGGCTTTCTGTTTAAATCAAGTTTCAGCTGACATAATAAGCACTTTGTACAGCTAACCTTACTGTGATGTAATAAGAAGGGCATGTTGATGAGATGAGGATTACATTCCAAAGATTTGAAACTTATCTCTTCAAATATTAGTATACGAACGCTTAACACGTTTCTATGAAATTCCTTTCTCTGCTATTTAATGGAGGTATTAATCTGTTTATTTTGAAAATGTCAGGTGAACGTGTTAAGCCTTAATATGCTAGAATCTCACAGACTAACTTCAGGGCCAAAGAATTCTGATGATGTAGTCAAAAGCCACAGTTTATTTTTCATTAAAATGAAAGTCCATCTTGTGACATCAAAGTTTTTTTTGTAAGTTTTGCAGTGAAGAGTGAGTCATGTTAGCATGCTGCCTTGTGGCTGTGAAACCAGCAATAAAACAGTGCAATGGTATTAATTACACAAGGACGACCTCACTATTGCACCCAACTAAATTCAGGCCTATTAGCCAAAATTATTTCCTAAAAACCAGGACTAGCTTTCTAATATCAGTTAAAACTTGCTTCATCTAATTATTTTCCTAATTTCAAGCAAAGTTTTTAAAAACTTTGATGGAAACTCCAAGAGCTACGTCTCATGATGGAATTAGCTGCCTGTTTGCAGCTTTGGGGCTGACTGTGCATATTTGCTGATCCTCTGTCCTGATCTCCCAGCGTTTTACATAATTTGATCTCTTTGGAACATCTTCATGTAAACAGCATGGATCGGAATTTCCTGGAAATTTTCAAGGTAACTACGGTGTAAGAGTCGAGTTATGCCCTTTTATTCCGAGGGAAGTTCGCACGTAACTGATTTAAATCGTTTTTACATCAAAACATTGCTATACCTGAATTTCCTCAATCGTTTATGCCACTTCTAAGATATGTCTGCCAAAACCTTCTGCTGCTCATTTACATAGTTCCGCCTCCATGCAAAAGACCAGCTTGCACGAGTTTCATGGATTTACATGTATATGCTGGCATACGTTTATGCCCAAACTTTTACACAGTCACCTGATATTGGTGTAACTGAGATTTCTGAAGATTGATGGCGCTTTTCTTCACGATTTTTGTAAAATAATTCTTACTGAGACCTGCACAAGTTGCTGTCAATCTCAGTGCATCTGAAATTTTTCGGACCCCTCTCCCCACACGTTCAGAAGGACTAAGCAGCTGGAATGGCCTTCCCAATGGCCATGCACCTGTTCAGCATAATAATGGAAGAGGAGCAGCAGAGGCAAGAGGCTGAAAGTGAGGTGCAGAACACAGCAGCAGCCCACTATATTTCCCCTTTTGGCGGTATAGGCAAATGAGCTCTGCAGGAAATTTGGGCATGAGTTCCTATCGGCAAGAAACCGACGTAAATTTCGACATAATTTCTCCCATAAGTGCGATCCAGGAAATTCCAATTATTATTCACTTCATGTGATTGTGGTCATAATAATACAGTAACAGTTTCAGGCAGGAGAAGATCTTTGGTCCATGTTGCCCACCTGTCCACAATATTCCCTTGGCGCATTTCTAATAACACTGAATCCTATTTGTTAACAAGAGCCTGTCTAGTTCCTTCTTGAAATCCGTTCAGGTTTCTTGTACTTCATTTGTAAATATGACCCCTTGTGCTTAAATTACACGGCAGAAGAGCTTACTTGGATCCAATTTGTCCAAACCTTTCATAATTTTAAATACTTTTATCATATCTCCTCTTAGTCTTCTCTTTTCAAGTGAGAAAAGACCCAGGGTAGTTGATCTTTCCCCGTATGTCATTCCCTTAAGTTCTGGGATGTGCCGGGTAGCTCTTCTCTGCACCCCTTCCAATAATTAAATATCCTTTCTGAAATATACTTTCTGAAATAGGCAGAATGAAACTGTTCGCAGTACACCAGATGTGATCTCACCAGAGCCAAATACAGTTTTAAATTGACCTCTCTGGATTCATATGATCCCACGTCCTGGTTCATATGCTGAGGACCAACACTCAAAGCAACCTGCAGCATTGTGTTAATATTATCAGGTCTTAGTCCAGTGATGGGGGCGTAAGGAGAATGATGATAACAGAAAGCCTGGTGCTGTATTGCATTACCCCACTTCTACATTACCACACCAGGAGACTTGGGAAAGGGGAGATAGAAAATGTCAGGATCAGCAAGGATTTGCTCTATTTCTGCTGACAGTTAGATGATCCTGAATTGAGCAGGTATGAAATGAGAAGAATAATCATAGAAAAATAGTGTGTATATAATGTCTTGTAGATAAGAGAATCACATGGTAATAAAAGTAGTGTTCATGTTAGAATATCATGAGAGGAAAAATTCTGCAGACTACAGCAGTAATGCTTCTGGCTAAGGTTAAATGTGCAGTGAACAGAAATTTCTCCAGATATAGCGAGACCTCTATTGAGAAATCAGCTGGCATGTTCTAACTGAGTGTAAACAGTATGTGACCCTGGAGTGTTTATTGCCTTTAGATTTGGAAGAGTCATTTAAGGCCCGGCATGGTATTAATGTCTTTTTACAATGTTCCCATGATCTGTAGAATAGTCCAGCCTGTTTCCATAGCGAGGACATCCTTCTGATATTGCCCATGGCAAAGTTGGGTATTTGGACATTGAACAGGCATGCTGGAAAAGACTCAACTGGGATGTTTTGGTTATATTACCCTCCATAAACAGGTGCAATTGGAGTGTAGCAGCATGTAAAAATGGACAGAGATCAGTTACATTTGACCATTTTTCCAGTTGGTGAAAGGAAGCTCCAGCCAGAAGAGGTAGAAACGTCATCACAATATTAAAATTATGACCCCCTTGTGCTTAAATTACACAGCAGAAGAGCTTACTTGGATCCAATTTGTCCAAACCTTTCATAATTTTAAATACTTTTATCATATCTCCTCTTAGTCTTCTCTTTTCAAGTGAGAAAAGACCCAGGGTAGTTGATCTTTCCCCGTATGTCATTCCCTTAAGTTCTGGGATGTGCCGGGTAGCCCTTCTCTGCACCCCTTCCCCAGTAATTAAATATCCTTTCTGAAATGGGCAGAATGAAACTGTTCGCAGTACACCAGATGTTGTCTCAAGCTATTCAAGCTATTTCCAGCATTTACACCAGATCTGGATTTCGTCATTTGTACCCCCTTGTAGGATTACTGGGCAGATGTTCAATGCAGAAAGAAGAGAAATTTTAAAGAGCCCGAGAAAGTCAAAGTAATGGTTTTTGAAGAATTGTAAGTAATTTGGGCTTCCCCTCTTTGCCTGCTTAGTTGATCCGAAGGTTTTGTGCCATGGGGTGTGGCACTGCCATATTTTGATTAAGCCCTAAAATGTGGAAAGTGGGTTTCTGTATTGGAATCACGCTATTTTTATATTTTTATATTTTACGAAGAGGAGAAGGAACAACACTTGGATGCCAGGCCAATGAGGTAGAACCACAGGAGGACTGCCCACCCATTACCCTCCCACCCCTAACGCAGAGGCAAATTTATCTGAATTTGTCCAAGTAACTCCATCTGCACATACTGTGATTCACCATGGAGGCAGTGGCAGAGTTGTGGCTCTTGCCACAATCTGACCAGCAACCAAATTCCACCACACACATGGAA